>NC_142475.1:11372500-11997500 GCF_049115385.1 Moschus berezovskii | reverse complement strand
GTCTTGTCTGGAAAATTCCGTGGACAGAGAAGCCTGGAGGGCTGTAGTCCATAGGGTTGCAAAGAATCGGAAGCGACTTAGCACACATACACACACATATGCACATACATCCCGCATCTTTATCCAGTCCTCTGTTGACGGACATTTAGGTTGCTCCCATGTCTTGACTATTGTAAACAGTGCTGCAGTGAACATTGGGGTGCACGTGTCCTTTCAGATCATGTTTTTCTTCAGATAAATGCCCAGGAATGGCATTGCAGGGTCATATGGTAGCTCTATTTTCAATTTTTTAAGGAACCTCCATGCTCTTCTCCACAGCGACTATACCAGTTTACATTCCTGCCAGTTGTGTGGGAGGGTTCCCTTCTCTCCACACCCTCTCCAGCATTTGTTGTTTGTGGATTTTTTGATGACAGCCTTTCTGACTGGTATGAGGTGATACCTCACTGTAGTTTTGATTTCCATTTCTCTAATAACTAGTGATACTGAATGTCTTTCTTCGTGCCTGTCAGACATCTGTATGTCCACTTTGGAGAAATGTCTCTCCAGGTCTTCTGCCCATTTTTTGAGTGGATTGTTTGTTTTGATGCTCTTAAGTGTCATAAGCTGTTTGTAAATTTTGGAGACTAAGCTAAAGGTAACTACTTAATATATGTTTTCTAATGAGTTCTTCTAGAATTAGAATATTGAATAGAATTTATTCAAATAAAGTATTTTTTTGTTGCTATAATTAAACTAGCTCTAGACCAGTGGTACCATTTGCCAAAGTACTTTATTGGATAGGAAAAAAATCTTTTTTTAAATTAATTAATTTTTTAATTGAGAGATAATTGCTTTACAGAATTTTGTTGTTTTCTGTGAAAAAATCTTTTTTTCAGTTAACTTTTGATTACATAATTACTGTTGAGCTTAAAAAAAGTCTTGCCTAACTCTTTTCCTGTTTGCATTGAGAATTGTGTTTATCCTTTCTGAATAATATCCATACATTGTTTTCACAGTTGTCCTTAAGATTGTTCTGTGTAGTTCACCATTGATTCTTTTATCTATGTGCTTCCTAATGTTATATTTCATCTATTTTCAATGTTTTAAGATTTTAGAAGCTGAGTTTCTAAAATATAAACTTACAGAAATTATATTTTACTAGTGGATTGATGACAGATTTTCATGCTTTTGAGTTGAGAGGGTGAGAGCCGAAGAGAATAGATATTTACAGTAATAGTAAACACATAACTGTGTTAGGAACTATTTTAAACGCTTGATATATAATACTCTCATCAACCCCATGAGGTAGATTCTTTAGTACCCTCAGTTAACAGAAGAGAAAACTTGTCAGTTAGCTGATCAGGACACACAAAATATAACAGGCAGAACTAGTATTTGAACCCTGGCAGTCTGTTTCCAGAGCCCTTCTGACTATCTATGATGCTGCCACTCTTACCTTTATTTCATGTACAAAATTCCTTATTTTCTCTTCCATTGCTTTTGAAAATTTAAGAAAAATGTGTCATATCTTCCTTAATCCAGTTGAAGAATTGTGGTACAAGTACATTTTGATCGTGTTGTCTATGTTCAGGAAACTACAGTCGTCGGGAGGGAACAAGAGGCTCCAGTTGGAGTGCTCAGAATACTCCTCGAGGAACTTACAATGAAAGTCGTGGAGGCCAGAGCAATTTTAACAGGGGCCCTCTTCCACCATTACGACCACTTAGTTCCACAGGTACACATTCTTCCTTCTTGATGCTGCTGAGGAGGAGGGAGGCGAAGCATCCTTTCCAGATTGTTGAATGGCATATATTCTCATTCTGGGAGGGAATATTTTAGAATGTAGGCATATAATTCTGAAGTCTGTGTAATTTTATGTCTGTGAGTGAGTGCCCAGTGTACATACTCTGTATAAATTCTCAAAATTTTAGATTCTGAACTGTGTGTATAATCTGAGTGGTTTCATGTTGACTAAACTGAGATATCTTTATGGAGTATACAGTTTGATTCTTGAACAATGCAGGTTTGAACTGCAAGGGTTGTCCATTTTTATAGGCAGATTGTTTTTTTAACAATAAATACGGTTCATGGTTTGAAATAAGGATGCAGAGGAACCTCTGGATATGAGGGCCAATGTAAATTATATTGAATTAACCCTTGAGTTGTTCAAGGGTCAACTATATTCTTTTCTGTTACAGGATTATCTCACGTATGTAAGTATATAGCCTTTTTTCCCCCTCTAAAACATTACTATATCAAGTCTGAAATTCTCTGGTCAGATGTAGCTTTTGGTTTCAAATGCACATTTTTTTTTTTTTTGACCACACCATAAGGCATGGAAGTCTTAATTCCCCTACCTGTGCCCTTGCAGTGGAAGTACAGATTGTTAACCACTGGACTGCCAGGGAAGTCCCAAATACACATTTTTAAAATAATAGCTTTATTTGAGATGTAACTCTTACGTTTAGACAGTTTAACTATTTAAAATGGTCTTCAACACATTCACAGAACTTGCACTTGAATATTAAAAGGAGCAAGCAGTAGTCTTGGTTTGAGCTTGGTGTTCCAGGTTCGTATTTATATAATGGGAAAGGAAGGATGTTGCAAGTGAAAATCATATTCTTTCTTTTACAGGCTACCGCCCAAGTCCTCGTGACCGTGCTTCCAGAGGTCGTGGGGGGCTTGGGCCTTCCTGGGCAAGTGCAAATAGCGGCAGTGGAGGCTCCAGAGGAAAGTTTGTTAGTGGGGGCAGTGGTAGAGGTCGCCACGTACGGTCCTTTACACGATAAATATTCTTGGGAGCATCCTAAGTGCATATGAACATTTCATAAGGACAGTAAAAACAAGACATTGGAGGACCAATTTAGGCTTAGCAGTTACCTGGATACATCTGAGAGAATATTTTTATCTGAAGAAAGCAAATTTTGTTTGATACCTAACAAGATTTCAATAAAAATCGAAACTTTGTATGTATGTTTGTATATATTTTTTCCTCTTCTTAAATGGCTGTCTAGAAGATTTCCTCCGTTGAAAATGAGCAGTGAAATGAGTTTTGTTTCAGTGTATATCTTGCCTGTACCACAGACGTTCAGTCCTTTCTCAGCTTCTGGTGCCCTTTACTGTTTCAGTTGTATTACAGCATACCTAGGCCAGAAGAAATGTCTCATAATTCCATTTATTAAGCTGTTAGTTCCAAACAATAAGAATTTATGTCCTGACCACAAACCTTAGAATCAGCTTAAACACTGCCAATATTCTGTTCCACTATGCTTTTTGTGTAGTACTTACCTCAACTGCTGAAAATCCAGTTTTGCAAAGACATGCTGTCATGGAAAGGATGCTGTCTGATATTGAAGATGCAGACTACCTCGAGCTGGCATTTTGTGTTGTGTCCAACAGCTGTGTTCTACTCAGAAATTTAAAATGTCCTATGGCACATGTATTAATTTACTAGGGTAACCTAGTACACAGTTTTGGAAACCTTTTGGCTGTACGAAAATAAACATGACATTCTCCTTTATGCTAGATAGAAATATATACGTGCTTTGTGTTTTAGCTTTATATCTACTTATACTATTTTATTATGCAGTTTTTTGGAACCTAAAATAAGGCACATCCTAATACTGTTATTTCAGGAATCGGACATCTAATAAAATCTGTACTTTATATATACAGAAATAAAATTTACACTTTGAGAAAATAGTCATATTTTCCCCAAGAGATAGCATACTGAATTTATATAATCTGGCATAAAATATAGAGTTCTCTTAAACAATGAAGGAGTGTATAAGTCTCATTCTGTCCCTTTATCACACTGTTAGGTCAAAACCATTTGTGAGTGAACAGATAATTTGCTTGCTAGGAAAACCCTGGAGTAAAACTCAGTTCTGAAGATATTTAAATGAAAGATAATGGAAATCTTTTCATAACTAATGGCCTCAAAAACCCAAGATAGCCTAAACCCTTTTTAATCCTGAAACTAATAAACTCATCTTCTCTAAATACACATTTTTCACATTAGATAGAAATTGAAGTTTATCCCTAATGTCTGACACAAATATATGTAAAAATAATTCTTTAAATAGTTGTATTTCTTGGACTTCCTGGTGGTCCAGTGGTTAAGAATCCGCTGGCCAATGTAGGGGACATGAGTTAAGTCCTTGCCCCAGGGCAACTAAGCTCATATTCCACAACCACTGAAACCCTTACGCTCTTGAGCCCATGCTCTGCAACAGAGAGGCCAACACAGTGAGAAGCCTGCGCACTGCAGCTAGAAAGGAGCCCTCACTGGCCACAGCTAGAGAAAGCTTGTGTGCATCAGTGAACTCCCGGTGCAGCCAGAAAAAAAAGTGAGCCAGATAGGTGCTGGGTGATGGCTCTTGTCGTGTACATTTACATTTGTGTGTAGGACCTCATAGCTTCGAAAATGAACGTCAGTTTTATGAGTACTTTGGTAGAATAGTTGTGTTATTTGTATAACTTTTTTACATAAGAGATTTTAGAAGAAGTTTTAGTGTTTAGAAATTAATGAAAAACGAATTTTGAGGATAAGATACTCTATTAGTAACACAAGGAGTTGACAGAATGATTTATACTTTTTTTGTGAGAAGACGACAAAAATGCTCCGAAATATTGCTGTGCTTTATTTAGAAGCAGTGTCGCTGGTAGTAATCAGGGTGTGTGAGCAGCAGTAGGTCCAGTTGAGTTTTATTGCTTAGTGTAAAAAAATGGCAAGAATGTTGAAATTGAGAAAGTAGGAACAAGAGGATGTTTTCTAAGTGTCTACTGTGTTCCATGTTCCCTAGCACAGTCTAGGGAATATAAGGATGAATAAAATGCAGTTTCTGTCCCCCCAAAGCTTATAATCTAGTAGAGAAAACAATCAGGTAAGCAAGTTTGTGTGTGTGTAGTTTGTTGTTGTCTTTTAAAAAGTAAATAGGTGAGTGTATGAACATGGAACAACTTAGAGTTCTTGAATAATCCAGCTGATACATTGCAAACTGATTTTATTATGGAGTTTTTGAAATATGTTTAAAATCGCCAAAGGAACAAAAGAAAAGACTTGATATTACAGTTATATCTTGTTAGACCATACATAACATCTTTGGAATTGTTTTTGTATAAAGACTAGTTAGGATGGAAAATCATATGCATGTGATTTTTATTTTTAAATTAAAAGGACAGATTGGGAAGTAATGAACAAGACCTTACAAACATTCTGTAAATTCATGAGCTCGAGAAAAGGATGCAAACTCTGAGTATTAGCAGTGGCCTTGAAAGTAACAGGAATGAGAGAAGAGGGCCAGGTGAAGAAGAGAGTGAGAACTGGGGAGGAGTTGGCAGTTGACACTGGCCTCGGCATGAGGGAGAAAGCTAGGAGAGTTAGTTCTTTAATGTTTTAAATTTTAAAATTTAAAAAAAATACTATTTGTGTTTTAAAAAAACACAAAATTTACCATCTTAACCATTTTTTAGTGTAGAGTTCAGTGTGTGTGCTCAGTCGTGTCTGACTCTTTGCGACCCTATAGACTGTAGCCTGGCAGGCTCCTCTGTCCATGGAATTTTCCAGGCAAGAATACTGGAGTGGGTTGCCATTTCCTTCTCCAGAGGATCTTCCTGACCCAGGGATGGAATCTGCATCTCTTGTGTCTCCTGCATGGGCAGGCAGATTCTTTACCACTAGCGCCACCAGGGAATCCCAGGACCTTTTTTTCATTTTGCACATGTGAAACTCTGTATCCATTAAACAACAGCTTCCTCATCCCTTCTTCCTCCAGCCCCTGGCACCCACCATTTTTCTTTTTTGTCTCTGAATTTAACTATGTAACTCATATAAGTGGCATTTGTCTTTTTTATTTAGCATGATGTCCTCAATGTTCATCCATTGTGTAACACATGTCAAAATTTCCTTCTGTATCTGTATAAGGCTGAACAATATTCCATTGTATGTATATGCCATATTTTGTTCATTCATCTGTCAGTAGACATTAGAGTTGCTTCCAGTTGGCTGTTATGAATAATGCTGCTGCTATGAAGTGGGTATACACCTGCTCAAGATCCTACTTTGAATTGTTGAGTGTGGGAGTTGGTGAAGGATAGGGAGGCCTGGCGTGCTGTGATTCATGGGGTCGCGGAGAGTCGGACACGACTGAGCCACTGAACTGAACACAGAAGTAGGACTGCTGGGTCATATAGTAGTTCTTTTTATAAGTGTTTTAGGGCTCTCCATACTGTTTTCCATAGTGCCTGTACCATTTTGCATTTCTACCAACACGAAGATTCTAATTTCTCCACATTCCTCACCAAGAATTTTTAAATTCAAAAGACCCATTTATTTAGTTTTGTCAACATGGGGACACCCTCCTTGACAAATGCATGAAATCCTTCCATTCGTTGTAACACCTTGTGCTGAAAACATGTGTTCCCAAATTTCAGCTGTGACACCCGTGTTCTCAGCCCTCATTCCTGAACCTCACCTACATTCTCCCGTTGGCTGGGGGCGGATAATCCAATTACAGCTCAGGACTAGGGTGGGCGTGCCCACAAAATGGTGCAGCTCCCCGGACCTCTGGGCTGGAGGATTTAAGGACAAGGACCCCAGATGGACACCAATGCCTTGGGGTAACTTCCTGCTTTCTCACTGTGCCCCCACCCGCACCCCATGCCGGTCCTCTTTCGCTGGACTTTCCATCACCCTTGGCTTCCCTGGAGTCTCCGGACTCCACGCACTCTCTGCTCACACTTCTGTAACACACTCACCCACCGCCTTCGCGCTGCTGATCCACACGCACACAACTACTGCTTTTCAACACACCAACATGTCCCACAACATCATAAGCCTAAAGATCCTTCTTGATCGGAGGACAGTCCCAAGGCCACGATTTGCCAGGCTCTGTGCTGCCCTTGAGACCGGCTGAGCTCAGCTGCTGGACTGAGTCGGGCAGGCGCCTTGCCTTCACTCGGATGCGCTCGGCTCCCCAGTAGGACTTCCATCTCGGCTTGGAGACCTCATGACAGCAGCGGGGTTCTGGAATGTTCTGTCCTGACGCGGTCCTAACGAGCCACACGTGCAGGTCTCTCCCACTGACCAGCCGCCTAGGACAGAGCCGGGAGCATGGATCTTGGTCTGGAGCGTGATGGCCGCTTCTTCTTGCCTACGTTCACAGGCTAAGTCACTGTCCTTCGCATGGGAACCAGTGCACCCTTGCTGTGTTCTCGAGGTTTTGAGGCTGGGAAACTGCGGAGAGCTCCGGGGGTCGGAGGTGGACTCTAGGGCGGGCGGTACAGGCCTGTGGCCGGAAAGCAAGACTTTCTTTTCGTTTAATAATATCCATCTTAATGGATGTGCTGGTGACTCTTAAAGAGAAAGCCCAAAATCTAGATTGTTGATGTGTAACCAGTTTTCAAGTATGGCAATTCAAGTTAAATAATTTCAAACATTATTTGAGCCTAAAAAGCAGAGACATTACTTTGCCATCCAAGGTCCGTCTAGTCAAGGCTATGGTTTTTCCCGTGGTCATGTATGGATGTGAGAGTTGGACTGTAAAGAAACTTGAGCACCAAAGAATTGATGCTTTTGAACTGTGGTGTTGGAGAAGACTCTTGAGAGTCCCTTGGACTGCAAGGAAATCCAAGCAGTCCATCCTATAGGAGATCAGTCTTAGGTGTTTACTGGAAGGACTGATGTTGAAGCTGAAATTCCAATACTTTGGCCAACTGATGCGAAGGGCTGACTCATTTGAAAAGACCCTGATGCTTGGAAAGATTGAGGGCAGGAGGAGAAGGGGACGACAGAGGATGAGATGGTTGGATGACATCACTGATTCAATGGACATGAGTTTGAGTAAATTCCAGAGTTGGTGATGGACAGGGAGACCTGGCATGCTGCAGCCCATGGGCTCGCAAAGAGTCAGACACTTCTGAGAGACTGAACTGAACTGAGGTATCCTCAAAGTGTTATTTTGTAATGACCCTGTTCTGGCTAGCATTCAGTTCAGTTCAGTTCAGTCACTCAGTCGTGTCTGACTCTCCACGAGCACGCCAGGCCTCCCTGTCCATGCATATTCGTCATATATTCTTGGTTTTTTGTTTGTTTGTTTTTATTTATTTTTTGCCATGCCATGGGCAGGACCTTCATTCCCTGACCAAAGATTAAACCTGGGCTACAGCAGTGAAAGCGCCAAGTCCTAATCACTGGACTGCCAGGGAATTCCCTAAGGGTTTCAGATGGAATAGCATTTGGCAGTATTAATTTGGAAAAATGCTGATATGCAAGGTTTTAATTTTAAAGCAAAGGACGAGACTGAAATAACCAAATGAAAATTCTCAAGACTTTTTCAAGTTAATAAATCTTAACAAATGATTTGTTTTGACAAACTAGATTATTCCTCAGAGTGAAGGTCTCTTTGTTTGCTACAGAGAGGCTTTGGGAGCATTTTGTTAAATGTTTGAAGTACAGCAGGCCCTAAGGCGCTCTTAAGTCTGTAGCTGCTTTAAGTTTAGGGATGAAGCTTTTTTCTGGTAGCCCTGGAATAGTACAGTTGCTATTTACTCTCACTAAACATTTCACCTGGCTCTGCTAGACTAATTTAGGGTCCTCTGGAATCATTGTTTACTTTAAATAAGAAATCAGAAGGAATTCACTTGTAAGCCAATGTCATCTATAGCAAATATTATCCCCAAACTGCTCCATAAGCATATGGAATTTTAAAAAGCTGCTTCTCTCCCAAACTCATTTTAATGAAAAGACATAAATTGGAAATGTAAAAGGGTAGGCACTAGTCCTGACTTTCCTGTTCACTAACTTGCTATGTGATATGAACAAATCAAATCATCATTGGGGCCTCTATTTTCTCCTATACTCTTAAGTATAAAATGGGATTCACGTGATAAACCATAATGGAAAAGAATATGAAAGTATATTTGTCATATAGCTGAGTCACTTTTATGTACAGCAGTAATTAACAGAACATTGTAATTCAACCATACTTCAGTAAAAAATAAAAAAAGTAAAATAGGATTCAGAATGTGTATACTGGAAAGGATGAGTCAGAAGAGATGTTATTACAGATATTTATTGTACGACTGAAGTACAAAGGAGCAGTCCAAAATTGATGAGATGTAGTGACTAAGAGACAAGTAGAGTAAACACGACTGAGAAAGGAAGGTATGCCATGAAAAGGAGGTATTCACATTCTTTTCCCCCCTCTCCATTCCCCCTTGTAGAAGCATTCAACTCTGATGTTGGTACTGGCTAATCAATTAGCCAATATTATCAAAACTCAATAACTAAAGTTATTTAAAAATTAGAAGTTATTTTTTACTTTTACTTTCAGTAGTTCTAAGTTAGGTGAACCTGAGGACACAGTATAATGTACTTATAAAAAGTATTTAATTGTGATAACATTTTAATATTTAATTAATGATTAAAGAAGGAAAGGAACTAAAATTTACCATTTCCCCCCCCTGCTCCAAGATATCTGTATCCATGGAATTGCCTGGATGAAGATTTTTTATTTATTTTTCTTTTTGGGGGGCCACACCTCACAGCTTGTGGTATCTTAGTTCCTTGACCAGGGATTGAACCCTGGCCATGGCAGTGAAAACACTGAGTCCTAGCCGCTGGGTTGCTAGGGAATTCTCCAGGGTGACTTTTTTCAAAAACTGTTTCCATTATCTTGTCCACATTCAGAGTCATGACTTCATTGTTTACTTGTTCGTTAAATTTTTTGTTCTTGGGGTCATGGCTTTAGATAGCACCATTACATGCCGGTTCCTCTAAATGTCCAACCTAGACCTCTCCTATGTTGCCCCAGATTTGCACCTTGACATCTCTACCAGTGTCTAGTAAGCACTTCAAATCTGGACTATCCAAACTGAACTCATATTCCCTTCATGGTAACTTCTCCTCTGCTAATTTCATTTTCTCAATAAATGGCATCCATCTTCCTGTTTCTTAAACCTAAAACCTTAGTCATTTTTATTTATTCCTTTTCTCATACACTCTACCTCTGATTTGGCCTCTACCTTCAAAACATATCTTGACTGTAACTGTTACCACCTCTGCTGCAGCCACCCAAGGCTAAGCCACCATTGTTTCTTGTTTCAATTATGTAAATAGTCTCCTCACTCAGCTCAAACCCCTGCCATTTCAGAATGAATGCCAGAGTCCTTATAAGGATCCACAAGTTTCTATGTGATTTCTCGCTGCCTTGTTATCTCTTTGACTTCATCTACTACTCTGAACCCACTCTGTTTCAGCCACCAAATCCTCAGTGCTCCTCCTGCCCCTAAGGACATGATTACCAAGGGACCTTTGTTGAGGGAGGCTTTCCCTGGTTACCTTATCTAAAATTTCAATACCCTCCATCTTTACTCTTCATATGACTTTTCATTATCTAATAGTATATATTAAATAATTTACTTTTATATTTTAAAAATAATTTACTTATTTATCTATGCTCTTTATTGATTGTCCATTAGAAAGCAAAGTTCCATAAAGACAGGGATTTTTATCTGTTTTACCCACTGCTGTATCCCCTAGTGGGCTTCCCTGGTGGCTCAGATGGTAAAGAATCTGCCTGCAGTGTAGGAGACCAGGTTCAATCTCTGGGTTGGGAAGGTCCCCTGGAGAAGGGAATGGCAACCCATTCCTGGATTCTTGCCTGGAGAATTCCATGGACAGAAGAGCTTGGTGAGCTACAGCCCATGGGATCACGAAGAGTTGGGCATGACTGAGTGACTAACACACATATCCCCCAGCACCTATGGTGACTGGCACAAAGTCAAACTCATTGGTATACTTTGTGACTGAAATGCAGACAATTACAAATCACTTATGTAATAAATTATGTTAGTACTGAGAAATAGTTGTATGCTTTCTGACTAAAATGACATTTTTAGGCCATTTTAATCTAATAAAATAATAAGTGAAGTAAAATATTTCATGATGATGATTTTTATTAGAAAGAATAAAAAGTAAGTTTGATTTATTCACCCTCACAGACAATACCTATAGAACATAAGTAAGTTGAAATTTACTGTTTCAAATATAATTATTTTATTTGCTATGTTTGAGTGTACTCCGGGAGTTGGTGATGGACAGGGAGGCCTGATGTGCTGTGATTCATGGGGTCACGGAGAGTCGGACACGACTGAGCGACTGAACTGAACTGAACTAGGACTGTATTTCTTTTGGATTATACTCATCACTCATAGCTTTGCTTTTTGTCCTTATCTTTACCGTAGAAAATTAGCCCAAGCTTTTAAACCATGAACACAGAAATTTATGCTGTTATACAAGTAATAACATCTTTATTAAAACACTGATTTTACCAAAATAAGGTCTAAAAATTGTAACAATGTCTTATATAAAAAAAGATAGCTACTCTACTACTATTTGGTAAAATTTAATACTCTAATTCTTCACATATTTTTAGTTAACGGCTTTTGAAAATGAGGCTGAATGATAAAAATTATTCTATTTACACACTTTTAAGTGTTTTTTTTCAAACTGGAATATTTTTCTACATACTACAGATGGTGTCCTGGTTTGGACATAGTTTTACATGAAAGGGGCCAAGACCTATGTATTTCTAACTAGTCACTGTATTAAAAGGTGTGTGTGCCTGCTAAGGCACTTCAGCTGTGTCACTTTAGGACTGTGACCCTATGGACTTGTAGCCTACCAGGCTCCTTTGTCCTTGGGATTCTCTGGGCAAGAATATTTGAGTGGGTTGCCATTCCCTTCTACAGGGGTTCTTCCCAACCCAGGGATGGAACCTGAGTTTCTTTAGTCTCTTGCATTGGCAGGCGAGTTCTTTACCACTAGCACCACCTGGGAAGCCGTTGGCAACTTTTAAAACAACAGTTCACTGATGTTTCCACTGTGTGCTTAGTCGCTCTGTTGTGTCTGACTCTTTGTGACCCCATGGACTACAGCCTGACAGGCTCCTCTGTCCATGGGGCTTCTCCAGGCAAAATACTGGAGTGGGTTGCCATTTCCTCCTCCAGGGGATCTTTCCAACCCAGGGATCAAACTCAGGCCTCCTGCATTGCAGGCAGATTCTTTACCTCCTGGGCCACCGTTGGGTACCTAAAAAGAAGGGCTTCCCAGGTGTTGCAGTAGTAAAGGATCTGCCTGCAGGAGACTCAGGAGACCCAGTTAGATCCCTTTATAGGAAAGACCCTGAGGAATAGGAAATGGCAATCCCCCCTGGTGTGCTTGCCTGGAAAATTTCATGGACAGAGGAGCCTGGCAGGCTATAGTCCAGGCGGCTGGACAGGACTGGACAACTGAGCATTCACGCACCTAAAAGGAACCTATTAACAAAGTTGTTGAAATTCAGTTCAATTCAGTTCAGTCTCTCAGTTGTGACCAACTCTTTGCGACCCCATGAATCACAGCATGCCAGGCCTCCCTGTCCATCACCAACTTCCGGAGTTCACTCAAACTCACGTCCATCGAGTCAGTGATGCCATCCAGCCATCTCATTCTCTGTCGTCCCCTTCTCCTCCCGACCCTAATCCTTCCCAGCATCAGAGTCTTTTCCAGTGAGTCAACTCTTCTCATGAGGTGGCCAAAATATTGGAGTTTCAGTTTCAACATTAGTCCTTCCAGTGAACACCTAGGACTGATCTCCTTTAGGATGGCCTGGTTGGATCTCCTTGCAGTCCAAGGGACTCTGAAGAGTCTTCTCCAACACTACAGTTCAAAAGCATTGATTCTTCGGCAAACAACTTTCTTCACAGTCCAACTCTCACATCCATACATGACTACTGGAAAAACCATACCCTTGACTAGACGGACCTTGTTTGGCAAAGTAATGTCTCTGCTTTTTAATATGACATCTAGGTTGGTCATAACTTTCCTTCCAAGGAGTAAGCGTCTTTTAATTTCATGGCTGCAGTCACCATCTGCAGTGATTTTGGACCCCCCAAAATAAAGTCAGCCACTGTTTCCCCATCTATTTCCCATGAAGTGATGGGACTGGATGCCATGATCTTAGTTTTCTGAATGTTGAGCTTTAAGCCAACTTTTTCATTCTCTTCTTTCACTTTCATCAAGAGGCTTTTTAGTTCCTCATCACTTTCTGCCATAAGGGTGGTGTCATCTGCATATCTGAGGTTATTGATATTTCTCCCGCCAATCTTGATTCCAGCTTGTGCTTCTTCTAGCCCATCGTTCCTCATGATGTACTCTGCATAGAAGTTAAATAAGCAGGGTGACAATATACAGCCTTGACGTATTCCTTTTCCTATTTGGAACAAGTCTGTTGTTCCATGTCCAGTTCTAACTGTTGCTTCCTGACCTGCATACAGATTTCCCAGGAGGCAGGTCAGGTGGTCTGGTATTCCCATCTCTTTCAGAATTTTCCAGTTTATTGTGATCCACACAGTCAAAGGCTTTGGCATAGTTGATAAAACAGAAATAGATATTTTTCTGGAACTCTCTTGCTTTCTCTATGATCCAGCGGATGTTGGCAATTTGATCTCTGGTTCCTCTGCCTTTTCTAAAACCTGCTTGAACATCTGGAAGTTTACGGTTCAGTATTGCTGAATTCTGGCCTGGAGAATTTTGAGCATTACTTTACTAGCATGTGAGATGAGTGCAACTGTGTGGTAGTTTGAGCATTCTTTGGCATTCCCTTTCTTTGGGATTGGAATGAAAACTGACTGTGGCCACTGCTGAGTTTTCCAAATTTGCTGGCATATTGAGTGCAGCACTTTCACAGCATCATCTTTTAGGATTTGAAATAGCTCAACTGGAATTTCATCACCTCCACTAGCTTTGTTCCTAGTGATTCTTCCTAAGGCCCACCTGACTTCACATTCCAGGATATCTGGCTCCATCATGATTATCTGGGTGGTGAAGATCTTTTTTGTACCTCATTGCTAAAATAAGGCGTAACTTAAGAGCTATACGGTAAAAAAAAAATTCAATTATGTTTATATACTATTTTTCGCAGCAAATACTGCTATTCAGACGACCATCAAACTGCACAAACACATCCATGGAGACGTTCTCTTGATTTAAGAAATATGCCTTATATGTCCTAGGATGTGGTTTGTAGCCTCAGCATCTACACCATATCTGAGTGTTGGTAGCAAACTTCCGAAATGTACCGCAACCCCGAAGCCAAGTTGGAAGTGGGCATTCGAGGAGACACACCAAGGCGCTTGCGCAGTCCTGCGACCCGGAACTGCGGCAGGAAGCTACTGCGCACGCGCCAGGGACTCGTCCGCGATTGGCTGCGCCGAGGCGGGCGCCTTCAGATGCTCTGGCGTTGAGGGGTGTCACTGTCTACTCCGCGTAGTCCTGGCACCCGGGCCGTCGCTCCCTTCGGATTCTCGCCGGTGCGTCCCTGAAGCGGGGAGGCGTGTGAGGCTGTGACAGGCTGTAGGCTTGTGTGGGACAAAGACGCGAGAGGCGCCAGAGCGAGGCTCCGAAGGAGGCGGGAGGGCGGGAAGGCGGCGGCGTAGCGGCGGCCGCTTCCTGCGGGTCTGGGAGTGCTGATGGGCTCTCAAGTCTGAGGGGCGCTTGGCTGCCGGCCCTGGGGCGCTGGTGCCGGAGGGCGGGCCGCGGGGGCGCGTCTGTGGTGGGGAGGCCGCCAGGAGGCGACTGCGCGCGGGGGTGCCTCCGCTCTCGCCCTCCCGCTCACCTCCTGTGGCGCTTGGGTGTCTTTCTTCAGGATTCAGGTGTACTCTCCTGCGCGGCTTTAATTAGAATTAACTAAGTAATGGAAGAAGTTTTTTTTGTTTAGCGGGGCCACAAAAATCAAAGGAGCGACTTGAGTCACGAAGGGAAATAACGGTAACGCGTCTGCCTGCAACGGGGGAGACCCAGGTTCGATCCCTGGGTTAGGAAGATCCCTTGGAGAAGGAAATGACAACCCACTCCAGTATTCTTGCCTGGAAAATCCCATGGACAGAAGAGCATGGTGGGCTACAGTCCATGGGGTAGCAAAGAGTCGCACACGACTGAGCGACTTCACTTTCTTTCTTTCTAATGGAGTTGGAAGGCGGAAAGCACAAACAGCAGGGGAGGTGTGTTGTTGGTTCTTGGCTGTTGTATTTGCATTCTTGTATCCTAGAGGTTTGATGGTTCCCCTCCCACGCCCACTTCATAGCCAAACAGAATCCCTAGATTCTGGTCAAAATCTCCTTTGTCCAACTTCATCTTTTGCTAGACCCTCTCTCGGAACCTTCCTCAGCTCCAGTCTCCTAGAACATTATGTGCAAGACATCTAATTGTAATTATCATAGACAGTAACATTACAGATAACATTGAGTGTTTACTGTGTCACTCTTTATTCTAAGTACGTTCAGTTCAGTTCAGTCGCTCAGTCGTGTCCGACTCTTTGCGACCCCATGAATCATAGCATGCCAGGCCTCCCTGTCCATCACCAACTCCCGGAGTTCACTCAAACTCATGTCCATTGAGTCGGTGATGCCATCCAGCCATCTCATTCTCTGTCGTCCCCTTCTTCTCCCGCCCCCGATCCTTCCCAGTGTCAGAGTCTTTTCCAGTGAGTCAATTCATCGCATGAGGTGGCCAAAGTATTGGAGTTTCAGCTTTAGCATCAGTCCTTCCAATGAACACCCAGGATTGATCTCCCTTAGAATGGACTGGTTGGATCTCCTTGCAGTCCAAGGGACTCTAACCCCCCCAACCATCTTATGAATAATCATTATTATGTTGTCCTTGTATAGTTGCTAAGTCCTGTCCGACCCCATGGTGTGAAGCCTGCCATGCTCTTCTGTCCATGAGATTTCCCCCGGGGAAGAATAGTGGAGTGGGTTGCCATTTTCTTCTCCAGGGGCTTTTTCCCGACCGGCTTTTTCTTCTCCCTGGCTTTTTCCTGGGGTTGAAGTTGCATCTCCTGCATTGCAGGCGGATTCTTTACCACTGAGCCACCAGGGAAGCCCAAGAAGTTACGTAAACCGTTGACGATCAAATGATAGAAATGTCAGTCCATACTTGTATTTAGGCGTTTGCCTCAAAAACTGTATTCTTAACTGTTGCACAGTGCAGTGGATTAAATTGCCTGGTAATATAGGCCTTCTGATGTGTCATTAGCCTGGGTTTGCCACTTTACTTGGGAGAACAGAAATAGGTAGACATTGGAGAAGGAAATGGCAACCCACTCCAGTGTTCTTGCCTGGAGAATCCCAGGGACGGGGGAGCCTGGTGGGCTGCCGTCTATGGGGTCACACCGAGTCGGAGACGACTGAAGTGACTTAGCAGCAGCAGACTATAACTGATGTTAGAGCATCACAGCAGGGCTGCCAAATGGGTGTTATTTCTAGGGTCTGGGAAAGGGCTCAAATAGCACTAACTTAAGAAGTAATAAGGATTCAGAAACTTTTAGGGGGAAGTATACCAAAGCCTTTGACTGTGTGGATCACAATAAACTGGAAAATTCTGAAAGAGATGGGAATACCAGACCACCTGACCTGCCTCCTGGGAAATCTGTATGCAGGTCAGGAAGCAACAGTTAGAACTGGACATGGAACAACAGACTGGTTCCAAATAGGGAAAGGAGTATGTCAAGGCTGTATATTGTCACCCTGCTTATTTAACTTCTATGCAGAATACATCATGAGGAACGCTGGGTTGGAAGAAACACAAGCTGGAATCAAGATTGCCTGGAGAAATATCAATAGCCTTAGTGCAGATGACACCACCCTTACGGCAGAAAGTGACGAGGAACTAAATAGCCTCTTGATGAAAGTGAAAGAGGAGAGTGAAAAGGTTGGCTTGAAGCTCAACATTCAGAAAACAAAGATCATGGCATCCTGTCCCATCACTTCATGGCAAATAGATGGGGAAACAGTGGCTGACTTTATTTTTGGGGGCTCCAAAATCACTGCAGATGGTGACTGCAGCCATGAAATTAAAAGACGCTTATTCCTTGGAAGGACTTTGCGACCAACCTAGACAGCATATTAAAAAGCAGAGATATTACTTTGCCAACAAAGGTCTGTCTAGTCAAGGCTATGGTTTTTCCCATGGTCATGTATGGATGTGAGAGTTGGACTGTGAAGAGAGCTGATCGCCGAAGAATTGATGCTTTTGAACTGTGGTGTTGGAGAAGAGTCTTCAGAGTCCCTTGGACTGCAAGGAGATCCAACCAGTCCATCCTATAGGAGATCAGTCCTAGGTGTTCATTAAAGCGCTGATGTTGAAGCTGAAACTCCAATATTTTGGACACCTCATGCAAAGAGTTGACTCATTGAAAAAGACTCTGATGGGAGGGATTGGGGGCAGGAGGAGAAAGGGACGACAGAGGATGAGATGTCTGGATGGCATCACCGACTCAATAGACATGAACTTGGGTAAACTTCAGGAGTTCGTGATGGACAGGGAGGCCTGGCGTGCTGGGATTCGTGGGGTCACAAAAAGTCAGACACGACTGAGCGACTGAACTGATACTGATGCCTAGCGCTTTCTCAGTGGCACAGTGGTAAAGAATCCACCTGCCAAGCAGAGCTGTGGGTTCAGTCCTTGGATCAGGAAGCTCCTGTGAAGCATGAAATGGCAACCCTCTCCATATTTCTGCCTGGAAAATTCCATGGACAGAGGAGCCCGGGTGGTTACAGTCCATGGGGTTGCAAAGAGTAGGACACGACTGAGCACACAGACATAATGACATCTGCAGTTTAGTCTGAAAAGCATCATCAGCAAGTTAGATGGCTTGGTGGATGCCTAAGGGCATATATAAATGGCAGAGCTAGAAATCAAGCCAAGGCAGGCTGGCTCTAGAGTGTTTTCTTAATCCCCACTTTGCTGCTTTTCCCATACCTGCATACCCAAATTCATTAATATTTTCTTTATTTTACAGGATAAGGAGAAAGGTTGAAAAATTAGACATGACAGGACTTAGGTGTAGAAGAGTTTAAGGGTTTAAGATAGTGATTCTTAAAAGTGAGATTTAGGAGCACCAGTGGCAATGCTTTTGGCCGAGATATTTGGAGTCTTTAGAAATTGTCAACTGAGTCTTAATAAAGCCATTAGTGTGTTTAACTAAACCAGGGCGTTGAGAGGGATCAACGCAGTGAAAGTGGTGTAGAACTGGCCTGACTTGTTGAAGTGCCTAGCGAGTAAAATGGGTTCCTCAGATATTTTGAAATTTGAGGGGGAAATCTCAGGGTTCGGACAATCTTTTCCAAACAGGCTTTAGCTGCAAAAGATGTGGTAGATTGTCTGTAAGGGGGAAGGTTTCAGTCCAGTGTGAAAAATGTACAGACCATGACAAAAACATGTTTTTATCCATAAGATGAAAGAAGTTGTATGAAATCCATTTGCCAGACCTCTAAAGGTCCACTAGTCAGTTTAAAATATCTGGGAGAAGTACTTTCAGGTTTCTTGGGTTGTATTTAAAGTGAGGTAAGCACTTTTTTGTGGCCTTGTTAATATTTCCTCATAAACATTGATTCATGAACGCTATCATATTGTCAGTAGACCAAGTGGTATTATGTACAGTGCTTGCAGTAGCAGTTCAGTCGCGTCCTACTCTTTGCGACCCCATGAATCACAGCACGCCAGGCCTCCCTGTCCGTCACCAACTCCCGGAGTTCACTCAAACTCATGTCCATCGAGTCGGTGATGCCATCCAGCCATCTCACTCTCTGTTGTTCCCTTCTCCTCCCGCCCCCAATCCCTCCCAGCATCAGAGTCTTTTCCAGTGAGTCAACTTTTCGCATGAGGTGGCCAAAGTATTGCAGTTTCAGCTTTAGCATCAGTCCTTCCAGTGAACACCCAGGATTGATCTCCTTTAGAATGGACTTGTTGGATCTCCTTGCAGGCCAAGGGACTCTCAAGAGTCTTCTCCAACACCACAGTTCAAAAGCATCAATTCTTCGGCGATCAGCTTTCTTTACTTGTAGGGCATTAATTAATTTGGGGGCGGGATTTGAAGGATCTATTAGAATCTTGATGGGAGTGCATGTGTGCCTGCAAGCTTGCTAAGTCGCTTCAGTCATGTCTGACTATTTGCGACTCTCTGGACTGCAGCCTGCCAGGGTCCTCTGTCCTGGGGATTCTCCAGGCAAGAATGCTAGAATTCGTTGCCATGCCCTCCTCCTGAGTATCTTCCTGACCAGGGATCGAATTGGCAGGCAGGTTCTTTACCACTAGCGCCACTTGTAAATATATCCCTTGATGGGAGATGCACTGTGAATTTTGCCAACTTCAGGTATAGATTTTGCCCATAAGGAGGGTGGTAGCTGATTCAGTTGGGACAGATGATCTGTTTTCTGAATCAACTCTAGTATCATGAGAGATGAAGCAAATACAGATTGTCAAAGATAATTCCATTCACCTGGTTGGTTGCTTTACTACTGTAAAAACTCTAGAATTATTTACCCTTTGGGAGAAAGAAGTTCTGGCATGAGACTTTTCTAAAAAAGGATCAACCTAATAAGTGGGTTTGGGCAGAGAAACTAAGAGGAAAAGGGTGTGTGTCTCTCAAGCAGTCTAAACAAAAGGGTATGGATTCAGAGACAGGAATCTATTGAAGTTCACTAGAGATCCCCATGGTTTGAACTGTTGTAGTACTCTGAGGCAGAGACTCCTTTTTCTGGTGGTGTTGAACACTGAGAGTAAGGCTCTGATGTCCTTTAAGACTGGAAGAGACTCATCCTCAGTCTGGCAAATGTTTCTCCAAACTTTTAAGAGGAAGAATTGGAAAGAACCCCTGTAGTTTCTCAGAATCCCTTCATTGACAATTGGGATTATGTTGGAAAGGCTGGTTAGAGGGCTAATGGCACCTGAAAGTGCTTAAATTTATAAGTCTCTTTCCAGTGTCCTGACTGTTTGAAGTCGTAGCAAAACTAGGAGGGCTTTGGTTTCATTTAGGGTCTGGACTTGAATTTATTTACTGGACTTGAATATTAAAAATTTTGACAGGCTTTCTTTGAGGTGACTCATCTAGAGTGTGAAAGAGCTGGTTTGCTAGGTTAGCTAAATCTGGAATAGGCATAGTCTTCCATCCTATCCTGGTCCATTTTATTAGAAGAGAAAGGTCCTGGTTCAGCCCACTAATAGAGTTAAAAGCTACCTAGGTGGAATCAACATCTGAAGGAAAAAAAGAGTTTTTTAAAAAAACAATTTAAAGTTGGAATAGTTCTGAACAGATTCATCAGATTTTTGTGTGCAAGCCTGAATTTTGTTCAAATTAACAGTCTTTGCAAAAGTCTGTGAAAATGCCTGATGAAGTCACCTGGAGATTGCTTGAGCCTGACCATATAAGTTGGTGGACTGGTCTCCGGGTTGTAATTCTAGAGACCTTTCAGTATTTTCCAAGTTAGCATGTGTTGTTTTTTTTTTTTCCTGCCATGCTTGCATGGCTTGTGGAGTTTTAGTTTCCTGACCAGGGACTGAACCCCGGCCCTGACAGTGAGTGTACCCATTCCTAACCAGCTCACTGCCAGGGAATTCCTCCAAGTTAGCAGTTTTCATACAAGGTGGGCCTGACTTTGCTGACACACATATGAAGTAGCTGGTACAAGTTGGAGAAACCAGGCTGATAAGTTTGAATGACTATACTAAACTCCAATAGAAACCTGTGAGGATCTTTGTTTACTTTTGGAAAATCTTTGACTATTGCTTGTAGTTTTGCTTTAGTTTAGGGTTTATAAGAAACAAGAGTTTATCCTCTGGGTCCTCAGAAAGTTGAATTTTAAAAGGCGTGTTCTGATACGTTCAGAGGAAAAGGGGATAGGAGACTTTTAGTGAAAAAGGGAAATTCCACTGGAGAGTTATTATGGGAGAACTGAGGGTGTAGAGGAGGTGGAGGTGGTGTGGAAGGGAAGAGAGATGGTGCCAGAGGGCGGTTCTTAGCATGAGGGCCGAGGAAGAGGGGTGTGAGGATTTTGAAGCTTTTTTACCTTTCTTTATTTGCATCGGCTAAGATGTTATTTTGCAAAGAGACAATTTTAGGCTCCTGATAACATTTGGAAACCTCAGAATAGCAATCAAAATACTCATTTACTTCAGTTTGGGGAATTTTAGAACTATTATTGTCCAGTTTGGTTTTAAGAAAAGTAAGTTTGGGAATTTCACAAGTTCCTCCTAATGGCCATTGATGTTCTAAATTGCTTTTGGGTAGGTTGGTCCACGTAGCTGGAAATGTGCATGCAGAAGGACTATAGTTTTTAAACGTAAAATCGGCCGGAGTCCCTGTAGTGGTAGAGGGCACCCTCAAAATAATTCAGGTAACTGGGATCCCATTTCTCAGAGTTTTTCCTCTGGAGTGAAAGAATAAGTTTCAAAAGCCTAAACAACTCAAATACCTTGTAGGTCTAATACCAGCCAGTTTAAAGGGAACAGCCCAGTCCTGCAAGAGCCAAGTTAAAAGCTTCTCAGCAAAACTAGTAAAACAGCCTAAATCTGTGGGAGCAAGCCCAAAGGTTTAACAGTGCATTTCCACCAGAACAGTCCATTTCAAAGGGAATCTGGCCAAAGGCTGAACTGGCACATTTCTGGTAAAACAGCCCCTGTTCTAAAAGGACTCAAGCCTGGAGGCTAGTGCAGTTATAGTTGAAACAGCCTGCTTTTTTAAAGTGTCAGGCCAAAGTGCCAAATGAGTGCTCACAGACAGAACTAGGCCTTAAACAGAAAGAATGAGTTCCTGAAACAGATCCTGAATAAAACCTGGAGAGCTTCAAAACCCGAAGAGGATGTAAGCTCAGATCCAGGAGAAGACTTACCCTTGAGCCCCAGGGTTTGAGAAGAAGAGCAGTGGGCTCCAGTGGACGTGGTGTGGGTCCTGCACCTGTTTGCTCACCAGCCTTGGAGTCATCACGGGTCTTCTCTGGATCCCAGTCAGGGCTGCCAAACTGTTGACTTTCAACAAATAGACTGCCAGTTATTTCTCCGGGTAAAATGGGTTTACTCGGGATCAGCAAACAATTGCAGTTTGCGGTTTGCAGTCATGGTGAGCCATGTGCAAAACCTGCACACACAGGATAGGAGAACACTTTTATGGGTGGGGGGAGGAGTTGAGAAGGCTACTGTAGGACTTCCCTGGTAGTACAGTGGATATGAATTCGCCTGCCAGTGCAGGAAACATGGGTTCGATCCCTGGTCCAGGAAGATCCCACATGCTGTGAGGCAGCTAAGCCCCTGCAGCAGGACTACTGGAGCCCATTCGCTCTAGATCCTGTGCTCCCCGTCAGTAGAAGCCGTGCCAGTGAAGAGTTCATGCACCACAGGAAAGAGTAGCCCCCGCTCACTCACAGCATGGAGACTCAGCCAAACCAAAAATAAATGTAAAAGGCCTACAGTAAACAGAGGCCATTGGCGGAATTGAGAATTTGAAGTCTAGTGACTTTTCTTTCATTTTTTTTTTTTTTTTTGGGGGGGGGCGGGCCACACCCTGCGGCATGTGGGATTGTGGTTCCCTGACTGGAGTCTACCCTGACGCCTCCCCTCCACGCTCCTCCACAGTGGAAGTGCGGATTCCTAACCAGTGGATCACCAGGGAAGTCTCAGTAGTGACTTTTCATTGGCTGAGTTTTGACAGTTTTATTGGCTGCGTTTTTGCCAGGCCAGAAGAGGTTTCTTCTAACTGTTGGTCATTGCTCTCATCATGTACTAGGACAGCTTCTCCTTCTGGCCTCTGGTCTGTATTTTAGTTGAGATTTCTGTTAATTTTTGTACCACTGCTGATCTCTCAAACTATATCCAGACTGGTTATTTATCAGATACTCATGTATTTTGTCATTTTTACGTTGCTGAAAGTGGGAAAGGTCTAACCAGCAGTGATGGCATGTCCCAGCTTAATTGGCTGCAGTTCTTTTTTTCTTTGTAGAAAATTGGAAATACACAGTAAAGAAGTCAGGAGAAAATAAAAATTACTGGTACTTCTGACATCTAGATATAATGTTAATGTTGTGGCATGTGTTTTTCTAGTCTTTTAAAACTCTCTATAGATGTGTAATTTTCAGTTAGTAATTCAATGTGTACGCTTAGATGAGTTTTAACAAACTTGTAACCACATTGCAATATGATGGAGCTTACCTTGATCACACCCGAAAGTTAGTCCCCCATGCCCCTTTGCATTCTAGTCTTTAGCACAAACTCACATACTATTTTTTTGTCTTTTTCTTTTGTAACATTGAAATGTTGCTGAACATGTTTGGTATCCATTTGTGAAATTAAAATTTACTGTTTTTAGAGCAGTTTTAGGTTTAGCAAAGTGGAGGGAGATGTTTTAGGTTTGCAGCATTAGG
The DNA here is from genome assembly GCF_049115385.1 of Moschus berezovskii. Lineage (NCBI taxonomy): Eukaryota > Metazoa > Chordata > Mammalia > Artiodactyla > Moschidae > Moschus > Moschus berezovskii. The sequence goes on along the minus strand of NC_142475.1, from coordinate 11,974,283 downwards.
TTTAGGTGGAGATGTCCCATGTACCCCTGCCTTCCCTTGTTATCAGCATCCCTCACCAGAATGGTACATTTGTTACCGTTGACACACATAAGTACCCAGAGTCCATAGTTTACATTAGGATTCATTCTTGGCCTTGTACATTTTGTGCATTTGGACAAACATGTAATGACATGTATCCACCATTAGGGCGTTATAAACTATACTTTCTCTGCCTTAAAAAGTTTTGTGGTCTACCTTTTCATCTCTGCCCCTCCCCTAACCCTTGGCAACCACTGATCTTTTTACTCCGTACTTTTGCCTCTGTGGTTTTCTAGGATGTCACATAGTTGGAATTATATAATATGGAGCCTTTTCAGATTGGCTTCTTTCATTTAGTAATATGCACTATGGTTCCTCCATGTCTTTTCATAGCTTGACAGCTCTTTTTGTTTTCTTTCTTTCTTTTTTTTTGTTAAGTGTTGAGTAACATTCCATGGTCTGAATGCACCGCAGTTTGTTTATTCATTCACCTGAGTGCTTGGTTGCTTTCAAGTTTTGGCAATAATGAATAAAGTTGTGGTAAAACATTTTTATGCAGGTTTTTTCAACTCTTTGTTGAAAGGAGTTTATCCTATGATAAAAATATGTTCAATTTTGTAAGAAAGTGCCAGAATGTCTTCCAAAGTGGCTGTACCATTTTGCATTCCCACCAGGAATGAATGAAAATTCCTATTGCCCCACATCCTCACTGGCATTTGGTATTGTCTGTTTTGGATTTTCTTCATTTTTGATGACATATGATGTGGAGCGTCTTTCCATGTGCTTATTTGCTATTTGTCTATCTTTTGTGATATGTCTTTTAAGATCTTTGGCCCACTTTTTAACTGGGTTGTTCTCTTATTGTTGAGTTTTAAGATTTCTTTGTATATTTTGGATAATAGTCCTTTATCAGATGCACCTTTTGCAGGTATTTTCTCCTAGTGTGGCTTGTCTTTTCATTACCTTGAGATTGTCTTTGCAAAGCACAAGTTTTAAATTTTAATGAAATCTAGCTTATCAGTTATCTCTTTCATGGGATTGTTCCTTGATGTTGTAGCTAAAAAGTCATCACCATTCCCAAGGTCATCTAGATTTTCTTCTGTATTATTTTCTAGGAGTATTTTTGCTTTGTGTTTTACATGTAAGCCTATGCTTCATTTTAAGTTAATTATTCTGAAGAGTAAAGTCTTGTTTCTATGTTCATTTTCTTTGCATGTGTGCATGCATGCTAATTCATTTTAGTTGTGTCTGAGTCTTTGCGATCCTATGGAGTGTAGCCTGCCAGTGAGTTGCTCAGTCGTGTCCAACCCTATGCGATCTCATGGACTGCAGCACGCCAGGCCTGCCTGTCCTTCACCATCTCCCGGAGTTTGCTCAAACTCATGTACATTGAATCGGTGATGTCATCCAACCATCTCATCCTCTGTTGTCTCTTTCTCCTTCTGCCTTCAATCTTTCCCAGCATCAGGGTCTTTTCCAGTGAGTCAGCTCTTTGCATCAGGTGGCCAGAGTATTGGAACTTAAGCATCAATCCTTCCAATGAATATTCAGGGTTGATTTCCTTCAATATTAAATGGTTTGATCTTGCTGTCCACGGGACTCTCAAGAATCTTCTCTAGCATCACAGTTCAAAAACATCAATTCAGCCAACATTTGCTGAATCATATAGAAAGCAAGGGAATTCCAGAAAAACATCTACCTCTGTTTCATTGACTTCGCTGAAGCCTTTGACTGTGTCAGTTCAGTTCAGTCGCGCAGTTGTGTCCGACTCTTTGCGACCCCATGAATCACAGCACGCCAGGCCTCCCTGTCCATCACCAACTCCCGGAGTTCACTCAAACTCATGTCCACAGAGTCGGTGATGCCATCCAGCCATCTCATTCTCTGTCGTCCCCTTCTCCTCCCGCCCCCAGTCCTTCCCAGCATCAGAGTCTTTTCCAGTGAGTCAACTCGTCGCATGAGGTGGCCAAAGTATTGAAGTCTCAGCTTTAGCATCAGTCCTTCCAATGAACACCCAGGATTGATCTCCTTTAGAATGGACTGGTTGGATCTCCTTGCAGTCCAAGGGACTGTGTAGATCATAATAAACTATGGAACACTTTTAAACGGGTGGGAATACCAGACCATCTTACTTGTCGCCTGAGAAACCTGTATGCAGGTCAAGAAGCAACAGAACCTTATTTACAACAATTTACTGGTTCAAAATTGAAAAAGTGGTATGACAAAGCTGTTTATTTTCACACTGTTTATTTAACTTATATGCAAAGCACATCTTGTGAAATGCTGGGCTGGACGAGTTACAAGCTGGAATCAAGATTGCCAGGAGAAATATCAACAGCCTCAGATATGAAAATAATACCACTTTAACGACAAAGTGAAGAACTTAAGAGCCTCTTGATGAGGGTGAAAGAGGAGAGTAAAAAAGCTTAAAACTCAGTATTAAAAAAGACTTAAGATTGTGGCATCTGGTCCTGTCAGTTCATGGCAAATAGAAGGGAAGAAGGGGGAATCAGTGACAGATTTCCTCTTCTTATCCTCTAAAATAACTATGGATGGTGATTGCAGCCGTGAAATTAGAAGACGATTGCTTCTTGGCAGGAAAATTGACAAACTTAGATAGTGTATTAAAAAGTAAAGACAACACTTTACTGACGAAAGTCTGTATAGTCAAGGTCTTTCCAGTAGTTGTGTATGAATGTGTGAGCTGAACCATAAAGTAGGCAGAGTGCTGAAGAATCGATGCTTTTGAACTGCGACGGTGGAGAAGACTCTTGAGAGCCCCTTGGACAGCATGTGGATCAAAATGGTAAATCTTAAAGAAATCAACCCTGAATATTCATTGGAAGGACTGATGCTGAAGCTCCAATACTTCCCACCTGATGGAAAGAGCCGATTCATTGAAAAAGACCCTGATGCTGGGAAAGATTGAAGGCAGAAGAGGAGGGCAACAGAGGATGAGATGGTTGGATGGCATCACCGACACAATGGACATGGGTTTGGGTGGACTCCGGGAGTTAGTGATGGACAGGGAGGCCTGGTGTGCTTGTGGGCTCTAGAGGGTGGGCTCAGTAATTGTGGCACTCAGGCTTTTAGTTGCTTTCAGTGACATGTGGAATCTTCCCAGACCAGAGATTGAACCCGTGTTCCTTGCACTGGCATGTGATTCTTAACCACTGGACCACCAGTGGTTCAATATCTCTTCATTTATTTAGTTCTTTGATTTTGCTCAGCAGAGTTTTTATAGTTTTTCCTTATATAGATCTTGTACATGCTTTGTTGCTCCTGCTGCTGCTGCTAAGTCGCTTCAGTCGTGACCGACTCTGTGTGACCCCATGGACTGCAGCCTACCAGGTTCCTCCATCCATGGGATTTTCCAGGCAAGAGTACTGGAGTGGGTTGTCATTGCCCTCTCCACATGCTTTGTCAGATTACCCTTAAATATTTCATTTTTTGTGGAGTGCTAATGTAAATGGTACTGTGTTTTTAAATTCAAATTCCACTTATTGCTGATATGTTGGAAAATATTTGATTTTTGAGTTTTAATCTTGTATTTTTGCAACTTTGCTAAAATTGCTGTTTTTAGCCATTTTTTATTTGATGTATAAAAAAGTTTCTCATATCATTAAACATTCTTTTAAAATGTGATCCCCACCGCCACCCCCCATTCATGGCTGTAGAATTATTTATATAACAAATAGTGAATGCTTTCTTGTGTTGGTACTGACAATATACTGATGATTGGAAGGTAAGACTTTGTGCCTGATCCAGGAGTTTACCACTTGGGGGGATTAATAGGCAGTTTCATTACAGTGTGAAAAGTGCTTGGGTAGTAGACGCATAGGAAGGATCTCTAATCCAGTCTTGGGGGAGATGAAGGCCGCTCATAATTAAGGGTCCTAAAGGATAAGTTGAAATTCATCAGGCAAAGAAAAATGGGTAAAGGCTGTATCAGAGACCCAGCACTGTGTAGGGAGTTTTTTCAAAGACCTAAAGGCAAAGAGAACATGGCTCGTTTGGGAAATTGCAGGACTACATTTTAGTCATGTAGGAAGAGAGTGTGTTCTATTTTATCCAGTACTCTGTTGTAGATATTTAAATTTTCCTTTTTCTCCTACTATAATATTGGCATGAAAACCTTATACATAATTCTTTGAGTATATCTTTGCTAATTCCTTAGGGTAAATTTCCAGAAGTGTGATGTCTGGGTTAAACAAATTATTTTGGTAGCTATGTACATCCTTGTTGATGCCTTATCTTGTGTACCGTTTGGTGAGATTGCTTTAAATAAGAGTGCTTGCTGATGTCCATTGCAGAAGCATGATGTATGCTTGTAATGTTCTCGTCTTTTATCTGTCTCACCGGTCCTGTCCTAATGGAAATAACATCGAGCAAAAGTTTGGAAACATAGTTCTTGTCTCTTGATTATTTATTTAAAATACCTCACTGCTTTAAAAGGAAATAGAATAGTAAAAATTGAACTCTAAATGTATTCTTTCAATTGCCAGGATTTTATTCACTCTTTCAAAAGTATTTATTAGTGATTATCATGTATCTGACTTTGTGGTTGATGCTGCTTACAGAATGGTTAAGAAAACAATGATTGCTACCCGCATGCAGTTTATGGATTGGTGGAATAAGAAAAAAGCAGCATGCTTAATATATGTATGTGAATAATTATGTTTTCTTTGATTTTGAAACTACTCTCTAAATTACATTTAAAGCTTTTTTGTTGTTATCTATAGTTTTATCAAAATTGGTACAATATATGTTCAGGTTTGTACCATATATTTTGAATCTTAATACATTTCAAAAGCGTTTTGTGATGGAAAATAAAATGTTACCAACTGTTGAATTTGTTTTCTAAGGCTTTTTACAGGCTTATTCCCTTATATTTTTAAAGATGTCATGATTATAGTGATGATATATTTGGAGGTAATTCTAACCAGACTTCTGATGAAATGACTCTTGGGTATTTTTCAGGTTAATACTGCTAAATATGAGACGATCAGCAGCACCAAGTCAGTTGCAAGGGAATCCCTTCAAAAAACCAAAGTTTATATCACCAGCAAGAAGTCATCCAAGTCCTAATGAAGAGGTTGCAAAACTGAACTCAGATATAAAGTTATTTGAGGTAAAAAACAAAACAAAACACAACAGTAGTGGAAGCCTAATGTAGAGAAACATGTATTTTAAAAAACTGCCGTTTAAACAGTTAGCAGTGTCCTAAAATGCCTATAGGAATTTTCAGTATCTCTGATAAATTCTTCTAAAAACCTTAGACTTAATGGCTAACTATATATATTTGAAGGAATGGCATAAAGTAAACTTGGTTTAGGTCTATAAATAAACTTTTGGTAACAGTGAAAAATACCTCCACAAGGGAAGGGGTGGAGATTCTTGTTCAAGAAAAAAAGTTATTCCGGATCAGTGTTCTTTTTAAAGGTACCGTGTAAGTAAATGAAAACTTTGGATAAGGTAATTTAAAGAGAAAACATACATAAATGTTTTATATCACTGTTACGGAAACTTCCTTTCCTTTTTTCTTATAAAAAGTAAGTGCTCAAAACAGTCTTAATATATATTTTTTGCTACTAAGATGAAGGATTATTTAAGTCTTAGGTATAATAGAAGGTTTATAAAGATTATATAGAGCATACATAAAATGGACAGTCCACACTTTGGCTACTCTACAGTTCTCTGATTTATATTCTGGAGATTGAAATCTACTAATATTTTTTCTTTTTTTTATTATGTCAAAATATATATAGCATAAAATTTGCCATTTTACCATTTTTAAGTGTGCAAGTAAGTGGCATTAATTACATTTTCTTTATTGTTCGATAATCACCATTTTCTGTGTTCGAAACTTTTCATTACACAGAAACTTTGTAACCATTAGGCAGTAATTCCCTATTCTCCCTTCCCTTGTCATCACTGCACTTTCTGTCTCCATGAATTTGATTACTCTAGGTACCTCATATTTAAGTGGAATCATAAATATTTGTCCTCTTGTGTCTGGCTTATTTCACTTAGCCTATGTTTTCTGGGATCATCCATGTTGTAGTAGGTGTGAACATCAGCGCTTTATGTGATTAGTAATACTCAGTTGTTTGAGTTGTTCAGTCGTTCAGTCGTGTCCAACTCTCTGCGACCCCATGGACTGCAGCACACCAGGCCTCCCTGTCCCTCACCAACTCCCAGAGCTTACCCAAACTCATCTCCATTGAGTCGGTGATGCCAGCCAACCATCTCATCCTCTGTCATCCCCTTCTTCTCCTACCTTCAATCTTTCCCAGCATCAGGGTCTTTTCAAATGAGTTGGCTCTTGCATCAGGTGGCCAAAGGATTGGGGTTTCAGCTTCAACATCAGTCCTTCCAATGAACACTCAGGACTCATCTCCTTTAGGATGGACTGGTTGGATCTCCTCTCAAGAGTTTTCTCCAACACCACAGTTCAAAAGCATTAATTCTTCGGTGCTCAGCTTTCTTTATAGTCCAACTCTCACATCCATACATGACCACTGGAAAAAACATAGCCTTGACTAGATGGACCTTTGTTGGCAAAGTAATGTCTCTACTTTTTAATATGCTGTCTAGGTTGGTCATGGCTTTTCTTCCAAGGAGCAAGCGTCTTTTAATTTCATGGCTGCAGTCACCATTTGCAGTGATTTTGGAGCCCCCAGAAATAAAGTCAGCCACTGTTTCTACTGTTTCCCCATTTATTTGCCATGAAGTGATTGGACCAGATGTCATGATCTTAGTTTTCTGAATGTTGATTAAATTGTGTGTGTGTGTGTATATATGTATACACATACACCATATTTTATTCATTCATTCATTGATAGATCCTTGGTTTGTTTCTACTTTTTTTCTGTTATGAATAATGCTGATATGAACATTGGCATACATGTTTCTGTTTAGGTACCTGCTTTTAGTTCTCTTGTATATATATATACCCAAGAGTGGAATTGCTAAATGATACAGTAATTCTATGTTTAGTTTTTAAGGTCCTACCAAATTGTTTTCCATAGGTACTGAACCATTTTACATTCCCACCAATGATGTGTGAGGGTTCCAATTTCTCCACATCCTTAGCAACACTGGTTATTTTGATTTTGTTGCTATTTTTTTCATTATGGCCATCCTTGTTGTTGTGAAGTGGTGTTCCACTGTGGTCTTGATTTGCATTTTCCTAATGACTAGTAATTCTGAGCATTTTTTCATGTGCTTATTGACCATATGCTTATCTTCTATGGAGAAATGTCTTTTCACATCCTTTGAGGCTTTTAACTGGTTTTTTGTCTTTTTGTTGTTGAAAACATCTACTCATTCTTGACTCTGTTTTTTGGTCTGCATCTGTTTGTTTTATCTGACATTCCTTTAGAATTCTGGCCACAAAAAAAGGAGAAAGCTATGTAAACATAGTTTTTCATTTTAAATATGGTTTCTTTTTATAAAAGCAACTTTGTTTAAATTAAATGCACATACCTGTAATCTACCTACTACAATTCAACTGTATTTCGTATGGTCAGAGTTGTGCAATGATCACCAAAATCAGTTTCAGACCATTTTAATCATTCCAGAAAGTGAGAGACCTCACACACATCAACCCATCCAAATCCCTCAGCCCTTTGTAATCACTAATATACTTTCTGTTTTATGTATTTATCTATTATGAACATTTCATATAAATAGAGTCATACAACATGTAGCCTTTTATGACTCACTGTTTTCAGTTTCATAGTGTTTTTTAAGGCTCGTCTGTATTGTGGCATGTATCAGTAATTTATTTCTTTTTATTGCTGAATGTATTCGTTTCCTATTGCTGCTGTAACAAATTACCAGAAATTTAGTGACTAAAACAATGCAAATGTATTATCTTATAGTTCTGTAAGTCAGGAGCTCAACGTGGGTCACATTGGGCTAAGATCAAGGTGTTGGCAGGGTTGCATTTATTTCTGGAGGTTTTAAGAGTGTTTCCTTTCCCTTTTATAGTTTCTACAGGCCACCTGCAATCCTGGTGGCCCCCTTCTTATTTCTTTGAAAATTGGTAGTGGCAGTTTGATTCCTTTTATTGGCATCTTTTTGGTTCTCTGAAACTGGAAGTCATTTGGTTAGATTGGGCTGCCCTGGATAACTCAGGACAGTCTCTCTATTTCAAGGTCCTTAACCTTAATTGCATCTGCAAAGTCTCTTTTGGCACATAAGGTAACATTTCCGCAGGTTCTGGGAATTAGGGTATGGATCTTTGCGGGGCATTATTCTGCTTACCACACTGAGTAATATACCATATTATTCCATCTGTCGGTTGATGGATGTTTGAGTTCTTTCTATTTTTAAAATTTATTAGGCATTATGAATAATGCTGATGAATATTCATGTGTAAATTGTTGTATAGACATATATTTTCATTTCTCTTGGGTGCATTCTTAGGATGGAATTGCTGGGTCATATAATAATTCTGTGGTTAACCTTTTAATGCCATGGTGGCTGTACTGTTTCATTCCCATCATTAATGTATGAGGTTTCAGTCCTCCACATGTTTATCAACTCTTATTATTATCTATTTGATTATAACCGTACTATGGATGAAGTGGTATCTGACTTGGGGTTTTGATTTACTTTTCCTTGATGGCTAATGTTGAGCATTTTTGTATGTGCTTATTAGCCATTTGTATATCTCTTTTGGAGAATTGTTTATTCAGATCCTATTTTTTTAAGTTGGATTATTTGCTTTTTATTGCAGAGTTGTAAGAGTTCTGTATAGGTTCTAAACATAGGTGCCTTATCAGCTATATGATTTGCAAGTATTTTCACCTATGTTGTTGATTACCTTTCACTTTCTTGATTTCGTCTGTAGCACGAACGTTTTAAATTTTGACGAAGTCCAGTTTATCTGGGTTTTTCTTTTTTGGTGTTGGCAGTACTTGTGATTTTAGTGTTGTATCTGAGAAGGTCATGAAGATTTACTGTGTTTTCTTATAAGAGTTTTATAGTTTTAATTCTTCCATTTCAGTCTATGACTCATTTTGAAATGGTTTTAATGTATGGTGTAAGGTAGGAATCCAGTTTTATCATTTTACATGTGGATATCTAATTGGGTTCCAGGACCATTTTATGAAAAGACTGTTTTTTCCTCCATTGAATCATTTGACACCCTTGTCTTTAGGTTTATTTTCTGATGGAGGTTCTAAGGACTAATTTGAAACCACTGATTTATTCTTTTCCTCTTATAATTATTATCAAGAAGCTAAATAGTTTTCTTTAAATACTAATGAAGTAGGCATTTTTGAAACCATACAACTATTTATTTTAAGTAAGGCAACATGCAAAACCTAAAAATATTAGGCTTAGCACTCAACTTTACTGTCCCCTTTGTCTATTCCATCCTTAAATTTTTTCTTAGATTGAATTCATCCATACCAAGAATGTATTGGTTTGGTGACTTCAGGGGTCTTTTATTTGAGTGGTCTGATAAATAAAAATCTGGAACAAATCGAGCATCAAAATAAATATACTAATGGATAATAGCCCACTGAATCATCTAGGAGTCTGAATCCATAGTGATATAACTAAATAAGTAGTAAACTCTTTCTCAGAGTAGAATGCTAAATCACAAAAATAAAGATAATGGTGATGTTGGAAAATATTAATGGGTTCCAAAATCCATTGGATTAATGGGTGGCTATTTCATCAGGAAATAGGATACTTGAATAGACTCAAGCATCTCCTTACAACATACTTTAAAGACAAGTAGAAAAATACTAACTTGGTGAGAATACCTGGTAGACACCACTTTAATCAAATGGCTGCCTCCAGTAATGGACAGATTAATATTTTGTGCCTTTAGTATGGTGAACTATGATATTCCCTCCAAAATACATAATCTTAGGAAACATCAGACAATCCAAATAGGGGAACATTCTATAAAATAGTTGGCCTGTATTCTTCAAAAGTGTCAGAAATCACAAAAGATGAATAAAGGTGAGGAACTGTTAGAAACTTGTTGACTAAATATGTTGTATGATCTGGGATTGGATCCTTGCTCAGGGAAAAAAACTGTCAAAAGACATTGTCGGGGTTCAGTTCAGTTCAGTCGCTCAGTCGTGTCCGACTCTGCGACCCCATGAATCACAGCACGCCAGGCCTCCCTGTCCATCACCAACTCCCGGAATTCACTCAAACTCATGTCCACAGAGTCGGTGATGCCATCCAGCCATCTCATTCTTGGTCGTCCCCTTCTCCTCCCGCCCCCAACCTTTCCCAGCATCAGAGTCTTTTCCAGTGAGTCAACTCGTCACATGAGGTGGCCAAAGTATTGGAGTTTCAGCTTCAGCATCAGTCCCTCCAATGAACACCCAGGATCGATCTCCCTTAGAATGGACTGGTTGGATCTCCTTGCAGTCCAAGGGACTCTCAAGAGTCTTCTCCAACACCACAGTTCAAAAGCATCAATTCTTCGGCGATCAGCTTTCTTCACAGTCCAATTCTCACATCCATACATGACCACGGGAAAAACTATAGCCTTGACTAGACGGACCTTTGTTGGAAAAGTAATGTCTCTGCTTTTTAATATATTATCAAGGTTGGTCATAACTTTCCTTTCAAGGAGTAAGCGTCTTTTAATTTCATGGCTGCAGTCAGCATCTGCAGTGATTTTGGAGCCCAAAAAAATAAAGTCTGACACTGTTTCCACTGTTTTTCCATCTATTTCCCATGAAGTGATGGGACCAGATGCCATGATCTTTGTTTTCTGAATGTTGAGCTTCAATCCAACCTTTTCACTCTCCTCTTTCACTTTCATCAAGAGGCTTTTGAGTTCCTCTTCACTTTCTGCCATAAGGGTAGTGTCATCTGCATATCTGAGATTATTGATATTTCTCCCAGCAATCTTGATTCCAGCTTGTGCTTCTTCCAGCCCAGCGTTCCTCATGATGTACTCTGCATATAAATTAAATAAGCAAGGTGACAATATACAGCCTTGACGCACTCCTTTTCCTATTTGGAACCAGTCTGTTGTTCCATGTCCAGTTCTGACTGTTGCTTCCTGACCTGCATACAGGTTTCTCAAGAGGCAGGTCAGGTGGTCTGGTATTCCCATCTCTTTCAGAATTTCCCACAGTTCATTGTGATCCACACAGTCAAAGGCTTTGGCATAGTCAATGAAGCAGAAATAGATGCTCTTCTGGAACTCTCTTGCTTTCTCCATGATCCAGCGGATGTTGGCAATTTGCTCTCTGGTGCCTCTGCCTTTTCTAAAACCTGCTTGAACATCTGGGAGTTCACGGTTCACATATTGCTGAAGCCTGTCTTGGAGAATTTTGAGCATGACTTTACTAGCGTGTGAGATGAGTGCAATTGTGCGGTAGTTTGAGCATTCTTTGGCATTGCCTTTCTTTGGGATTGGAATGAAGACTGACCTTTTGCAGTCCTGTGGCCACTGCTGTTTTCCAAATTTGCTGGCATATTGAGTGCAGCACTTTCACAGCATCATCTTTCAAGATTTGAAATAGCTCAACTGGAATTCCATCACCACCACTAGCTTTGTTCGTAGTGATGCTTTCTAAGGCCCACTTGACTTCACATTCCAAGATGTCTGGCTCTAGGTCAGTGATCACGTTATCGTGACTCTCTTGGTCGTGAAGATCTTTTTTGTACAGTTCTTCTGTGTATTCTTGCCACCTCTTCTTAATATCTTCTGCTTCTGTTAGGTCCATACCATTTCTGTCCTTTATAAGTGACCCCATTTGAATGTGGGCTGTGGATTAGATAATATTTTACTACCATTGTTAAATTGTTGATTTTGATAGTTACTGTGATTATGTAAGAGAGTGTGTTTGCTCTTTGCAAACACACTGTCATTTTTAGAGGTAAAGGAGCACAGTGTCTCCAACTTACTTTCAAATGTAGACACACACACACACCTGATACACACACACCTGATACACACACATGCACAGGAGAGAGAGAGGGAAAGTAAGTGGAGCAGAATGTAAACAAATGGTGAATTTGGGTAAAGAGTACATGGGACTTCCTTGTATTATTTCTGGAATGTTTCTATAAGCTTAAAATTATATCAAAATAAAATGTTGCAAAAAATAAAATTTGTGACTCTCATTAATTTATTTCCATGACTTACTTTAAAAGCTTATCAAATAGGTTATTGAATGTCTCTGAAATTTGTTAAAATGAATATTTATAGAGCTATGACAGCTGTGTCTGTTATTGTGAGCTGTTATTTAAAAAAGACTTCAAACATACCATTGTAGACAGAAAAATGACCTTCCAAAAACGTCCATATCCTAATCCCTGGAAACCCGTGAATATATCAACCTCATATGGCAAAAGGGACTCTTGATTAAGTGATTAATGTTTAAGGACCTTGAGATGGGAGTGAGGGTGGTCATTCTGGCTTATCAAGGTGGGCCCAATATAATCACAAAGGTCCTTAAAAGTAGAAGAGGGAGACAGATGAGAGTTAGAGAAGGAGATGTGATTAAGGAAGCAGGGGCAGAGAGATGCAGAGGCACTGACTGTGAAGTGGAGCAATGTTGGTAGCTTTTAGAAGTTTGGATAGCCAAGGAAATGTGTTCTGTCTTAGAACCTCTTGAAAGAAATGCAGATAACCTTGATTTCAGCCTGTTAAGAGCCAAGTCAGAGTTCAAACTTAGAGAATTATAAGACAATACATTTGTGTTGTTTTAAGCCACTAAGTTTGTTGTGATTTGTTACAGCAGCAGCAGAAAATTGATGCATATATAAAAACAGAACAGAGCATATAAAGAACCCCCATGTGCACATCACCCAGACTCCACAGTTGTCAGTTTGTGACCCCCCTTGCTTCATTTTTACCTCTCCAGCTCCCTCCCCCTTTTTCCCCAACTCATTATTTTGATGCAGTTTCCAGGAATCTCTTCTCATTTGTAAATATTTTAGTATTTGACTCTAAAATATAAGGTACTGTTAAAACAATACCGTGGCAGTGTATCATTAGCCACGTAAGAAATTAACAGTATTTAAGTGTTGCTTTTAATATTGAGAAATTTAGCAGGAAAAATAAGCAGTTGACTGAAAATGGCACATTGTGGCTTGTTTAAAACCTCATTTGATCTGTTGCTTAAAATACACTACAGTTGTAAGCATAATTTTCATTCTGTGGTATCTTTCAGCTTTTGAAAGTGTAAGTGAAAGTCGCTCAGTCGCCTCTGACGCTTTGCAACCCCATGGAATTCTCCAGGCCAGAATACTGGAGTGGGTAGCCTTTCCCTTCTCCAGGGGATCTTCCCAACCCAGGGGTTGAACCCAGGTCTCATGCATTGCAGGTGGATTCTTTACCAGCTTTCAGCTTTTATAACATAATAAAACTAGTTGAAAAAAAATTATAATTTTAATTTATTTTAAAATATCTATTCCCTATTTAGATATGAGAAACTAGTAGCTCATATTCAGTATTTTAAATTGGAAATCTATTATGTAAAAATATGGGAAGTTAGGTTTAATATCAGCATAAAATACATACTTTGTTTTTTTAGGTTACTGCAAATAAGAATAATTTTCTCCAGCCACAAAATTATCCCAGAATATGCAATTTTAATTTGCCTACTGAAGAATGTGCTAAAGGAATTAATCATGGGGATAATTACAGGGAAAAATATTGTTTGGAAGCATCTACAAAGACAACATTAGATCTCCATCATACAGGTAAGACTGTACAAGTTATACTTGACCAGTCTTATTACAGTATTATTTAAATTGATTATATGCAATAATGAATATGTTATATTTGAAATAGTTGATACATTAATAGCACCGCTAGATCATTGGCAATTCAGATTTTTTTGTGGTCATAATTTATCTTTAATGATTGAATTAGTAACCATGTCATCTAAATCTTGTATTTTGTAATAGGCATATGTCTAAGGTTATTCATCGTAAACTTATTGGTCAAATAACTGTCTTTACCTCCAGTACCAAAATGAATTGTGTTTAAAGGTTTGATTTTTTAATTTAAGATTTAATTTAAAAAAATGTCTTAAAATGCATTATCAGCATTAAAATCAGAGGGGTGAACTTTAAATGAGTACAATTGTTAATTCATTATAGTACATTGGAGTAACTTCAAATCAGTAAGATTTGAAAGTATATAATTGCAGGAAAACAAAGCATTTAACAATTTCCCCTGTTGCTGAATTGAACTAAAATAATGATTATGGTTCTTATTGCATTGTAAGAGATTAATATTTTCCAGGTACTTGAAAAAATTATCTGGAGTGTTCATGGGTGTTTGTTTGGCCTTTTGAAAGACACACCATTTTTCTAAATTACATTTTATTCATTTTTTGGTTGAAAAGAGTTTCAGGGAGAGAGTCTCATATACTAGTCATATACATATACTAGTCATATATATACAGAATGCAGCTTCTCTCCCTAAGATACCAATGCAGATCAACACTGTGCCTTAAACTAAACCCTTTTGAAGGAACTTTGGGGGGTTGTGGTATTTAATAAATTTTACACGTGAATGGGTTCATTTCTTGTTGGGGCAGAGGGTCTTCTGTGTTTTTCCAACTGGCCAGGATCCTTAGTACCGTTTATGTGCTCCTCATAACTTCAGATCTGTAACAAGTTTCAGAATGAAGTTGAGAGGACTTTTGGAGCTGGTATCAATTTAGTGAGATCCCCCGAGACAGCTCTGGGTGCGGGCATAGCCCTGCTTCACTCGTTTACTCTCTTTTCACTTCTCTCCTTCAGTTCAATTCAGTCGCTCAGTCGTGTCCTTACCTCCCTCCTTTTTCTCTTTTCTTCCTTTCATGTTTGTTAGGTTAATATCCTGTTTTCCCAGATTCTTTTTTCTCTGCTGTCAAGCCTGTGGCAGGTAATGATCCATCTATACTTGTTTCTTTTCTATCATGGTAGCTAATCTCCTCCAGAGAATGATATTAGACTCTAGAATATAATACATTTAATGTTACTGATTTGGGGCTGTTTTTGTGTTCTGCTATAGTTTCTCCTTCTCTTCCTTACTAAATATGAGAAGGGAATTAAGAGTTAAGGTAAACTGAAGAGGGAGTTAATTTACTCAACCCCTAACCCCTTCTCTGATTTAGTACATTGACTGGACTGGGGTACCTGTGCCAATCTCCTGATACTCTCCTGCCTCTCATTTAGAGAGAGAGGTTAACTGGGGAAAAAACTATTGTGAGAAACATCATGCTTCCTTTGGTGATTGCTGGCGAGGAATGTTGCACATAGAGAAGTATGGAGATGAAAGACCTATATATTCATCTTTTGACATTCTTTTAATTCTAGGTCTAAATCACCTTGAAGTCAGTTCCCAACCTGCATGTCCTAGTGAAAATACACCCTCATTTCCTACTAGCTTTTTATTTTGAAAAATTTCCTACATACAGAGAAGTTGAAAGAATAATCCAATTATTGTCAAAAATTCAATAGTTTCTAATATTTTGCCTCATTTGTCTATATTCCCCACCCCCCTGTGTATGCAATTTATTTATTTATTTTTTGGACTCTTTGAAAATATGTTGCAGTTTTCATGCCACTTTACCTCTGAATGCTTCAGCAGGTATGTCTTAAAGTAAATGCTGTCTCCTATATAACCACATTATTACACCAAACAGAGTTAACAATAATTCGTAGTATTTAATATCTAGTTCATCAGGAAAACCGGTTTTACTTAAGCTAGTTTATATTTAGTTTCTTTACTAACTAAAAGAGCCCTAATAAGTATATTTTCATTCTGTTGAACTTTACTGGATACTTTAAGTCTCTTCCAAGTCTGTTGAGGTCATACTGGCTTAGGGTGGACCCTGAATCCAGTGGCTGGTTGTGAAGAGAGACAGAGAAATACAGAGAGGAAAAGACTTTCTGACGGTGGAGGCAGAGATCAGAGTAAGGTGCAAACCTAGGAGCACCAAGGATTGGTGGCAATCACTAGATGCCAGAAAGAGGCACAGAAGGATTCTCTCCTAGATCCTTCTGAGAAAACATGGCCTGATCTCAGCGAGGCAGCAGTGAGCAGTGGCATGAAGCTGGATCTTAATTACCTGCCCAGGAATTGAACCTGGGTGTCCTGGATGAAAACCAGAAATCCTACCCACTAAAACATCAAGGGTTAGAGGCTAGAAGCTGCCCTGGATCTTTACCCCTAGTGAGAAATGCATTTATCACGGAGGCAAAAAAGTGTAAATGCAGGTACAGAGTTTGTTATTAGAGACAGCACAACAAGTGGGAGAGCACGTAGAGAAACAGTTTGTTTAGTTAAGACAAGCAAGGCAGAGATGTACCCTGTAGAGAAAGGGTATGGGTGTGCCCCCTAGTGAGGAGCACACTAGAGAAGCAGATTAGTCGTTTATGTCCGGCAGTTCTTCTGGGTCTTTGTCTTCCTTCAGGCCAATTATCTGGCTTCTTTTTCCACACCTGACCTACCCTGGGACCTTCCCCTGGGGTGGCTTGCACCTCTCAGCCAAGATGGATCTCGAAGTGAAGGCTTCTGGGAGGAACAAGACTCATTAGAGCCTGGCGTCATCCCCTGACTTTAGACCCACTGGGAGCCTTTCTGGCATGTATCGTGTATCCCTTGTTCCAAAAGAGAGGGGAGCAGATACCTTAATCCTTTATTCAAACAGAATTTTGCACCTCTTTGTCCTTGCCACGACTGTTACCTGAAGGTGTTTACAAGAGACAAACACTGTCTGTTTATCCTGTTTCTGTTACTTCCGTTTTGGAGGGCAAACAGGAAGCTGATTGTAAACGCCTCAGCTGGAGCCCGCCGTCTCCTGTCCCGGGAAATGCAAACAGGAGGCTTAGTTGTAAATGTCTAACCTGGGGCCCATCTATCTCTTACATCTGGCCCTGCTGACACCTTGAATTTGAACTTCTGGTCTCCAAACTGTGAGACAATAAATTACATTGTTTTAAGCGTTTATGGTATTAATACTTTGTTGCAGCAGTCCTTGGAAATTAATAGAGTCCTAGGAGGCCTGGCGTGCTGTAATTCATGGGGTCGCGGAGAGTCGGACACGACTGAGCGACTGAACTGAACTGAACTGAAGACCTCCTGATGCTCATGGCTATACTTACAGTCTTTAGAAAAACAAAGGAATCTTTGATTCTTTCTGATTCCTTTTCATTGTGATGAAGTATAAGATTAGACCATTAATTCTCCCTCAGGCTGTTGAACTATACTCATTATATTTTATCTATTAATATTTACCTGATTTTCCTTCACTAAACTGTGGCATAAAAAGGCAGTAACTTTGTCCTTTTTGAGCTGTAAGTCAAACAGGATAAATTAAAAAACATTTTATGACTAAATAAAGGGATTTTGAAAAACTTGTAGTTGAGTCTTGGCTAAGCCCTTTGGCTCTCAAGTGCTTTAGAGAAGTCAAGAAGTAGCTGCTGGAACATTACAGTTTGCAGGTTTTGGTAATACTTGAGAGTATAGTTTCAGAAAGTGTTTGGAACAAAAGCTGTATTGTAATGGATATGTGATGAGTGGAAACAGGCAAATGGAGACAGTGTATTAAATAAATAATGTATGTAAATCAGTACAGAAATGTGGTTTTGACGGAAGGAGTGGTATCTTGAGGGATAGCAGGGCACCAGAGAGATTTTTTGGTTGTTTTTTTTAAAGGTAGTGTGTCGTAGGTTGAAAGGAAAGCGGCATGGAAGAGGGGAAGATAAAGGATATAAAAAGGAAATGATAAAATCTCTCTCTGTTGGCGGGATAAGTGTTTTCCAGATAGGTTTTAGGTCCTTAGAGATGTTTGGACATGTTTTCAGGGGTTTATAAATTCTCAGAGAAACTTAGAATTTTGTGTTTTCTTTTAAATGATATGCTAAAAGTATGTATGCATATGTTGGATCTTTTGGATGGCCACCGTAAAATTGAGTACTCTTGCAGGATTTCATGTCTGCAAATGAGAACAGAGGAAGACAAAAGGAGGTATTCTACCAAATGCAGGTTTTGTCTGTTCACATTAAGGATAGCCAAAGAATTGAGTCTTGGGTTTGCAAAGACTCGTCTGACACAATTGAGTGTGTGTGCGCAAGCACACACACACACACACACACACACATGCTGTATTGGAGAAGAAGATAGTTGGACATGAAAGAACTCATGCTGTATCTTTTGGTACAGTGTTTATATTGTGATTAGCAGGTTAATTTCAGTAAAATATCACTATCACATTAATGTGATTTTTGAATTTTATTGGTGTATAATTAATTTATAAATGCTTATCTTTGAAATCGTTTTTAAGTACATTTAGAACTACCTCATCTTTTTTTTTGGCTGCTCTGTTTGTTTTGTGGGATCTCATTGTTCCGTGACCAAGGGTTGAACCTTAGCCAGAGCAGTGAGGGTCCAGAATCTTAACCACTGGGCCACCAGGGAACTCTGCTACCTCATTCTTTTTAAAACATAATATTCCATTGTGTGAATTTGCCAGTTGTACTTAACCAGTTCTGTATTAATGGATATTTAGATTGTTTGGTATCTTATTACAAACAAAGCTACAATGAATATCCACATATTATAATCATATGTGATGATATATTCTTAGGATATCTTGGAGTAGGGTCTCAAGGTATGTGCATTTATCATTTTGATGGATCATGTTGAGGAATTGCCCTCTGCACAGGCTAATACAAGTTTGTATTCTCACCATCAATGTATAGACACCGTATGTCATTTACTGTGATGCTAAATCTATATGGGAGTATATACTTGCAATTTTTGGTATTTGACAATCTAATCGTTAAAATATTTTCTTGAGCCTTTTAAGTTAAACTTCTTAATGTTGTATTTTGAGATTATTTCAAATTTACAGGAAAATTCAAAGAATAGTACAAAGAATTTCCACATATTTTACCACATTTGTGTGTGTGTGTGTAATTTTTCTGAACCAGATGAGAATAAGCTGCTGACGTGGTGCTTCATTACTCTAAAGTCAGCATTATGTAATATTTCCTGAATATAAGGATAAGCTTCTATAAAGTACAAAAGTATAACCATCATAATTAGGAAATTAACTTTGATATAATACTATCATCTGATCCACAGATCTCACTCAACTTGAGAGAGTGAGTTGTCCCAATGATAACCTTTATGGCAAAAAATAAATTAAAATTAAAAAAAATTGAAGTACAGTTGATTTAATTACAGTGTTAATTTCTGCTGTATAGCAGGATGATTTGGTTTTATATATGTGTGTGTGTGTGTGTGTGTATGCACACATTCTTTTTCAGATTTTTTTCCATTATAGGTTATTATATAGAATATACCTTGTGCTAGACAGTAGGTCCTTATTGGTTATCTATTTTATATGTAGTAGTAGAGTATATATTAATCCCAACCTTGTAATTTATCCCTTTCCTTCCTCTTCAGTAACCATAGTTTCTTTTCTATATCTGTGAATTTGTTTCTGTTTTGTATGTAAGTTCATTTGTGTCTTTTTTTTTTAAATTTTATTCCACATGTAAGTGATAATATATAGTATTTTGTTTGTCTGGCTTACTTCACTTAGCATGATAATTTGTAGGAACTTTAAAAAAATGAATATGTGAACATTTTTTCTGCTAGCCCAAGAATGTTGTATATAGTTGTCATGTCTCTTTAGTCTCCTTTAGTCTTGAACAATTTCTTAGTCTTTGCTTGTCTTCTGTGCAGTATTTTAATATTTTTAAAATTATAGGCCACTCATTTATGTAGTGTTCTTCAATTTGCATTAGTTTGGTGTTTTCTCATGAGTAGATTTAGGCTATACATTTCTGGCAGAAATATCACAGAAATAATTCTTACTGTATCATTAGGAGGGATATGATATCAGTTTGTCCTATTATTAGTGACAGTAAGTGTGGTTATTTGAATACATTGAAGTCTACTAGGTTTCGTCACAATAAAATTATTAATTTTGCCTTTGTACTTGGCCACCTCATGTGACGAGTTGACTCACTGGAAAAGACTCTGATGCTGGGAAAGGTTGGGGGCGGGAGGAGAAGGGGACGACCAAGAATGAGATGGCTGGATGGCATCACCGACTCTGTGGACATGAGTTTGAGTGAACTCCGGGAGTTGGTGATGGACAGGAAGGCCTGGCGTGCTGTGATTCATGGGGTCGCGGAGAGTCGGACATAACTGAGCGACTGAACTGAACTGAACTTAGTAAGTATCTATGTGGAGATACTTTGAGACTATGTAGATATCTTGTATTTAATCAGACTTTCATCCAGTAGTTTTAGCTTTGATTCTTGCCTAAATATGATCACTGTGATTGTTGCTAAATGGTGATTTTCTTGTTGCATCTGTATTTATTAGTTAGCATTTTGAGGTTAAGCTAGAACTTTTCCTTCTCTCATTTACTTGTTAATTTTTACAGATTCTTAAATTTTTATTTAATGGGTTGTGATCTGTTATTGGGGGCAGGAGGAGAAGGGGACGACAGAGAATGAGATGGCTGTATGGCATCACCGATTCGATGGACCTGTGTTTGAGTGAATTCCGGGAGTTGGTGATGGACAGAGAGGCCTGGCATGCTGTGATTCATGGGGTCGCAAAGAGTCGGACACGACTGAGTGACTGAACTGAACTGAACCGATACGTTATCATTTATTGTGATTCTCAGATTGCCTCAGATTTGACCAATGGAAACCTCTTTACAAGGGCTCCTGTGTCTTTTGGACAATCCCCATGAATTTTTGAGCACTGTCTGACACAGTAAGATCTTCTTTGCCCCAGTTATTGAAATTAACCAAGGGTCCTGATTCATTTTTAATGGAAAATGCTATTTAAAAACCAAGATCTGGGGACTAAGTAAGCTCATTATTACTGCAGTGTTACTCCTTTTAACCCTTCTGTGATCAGGGTTAGGATATGTATTTATTAATATATCTCTATTTTTTAATCTCCATTAAAAACCATGGTTTCATACCAGTACTCCAGCTCCAGTTTAGCACCACAGGATTCAGTCTAGTCCTTACTCTTCCATAGCTGCAGCACTTTCTTTGATAGTGAAATAATTGGTCATCATTAACCTAAATATATTTATTAATTCATTTCCCTTGTATGGAGGCAGTCTACTAAAAAGGGACAATAATTAGTAGTAAATGTTATAGAAAAAGAGAGTTAGGGATATGAAAAAATGGTTATTTGAGCAAAATCAAATGAAAATTATGGCATGTTAAGGCTTCTTTATGTATGCTTTTATTGACAGCACCATCATAAAAAGGATCATTTTTGCAAAATATTTGTGGGTTTCTTCAGTTCAGTTCAGTCGCTCAGTCGTGTCCGACTCTGCGACCCCATGAATCACAGCACGCCAGGCCTCCCTGTCCATCACCAACTTCTGGAGTTCACTCAAACTCAAGTCCATCGAGTCGGTGATGCCATCCAGCCATCTCATTCTCTGTCGTCCCCTTCTCCTCCCGCCCCCAATCCTTCCCAGCATCAGAGTCTTTTCCAGTGAGACAACTCATCACATGAGGTGGCCAAAGTATTGGAGTTTCAGCTTTAGCATCAGTCCTTCCAATGAACACCCAGAACTGATCTCCTTTAGAATGGACTGGTTGGATCTCCTTGCAGTCCAAGGGATTCTCAAGAGTCTTCTCCAGCACCACAGTTCAAAAGCATCACTTCTTTGGCAATCAGCTTTCTTCACAGTCCAACTCTCACATCCATACATGACCACAGGAAAAACCATAGCCTTGACTAGACGGACCTTTGTTGGCAAAGTAATGTCTCTGCTTTTTAATATACTATCTAGGTTGGTCATAACTTTCCTTCCAAGGAGTAAGCGTCTTGTAATTTCATGGCTCTTGAGAAACCTGTATGCAGGTCAGGAATAAACAGTTAGAACTGGACGTGGAACAACAGACTGGTTCCAAATAGGAAAAGGAGTACGTCAAGGTTGTATATTGTCACCCTGCTTATTTAACTTATATACAGAGTACATCATGAGGAACGCTGGGCTGGAAGAAGCACAAGCTGGAATCAAGATTGCCGGGAGAAATATCAATAACCTCAGATATGCAGGTGATACCACCCTTATGGCAGAAAGTGAAGAGGAACTCAAAAGCCTCTTGATGAAAGTGAAAGAGGAGAGTGAAAAGGTTGGCTTGAAGCTCAACATTCAGAAAACAAAGATCATGGCATCTGGTCCCATCATTTCATGGGAAATAGATGTGGAAACAGTGTCAGACTTTATTTTTTTGGGCTCCAAAATCACTGCGAATGGGTTCCTTAATTCTTCCCAAAGGCCTGAAATCCTTTGATATTCAAATCAATCTCTAAGTACCTATCATGTCAGCTTTTTATGGGTTCATTTTCGTTGTATTGTTATGTGGTCTTCAAAGAGACTTTGATGGCTCCAAAATCACTGCAGATGCTGATTGCAGCCAGGAAATTAAAAGACGCTTACTCCTTGGAAGGAAAGTTATGACCAGCCTAGATAGCATATTAAAAAGCAGAGACATTACTTTGCCAATAAAGGTCCGTCTAGTCAAGGCTATGGTTTTTCCTGTGGTCATGTATGGATGTGAGAGTTGGACTGTGAAGAAAGCTGAGCACCGAAGAATTGATGCTTTTGAATTGTGGTGCTGGAGAAGATTCTTGAGAGTCCCTTGGACTGCAAGGAAATCCAACCAGTCCATTCTAAAGGAGATTAATCCTGGGTGTTCATTGGAAGGACTTATGCTAAAGCTGAAACTCCAATACTTTGGCCACCTCATGTGACGAGTTGACTCACTGGAAAAGAGTCTGATGCTGGGAGGGATTGGGGGTGGGAGGAGAAGGGGACGACAGAGAATGAGATGGCTGGATGGCATTACCGACTCGATGGACATGAGTTTGAGTGAGCTCCGGGAGTTGGTGATGGACAGGGAGGCCTGGCGAGCTGTGGTTCATGGGGTCACAAAGAGTCGGACACGACTGGGCGACTGAACTGAACTGAACTGAAGCCTTATAAGATATTTGAATGTGAACTATGGTGTTTTGTTTTTGTTTTTAATTTGTGACCAATTAAATGGTGAATAATTTTTTCTCTTTAGTGACTCTTTTTAATATAATTGTAAGGAATCAGAGACATCATGTCCTTTTTTTCACCAAAGAAAAATATATTAAGAATTTAGGAGGCTATCTCTTGTCCTTTCAGGCTCTTTTATGAAGATTTGGGTCGAGGAATAAGTAGGTTTCTAAGTTATTTCCCAGTCCAGATTATTCACCAATGTCAGGAGCCAAATCTGCTAAACTGGGAAAACATGACAGGTGTATTCCTACATCTTTTAAAAATACTAGTGAAAATAATTCTCCCCAAAATATTTGCCTGTAGTTCTCAGGATAAAGAATGGCTTTTGAGGAAGTCTATATACTGGGACTATTCTTTTGAATTCCTGACTTGGAAGTGAGTCAATACATTCAACTTTAACCTGAAATCAGACCAGTAAAAAACAATCCTAGTTATTTGCATACTGAGCCTCCTATACGCATCCCTCCAAATATCTTGAGTCTTGAGTCTTGTTTGAAATTACTTAAGTATTATCCAGGACTCTAGGAGATTGAATTACCAAATTCTCTCCTGAATATAGAGAATTGCTTGCTTTTTTTCCAAAGATGGGCACTCATGGGAAAGGGTCATAAAGAAGGCTGAGCACTGAAGAATTGATGCTTTCAAATTGTGGTGCTGCAGAAGACTCTTAAGAGTCCCTTGGACTGCAAGGAGATCAATCTAGTCAATCTTAAAGGAAATCAACCTTGAATATTCATTGAAAGGACTGTTGCTAAACTGAAGCTCCAATATTCTGGCCCCCTGGTGCAAAGAGCAGAGTCATTGGAAAAGACCCTGATGTTGGGAAAGACTGAAGGCAAAAAGAGGAGGGGGTGGCAGAGGATGAGATGGTTATTTAGCATCACTGACTCAGTGGAGATGAATTTGAGCAAACTCTGGGATATAGTGGAGGATAGAAGAGCCTGGTGTGCTGCAGTCCATGGGGTTGCAAAGAGTCGGACACGACTGAATAACAACAAAACAGCAACAGATTAATCTGGCAATATGCTTTATGCTTTGGGAAACTTAGTATGGAATAATTGAAATCATAATGGTGTTCAGCCTCTACTGTTTAGAGATTGAACTGTGTTTACATCTTGCGTCTTACTCGAATCCTCATTTAAAAATAAAGTGTGGACAAGTGGTGATTTAAGCAATGTAAAATAGGCAAACAGGATAAACACAATGTAAAGATTTAAAAAAATATTATATCAGTTAATATGCTTTTTAAAAATTTATTTGTTTTTTAATTGAAGGATAATTGCTTTACAGAATTTTGTTTTCTGTCAAACCTCAGCAGGAATCAGCCATAGGTATACATATATCCCCCGGAGAAGGCAATGGCAAACCACTCCAGTATTCTTGCCTTGAAAATCCCATGGATGGAGGAGCCTGGTAGGCTGCAGTCTGTGGGGTCGCTAAGGGTCAGACACGACTGAGCGACTTTACTTTCACTTTTCACTTTCATACATTGGAGAAGGAAATGGCAACCCACTCCAGTGTTCTTGCCTGGAGAATCCCAGGGAAGGGGGAGCCTGGTGGGCTTCCATCTATGGGGTCGCACAGAGTCGGACACGACTGAAGTGACTTAGCAGCAGCAGCATACATATATCCTCTCCCTTTGTTCAAGTATTGGTAAAAATATTGGACTGTAAATATGAATTTTGTTAATATTAGCATGTGTAGCTGGAAAATGCAGGCTTCAGGATGACTGGTGTAGCAGTTTAAAGGATGGCATTATGAGCCCAGTTTCTTTCTACTTTTTCTGTCCTCCACAGGATTGACTTCATTCCTACACTGGTTCCCCTCATGTTAAATGATAGATACCGGCAACTCTTGGCACCACGCACTTCCTTTTTCTCATCAATCTGATGACATATGTATTACCCCTACTCATACTCATTAAATAATGTGTCTTAACTTTGTGCTGATATTGAGTTACTTTCCTGTATGCACTGGGTTTCCTCACCTTAGACCTAGGGTACCACAGTGAAGAAGAAGCCTTAGTGGCTTTTGAAAATTATCAGATTCCCACTCTCTGTCTCCTTCCAGGATGTGGGAGCTATCTCACCCACATTTCCTGGTAGCTACATGCTGGGCGAACAGCCATATTAACTATACTGAAAGATGATTAAGTGAAAAAATGTCCAAAGACGAGTAGCTTTAGCAACATTTTTAGTATACCAAATTTAACAGAAGGCTAGACTCCTCCCAGCTGGCTTCTGGGGCAGTCTCCTTTAGCTCACAGTTTCTTACCCCAAAGACAAGGCTTGGCCAAACTGAGTTCCTTAATAGATGTCTGGGAGCTTTTTAAAGAAAATGTGTGTAAATTTAGATTGTATAGAGATTCACACAGAATGGCTGGAGTAATGTTTCGTAATTTGACTCTGTGAGATAATAGAAAATATCTGTACTGGTCTCTACCCCCCAGTTCCTGGCACGGAGTTCCTAAAACCTTTGTAAGTTCCTCAGTGATAAGAGCAGTAGGAGCATCTTTTTTTCCTAATGTTTGGCCTTTGACCTCAATTCCTGACACACAGTTCCTAAATCCCTTGGAATTTCCTGGGTGATAGAAATGTCTTTTGTTTTTATCACTTTTGAGGTGATTCTGGGTGGGCTCCTGGTTGAGGGCTGGTCTCCAGAAAGACTAAGCTATGATTAGAAGCCTGGAATTTTTAGCCTCGTTCCCATTGTCTAGAGAAGGGAGATGGACTGAAAGTGGGGCTGATGGTTGATCATGCCAATATGATGAAACCACCATAAAAATCCCAAGAGTATGGGGTACGGGACTTCCCAGGTGGCGCTAGTGGTTAAGAACCCACCTGCCAGTACAGGGGACATTAAAGATGTGGATTCAATCCCTGGGTCGGGAAGATCCCCTGAAGGAGTGCCTGGCAACCCACTCCAGTATTCTTGCCTGGATAATCCCACGAACAGAGGAGCCTGGCGGGCTACAGTCCATGCGGTCGCAGAGAGTCTGACACAACTGAAGCGACATAGCAGGCACACATGGGGTAGGGAGGGCTTTGGGCTTGGTGAACATATGGAGGTGCTGAGAGAGTGGCGGTGTCCAGAGAGGGCATGGACACTCTGAGCTTTCCCCCTATGCCTTGCCTACACATCTCTTCCCTCTGAATGTTCATCTTTTATCATATGCTTTTGTAATAAATTCATAAAAGTAAGCAAGCTGTTTTCCTGAGTTCTGTGAGCTGCTCTAGCAAACTAACCGAACCTGAGGTGGGGTCATGGGAACCCCTGGTTTATAGCTGGTGGGTCAGAAGCACAACTGAAAACCTGGCCTGTGATGGGCATCTGAAGTGGGGTGGGAGCAGTCTTGTAGGACTGAGCTCCAAACCTGTGATACGTGATGCTGTCTCCAGGTAGATAGCATCGGAATTGAGCTGAATTGTAGAACATCCAGCATGTGTTGGAGGGGGTGTGAAAGAAAAGAAGCTTAGGAGAGCACTAAGTTTTTCCTTCTTAGATTTCCTTCAGTTCTGTAAGGATTTTCTAGATCCCTGTTAACAGGGGTTTTGATTGTCTTTATTTTTTTTGACCATGCCACCTGGCTTATGGCGTCTTAGTTCCCTGACCAGGGATTGAACTCTGGGCCGGAGGCAGTGAAAGCTAACCACTGAACCGCCAGGGAATTCCCAGTTTTGACTGTCGTGCTGCTGCTGCTGCTAAGTCACTTTAGTCGTGTCCGACTCTGTGCGACCCCATAGAAGGAAGCCCACCAGGCTCCCCCGTCCCTGGGATTCTCGTGAGTGCGTAGCATTTCAGGGTGTCATCCCCAAGGCACAGTGGTGAAGTATGAGATGTAAATGCTGTAACTGAGAATGATTCTCAGGGCTTGGATTCACCCTGGCTTTTAACCCCATGTGGAAGATTTTTTTAAAAGTCTCATCTTCCTCACATCCTGTGGTGTGAAATATGCCTTCTTGGATTCTCTGGACATCGTGTGCCTCCTGGATCAACTGTTCCCTTGCCCTGCCTCTGGAGGCCGGCCTGCTGCTTCACCTGAGCCAGCACCTCACAGTGACCACTACCTCGCAGGCCGATGAACCACACTCTGCGAGGGACTGACTTCTTCTGCCGCTTCCGATCTTGGATGAAACACTGTGCCACAGAGCTCGGGGGTAGCACTCCGTGCCCCTGTGGAGGCTGGATGACACAGTCTGCAAGTGCGGTAGAGGTTATTCCTAGAGGTGTGAGCTTGGTCTTTGAGGATTGGGAGACAGGAGGGAATCTGCCAGATAAATTCCTCTTTTCCCTCCATGGACTACTCTGTTTCTTTTTACAGTGTGTTAGGAGGTGTTCCAAGGAGAGGACCAAGTGGATGCATTCGCCAAGTGGCCTACTCTGTCTTTTTATAGCTTGTTATAAAGTGGTAACCAGCACTATAAAAAATAGTATTTATTTATTTATTGTCCATGTGGCATGCAGGATCTTAGTTCCCTGACCAGGGATCGAACCCATGCCTCTTTCAGTGAAAGTGCAGAGTCTTAACCACTGGACCTCCAGGGAAGTCCCCAAGCCAGGACTTTACGTGGTTCCTTGCCTCAGTTTACTTTTCTTCACTCTTGATGCCCTGTGTTTGCAATACCCAAGGAAAGCCACAGCATTCCAGTCATCGTTTCAGGCCCTGTTTGCCAGAGACCCTGGGCAAAGACACAGATTATAAGATAGCAAATCTGTGCCTTTTTAAAGAAAAAATCTCCCTAAAATCTGGAAATAATCTCAGTAGTCATGTACTCTTTTTATCTAACAAGTAGTTCATGGAAAAAAATCACTACAACCCCACACTCTGGGAGGGACTGACTCCTCCCGCCACATCTGATGTTGGACAAAACACCACACCTCAGAGCTTGAGGGTGGCACTCTGTGCCCCTTGGAGGCTGGATGGCACAGTCTGAAAGTGCAATAGGGATTATTCCTAGTGGGATGCTGCTACTGCTAAGTCACTTCAGTCGTGTCCGACTCTGTATGACCCCATAGACGGAAGCCCACCAGGCTCCCCCATCCCTGGGATTCTCCAGGCAAGAACATTGGAGTGGGTTGCCATTTCCTTCTGGGATGAGTTGTTCCTTATTTATTAAATTTAGTAGATCCAATCATCTAAATTCTACTTTAGAAATACAGCTTTGTCCAAACTTCCCACATTTTTTATAGCTAAAGAGTTAACATATATTAGCAGCTGTATTTATTTTTAAGGGTAATTTTTTGAACGTATAATTTTGAAACATAAAGAAACATTGATAGTTTTACATTGACTACCCATACACCAACCACCTAGGTTCCACTATTAAAATTTTATTGTATTTGCTTTTTTGCGTGTCTGTTCATTAATCAGTCTGTCTTACTTTTAAAAAAATGAATTTTAAAGTTGTAAACATCAGTACATTTTCTTCAAAATACATCATGCACTCATTGAGATTAATGTACCTAAATACATTCTCCCCATGCAACTGTCTAAAATACTATAAGTAAAGCTGTGTGTGCATGCTAAGTCTCTTCTTCAGTCATGTCTGACTCTTTGCGACCCCATGGACTGTAGCCCTCCAGGCTCCTTTGTCCATGGAATTCTCCAGGCAAGAACACTGGAGTGGGTTGCCATGCCCTCCTCCAGGGAATCTTCCCATCCCAGGGATCGAACCGTCATCTCTTACATCTCCTGCATTGGCAGTTTAGCAAGTGTCCCTTTTGTTTTTTTAAAAAATCTTCGGTTCAGTTAAAAATCTTGGGTTGGTTGGATTATTGGAGTTATTATCTCCCATAATCACAGGCAATAAAAATTATAAATTTTATAGATAGTACAGTAATTTATAAAACTCTTCATGATCCAACCAATGAGCACTGGCAAAAACCCAGAAAAATTAATAAATAAATTGTGTTCTTTTTTTAACCAGTTCCAAGAATTTATATTTCCATATGTATTCCAAGTGTTTTTTTTTAATTAATTATTTACTATTTTATTACTTTTCGCTTTACTGGGTCTTTGTGGTTGCGCATGGGCTTTCCCCAGGTGCAGCACTTGGGCTCATCATGGTGGCTTCTGTTGCAGGGCATGCGCTCCAGAGCGTGGGCTCACTAGTGGTGTATGGGCATAGTTGCCCCCAGGCACGTGGAATCTTCCCAGACCAGGGATCAAACCCTGTACCCTACATTGGCAGGAGGATTCTTAACCCCTGTACCACCAGGAAAGTCCTCCAGATGTTTAATAACATAGTCATGACACTCGTCATAGATTCTCCTCTAGAAAGTTGAGCAAAGTATTATCATATGTATATGGAACAGTAATAAATGAAATATTAATTTCTTGTTTTAAAATTTCAATAAATCTGGGTTTTTAGACTTAACAGAGCAGCATCTATTGTAGTAGAACTGTTTTTTGTTCCATGTGTAGCTGAAATTCTTTGACAGATGTAGAAGATTAAAACATACCTGTGTTAAGAGTTCATATATCTATTTGGTCATGAATTGGTAACATTTCTTTTTAACTTTGAAAACCTTTTGCGATAAAATGTGACTCATATGTTAATAGGGCAGTATCTCTTTTATCGTAGAACTCATTTAAATCTAAAGGAAACTGTTAGCAATTTAAAAAATATTGAATCAATTGATGTTCGATATGTTAGGTCTCATATTCTATAGGCAATTGTTGGTTGCTTAATTGAAGGTCTTTCATTTTTAAAATATCTTTTAAAATCTTTTCTCCATAATTTCTGATAAAATTTCCACAACTGAAATAATATATATTTTTACCATTTCTTTGTCTAAAAATGGTTTTCTTTTTTTGTGAGTGCAAGAAACCATTTTATAGCTGACCAAAGTTGCAAGATCAGACCTTGTTACATATTATTTAAAAATATTTCTGTATATTTAATTTTGATTTGAGGTGACTAAACTTCCTCAGTTCTTGTTTGTTGCTTGTCAGGTTTATTATGTTTGTGTTGAAAATGTCTCTTAGTATTGTTTAGTTTACTTTCTTTAAGCTTTTAAAATGTACTGGGCAACTTATTCCTGTTCTGCTTAGTAAATTACATTTGTTATTCAATGTGAAATATGCAATATGCTTTAGTTCTCTTTTTTTCTGTATTATTTCAATAAGAGTACTAGCTTCTACACCTGCATTTAATTTTGTATCAGTAGTACACTTTTTTACATTAAAATTTTTGCTCATTATTTTTTGGCTAGAAAATTAATTATAGTTACAGAATAAGTAGCTGAGATTAATAATCAGTTACAGTTTACACAGGGTGTCAGTGTAATTTGTGCTGTTTGCATAAAATATTCAAACAAATCATATCAATGCATAGAAAAAATTCATTCAAACAGAGTCTCTGATTTAAGATTGACTGCACTGGTGATGTGATTATGTGTAGTGTCAAGAAAAATTGTATCGACAAGTTAAAACAGGCAAGAGGACTTTACTCAAGACTGTTCCAACAGGGGAGAGAGACTGAACTCAGATGCTGCTGCAACAGGGGTTTGTAGCCAGTGGGCAGGGTAAGGCAGTCAGGTAAAAAATTACTGAGAAAAACTTGGTTAGGTATTAAGGGTGGGAATGTCAACAATTTGGTTAGGTTTCAAGGGTAGGGGGATTGTCTGTAAACTGGTTTAGTAGGATTCTTGCTAGTTGAGACGAAGGCTTAGAGGAGCCTGATTAAAGTTTGGTCAAGGAGGGAGTTCTTGTCAGTAATACTAGAAACAATAGAATCATTTGTGACAAAAGGGTTAAGTACAAATGTAATTCTGTCCAAACAATGAAGTTGTGTTTAATGGAATAATATGCTGCTTCAGTTAAAAAATTGTGTTTTTATCAATTAAAAACTAGGGCTTCTCTTGTAATTCATCTGGTAAAGAATCTGCCTGCAATGCAGGAGGTGCCGGTTGGATTCCTGGGTCAGGAAGATCCCCTGGAGAAGAGATAGGCTACCCACTCCAGTATTCTTGGGCTTCCCTGGTGGCTCAGATGGTGAAGAATCTGCCTGTAATGCAGGAGACCTTGGTTTGATCCCTGAGTGGGGACGATCCCCTGGAGGGGAGGGCATGGCAACCCTCTCAAGTATTCTTGGCTGGAGAATCCCCGTGGACAGAAGAGCCTGGCAGGCTACAGTCCCTGGAGTCCCAAAGAGTTGGACACGACTGAGCGATTAAGCACAGCACGGCAGTAAAATAAAAACAATCTGTTCATCCCATTAACCACATTTAAAGTGCTCAGTAGATGGACTTCCCTGGTGGTCCAGTGGTTAAGACTGTGCTTCCACTGCAGCAGTTGTGGGTTTGATCCTTAGTTGGGGAACCTAGCCCATGTGCCGCAGGGCCAAAAAAAAAAAAAATTGCTCAATAGCTGGCTGTGGCTCATGGCTCCTGTAATTAGACAGTGGAGTTCTAGACCTTTTGGAGTGTCATTACCTGTGTATTGACCTGCATTCTGTACCTAAATATATATTTTCTGTACCCACAGAAATATTTAGGTTTGGGTGTTTTTGATAAGCATATGGAATTGTATTTTTGTTTTACTTGCTTTTTTTTTACTTACCATTTATTTTGGAGCTTGTTTTGTGTCAATACATAGAAATCTGCCTCTTGCATTTTAATGCTGCCCGGGGTTGACCATAGTATGAATATACTTTAGTGACTTTAACTTGTTCCCAACTGATTGCTGTTAGATTGCTCCCAGTACTATGCACCTA
Source organism: Moschus berezovskii (assembly GCF_049115385.1). Taxonomy (NCBI): domain Eukaryota; kingdom Metazoa; phylum Chordata; class Mammalia; order Artiodactyla; family Moschidae; genus Moschus; species Moschus berezovskii. Next base: position 11,942,506 of record NC_142475.1, on the reverse strand, counting down.
CTAAGAAGGCCTTGTGTGTTTGAGTATTTTTCCAGGTAGATTCTGAGAAGTAAAATTACTGCAATTTTAAAAGTTTTTGCACATGTGAACTATGAATAGATACTCTCAGATTGCCATCACAAAAGCCATTTTACCCTCCCATGAACATTTCCTGAATAGTCCTGCACCTTCATCCACTCCTGATACTTTCAGTCATTAAAAGTTTTGCCAGTCTTATGAATGAAAATCATTTTTGGTATACATTTCCTTGATAGATTGAATGATTTTTCATGTTTCCATTAGCACTTCATTTCTTAACACAACACTTGTATTTAAAGATAGTATATATCCTGTGTTCTTGGTTTCCTTCAAGTAACTGATCAGGTGGTTGGAGCAGGTCAGTTTTCAGTTTGCTTCTCTATGGACCAGAATCATTTACATGACTATTTTCTGCAGTCTTTCTCAGCAATAAAACTACTGAAAAACAGTGAAAGGCTGCTGCTGCTGCTAAGTCACTTCAGTCGTATCCGACTCTGTGTGACCCCATAGACGGAAGCCCACCAGGCTCCCCCATCCCTGGGATTCTCCAGACAAGAACACTGGAGTGGGTTGCCATTTCCTTCTCCAGTGTGAGACCACTAAATAATCAGATTACCCTCTAGAGTGTGCCAGAAAACACCTAACATCCTATAGTGCGCCTGGCAGTCTTTCACTTTTTTTCCTGACATATAGCATATTTAAAGCTCCTAGCACACTGTTTCGCTCAGAGTGAGAACTTAATAAATTTAATTCTCTTCCTTTGAAAGAATGAAAAACAAAGTATTGAAAATTTATGACATTTCTGTAGAGCTGCAGTTCTTTGGATAGGGTCTGTATCTAGATTTCTAGATTTGGGCTTCCCTGACAGTTCAGTATTTACCTTTGTTTTCCTTGGGTCCTTCTCAGTGCTTGGGAACATTATTATAGGTAGGTGTTCAGTAATTGTTTGATTGAATGTAACTGTGTTGAAGTATGTTCTAATTCATTCTTCTGTCTGGAAAAACATGTATATCAGGAGAAAATAGGCTTGTTTACTTTGTTATTTATCATGTTTTCAGACAGAGATTAGGATATATATTCTAAACACACAAATGGATAGCCTTGCAAATGACTAGACTGTCTGTCTGCTTTCATAGTCCAAACTGTGTGGATAGAGCTAAACAGAAATCCTCCTCAGTACTAAGAGCCAGTGTGATTTTGGTGTGTGTGCTCTCAAGGCGTTATTATGCAGTTCTCTCTGTGAATGGTGTTTTCTACACATGGTAAAGCAGGCTAGCATATTCAGCGTACGTTACACATGGAATAATCCATTGCTTTAAAAATCATTTTTATCTGCTTTTTAGATTTAGTGTTCAAATTTTTTTTTGTAAGTAACTGGGGGGAAAAATACACGGTGGCTACTGTAGACTGTAAAATGAAGGAGAAGCTTAGCTTTACTGTGGAGTCTGAGCTGGGTGTAACCTAACTAGCTAGAGGATATGCAATTCCTGATTGACAGCAAGACCAGCATTAGGCAGATTTTGTAAGAGCGAGCAGCAGCTCAGAAACCGTGATAAGGGCTCTGTTAGGAATCACTGCACTCACCACTCCATATCTTTAGTTTTTTCATTTTTCTGCCTACTGGATTTGTAAACAAATAGCACAAAACAGTTCCTCTTTTGTTTTTGTTAAAGTAATACTGCAATGCAGTTTCAGTCTATCAGCTAGGCAAACGTGTCGAAATTTGATATTCTCACTAAATTAGCCAGTTTTTAGCTGTGTTCCATGCTTATCTCTAGACCTTTGTGTATTAAATCCTGTCTCGAGCTGTTCTCTTTATAAGCAAGTGTGGTTTGCTTGTGCCTTCCTGTCTTCTTCGGTGAGAAGCTTTATGTAGGTCAGGCTTGGCTTAAGCAGATTTCCTGAACCTGCGTCAGCTTAAGCTGGAGGAATTTTAATAAACCCTCCCCTGTAGGCGTGGGCCTAAATGAGGCTAGCCTAGTTAAGCCTGATCTTTTTCTGTTTGTGAAAAGAGCTGAGCAGAGCTGAAAGCTGCATGGTGGTTTCAGAAACTGCCTACTTAATTTGAAAAGAACAATGGTAGGAAAAGCTAGATCTTCCAATTTTACCTTATCTGAAAAGCTTGATTTGTTAAAGCTTGTGAAGCCATATGTTAAAATTCTGGAAGAACACACTAACAAACATTCAGTGATAGTGGAAAAGAATAGATGTTGGGATATCATAGCAGTTAACTATAATGCAATTGGAGTAGACCGCCCTCCTCGAACAGCGCAGGGCCTACGCACTCTTTACAAAAGGCTCAAAGAATATGCCAAACAGGAGCTATTGCAGCAAAAAGAGACCCAGTCAGATTTTAAAGGCAATATTTCTGAGCCAACCAAGAAAGTTATGGAGATGATTCCCCAGATTTCCAGTTTTTGCCTGGTAAGAGACAGAAACCACATACAAAGGTAAGCTTTATTTTATTTTGTTGTGAAAAATTATGGCGCCTCCTATCTATTGGGCTCTGGCTTAGTTGTGATAGAGATATGCATAGTAAACATCTCCACTACGGGAGCAGTGAATAGTGTCTTTGTTTTGCATTCTTAAACAAGAAAAGTGAGGCTATAAGGAATTTTTCTGCTGCATTTGATTTAAGCCACTGTTGATTGTCTTCCCTTCCCCCTTCCCTCCTTCTGTAGTTTGTAAAAAGTAAAGGTTAGGGAGGAATAAATGGGATGTAGTTTGTGACATTACCTCATAAACTTTTGAAGCTTTAATATTAATTTTTTTAATTAGCTTCTGAGAGATACCTTTTTCTTATTTCACTTAAGATTACATTTCATTGGATTTACAGTTTTGTATAAAGTTAGCAGTTTCAGGAGAAATGGGACCCTTGCTTTATTATGAATTTTCATTGTCTACACTTCCTGAATATTAATTGATCTAAAAACCTAAAATGAACAATTAAGTAAACTTGTTAGTAGCACCATTGCACATGTATATGTTAAGACAGTTTATTTTTCAAATTTAGACTCATAAGAGACAAGGAAACAGGAAAAGGTGTTAATGCCTAATTAAGGATTCAGATTAATAAAAGTTTTTGTTGCTTTTATATGTTAATGGTCTAGTTTCACTTTAAGCTGTCCCATAGTGTTTTGCAAGGGTATCAAAATATGAATTTTAATATGTCAATAAGAGCAAATGGGTTAGAAACAGGTTTTTGGTTGAATTTTGTGCTCTACGTAACCACTTGCCTGGAAATCTTAAAAAACTATTATCTTACTGCTAATTCAGATTTTAACCCCCAGCAAAAGATAAAAATGGCAGCTTCTTGCTTTTTCTGAATCATTTGGAATAATTTAAGCAAACTGTAAACTCCTCGCTAGTTGAGGAACCTTTCAAACTTAACTTTACAAAGTACTTTCCTGTTGGTGAAAGAGTCTTTATATAAGCAAAATGATTAATTACCTGTGAAATTCCTTTGAAGTTAGGGAAGAAATGGGAAAAACCTTCTTAGTCAAACATATTTGTTATATTTTGATAATTGACTAGGATAGTATTTTTGAGCCCAATTTCTTAGAATATCCTTCTTATTTCTAGTTGATAGCATAGTGAAAGATAACACCAGTGGAAATCCGAGACATGGATACACACTACATTGATTCGTGGGGGCCACTGCTTAAACTGTTCACTGTGATGACAAATGATTAAACCCCAGTATGGTGAATGTCAAAAAAAAAACCCTTCACAGTGAGACTGCTTTATATTCTTTCAATTTTTTTACCTCTTTGAGCCATAAAGAACATTGGCTTTGCATTATAGGTATTACACTACCTTTTGGCTGTAGGCTTTTATAATTTGAAAACTAAAACTAAATGTAGTTTTATTAAGTTGTGTATTTTAAAAATATAGTAATGTAGAAGAGAAATGATATATAAGATACAAGTATCTGTTTATGTATATATGGTATACGTACACATACATACACACAATATATATACCTACACAGTCAGTCTTTTGGGACACCAACATTTCTCTGATAAAATGAGTTAATTGATTTACACATGTCCGTACCCACTGGGTTTACACATTTCTATGCCTACTGTTGAAACAGTTTTTCAGTTTTTAACGGTAGGAGTATCAGAAATATGCCACTTAAAGCACTCATGTTAGCGTGTCTGCGCTGCCACTTTCTCTATACTAGTATTTTCATTGAATTTATTTGTGTATTTAATATACTTATTTTACATCATCTTGACTCTTCATTATCTCAGAAGTTTATAATTACGGTATCTTAATTATGCTTCTATATAAATATGCCTGTTAATCTCTTCAAACTCTCTATACTTAATAAGGAAAATGTTACTACATATTTTATTTAATGTATTTAAAGATATGCAACTATTTCATAAGGCTGTTTCTGCATTTCACGTTGATTTATGTCTTTATTTTTGCCTCTCTTTAGTATCAGATTTTATTTTGTGTTTTTATAACCAATTTGATCCTCAGAATTCATAGTCATAAATTTTAAAAGTCCTTTTCTATTTGATCATTTTTTGTGACTTTCTCTAAGTCATTTTTAGACTTTGTTATGCCTTATTTGTGATGTTTTAAAATAAAATAGCATGGAATATAACAGATATAAGGCATATTTTAAATTTACTTGGGAGTATATCATCTATGTTTAATTGTGAGTCATATAGTCTTATTATACATACTAATTTGGAAAAGTAATTATGTGGGTTTTTAAAATTTCATTTGTAGTTGTTGTTTTAACTTTTTCCCACTCTAGGATTTAGAGATGTTAGTAAAAACAAATCTTACTCATTTGAATTACATTTGTATTCCTTTTTTTGCTTTCAAAAATCATAAAATCAGAAAGGCAAGATTATAATTTATATAATCTATTATACAAATAGATTTTTCATAACATATTAAATATCTTATTTCATTTGTACCTCTTAGACAAATATCTGATATTTCTGGCAATTTAATGCTATTAGTGACATATGGAGAGTTTAAATTCTTTTCCTTATGTTCTACTTGAACTTGTTCCAGCATTTTAATCACCCATGTGGAATGCATTCTTACCTGTATTACTTATTTATGATTTATAAAATGTTCTTTCAATAATATTAAGTGTAGCATTTCCATTAATGTTCCAATAATCTCTTTCACCTCTATAACTTTTATTTTTAAGTTAGGCAGAGACATATTTTAAAAAAAACTAAGAAACATGTATTCTTAATTCACAACTTGATGTTATACATGAAATTATTTAAAAACCAACAGAATTTTAAGGAAAATTGTGTTTTGTCATAACAAATACTGGTATATCAAAATTTAAATTATGGTAAAACTGTCATTGCCTCTAATAGGAATGCATATTTTATGGAAATTTCATGTAAATTTAATAAACAATATATAGAGGCCATTAAAAATTTCATTAAAAACACCATTTAATTTTTCAGTCTTTCAAAATATGACAAGTACCTACTAGATTCCAAATACAGTATGATGCTGGGTACTGATGATTCAGTGGTAGATGTAAGCACTTTGAGTCATGTGGCTCTGGATAGGTAAGGGGGAAACACCACTGTATTTGAAACGGGAAGTTAGGAGAACCCCCTGCTAGTGGAGCTTACCCCAAATCTCACACAGTTTTGATTTTTTGTCTGTGACAAATACAGAAATCAGTACCTCTCAGAGACTGCCTTGTGCTGTCCACTGGCCTCCCACTGTCCTCCTTCCAAAGTCATGGACCTCAGTGGTTTTTAGATCATCAGTTAAGGAGAGCAGAAATAGGAGGTCTAGGGCTACCATGCGGAGAAGGCAATGGCAACCCACTCCAGTACTCTTGCCTGGAAAATCCCATGGACAGAGGAGCCTGGTAGGCTGCAGTCCGTGGGGTCGCAAAGAGTCGGACACGACTGAGCGACACTTTCACTTTTAACTTTCATGCATTGGAGAAGGAAATGGCAACCCACTCCAGTGTTCTTGCCTGGAGAATCCCAGGGACGGGGGAGCCTGGTGGGCTGCCGTCTCTGGGGTCACACAGAGTTGGACACGACTGAAGCTACTTAGCAGCAGCAGTAGGGCTACCATGTGGGGATAGTGAGGCCCAGAATGAATCAAATGACTCTATAGCATTTAAGAACCTCAGGCTTACAGGGACAATTGATATCTCTTTGAGAGTGTTAAAAATGCCACTTCTTTTTTATTTACCTCCATAGCCTTGTTTAGTAGTTGTAATTTACTGTTCTTTCAAGAGCCGAATTTTAAAGTTAAGGATAGGGGAGAGCCGTATATATATATATATACACATATATATAATAATTAAAATCTCAGCCTTAGTCACTTTATTATTCCAAGGATTAAAAAATATTTTTTGTTTCATAGTTTGCTTTTTAGCTTGATGATTTAATGTATATTAAATATGAAATTATGTTTTAAAATGTTCTTGTATTCATTTGATTTACATTTTATAATGGTTTTTTGTGTGCTGTAGTGCAAACTTGGATGAGGAAGCACAGGCTGGTACCAGTTCACTGCAGGTAATGTTGGACCGCCATCCAGTTGCTATTACAGTGGAGGTGAAGCAAGAAGAAGACATTAAACCCCCTCCTCCACTGGTTTTAAGTTCTCAACAGAGTGATACTTTAGAGCAAAGAGAAGAACAGGAATTAGTGCGTGTAATGGAAAGATCTTTGTCACCATCACTTTCCTCTGTTGATATGAGAATGACATCGTCTCCATCTTCTATCCCAAGGAGAGATGATATTTTTCGGCATGAAAGTGGAGACAATTTTAGGTCACAGTTAGGGTATGATCCTCAGATTCTACAAATGCTGAAAGAGGAGCATCAGATAATTTTAGAAAATCAAAAAAGTTTTGGATTATATGTTCAGGAGAAGAGGGATGGATTGAAAAGAAGGCAGCAGCTAGAGGAAGAGCTGCTAAGAGCAAAAATTGAAGTTGAGAAGCTGAAAGCAATTCGACTACGGCATGATCTACCTGAATATAATAGTCTCTGAGATTTTTTTTCAATCTTGCAATTTGATTATTTTAATTTTGGCCTGATTAATTTCATTTGGGAATATCCTGAAGCAGAGTACATATTTGTAAAACATGTTGTTAATCTCTATTATGAAAAAGGCTTTTTAGACATGATTTTCTGATTATTTAATTTTCCTTTGAGATATAGTAAAACACTGATGGCATGCTTATAAATATTTTGTCTTTCTAGGCCTTACAAAAGATGTTTTATTTTGATTAACATATATAAATGCATATGTATATACATAAATATTCTTTCAAAGTTCTGAATCTTCAACATTTTTAATTAACACTTTGAAAGCTGTATGTAGTTCAAGCTGTTTCTTAATAAATTAGTCTAATTTAGAAGCAATACTAGCGTAATAGAAGCTTGTCTATATGACACTGATTTTTATGCTTTCATTCTTTGAAGGAATAAGTTCTAGAATTTTAGGGACTAAAATAGAAATTATTTGGAGAACACTTTTCCCACCTCAATTTAAAGGTAATAAAACTGAGGGTGAGGGAAAACTCAGTGATTGACTTGGTTTAGCAAAGCTCTTCATGGCATAGCAAGGACCAGCACTCAGTTTTTGTTTCTCTGTAATTTTTCCCCCCTGCGGTTCCAAAAAATCTGCTACAGTATCCTACATGGTAAAAAATTAGAAACATTTATTTCATTAAAATTGTCTTTAAAAATTGGTGGATTGTAAAATCAGGGGGATTGTGTCAATTACTCCCATCCTCTTTTTTTTTTCCTTCTGCAAAATAAGATATACTGTTGGAGCTGTTATATATTGCGGTGGCCAAAAAAGTTTGTTTCGTAGTGAATATGTTGTTCAGTAAATGTGTCTTATTTTTATTTAAAACCGAACTAACTTTTTGGCCAATCCAATATGTTGACTCTGAGATTTAATATGTTGATTCATTTTGAATGTCTTAGTCTGAAAAAGATTTCTTTCATGGTAAAATCACAGTAAACTTTAAAGAACAAAATTAAAATTTTACTTACAATAAAAATAGCAAAACGTTATATGTGTATAACTTATGATATCTGTAGTCTTATGTTTCTGTAAATATTACTATTTTAGTATTTGTGGAAATAAATAAAACCTTGATTCTTAAAGCACACATACACATTTTGTTAAATCTTTAATATGTGTACTACTTAGGGATTTCTAGTTTTGCTAGGGTTTGTTGAGGAAGGCTATTTTAAGCCAAGCTTTAGAATGGGGTAGGTTGGATTTCAGCAGTTTTGGGGGAAAAGGCTGTTTATGTCAGAGTGAGAAGCGTGAAGAAAGGCATAGATGAAGAGAAAAAGTGGGTCAGAGTGTATAAGCCCAAATACAGTGCTAAGCCAGGTGGTTTTTAAGTGGTTTTAAGTGAACACAGAGCCAGTTAGGGCTCTGATAGTCTGGATGAGGACATACACCTTGACTAATTGGGGTAGCTACTCTTTATCTTTAGCAGAATTTTTACATGCAGAAATAAACAAGAAATCTGCATTTTTATGAGAAACTTTTACTTTTAAAACGCTTACAAATAATTTAAAATGTGTGAATGGGCCTCATTCAGGCATTGTTCTTCTGGCTCATGGCCTTTGGTATAGACCAGTGGTTCACCAAAAGTGCATCTTGACCAGTAGCATCAGTATCACTTAAGAACTTGAGAGAAATGTAAATCCATTCCTTTTGGATCAGTGACTCAAAGGGGAGAGTCCAGCAGTTTGTTTTAATAAGCTCTGTAGAGATTTCTGATGCAAACTATAAAGCCATTCAAAGAAGCACTGAAATAGAGTATTTTGAAACATAACATGGTGCATAATCATTAGAATTTCAAAAATTTTTGTTGAAGAGTGGATGAAGGTAAACTGAGGGGTATCATTTTGGAAGTTGGAAACTGGTGCTAGATTATGGATTACATTAAAAGCTGTTTTAGGGAATCAAATGTGAATGTATAATGGGAAACCTTGGAAGGCTTCTGACTAGGGGCATATACCTTAAGCTCTGTCTTAATGTCATAATAGCATTTCAGAGTGGGCATTGTAGTGAGGAGATGAAATCCAAAATTTAGGTTATGGCTACAGGAATAGAAAGAAAGTAAGTAAAATAGACTCTTACGGTACTGTTTGAGCCTGTTGACTGCTTAATTTCACTGGCGTTTTATATCTGCTATTAGAGTTAAATGTTATAAAAATGTCTTGAATGTATAATGTGATACATCCTTTTGACAATTTCATCTTCTTTAATCTGCTCTCTGACTTTTCTTTCAGTCTAAAGACTTTAAAAGTCTTATTTGAAGTAATGTTTTCACAGTATAATTCTCATAAGTCTTTACAGTAGTAAGCTTTAACTTTTTGAAATTATTGAAAGCAAGTTACCATACAAAATGTAATAATTCATATTATAATCTTAGCATGGTACTATTCAGAATTGTTAATGAATGTTCAATTTGAATGCTAACTTTGTATAGCTAAATCATAGTTTTCCAAATTGTTCTGTGGAATAGTCATTCTATGAAATGTCTTTATTAGCAAAGTAAGTGTTCAAAAAAAGTGCGGTATACATTTTTTGGTGATTAGATTCTAAAATAAGTGTGGAAGGTAAAAACGTAGACCATTCAAAATTGTCCTTGAACATTTTTTTTGCTGCCGAGAAAACATAGTCTACTTCAGTAAGATTTTTTACCGGCGGTGTTCGAGATTGTTGTTTCGTTGCTGATATCATGTGACGAATGTGTTAGCATTTAGGGCCGAATAGAATAGAAAACCTTAGCATTCCACTCATTGCAGTGGAGTTCACTGCAGCAGTTTTTCTGAGTCACTGTTGTTTAATTTTAATCTGCAAAAATTAAAGTGAATGTGATTCTGCTCCATTTTTATTGCTCCACCTCCTCACCCCAGCAACTATAGTTAGCATAGGATAGTTTTTTGAGAAATTCTGTGTGAAAAAGACTTAACTACTGAACTGGTTTTGGAGGCTGTTTATTATTATCTTGCAGAGTATCTTAGGGGAATTCTGAGCTAAAGCTTTTTTCTTTTCCTTTCTGTATTGAGAATTTTTTGAGTTTTTGACTACTTACCAACTTACATTAACAGTTTTTGTTGAGGACAAGTTTCACTAAGGGGCATATGTAAGGGCAAATTCTATTAGTGCAAATGGAATAGAACTGAAGCCCCCTGACGTCTTACATACTACAGAGAACTGTTTGGGGCCATGATCTTTACTTATGAAATGTAATGCTGGGAAAACATAGGAAAGAGTGATTTTATTTTTTAAATGTAGACTTGGTTCTGTATAAATACATTAAATTTGAAAATTATACTAAGTCATAAGACTATTTCATCCAATATATTAGTAATTTAGATAGTGCATATGTTATTCTTGTCATCTTATCTTTTCTTACTCATTTGAACTTAAATGGGTATTTTTTTTAACAACTTATGACTTTATAAAACTAGGTGTGATTTATAATAGCACCCTGAAAAAGTTTTTGAAGTTCTTTCATTTCTAACAAATGCCAGGTTTCTTAAAATACTCTAATATATTTCTGTTTTGTGTAATGAGACATCAACTTGGTGTAATTTAATTTTGAAAGATTCATTCTACCTTGTTACATCATTACTTACATGAAAATGTTTAAAATATGAATTATTTTTCATGTGCCTTCTTTTAGAATAATATCAAGTTTTAACTGAATGTGGTAAATTGTAATTAAAATATACTATAGATGATAGTGGTTAAATGGTTTGTTAATACATGTTCTTTTAAATACATGGTATACATTGTATTGACTTGTATACTCTTTTTATGTGCCATAAGTCAAAGAATTCAGTACTACACAGGTAAAATTTTCTGATGAGACATAATTGAAATAATGACATTTCTTTAGGTGATTGTGCCAGTGGTTGGTGGTGGTTTAGTTGCTAAGTCATGTCCGACTGCTGTGACCCCATGGAGAGAGGAGCCTGGCAGGCTATAGTCCATGGGATTTTCCAGGCAAGAACACTTGAGTGGGTTGCCATTTCCTTTTCCTAGGACTCTTCCCAACCCAGGGATTGAACCTGCGTCTCCTGAATTGTTGGTACATTCTTTACCAACTGAGCTACAAGGGAAGCCCTTGTGCCAGTATAGTTGCCAAATGTACCATGTCTAAATTTCATAATATATTTATTTTTTTAAATTGTTAAGATTCACAGATTTTCAAAATCAATTGAACATTTAATGGTGACTTTGATTGTAAATAGTAAAAGTAATTAGATGAAATATGGTTGTAATACTTAACAAAGAGAAAAGAGCAAATTCTTAAAATATGCAACCTAATAAAACATTAATAGTCATGCCAGATCTTTGTATATGATTTTGAGGAATTGGTTCCATGTTTTTTCTATATCTTCTGTAAGTTGTTTTCACTAAAAATAGCAGCTATGATGTAAATTTATATTATTTATCTTTAGTTTTGAGTTCCTTTGTAAATAGTGGAAAGCAAAGTTAATAAATAAATGAAAATATCACCCAAGTTAGTCCACACTTAACTAGCATGGATACATCATTAGACTTATACTTATCACAGTTATCCATCTATATCCATCCACAGATTTTTTTTTTTCTTTTAAGGAAAACTTATTTTAAAACAAGTTGCAAAAATGCCTTACCCATAAACACTTTAGCATGAGTATTATGAACTGCAGTTCAATATTTATTTGTGTGTGTATGATTTTTTTAAGTAAGATTTGCAAACAGTGAAATCTTAAATATACCATTCGATGAGTTTTGACAAATTACACCTTTGTAGCTTAAACCCACTTCAAGATTTAAAAGGTTATCACCCTATCACTTCTTTGCCAGGATCAAGTGTAAAAAATTATCACCCTAGAATGTGCTCTCCTGCCCCTTCCTAACCGATCCCCTGGCACCTCAGGCAACCATTATTCTAATTTTTAAAAAAAATAGATAAATTTTTCTTGTTCTAGAACTTAATATTATTGAGATCAAACAGTATGGACTCTTTATTTCTGTTTTCTTTCATCCATCTTAATGTTCTTAATATTCATCCATCCTCTTATCAGTAGTTCATTGCTTTTTTTGTTGCTGAGTAGTATTCCATTTTATAAACACGCCACAGTTTGTTTATCCTTTACCTTTTTTAAAAAAATTCTTTTTATTTATCTAATGAATTTATTTGGCTGTACCAGGTCTTAGTTGAGGCATATGGGATCTTAGTTCCCTGACCAGGAATCGAACCCAGGCCCCCTGCATTGGGAGCATGGAGTCTTAGCCACTGGATCACCAGGAAAGTCCCCATCCATTATTTTTTGATGGACTTCTGGACTTGTTTCCAGATTTTGGTTGTTCTATATATTCTCGTATAAGTGTATCATGAACTTAATGCTGGCTTAGGGAAGATATATGTTTAACTTTTTAAGAAACTACTAGACCTTTTCTCAAAGTGATTGTACCATTTTACACTTCCATCAACAGTGTATGGATTATTTTTTAAAATAAGCTTTGCATGTTTATTGATTGGAATGTCAGAATTGAAATGATGAATAATTTTTTTATATTTAAATGAATTTAAAATGCTGGGCAGATAGTTTAGATATCTGGGAATATTGTAGTTTGTTGATTTTTTTTTTCTGTTTTAGCACTAATTGCATATATGCTTTGGCATGAAGAATTGAGAAATATGATGAAATGTATAGTTCCTGCCATCCTCAAAGTATCGTTCTGAAAATGATCTTTAATGCAAAGAAATATCTTTTAGGTTTATTTTATACATCATGATACTTGCAGTTAGTTGACATTCAGTCTGTTTTGTTAGGTAAAGAAAACTATGGATGTTTACCAGTTTGAAGAATTTGTATATTCATGTTTGCGTATTTTTTAGTGTAATAAAAACCATATCTTTCAAATCTCACATTTATATTGCAGTTATATATTAATGCATATTAAAAGTTCTGATAGCTTTTGTTAATTTTGAAACTCAAAAAATATGGTTTGTAAGAGTATTTACATTTTTTGCTGAATTTGATGATATGAGCCATTTTAAATTCCATTTACTCCTTTAAAAACAATGTATATATTTAGAATTGTTAAAAGAATATTAAAGGTTTGGGTTTATGGAATGTATAATTAAGCCACACAGTCTTAGAGTTACTATGCTTAGGACTCATCCATTAAGATGATAATATCCACTATTAATATTTAAATGACCATGTCTCAGCCTTCCTCTTTTGTCGAAGCATGGTTTTAAGCATTCTTACCCTGTGAATTACCTTGTGAATCTTGCTGTACACATTCGAGCCTCTGTTTTATGAAGACTGTTTTTGGCATTGATTTGGAAAGCACATTACAGGGTCCAGGGAGAAGTAGATTAGAACCAAGTTTAGAAATAAAAACAAATAGCATGCCTGCTCAGTTGCTTTAGTCGTGTCTGACTCTTTCCACTCCTATGGGCTATGGCCATTCAGACTCCTCTGTCCACGAGATTCTCCAGGCAAGAATTTTGGACTGTGTTGCCATGCCTTCCTCTAGGAGGTCTTCCCAACCTGGGGATCAAACCCATGTCTCCTTCATCTCCTGCATTGCAGGCGAATTCTTTACCCACTGAGCCACCTGGGAAGCCTGGGAAGAATTATAGGTTAGAGTGGAATTGTTAGTGGTGGTTAGTCTGGAATGTAGAAGATTAGTCATTATTTTTTATGTTACAAGTAGTCTAGATAAAGGAAGTGATGCTTCTGATATGTTTAATTCCTAATATCTTCATTCTGCTTTTTTGCAGTCATTCTCCTTTGCCTGCCCTATGTGTAAGTCCTTCTCAGTTGTGTCTGACTCTTTGCAACCCCATGGACTATAGCCCACTAGGTTCCTCTGTCCATGGGATTCTCCAGGCAAGAATACTGGAACAGGTAGCCAGTCCTTTCTTCTGCCCTATGCCTACATTTAAAATGGGACTAAATGGGAAAGGGACAAGTGCAAGATGATAATGATGGTCGTTAACATTTGGAGAACACTTACTGCATGGCAAAGACTGTTCTAAGCATTTTAGGTGTATTAGCTAGTCTAATGCAACAACTCTGTGATGTAGGTATTAGTATTGAATTCGTTTGACAATTTATAAGCTGGCACAGGGGTAAGTAACTTGTCCAGTCATATTGCTAGTTAGGGCAGACTCAAGCTTCAAGCGCAACCAGTCTGGCTCCAGAGTTCATGCTTTTATTCCTTCTCCTTTCTTTCCTGCACAAGAAAGCATATATCTAAATCTGAGACTCTCATGTTATTTCAGTTAGTATAAGGAATTCTGAATTCTTAGAATTTAACTAATGTCTTTTGTTCTAGTCATTTTTTTTTTTTTTTTGCAGGGGGGTAGGTTTGGACATAACAGGCAGCTGTCCTGGGAATACAACAGGATATTTGACTCTTAAGATATCTTTCCCAGCCATTTTTGGTGAAGACTGGCTTTTTGTCCCTTCTTTATTAGCAGTCCTGAGGAATTGCATTTTTCTCTTAACCAAGAGAAAATCAAGAACAAATGTGAAAAATACAGAAAGCTGTTGTCAGTCTTTCCTTCAGTGCACAGTGACTGCTACCCGCAGAAGTAGTGTATGAAGAAGACAAACTAAAATTGTCTGAAATTGCACACCACCACATTTTTTAGAATTCAAAAACTGATCAAAGCATCCGATCTTTTTCATTAATGCTAAAACCCTCAGAACTTTATCTGGAAAAATTAAAACAACAAAAATAACACATGACAACTAACTTATCTAAAAACTGGTATCCTTTTGACTAAAAACTAATGGAATAATACAGTCTTCATAATATTTAAGCAAAGTTTGATTTAGCAAAACTATTTGGTAGAAATTATGGTTATGAAAGAATTTATGTTGGCAAAAATTAAAATACATTAAGAAGTGATAAATCTTTGTTATAGCATTTACTTGGAAAATAATCCTGAATGTACAGTATGTGTAACTGTGCAGCTGAGTTCAAAGTTAATTTCTAAGGCTACTTTCTCATGAAAATTAGTTTTAAGGTAATTCTATTTTAATATCTTTATAAACATGAAGTAAAAATGTGCCTAGAATAAAAATGGCAGTTTTGAAAACTACCTATTGTTATGGGAATATGGTGATGACCAAGATCCAAAGAGACCCTCCTCTCAACACTTTATATTTTTGTGGGAAAGGCTGACATTAAATAATTTATCACATAATTGCTGGGTTAATGCTGAGATAACACAGCTTAATGTAGTTTTGAAGTCAGGGAAATTTAAACTGTATGGAAGGGTGACTAGAAATTTATTTAGATAAGCATGTTGAAGGAAGAGAAATAGAAGGAACTTTGGCTGGAAGTAATGTTTTCTTCAAGATCTTTAAGACAAGTAGATGATTAGATTTACATTTAAAAACTCAGTCGCTCAATCTTGTGAGACTCCTCAGTCCATGAAATTTTTCAGGCAAGAATCTTGGAGTTGCCATTTCGCTCTCCAGGGGATCTTCTCAACCCAGGGACTGGACTTGTGTCTCCTGCATTGGCAGGCAGATTCTTTACTACCGCACTACCTTGGAAGCCCACATTTAAAAATAAATACAGTAAATATGGAAAATGGCTTTGGTTGTAGGGGTGGCAAGAGAAGACTTCAATAGAACTGTTGAGAATACCCTGCATTATTTCCATTGAGATGATTGTTTGGAAAGAGTAAGGACAGTGCAGAAGGCGAATAGCACACAGCTTTGAGAACCATGAAGAGGATAGAATCATGTGGATTTTGTGGTTGATTGGCTCAGGAATTGAGAAAATGAATGTCCTGGATGATTGAAATGGAAAAACTGAAAGAGGAGCAATTTTTGAAGAGAAGATAAGTGGACCTGGTGAGTTTGTGACATTCATGAGACGTTCATGTAGACCCAACTGCATGTACTGATATATATACAAATCTAGAGTTATGATCTGGGCTAGAGAAAAAAATATAACTTAGTATAGTAATGGTATTGAAGCCACGGGAGCTAATTTCAGGAGATTTGGTACATAGTGAAGGGAGGTAGGCTTAGAACACAGGGCTGAAGAGCTCCAATAAACAAAGGTTAGACAGGAAGTAAGAACTGGCAAAGATGATTAAGAAATAGCAATCAAGGAAGAGGAAAATTTGAAGTGTGTTAGAAGCTATAAAAGTAGAGTTCAGTATTTCAGAAAGGAATGGTCAACATTATCCAATACTTTCAGGAACTTTGGTCAGGACTAAAAAGTAAAGAGCTCCTTTTATTTGTGTGTGGTTTCTTATTTCTTTTTTATTTTAATATAAATTTATTTTAATTGGACGCTAATTACTTTACAATATTGTAGTGGTTTTTGCCATACGTTGACATGGATCCACTACGGGTGTACATGTGTTCCCCATCCTGAACCCCCCTCCCACCTCCCTCCCCATCCCATTCCTCTGGGTCATCTCAGTGCACCAGCCCTGAGCACCCTGTCTCATGCATCGAACCTGGACTTAGTGGCCTTTAACACAGCAACTTTGGGGCAGGCCTGACTGGAAGCCAAGTTGGTGAAGTTGAGAAGTTGCGAATTTGAAGAAACCAAGGGAGTGAGTGGTTATTTAGATGATTGTAGTGGAAACAGTGGGGACAGGCAACTCTTTCAGGCAATGTAAGTTCGCTTTTTATGCATGTGTTCTGATTTATCCCTGAATGTAACACATCACAGAATAATTTTAACTTTATTTTTCCATGCTATGGCTTTTTCCTGTGATTTACTGTGGGGAAAGGATTTTAGTAGGGGGAAGTCAAATGATCTTTTTAAGAGCTCTTTCTTACGCCTAAAATAATGCACTGGTTCTCCCTCCAATCCCATAGTTTCTCATTAAAAAAAAAGAATCAGTCTTTTGACCTGTTACTAAAACATAATAATTTATTGAGTTACAGTATAATGTTTAATAATTTCTAGTGAGTGGGCTTATGTTGACCTGCCTCACTTTAATCATTTAAATTCTATGTGTTGCCAAAACGTATGATTTTCTTTTTTTTTAGTGGGGAGAGATGGAGAGGAGTGTTGAAATAACCTGGGCCTATTTAAAATTTCACAAATTATTTGAAATTTTATTATAATAAAAGGTGTAGTGAATTCCTTATATTAAAGAGGATATAAATGGATTCTTGATTCTTCTAGCACATTCAACACTTATTAAGTGTTCGCCTTTTACATATTAAAATAATAGTATTATATTTCATTTTAATTTTTAATTTTTTTATTCATTTAATTTTGGTTGTACTGGGTCTTCGTTGCTGTGCACAGGCTTTCTGTAGTTGTGGCGAGCAGGGGCTACTCTTTGTTGCCCTGCGCAGGCTTCTCATTGTGGTGGCTTCTTTTGTTGCAAAGTCCAGGCTGTAGGCATGTGGACCTCAGTAGTTGCAGCACGCTGGCTCTAGAGCTTGAACTCAGTAGTTGTGGCACAGGGGCTTGGTTGCTTCATGGCATGTGGAATCTTCCTGAACCAGGAATCAAACCCTTGTCCCTAGCTTTGGCAGGTGGATTCTTATCCACTGCATCAGCAGGAAAGTCCTTTACTTTAATTTTGACAATTTCTTACTAATTTAAGTTCTCTTTAGTGTCCGTTTTCTACTTATAGATTTCACTGAAATTTTGCAATAAGAGTTCGAGTTTAGAGTGCATTTTGGGCAATCTGTAAGTTGTTGGATGAATGAATGTTGAGGGTTTTCAGATCAGATTGAAAATTCAGTTTAAAAAGGTGAGAAACTTATTTGAGGTACATCCTTTATAATATGAAATTAGAGAAGTCAAGCAAAGAGGAAATGTAACTATATATAAAAAATGTCTCACCACTAATAATAAAATTCAAATTACCATGTTAAATGCCATTTCTATCAAATTGGTAAAGATGATTGTTCACACAAAAATTTGTACATAAATGTTCATAGTAGCTTTATTTGTGATAGTTAAGATCTATTAATGGAAACACCTCAATAAATAATAAGGAACAAAATAATAAAGAACAAAGTTTATATATAGTCATCAACTTGGGGTAAATCTCAAAGACATAATACTGAGTGTGAGAAACGAGCTTGAAAGGTGGTGTACTGTATGATTTCGATTTATTTGAAACGTTCTTGAAAAGACAAAACTATATTGGTAGAAAAACAGATCAGCAACTAAATAGGGTAAGGGTGTGATCAAAAAAGAATAGCATGAGAGAGTCTTTTTTTAAAAAATGACTATTTTTAGCTCTGCTGGGCCTTCTTTGCTGTGCAGGCTTTTCTCCAGTGGAGAGCGGGGCTCCTCTCATTGCCGTGAGCCTCTCTTGCAGGTCTTCTCTGGCTGCGGAGGATGGGCTCTAGAGCACAGTCTCAATAGTTGTGCACAGGCTTAGGTGCGCCGAGGCATGGGGATCTTCCCAGATGAGGGATCAAACCCATGTCTCTTGCACTGGCAGGCGGATTCTTTACCGCTGAGCCAGCAGGGAAATCCCATGAGGGAGTCCTTGGGAGTGATGGAACTCATCCTGACTGTGGTAGTGGGTAAATCAATTTATACCTGTGTTAACGTTCATAAAACTTAACTGTACACCAAGAGAAAGTGTCAATTTTGCTGCATGATAATTGCAACAATAAAAAATAAATACAGTTAAAAATTGGTAAGATGATATTAAATATAGTAGTGAAGTGGATCCTGTCTTTATGGGAGTATCACTGGTAATACATTATGCAGATATTAAGCATCATTTTACTGTTTAATGATATGAGAAATGTATTCAAAATAATATACGAAAAGAGGAGAATAAAAAACTACACCATATTTTCTATATTAGAAGCATATTTTCCCTCAACGAAGTGTATAAAATTACTCTTTGTTCAGCCACCCTCATTTGTGACAGGAAGACCAGGAAACTGGAGCCACCGCCCTTCAGTCCTTTTGTTCTTGACTGTTGTGTTTGGGATTACAGCAGCTGGGATCCTTTCAGGGGATTAAGCTGTTGGGCCAAGCATTCTGGACACAACTTCTTAGCTGCACGTCAATCAATTGTTTTCTTAGAAAAAAACCTTGCTGGTTTCAGCAAAATTCACTTTCTCAGTCCATGAATGCCAATGATGCACAAATGAATTATCTGAATTCTAATAGCGACAGTGGTTTTTCAGGCTTTTAGGAGGCTGATGTACCTGGCTTGAAGTTGTACACATTTTTTGTTTGGTTGGTTTTTGGACATGTGTTTTCTTCTGTCTTTAGTAAATATTTTCCAGTGGAATAGCTGGTTATAGTAGGTGTACGTTTAACTTTTTAGGAGTCTGTCATACTGTTTTCCAAAGTTATTTTAATATTTTACATTCCTTCCAGTAGTGTGTGATATTTCTAGGCGCTCTATACTTTTTTCCCAGTTATAATTGACTTTACATTTTGCTAACACTTAAGATAGTCGGTTTTAAAAATTTTAGTCAAGTTAGTGTGTGGTGTTATCTCATGTTTTTAAACAACTTCATTGAGTTATAATTCACATTCCACGTAATTCATTCATTATATGACAGGGAGGCCTGGCGTGCTGCAATTCATGGGGTCACAAAGAGTCAGACACGACTGAGCGACCGAACAACAGCGACCTAATTCACTCATATAAAGTATATAATTCATGACTTTCTAGCAGTGTGTTTACAGTTATGTGCAGCTCTCACCACAATTTTAAGATGTTTTCAGTACTTCAGAAAGAAATCCTGTGCTCTTTCACTTTCAACCCCATACCCCCCGCCCCTAGTCTCACCCTCACCTCCTAAGCAACCATTAAACTGCTTTCTGTCTCTATGGACTTTCCTGTTCTGGACATTTCATATAAATGGAATCATGTAATGTGTAGTCTTTTGTGATTGGCTTCTCTCACTTAACATAATGTTATTAAGGTTTATGTGTTGAAGCCTGTATCAGTATCATTCCTTTAATGGCTGAATAATATTACGAATAATATCACTAATAATACCATGATGTACCACAATTTGTTTATTCATTTGTTCGTTGAATGGACATTTGGTTTCTTTCTACCTTTGGGCTATTATGAATAATACTGCTATAAATATTCATGTGCAAGTTTTTTTGTGTGGACATGTTTTTCTCTGTCTTGATCATATACCTAGGAGTGGAATTGCTGGATCATATGGTAACTGTAATCTTTTGAAGAATCGTGAAACTGTTTTTTAAAGTGGCTGGACTATTTTACATTCCCACCAGTAGTGAGTGAGGATTCCAGTTTCTTTGCATCTGCACCATACTTGTTTTTATCCCTTTGAGACTAATCATCTTAGTAGATGTGAAGTGTATCTTGTGTTTTTTATTTGCGTTTCCCAAATGGTTAATGATGTTAAACATCTTTTTATGTACTTATTGACTTTTTGTATATATTCTTTCCTGAATTATCTATTCATGTTTTTTTGCCCATTTTTTTATTGATTTGTTTGACTTTGTTTTCTTAATGGCGTCCTTTAAAAATTTTGATAAAATCAAACATATATCCTATTTTTAATGTTTTATACATTTGTATTCTAAGAAACCTTTGCCTACTTCAAGATTACAAATATCTTCTACTACATTTTCTTGTAAAAGTTTGTAGTAAAATTTTACATTTAAGTCTATGATTCATTTTTTGTTAAATTTTGTATACGGGATGAGTTAATGGTTGATGTTCATCTTTTTTCTGTGTGACTATCCAGTTAACTCAGCATTTGTTTGAAAAGGCTTATTCCCATTGAATTTGTTTTGCCAACTTTGTTGAAAATCAGTTGAAAATCAATTTGTTTTGCCAATTTTGTTGAAAAATAATGGCCATACACAGTGGCCACTGTTTTGTTGCATTGATCATTGTGTCTTTTTTTAAAATACCAAAATATCTTCATTTTTGTTACATAATAGTTAACTTTGAAATTAGATGGAATAAGTCATTAGTTCTCAGTCCTTTGTTTTTAGTTTCCCTGTGGATTTCTATGTAGACAGTTTTATCATCTGCACATAGGTACAGTTTTACTTCTCTTCCTTTCTGATCTTTATAGTTTTTGTTTTTATTGCCTTATTGCATTGGCTAAGACTTTCCAGGACAACACTGATTAGTAGTGGTGAAAATGGGATTCTTTTTTTATTCCTAGTCTTAAGGCTTTTTCTTTTCCTATTTAAGTAGGTGGGTGTATTTTAAAAGATAAAGTAATAATTTGGCTTTTGTTTTGTAAATTCTGTTGTTTTGATAGCATTGGAGGTCAAGTGTGTATTTGGTAAAAGATACAGTGAATAGCTCTTCAGTAATGGGGGAATGAGATTTTCCTCTCTTCAGCTGCAGTAAACTTATCTAGTCATTGAAAAATATAGTATACAAGTTAGGTGAGAAGCAAGAGCTAGGGCTCAGTATGAGGATGCTCTGTATTTCTCACGGAAGTGCTCATGGTTAACTGCCAAGGGGAAAAGAAAGAACAAGACAGAGTAATAAGGGGAGATTTTGTCTTTAGTGTCAAGTGTGCTTTGAGTTAATAACTTTAGAGAGTTTTTGCTTCAAAGCACTAAAAGATACCATTATATAGTCATATACATACCTCTCTACCTATTCTGCTGTTTCCTTTGTTGTTTTATGTTTTGTCCTTTTCAAGCCCTGTACTTTACATGCAGTAAAATTTATAGCTCTAAATGGTCCGCAGTGGTTTCTGTTAAATGTATTCACCTATGCAGCTATCACCCAGAACAGTTCTTCTTTCCTGCCCCTTTCCAGTCAATTTCCCAGCTCCAGAGCCAGCAGCCACTTTCTGGTTTTTGTCACCATAAATCAGTTTCCCCATTGCTGAAAAGTTTTCTGTGTTGGACCCTTTGGATATGTTTTTGTAAGGTGATACGGGGAATGTTTTCAAGTAAAGTATAGACTTTCATGAGGAACTTTTAATTTCCTGATCATATACTACTGAATTCTCAGAATCAGTGACCCCACCTGACAGCTCCCTAAGCTAGGAGACAAGAATATATTGATGAAATTTTAGTCTGATTGCTGCTTTCATGTTTTACCTTTGTTCTTATCGAAAAAACTACAGGGCTTTCTTTTAGAGAAAAAGATCTCTGTGATCTTGTATTACTTTTCCTTGATATATCTTATCACGTGATTTTAGGTATTTTTCCATGGATGCTGAAGTTTTGGAGAAGGAAATGGCAACCCACTCCAGTGTTCTTGCCTGGAGAATCCAGGGACAGCGGAGCCTGGTGGGCTGCCGTCTATGGGGTCGCACAGAGTCGGACACGACTGAAGTGACTTAGCAGCAGCAGCAGCAGCTGAAGTTTTATCTTTAATTACTAGTTTTAAAATCTTACCAGTGATTATTATGTTTTTCTACTTCTACTAAGTTTGTATGATGGTAAGAAATTTACATTCTGTTCTCGTGGTAATGCTAGAAGCTGATATTTGAATTTCCCAGTTTATAACATACATATGAAAAAATACTTAATGCAATCCAGTTTACTTGTGCTTTTATTCTGCTGAGTGATTTTATTACTTAAATATTAATGTCATCTATAATAATTGGTTTTTATTTTGTTTATATTCTAGTTCATTCAGCCCCTAAAGAAATAACAGTGTCTAAGGGACAAGAGAAACCTGATAGCCTAGTTAAATATTTCAGTGTTGTTTGGTGTAAAGCTTCAAAGAAAAAACACAAAAAGTGGGAAGGTGATGCTGTTCTTATTGTAAAAGGAAAATCATTTACCTTAAAGGATTTGGAAGGCAAAGACATTGGAAGAGGTATTGTGATATTACCTGGTCTAAAGTTAATATATGTATCTGACTACAAAATTGAAATGTAACTGTGTTTTCTGAAGGTGTTCTTTCTTGACTTTCATGTATAAATTATCTGATAAACATAAATTTATCTTATAATAGCAAGTGTGACAGTCTTATGTATACTCAGTGAGATGAATTTCATCCTATGGTATCATTTTCTTTGAATATTAAATGGCTAGCTAGATATATACAGTTATATTGGCATTTTTCTGAGATTAGGCAGTTTTTCTTTGTGTGTTTTTCATCTTTTTTCTTTTTTTCCAGAATGCTGAATGATTAAAGGTTAAAAAGATGTGGGTATTAGGAGTAGAATATTTAACTTCAATGATACCTAATAAAAATTTGAAAATAGCAAGGAGATAATAGCTAGAGATAACTTAGATTACTTCATCTGAATTGGAGGTAACCGTTATTTCCATTATAAAACATTGCCAGCATGATTTATTTGCATAGGTTAGCCCACAAAATCAGAGTATATAAAATTAATACGGTCTTTTTACATTGTCTCTTAAATTACTCTTCAATTCTAAATGTGGCCCATAATTATAAAGTCTGTTCTACATGTTGAAAATAACATAGTTTGTAGTTTCAATAACTATGCTATGAGTAAGCATTCAAAGAGGGTTATAGTTTGTAGTTTAGTAGGGACAGGGTAATGTAATTGATAATTAGGAAGCACTGAGATAACTTTCAATGAGAATGTTTGCTAAGTACAATAGGAGCATATATAGAAGGACCATGTAAATCAGCCTACGAGGCTAAGGGAAAGCATCAAAGGAATTATTGTTTAAGGTAATATGTGAGGAATGAGTAATTTTGTAGGGAATGAGAAAGGGGCATAGCATATGTACAGGTATAGGCAAGAGTGAATTACAACTACTTCAGTGTTTCTGGAATGTAGTATGTGAAGGGCAGTGACAGAGGGGCAAGACTTGAGGCTGAATGGAATTATCTGCAATAGAATTTTTTATTATGAAAATATTGAACAAATACCATATATCCAATATTATGCTTAGTGTTTAGAGAAATTAAAAAGAAAATTAGCAATACACATTCCATGTTAGTTAAGGTGTTAGTAGCTCAGTTGTGTCTGACTCTTTGCAATCCCATGAACTGTAGCCCACCAGGCTCCTCTGTCCATGGAATTCTCCAGGCAAGAATACTAGAGTGGGTTGCCATTCTCTTTTCTAGGGGATCTTCCTGACCCAGGGATTGAACTCAGGTCTCTTGCACTGCAGGCAAATTTCTTACCATCTGAGCCACCAAGGATTGAGGCTAAATTTTTTTGAGAACTTGTTTATACTTATTTAGTGAAATTATATTCTAAAGCCCCCTAGCAAGGAAAAAATTACCAAAATTACCCTGGAATATCTGTTACCCATAACTATAGTATATATGGTTTTGAGTATGTGTAGTTTGGATTAATTATAAAATGATCTCTCAGTTGCAAATAGTGGAAAAAGGTAGAATCACCTCTGTACAAGTAGAATCACCTCTGGTGCTTTTAAAAAATGCCAGTGCTTAGGCCTTGATCTCTCAGGCTGTAATTATTTGGTCTGGATGATGGGGAGAGGGACTGAACATCTGGTTTCTAGATGACTCTCATATCAAGCAGGAGTTGAAAATCACTGGTTTAAAAAATTAATTTATTGGCTTTCAAAGTGAAAGCATCCAAATATAAGACTTGGTTGCTTAATTATAATGTTAATAAATATATCAACCTGGAGTTAATCTTGCAAGTTATCACCTATAATACAAGCAGTTTTTCTTTTAAATAATTTGGATATTCAGCATTTAAATATTATTACTGTAAGAATAAACACTCCTAAGAAACCTGAAGGCTAGAATGCTGAAATTGCTAATAGCTTGTGATAATATAGTCAGATTCAGTTGATTTTCATTCCACATACCCGGCAAAGAACAAGTGTGGGAAACAAAGTTCAAGAGTTTAAAGAAAGTCTTCTGGAGATGTTGAGATGTTTGAGACAGTCATCACTAGGGAGCAGAGTGAAACGAGTGATTTTGGAGTTGCAGAGCCTCTTGAAGATGCCTCAAAGTTAAATTTATCCTTATCTCCCATTTTCATGTAATTAATGGTAATTGGATTAATAGAGTTGGCTTCAATATGAAGGTAAAACAGTTATCTTCATTAATATGGAGAGGTCAGGACTGCTGTTGAATTGAAACAGTTTGGGAAATGGAGGGCTGGGTATTTTAGCATTTAGGAACACCAGCCAAATAACTATTTGGCTTCATCTTAGAGCTTTATCATTAGTAACTGAAAAATGTATATTATGTAGTTCCCAGTTGTCAGAGATTGTAATTATTAGCCCAGTATTAATAGGGAATTGTAGCAATTTTCCAGCTAGTTTAAAAGGGTCATGTAATGTTATCTAAAATATGATGATCTTTTATTTTGTTTTTAGAAACTTTAAAGTTTTTGGTATACACAGTTTTGCCCCTCACAGTGGCACAAAAATCATGCATTTAATTTTTTCAAGCAGAGGAGTATAAAATTCCCTCACTCTATCTGATAAATGAGTTCATTTTAAGCAGCCCGTGATAACTTACTCATATTTATACTGCATCAACACCTTACACATGGCAGCACCTAATAAATGTCTGTTGAATTAATAATAATTCAAACAAGCATGTTATCCTGCTTTTTATTCAAGAGCGAGAACTTGGACTATCAGTAGCGTCTATGACAAATGTAGTTTTACTATGCTATTGCAGGTGGAAGAGTACAGTACTGGTTGTGTTAGAAATTGTTTCTATTGCTAGTTCTTCACATTTCCACTTGTTTCTAAATGGAAATAGAGCTGTCCTGGCATTTGTCTAGATTGTTCACAAAAAAGGAGGGTCCATACATAGCCTACCAAAACCCTTCTTTGCTTGATTTTCTTTAGACAGCGGATGGCAAAACTATGAATACAGTAGACTGTATTTTAAGTAATTTAAAAAAAGCCTTGGCTCTCTAAACCTTACCTAATTTTTATAACTATATAATTATTTATTCCTTTTGATTTTTTCATGTGTGTATTTTTACTAAAAGGATGAATTATATTTTTGTTCTGGCTAGTGGGTTATTATATGAGGCTATTTGCATTCAAAGTAGTTTTCATTCTGTACAGTTTTAAGAAGAGACTCTGGTTTTACTAATTAAGTCATCTTAGAGTGTCAATAAATTAATTTTTTCCTTCTCAATTTAAAGGCACTGGATATAAATTGAAAGAGCTTGAAAAGATTGAAGAAGGTCAAACAATGATGATTGGTGGAAAAGAAATAGAAGTCACGGGTGTCATCTCTCCAGATGATTTCAACAGTGGGAGATGTTTTCAGTTTGGAGGAGGATGTTCTGCTGTCTTAAGTTCTTCTCAAGCTGCCAAGAAATCTTTCTCTAACCCTTTCAAAAGTGTCTGTAAATTCAGTTCAAAGGAAAATAAACAGAACAGTTCCAAAAATTGCAAACCACGCCATGACCCATATGCGCCAAGTAAGATTTAAAAACTTAATCTCAGTTTTCTGTTTTTATTGTCTAAAGATATTTTGGTAGGTGAATTTAAAGTTGAAATTTTGTTTTAACACTTTCAGGTAAAAGTAGTATCATTTTTCAGATATATAGTCTGACATAAGGGATAATGTTGAAATTGAACAATAATATAGTTTGAGAATTATTTCATAGGTAAATGTTCAATTGCAAGAGTATAGTAACCAAAATACATGTGTTGAAGGAAAATTGTGCAAATTATAGGTGTATACACACATACATGTGTATGATTTCAACAAAACCTGATATCTTTTGTAGGGATAAAAATTAGTAAATTCATAAATTAGGAATATTTTTGAATTTCCATTTTGCAGACTGTATGCTTTGATCACAAGTATTAGTAATTAGTGACTTAATTGAGTATTAAAATATTGAAAAGTGAAAAAAAGTATTGGAAAGTGAGAATTCATGTAAAGGATTCAAATTTTATTCATGAGAATTCAATCCAGTCAAGTTAATTTTCACATTAATGAATTTAATTTAAAAATTGCATCAAAAATAAAACCTAGTCTGTTTATGACTTTTTAAGATTTGATTGCTCAGTCAACAAGTATTTTTTGTATGCTTTTTATACATTGGGCCCAGAGGTAAAACTGTCATTACAGAGCTTCTCATTTGGTGACGTGACAGACATAAAGTTTGAATTATATTAAGTCTGTGGTTCATTTTGCCTAAAATTTTGTGTACAGGGTGAGTTAATGATTGATGTTCATCTTTTCCCATGTGGCAGTAAGAAAGGCAGTGTATGTGCTCAGTTGTGTCTTGTGACCCCATGGACTGCAGCCTGCCAGGCTCCTCTGTCCATGAAATTGTCAGGGCAAGAATACTGGAGCAGGTTGCCGTTTCCTTCTCCAGGGGATCTTCCCAACCTAGGGTTCGAATCGTCCTCTCTTGTATCTGCTGCATTGGCAGGTGGATGCTTTACCACTGTGCCATCTGGGAAGCTCTTTCCGTGTGGATATCCAGTTGATTCAGCATTTGTTTGAAAAGACTTATTCCTATTGAATTTGTTTTGTTATGTAGAAGTTGGAGAATAGAGTAAACTTTTCTCACGATGATAGTAAAAATATTGAAATAATTATAAAAATAACTCTTAAAATAGCTATAAATAGAAGTATTAAGGGCTTCCCAAGTGGCTCTGGTGGTAAAGAATCTACCTGCCAATACAGGAGACAGAAGAAACGCCAGTTCAGCCCCTTGGTTGGGAAGATCTCCTGGAGCAGGGCATGGCAACCTACTCCAGTATTCTTGCCCGGAGAATCCCGTGGACAGAGGAACCTGGCGGGCTACGGTCCATAGGATCACAAAGAGTCAGACGTAACTGAAAGGACTTAGAATGCACGCATGCTTGCAAAAAGTATTAAAATAACTATTTTCCCCTCTTGCCATTTTGGAAACAATTTTTGAAATAAAAGGACCTTTTAGATAATTTAGACCAATCCCTTCACTTTGCATTTGAGGAAACTGAGTATCAGAAGGATGAACTGACTTGCTTAAAGTAGGTATTGGCATAATTTGGATTAAAACCCCAAATTAAAAATTCTTTGCTTTATTTCAGCTCATTTGAGACTTAGCTGAAATTTAGAGAGTGGGAGTTTCTGCTTCTGATTTTTCTCTTTGTCGGAATATTTTGCCTGTCACACCGGCTCATAAGCCTCCTTCTGTCCTTTATGTGTCTTTCTCTTCGCCTTGCTGTTGTGAGTAGAGAGCTGTGCTGAACCGAAAAGAACACCGTGCTTAGTCAAGGACCTGAGTTAGAGTCCTGCTTTTGCCACTAAACTACTGATTCTTCAACCAGTTGAGGCAGTCACTTACTTCACTATATATTTTGCCTCCTGTAAAATGTGGGTTTTAATAACTACCATAGAGACTTAGAGTGCCTGGTATATACTGTGTACAATAAATATTTGATAACTGAGTGAATGAAAAATTTTATTATGATAATTTGTATACATTTGTACATGAGTGTGTATATGTGTGTGTGTGTGTAAGCAAGCCCTTTTTTTAAGTGGTAAATACTTGATTATCCTCTCTCTTTTTAAATCTTTTTAAAGGTAGTATTAAGTTGTAGACTTAAAACTAAAGCAAGAGAGATTTTGTTAGCATTAAATGATGCTTCATGATCATGAAGGGCATCTAAAGATTTAAACTGATGTCCTATTGCTGTGGTGCTTTAGGTTTTATTTTTCTCGAAGCTTCATGCTTTGTTAGATGACTTATGATTCTATGGTCCTTGCTTGAGCTCTGAATCATCTTTACCTCTATTTTCTTTTTAATTCCCTTTGTTCTTTTTAACTATTTTTTTTTTAAAGCTTTACTTATTTATTTAAAGCTGCACTGAGCCTTAGTTGCTGCATGTGGGTTTTCTCTAGTTGCAGTGAGCAGGGGTTACTCTAGTTGCTGTGCAGGCTTCTCATTGCAGTGGCTTCTCTTGTTCATTACACTTGGGCCCTAAAACACACGGGCTTCAGTAGTTGCAGAGCGTTTGCTCAGTTGCTCTGAGGCATGTGAGATCTTCCCGGACCAGGGGCCATATCTGTGTCCCCTGCATTGGCAGGTGGATTCGTAACTGCTGGACCACAAAGGAGATCCTCTTTTTGTTGTTGTTTTTTTTTTTTTTAAAGAAGAAAAAAAAAAAGGGACCATTTCTTGGTTGGAAATCCACAAGACATACACTCTTCTTTACTACTGGGATATGGTGGAAACTCAGGGGCTAAGTTTTCCGTTTTCACTCCCTAGTCCCCTACCTGCTAGGAATTCACCTCGAAAATGAGAGTTTCTTTTGGTTGCTCAGAAACCTGGGAAGATCCACAGAAAACCTTCCTCCAGGTAATTACTATCAGTAAACATGACCAGACTCTCATTTCTGTGACTATATATTTCCACAATGATGGTTATTTATTAAATACCCACCCCCCCCCTTTTTTTTTCTTTTTTGGTTGCCCCACACAGCTTGTGAGATCTTAGTTCCTGGACCAAGGTTTGAACCCGTGTCCTTAGCAGTGAAAGCACTGAGTCTTAACCACTGGACCACCAGGGGATTTCCCATATTTAGTCTCCTGGAACCTTTTGTTTTTTAATCTCCTTTTCTCATCTTTGTTCTCTTTTTTCATATTTTAAAAAATCTATTTTACTTTTTTTAACCATGATGCAGACAGACATACAAATGTATCCAAAAAATTATTTTGATGAGTTTATTATCTGATTTCAGATTTAACAATTGATACCAGCTTTCTAGTTACGGTTGGTTTTGTTTTTTGAGTGATTTTAAATAAATCTTTTAAATTGTATTACCATATTACTAAAGAATTACATTGTTATTTGATGGTACTCCATGCTGCTTTGTCAAGATTCATGAATTTTACATTTCATGAATGAAGTAATAAATTTAAATAATCGTGGTGAAGTCAATGGAAAATTTGTCGTTCTTTCTCAGTTCTTCTGATTAATAGGGGTAATAGACATTGTTAGTGGGCATAGGAATGAAAATAAAGCAAGCCTTTATATTAAATTTGGAAAGCCTTTTCAGGATAAGAAGCTATGAGTATTAGTAAAGGCCATCTTGGCAAAATTCCAACCTGTGCTTTCAGTTGGAAATAGTTCTCTTTGCTTTGACTACTGAACTTGTAAGTGTTGTGGCTTAATGAATTCTTTATGAAACAATAATGAATTTTAGTGGTTTAAAAGCACTTTTGCACATGAATTTGGAAAGCTGTTTGCCATTCTTTGCATGAATCTTACGTCAATAAGGTATGAGATTTTATTTTTAAAATTTTGTACCTTTGCTTAGCATTGATGTTACTGAATTTCAAAATTATTGTTTTAATTTTTTTTCTTTTTTAATGTCAAAGTTTGATTTTTTTTTTGGTCACAAATGATGGCAAACAGTTTTATCTTCTGAGTAATTAGAGCAAGATAATGTAATTACTGACAGAGTGGAATACATTTATAATTATACTTTTCCCTTTTTCTTAAGATTCCCTTGTTATGCTCCGACCAGATAAGAATCACCAGTGGCTGTTCAATAAGAACTGTTTTCCTGTTGTGGATGTAGTGATAGATCCTCACCTTGTACATTACCTTCGACCACATCAGAAAGAAGGGATCATATTCCTTTATGAATGTGTGATGGGAATGAGGTAGGAAAATAGTTTGTTTGATCTTATCAGAGCTTTGATTTACCTGTAACATAATAGTTTTCTAGGATGAGCCTACTATATAATGAGTCTCAATGAGTGCAGCATATATTTTAGTTGATAGGAATGGCAAATAGTAATGTGTATGTTTTATTCCACAGATGGGTTCTTTTTAAAAAACTCACTTTATTTAAAAAAAATTTGGCTGTGCCTGGTCTTAGTTGAGGCAGGCAGGATTTTTAATCTTTGTTGCAGCATGCAGGATCTCTTTTTTTTTTTTAATGCAGCATGAGAACTCTTAGTTGCAGCATGTGGGATCTAGTTTCCTGACCAGGGATTGAACCCAGGCCCCTTGCATTGGGAGCCCAGAGTCTTAGCCACAGTGAACCACCAGGGAAATCTCCACAGGTAATTCTTGAAGGATACTGTGTGCTAGACATCTTGCTTGGAACTGGACACACAACTTATAAGGATTTTGCAAAAACGTTTTCTACTTATCTCACCTCTGTTTACACACATAGACACACACACGAGTCCCTCTTCCTCTTTTAAATTGAGTTTTCTTAAAGAATTATAGTCAAAATACAGGTGAAGTAGAAGACGCACACATAAGTTCAAACCAAAGAGGGTTAAAAGAATCAAAGGTCTCTGCTAACGTATTAGTACATTTCCTTCCAGTCCTTTTTTGTTGTTTTTAATGCATATGACCTCAATTTTTACATTGGTCATTGCCACTCAGTATGCCTCAGTTACTAGGGAGTTGGGAATGTAAATTCCTCCAAGCTCTAAAGAACCCCTTGAATGATGACAAGGGGAAAATTATCTCCTGGAAACTTTCTAGATTCATGATCTCTCAAATATGCTCTTCTCTTTTGGAGATCTTAGGTCAGTTGGCCTGAGAATCATCTTTTATATCTTCTCTCTCACCTTCTCTATCTAATCATAGCTGAACTTTTGAATATTTTGACTTCCCAAATACCATTTTGAACCTAACTGTTTTTGGCACCTCACTATAGCAGTTCTAGTAACTGGTGTCATAAAATTACATTTTATCTGGACTATTGCAACAGCTTCTAACTTGTGTATCTGTTTCTGATGCTCCTTAGATTCTTTCTACTTATTGCTGCCAGTTTGATGTTTCTGGAAACAGTTCTGAACATGGCATTTCCTTGCTTAAAATGATTGCAATTCTCAGAACTTAGAGCAATGTTTCCTAATCTGTGGTATGCACTCCACTTGGGTGGTGTATAGAATTATTTTAGGTGTACCTGGACAAACTTTATTTTTTACTTTTAATCATGGCATATTTAGTTAGTGAATAATTGGAAAGAAATAGCACATCAAACTTTTGGTTTCATAAGTAGATTATGCTTGGAAAGAATTCATTTTCTTTTCAAATAAATCTAAGTTAAAAAGTGAGTTGATTTAGAGAAAAATAATGAATAGTAACACATACAGTATCACATATATGGCAAAGCATTGTAGTCATTCATGGAAGACTTACGTTGGGGAGACACTGACTTATAGGAAACAGTCTCAGCTTTCAAGGGCAAGTATCCTTATCTTCTGTCTTCTACCAGTCTTGCCAGCTTCCTAACCTTGTATTTCTTTGCTTGGAATTCAGTTCAAGCTCCAGCTGTGCTGATGTGTTAATACTGGTTAATGTAGTGAATTTCTGTTTTCCATTAAAACTCTACTCAAGGTTCATCTTCTTCAAGGGAAGCCTTTCTGCTCTCTTTGCTATACCTGGATGCTGGATCACTGTTTTCTCTCTGCCACTAACTGTATCTTGTTTAGCTGGCATCTTGCAATGGCAGAATCTAAAATAATCTAAAGTAATAATAAGGGCTATAATAATCTAAAATAATAATAGTGGTGATAATTCATGTTTGTAATTTTTTCTCTACATTTTGAACTGGAAAACATAAATGAAATCGGCTTTGGTTGTTATTTCTACTAGTAAGAAACAGAATGGATTAGCAAACTATACTTATACTTCCTTAATTCCTTTGGATTTTGTAACTTTTAAAGTGTTTATCTAATACCTGTCAAAGAACTTTTAAAACTATGAAGTGGTATAAATCCCAGTTACTGATAGTATTCCTTATAATGTTTAATTTTGAATTGCATGAACCAAGTAAGCTTGTAGGATAAGATTTTTACTAAATTATGTGATTAGATCAAATAGTGTTTAATTTTTCTTACAGGTCAAGGAGCTATTTTGGTTGAGGACTTCATTTATTGCAAGAGAATCATAAATACAGATCACTAGGTCTTTCTGGTTTATGTTTCATTACACTTTAAAGTGTTTTTATATCTAATACCGAAACTGATAAAAACTGCTCAGCTGTTAGTGATGAAAAGCACAGTTATAGTTAAATTATTTAACTGTAGATATGAAATTGGCATTCATTTCTAGTTTCTAAATATGGAATCATTATAGTAACAGATTTAGATTCAACTGTAATTTCAATTTGTTTTAGTAATTTAGTTGACAATAAATATATAATGAATATGATTAGCGCAGATGCAAAATGTCATAAATCAGCTGAATGAAGAGCTAGAAAATGTGTTTAGTGGGGGCTAGAATTCATCCTAATTACAAAATACCAGCTTCTGGTTTTTGACTAATAGGTGATGATGTTAGGTGCGTAAAATACTTTCCTTTTGTAGTTGAAGGAAATATAATTATTTCTAACAGGGTAAATGGCAGATGTGGAGCTATTCTTGCCGATGAAATGGGTTTAGGGAAAACGCTGCAATGTATTTCGCTTATCTGGACCCTACAGTGTCAGGGACCCTATGGAGGCAAGCCAGTAGTAAAGAAGACACTTATTGTCACACCCGGAAGCTTGGTGAATAATTGGAAGAAAGAATTCCAAAAATGGCTAGGAATTGAAAGGATCAAGATATTTACTGTTGATCAGGTAAGAGACTTTTGAAAATTTAGATTTGGTCATTTACTAAATATCTAGCTTTTCACATCAATGCTGCAGCTTTCACTGTCTATCCAGCAGTTTTTCAAGTGTATGTAGTTCTCTTTTTTCTGATTAAGGGAATCTTGCCTTACAATTTAGTTATGAGTTAATATATTTTAATACCTAGATAATGGTTTTCAGGAATATGCTGCTTTTATTTAATTTCACACAGTTTTGGCCCATGATTTGTTAAAGGCTACCTTTTGTTTTTTAGGACCACAAAGTAGAAGAATTCACCAAATCTCCATTTTATTCTGTTCTTATCATCAGTTATGAAATGTTACTTCGTTCCCTGGATCAAATTAAGAATGTAAAGTTTGATCTTCTAATTTGTGATGAAGGGCATCGTCTGAAGAATAGTACCATTAAGACAACTACAGCCCTCATTAGCCTCTCCTGTGAGAAAAGGATAATTTTAACTGGTCTGTATTTACTTTGGGTGAGATATGATGGAATTTTGCCTAATGAATATGCCGAACTTGTAGTATGATGTTTGACATCCAAAGAATTGATGATATTGAGTGGAATTTATACTAATCAGCCTGGGTTAGTTGAGTCTCGGTAGGATTCTGAATTACCAAATTGCTGTGTAATGTTTCCCAGATTTTGGATTCTTTGAGGAATAAACACGATGGTATCGTGGTAAAGAAAGTAGGAGATGGGGTTAGACTGCTTGAGCTTGGTTTCCAAGCCTGACATTCATTTACAGCTGTGCAACTTTGGGCAAGTTATACTTCTCCGTACCTCAGTTCTCTTATGTGTGAAATAGATTCCTTATGTTTTGAGAGTCAAATGAGTTAATTCATGTAAAGTTCTTGAAAGACTACCCTTATATGATAAGTGTTTAATATAAATATACTTTATTTTTCCATGTTTGTGCTGTATGCATATGGTTTTTTGCTGGCCAAAGCTTCTAGCCCAGGTTGTCTGGAAAAGTGGGATAGACTGTACATAAATACAAGAATACTTTTCTGCCTTATCTTTTTTAGCTTAAGGCCTAGACTAGAATTAGTCCTAAATAACTCAGAGGAGTTATTTTTCCACACCTCATTTTGGTTTTGTGTGGTGCTTTCAATTTACCATTTTGGTAGCAGGAGAAAAAAGTTGTTGTCATTACTAATGTTTACAGCCCTTCTGTTTTCTGCTCAAGGCTGCTTTTCCTGATTGTCTTTTATCCTTTTAGAAAGGATGGGCAGGGCATGGTTATTTTTATTGCATTATATCGCATGTCTTTGTGTCCGTCATGGGTCCTTTATGCATGTCAGAGCTCTCCTCTGAAGTTAAAATGAGGGAGAAGGGGTGTGACCAACAGCTTATTCCTCCAATATACATCTTCAGGGTAGAAGTGTGCCCTGGAGCAACAGAGAAACCGCGCCCCTGCTGTGCTCTCACTGAGTTGGGCTACAGAGGGGGCCCATCTTTAAATAATTTACGGCTATTTGACTTCCAATTTGTGTAGAAGGATTGTATTACCGTTACCAAATGTGATTTTTAAGACCATATATGCTTTTTAGAAATGATTTGGGGAACTTAAATGACCTTTACATTCTTCATATTTAGTCAAAGTGGATTCTTTATATTTTTTGACTAGCCTTTGATTTTGAAATCCTTGGGGCCAGAAAAGCAATGGAATAAAAAGATTTAGCTGAATTTAGTTACATTGTAGAAAGAGCAAAGCAGAGATTATTTCTTTTTACTGCTCAATGTGGTGTCAATATTGCTTACCTAAATAGTAGTAATAGCTATAGTGTTAAAAAGATTGGCATTCAAGGGGGAAAACAAAAATGAAGAGAAATTTAGATTATTTTTGGGTAATAATAATAGAGCAATTAAAAAAATAGGGCTTCCCTGGTGGCACAGTGGATAAGAATTCACCTGCCAATGCAGGGCACACGGGTTTAATCTCTGATCTGGGAAGATCCACATGCTGTGGAGCAACTAAGCCCGAGCATCACAACTACTGAGCCCATGCTCTGGAGCCCAGGAGCCACAACTACCAAAGCCCGGCTAGAGCCTGTGCTCCGCAATGAGAGAAGCTGTCACAGTGAGAACCCTGCACAGCATGATGAAGAGGAGCCCATTCACCACAGCTGGGGAAAGCCCACACATGGCAACCAGACCCAGACCCAGTTCAAAAAATTGGATTCTCTTCTATTTGACGATCAGATAATGTCCCTTAGCAAAAACTAACAGTTTTACTGCTATTCTCAATTATAAGAAAATACCAATTTAACTAGCATTACAAATTAAATTTTATTTTTTGTTGTTGTTGTTCAGTCACCCAGTCGTGTCCAACTCTTTGTGAGTCGGACAGTTGCATTCAATGACTCCCATGCTAGTAAGATCATGCTTAAAATCTTGCATGCTGGGTTTCAGCATTATGTGAACCAAGAAATTCCAAATGTCCAAGCTGGGTTTAGAAAAGGAAGAGGAACCAGAGATCAAATTGCCAACATTCGCTGGATCATAGAGAAAGCTAGGGAATTCCAGAAGACATTTACCTCTGTTTCATCCACTACACTAAAGTCTTTGATTGTGTGGATCACAACAAACTGGAAAACTCTTAAAGAGATGGGAATACCAGACCATCTTATCTGTCTCCTGAGAAAGCTGTATGCGGGTCAAGAAGCAACATTTAGAACCCTGTTTGGAACAACTGATTGATTCAAGATCGAGAAAGGAGTACCACAGGGCTGTCTGCTGTCATCCTGCTGTTTAACCTATACGCTGAGCACATCATGAGAAATGGCGGGCTGGATGAGTTACAAGCTGGAATCAAGAAAGGTGGGAGAAACATCAACAACCTCAGGTATGCAGATGACACCACCCTTATGGCAGAAAGTGAAGAACTAAAGAGCTTCTTAGTGAAAGAGAATGTGAAAAAGTTGGCTTAAAGTTAAACATTCAGAAAACTAAGATCATGGCATCCAGTCCCATCACTTCATAGCAAGTAGATGGGGAAACAGTGGCAGACTTTATTTTTGGGGGCTCCAAAATCACTGCAGATGGTGACTGCAGCCATGAAATTAAAAGACGCTTGCTCCTTGGAAGAGAAGTTATGACCAACCTAGACAGCATATTAAAAAGCAGAGATATTACTTTGCCAGCAAAGGTCCGTCTAGTCAAGGTTATGGTTTTTCCATTGGTCATGTATGGATGTGAGAGTTGGACTGAAGAAAGCTGATTGCCGAAGAATTGATGCTTTTGAACTGTGGTGCTGGAGAAGACTCTTGAGAGTCCCTTGGACTGCAAGGAGATCCAACCAGTCCATCCTAAAGGAGATCAGTCCTGGGTGTTCACTGGAAGGACTGATGTTGAAGCTGAAACTCCAATACTTTGGCCACCTGATGTAAAGAACCGACTCATTTGAAAAGACCCTGATGCTGGGAAAGATTGACAGTGGGAGGAGAAGGGGACAAGAGAGGATGAGGTGGTTGGATGGCATCACCGACTCTGTGGACATGAGTCTGAGTGAACTCTGGGAGTTGGTGATGGACAGGGAGGCCTGGCGTGCTGCAGTCCAGGGGGTCGCAAAGAGTCGAACATGACTGAGCGACTGAACTGAACTGATACTGATTTTTGATTGGGGGAAGATTGCTTTACAGTGTTGTGTGGTTTCTGCCATGCAACAATGCAGATCAGCTCTAATTATGCATATATCACCTCCCTCTTGAGCCTCCCTTCCCTCCCTTCATCCTACCCCTCTGAATTGTCACAGAGTGCCAGGCTGGGCTTCCTGTGTTACATGGCAGCTTCTCACCAGCTATCTGTTTTAGACTTGGTAGTGTATGTATGTCCATGCTACTTGCTCCATTCGTCCTGCTCTCTCCTTACCCCACTGTGACCACACGTCCATTCTCTGTATCTGTTTCTATTCTTTCCCTGAAAATAGGTTCATCAATACCACTTTTCTAGATTCCATACATATGCGTTAATATATAATATTTGTTTTTCTCTTTCTGATTTATTTCACTCTCTATAACAGGCTCTACACTCATTCACCTCACTAGAACTGACTCAAACGTGTTCCTTTTTATGGCTGAGTAATATTCCATTGTATATACGTACCACATTTTTATTCATTCATCTGTTGATGGGCATCTGGGTTGCTTCCATGTCCTAGCTCTTGCAAATAGTGCTGCCGTGAACATTGGGGTACATGTGTCTTTTCAAATTGTGGTTTTCTCAGGGTATGTTCAGAGAAGGCAATGGCAAGCCACTCTAGTACTCTTGCCTGGAAAATCCCATGGATGGAGGAGCCTGGTGGGCTGCAGTCCATGGGGTCGCTAGGGGTCGGACACGACTGAGCGACTTCACTTTCACACATTGGAGAAGGAAATGGCAACCCACTCCAGTGTTCTTGCCTGGAGAATCCCAGGGACAGGGGAGCCTGGTGGGCTTCCATCTATGGGGTCACACAGAGTCGGACACGACTGAAGTGACTTAGCAGCAACAACAGGGTATGTTACCAGTAGTGGGATTGTTGGGTCATATGGTAGATTTATTCCTAGTTTTCTTTATTTAAGGAATCTCCATATTGTTCCCCATAATGGTTGTATCAGTTTACATTCCCACCAACAGTGCAGGAGGCTTCTCTTTTCTCCACATCCTCTTCAGCTTTTTTGTTTGTAGATTTTTTGATGATGCCCATTCTGACCATCATATTAAAACCTAGACAGCAGAGACATCACTTTGCTGACAAAGGTCCATATAGTCAAAGAGAGTTGGACCATAAAGAAGGCTGAGTGTTGAAGAATTTATGCTTTTGATCTGTGATGCTGGAGAAGGCTTTTGAGAGTCCCTTGGACACCAAGGAGATCAAACCAGTCAATCCTAAAGGAAATCAACCCTGAATATTCACTGGAAAGACTGATGTTGAAGCTGAAACTCCAATACTTTGGCCACCTAATGTGAAGAGCCCACTCACTGGAAAAGACCCTGATGCTGGGAAAGACTGAGGGCAGGAGGAGAAGCGGGTGACAGAGGATGAGATGGTTGAATGGGCTCACTGACTCAATAGACATGAGTTTGAGCAAACTCTGAGGGATAGTGAAGGACAGGGAAACCTGGTGTGCTACAGTCCGCGGGATTGCAAGAGTCAGACGTGACTGAGTGACTGAACAACAGTTCTGACCAGTGTGAGGTGATACCTCATTGTAGTTTTTATTTGATTTCTCTAATAGTGATGTTGAGCATCTTTTCATGAGTTTATTAGCCCTCTGTGTGTCTTCCTTGGAGAAATATCTGTTTAGGTTTTCTGCCCAATTTTTGATTGGGTTGTTTGTTTTTTTGATATTGGGCTATATGAGCTGCTTATATATTTTGGAGATTAATAAATTTAATATTTTCAGTAGAAAATGATTCTGGGACTCCATTCAGAAGAACTGTCCCAATGATGACCAGTATGGTCGTTCCTTTGAGGAATTAGCATTGCCCCCTTTATTTGTGCTTTGTCTTCTTTACCTTGTTTCTGCTTGCTTGCTTTCTTTTTTAAAAATATATTTATTTATTTGGCTGCATTGGGTCTTAGTTGCAGATCTTCGTTGCGTCATGTGGGACCTTTTTTGCTGTTGTTGTTGTGTTGTTGTGGCAAGCAGGCTCTCTGGTTGCCCTGTTGCCTCTGGGGTCTTAGTTCCCCAACCAGGGAACGAACTCGGTCCCCTGCCTTGCAAGGTGGGTTCTTAACCACTGGACCACCAGAGAGGTCCCTGTTTCTGCTTTCTTGTCCCGGTCACTGCTGCTCCTGAGCTGTGAATTTAGGTGAAAACCAGCACTGGGTAACCGCTCATATTTAGAAATGCTTATAGTTGGTTTTTATCTGCTCAGAATTGCCAGAATAAATTCTTCTTAATAGTGGCAGGATATCTTACTCCCAAGGTGATTTGTGTTTTATTATGGAATTAGCATTTGATTATGAGTATGTGCAGTGCTGCATACATAACAGGTGCTCAAAAACTATCTAAGAATCCAATGAAAGTAATTTTGATTTTGTTTCCTGCTCTTATCTGGCCCAGTGCTGTGAAGAATATTCAGTTACTATTTCCTGGAAAATTTTAATATTAAAATTTAATAGAGGTATATTAGACTTCTAGGGCTGCCATAACAAAATACCAAGGGCTGGGTGGTAAATTTCTTCAGTGACAAAAATGTATTTTCCCGCAGTTCTGGAGACTGGAAGTCCAGTCTCAGGCTGTCAGCAGGTTTGATTTCTTCTGAGGCCTCTCTCCTCGCCTCGAAGATGACCGTCTGCTCGCTGGGTCCTCTCATGGCCTGTTCTCTGAGTGTGTGTATCCCAGTGTCTTTCTTTCTTCTTGAAGGAATACAAGTCAT
The DNA here is from genome assembly GCF_049115385.1 of Moschus berezovskii. Classification (NCBI taxonomy): domain Eukaryota; kingdom Metazoa; phylum Chordata; class Mammalia; order Artiodactyla; family Moschidae; genus Moschus; species Moschus berezovskii. The sequence continues at coordinate 11,902,676 of NC_142475.1, read as the reverse complement.
GTGGGATTAGGACCTCACCCTTATGAGTTTCTTTAGCTTTACCTCCTTAAAAGGCCTGTTTTCAAATATAGTCACATTGGGAATTAGGACTTCAAGATACAAATTTTGAGGGGACACAGGTCAATTCATAACATCTCATTATGTTAGATAGCCTTCGTTAGATATTAGATATCCTTTATTTATAGTATAAAAAAGAAAAGTGAAATTTGAAGCAAAGTTCTTATTAAAGAGTATAAGTTAAAAATATATAATACAACATACATAGACATATAGGTCCATATATATACTGCTGGTTTGTGGCATGCTTAGAAACTGGAGAATGGAGGTCATCCTTCACTCTCAGTTTCTTAATGAGCTGTTAGCATTTTGTCATGTTTCATTATTCACAGACACACACACACAGAACATACATGCATATTTCTTTATTTTTTGTATATATTGGGTTGGCCAAAAAGTTTGTTTGGATTTTCCCATAAGATCTATATGGAAAAACCCAAATGAACTTTTTGGCCAACCCAGTACATACAAAATCCATCTTTATTCATTGACACACATAATGCACATCAAAATACACTTCATGTAAACATTTTTCTATTATATTGCATAATTTTGAAATGTGATGACTATCTACAACACATACTTTTTTCTATGTAGACTGCTAAAAGTGGAATTATTGGACCTAAAGGAAAAATACACGTTGGAGTATGTATAAAGAGCTCTTACACATTTTTATGGAGATCAGAGACATGAATATAGCTGTAGGTTATTGGTAGTATTCCTGTACTTGGGTTGGGTGGTAGATTTATGTCTCCTTAAAAGTAAACAATGAAATAAAAAGCTTTTATTGCTGGGATAGACATGGGGAAGAGAAAGTTCTCTTAATTTCACTTCCATAGCTCTGAAAATAATTTTAGTAAATACACAAACTTGAAAAATCTTTAGTGTTTCCTCTTTTCTTGTCACAGGACATTGCTGCTTAACTTTTATTAACATCATATTATTTAGATTCTTCTACAGGTTCTACATAGTCTAGAATTAGAAGGGAATACTAAAAGCAGCGACCTGGGGACTAAAGTATGTCTAGACATTTGTGACAGCTTCTCAGAATGATGCTGTGCTAGTGTATTGCCTAGCTTATAGCGCCTTCTTTTCTTTTTTAAAAAGTGTGTTACTTTTGCTGCACTGGCCGTTGCTGCTGTGAGTGGCCTTCTCTAGTTGTGGTGCGCGGGGGTTGCTCTTCTTTTCCACGCTTAGGCTTCTCGTTACGGTGGCTTCACTAGCTGTGGTGGTTGTGGTCCCCAGACTTAATGGCTCCCTGCTGTGTGGAATCTTCCTGGACCAGGGATCAAACCTGTATCCTCTGTATTGGTAGGTGGATTCCTATCCACTGTACCACCAGGGAAATCCATCTTTTCTTTTCCTTCTTTACTTCCTTATTATTTTTTGCCCTAAATCCTTTTCATACCCACTTCTTATGTTTTACCTTTCTTTTAACCAGTTTTGCTTTTGCCTCTTTTCCTTGTGTATCAGGGTGATTTCAGCTGCAAGTAACAGATTTGTGAATCAAATGTGCTTATTCTCCCACACAACTGCAAATCTAGAGTGAGGACAGGTTCCAGGGGGGTGATCCAGCAGCTCAACAATGTTGTCAAGGATTCTAGTTCTTTTTGTTGTCTGCTGTGCCATGTTTGGTGTTGACTTCATCCCCATGCTTGTAACAAGTGGCCAGAGCAGTTCCAGACATCACATCTAGATGTGGTGATGTTTAAAGAAAGGAGAACAGGGGCTGGCTCTGCCTTTGTCTCCTGACTTCCTCTTGTATCTCATTGGACAAGATGGATTGCATACTCTTGGCAGACACTGTTGGTGCCCTCCCTAGCTCCCCTTTCCTGAGCTGTCAGACCCACTCCTTAGCTGCTGGGGCTGTTGGTTAAAAGAACTCGTGTCTCCTGCCTTATCTGGAGAATTATCATTGGTTGAATGAGAGCTTCTTCCCTCCCTTGCAGCTCGGTCAATGATTGACTCATATAGAGCAGCAAGTGGAAAATGCCAGCTCCTTCACCTTAGGGTAATTTCAGGAGCAGCTTTATATGGTGCAGTTTTTGCTCTACGTCTCCCTGTAATTTAACTCAAGCTACATTGTTGGTTTCTTCCCCTGTATTTTCTGATTCCCTTTCTCCTGAGTCATTTCTCCATAAATCAGGTGTAGCTAATCTGTATCTCAGGCTCTACTGAGAACCTAGTCCGAGACAAACTCTTTCTTAACATCAGTCGTTGGCAAAGGGGACAGAACTACTATGATTAGTTTGGGTTAATCATTTGGATGACTGTCTGGAAGCCAGTCACAATGAACCGTGTACCTTCTGTTCCCTTTTTGCTTTTCTGGTTCCCCCACTTTTTTATTAATCATTGTCATGGATTCTTTTAAAGGCTTAACAAAATGCATATCAATATAAATGTATTTTCTTAACTGTGATGTGTCTAAAAAAATTTAAAACTAACTAGATGTATTAAAAAAATTAGCAAGCATTGGTCCAACCTCGGTCTACCCATTTAATTTCAAAGAAAGTGATTGTGAAACTCTCTAACATCGTAAAAGTTCATGTCATCTGTTACTGAAAGAAGTCCATTTTAATGTACATCTTACATTATTTATATCTTTGGACAACTTTTTGTAGTCTCTTGTCTGAAACTCATCTGAAATGATGCTGTCTTACTGTGCTGATTTATATATTCATTTGACATTATTGTAATTATTGAAACATGCTAGTGTCTCTTTGAAAATTAGTTAGCCAAAAGTTATTGAGCTTGTAGTATGTGCAGGGTATATCAATCCATTAGAGTCTTTGTCACTCTTTAGGATTAGTGAAGATCCCAATTTTATCTGATCACTTTGTAATGTATTAATATTAGGTACCTTTCAGTGTGTCTACTAAACGTTAGGCACTTCACATCCTTTGTCTTTAGTTTTCTTTGTAATATCACTGGGAAATTATTATCTTTCCACTTTTTTAAGTGAAAAAACAATCTCCAGTTTAACTTAAAAGAACTTAAGCAACTTTGTCCAGAGTCACACAGTTCTAATAGTAACAGATAACAGCTATTATGCTCCAGGCACTGTTCTTAGTGTATGAATTAATTCATTTGATCCTCACAAGCCTAGTACTGCTTTTATTATTCCTATTTTACAGCAAATAAAATTGGGGTAAGTAACTTTTCAGGGTTACTCAGAGAGTAAGTGATACAGGTGGGATTTGAACCCAAATAGTCAGACTCTCCCTGGAGGAGAGCATGGCAACCCGCTCCAGTATTCTTGCCTGGAGAATCCCCATGGACAGAGGAGCCTGGTGGGCTACAGTCCATGGGGTCACAAAGAGTCGGACACAACTGAGTGACTGGAGCCTGTACTCTGCCAAAATGCTGTACTAAATAAGACTTCAGTTCACAGTTACAACCAGAGTTAAAAATTTACATGATTATTCCTTTTTAAAAACTTGGTTTAACTGCTCTTTCCTAATTTGAGACTTTGCTTATATGTAGTCCTCTTAGGGAAGAGAGTACAAATTTCTTTAAAAAACTGATACTGTAAAACACAAACTTGACCTTCTGATCACTTTTATCTCTTTAGGTACTCCAGTTCAGAATGATCTCCAAGAATTTTTTACATTAATTGATTTTGTAAATCCAGGAATATTAGGCTCTTTGTCAGCTTATAGAAAAATATATGAAGAACCCATTATTATATCAAGACAACCTTCTGCTTCTGAGGTATAGTTTACTTTAATAAGTAGGTTAAGAATGACCAGTTTATCTAGGAAAATCATCCATAACTTGGGTATTATTTTAATTTAGGAAAAAATTAATTAGTAGAGTGAATTTTTTATTTTCTCCACAATCTTTCAACTTCTCTTGCATTTCTTACTTTGTAAAATGACATTATCACTTTAAAAAGATTCATTGGTAGGCACTTCACAAAGAATTATAAATGACAGTAAACGTATAAAAATGTTTATCTTTACTGATTTTGAAAAATGTAACTGTGAAGTGATTTTTATACTTTTCTATTGATGTTTTAGTTGGTTAGATTTGCATTGTAATAGCAAATGTACCTAAGAATACTGTCCTCTACTGGTTGAAATAAAAATTGGTATGATTGGAAGATAGTTTGCCAATATGTATTAAAAGCTTTAAATTTGAGTGTATCTTCTGGCCTGCAAGTACCAGCTTTAGGAATTTATTATAAAGAAAGATTCATAGATTTTTATTAAATGCTTAAAGATTTAGCTGTAAGGGTAAAAATAATTAGATAAAACTAAGGAAAGCAAACTAATTGGAAATAAACATTTCTGAAAATCTAAGTTAGGTGCTGTATGTTGTATATTTCATTGCATCAACTTCGCATGCATACGTGCATGCATTGGAGAAGGAAACGGCAACCCACTCCAGTATTCTTGCCTGGAGAATCCCAGGGACGGAGGAGCCTGGTGGGCTGCCATCTATGGGGTTGCACAGAGTCGGACACAACTGAAGTGACTTAGCAGCAGGATACTGTTAATTCTAGGATGCACCATTATTTTTTGTACCAGTAGCAAAACATACTATCAGTTATAATTGTAAGAAGTCACCAATTGTAAAAGCATCCTATTTCAGAGAAGTTAAAGTGAGAAAAAAAGTAAATCTCAGAATTAACAGAGTGCTATTATTAGTTAACAGATAGTTGCTGAGCATTTTCCATGAACCAGGAACCATATAAAAATAATTATTTCATATATTTCGTAGAAAGGAAAATGTTTATGATACATTATTTAAAAATAAGATGACATTCATTTTCCCAGTATTTACATATGAAATCCCTGAAGTGGGGCAAATGTTAAATGCCAGGCATGGGGGACTATGATGATAAGCCAAACTGGTTTCTAGTTTCCATGATGCTTTATCATTTGAGATCATGTTTTTTGTAACAAAAAGAAAACATCTAATATACTTGCATATTTATGCAAACAAAATGATTTTGAAGATGTCTGTAAAAAGTTTTGACAGCATTTGCTATTTCTGGTTGATGAAAGTTGGCTTTAATTTTCTTATTTTTGCATCACTGTATTTTCTGACCTGTGACCCAGTTTTTTTGGAATAAAAATTGAAAATAGTTTTAAAATATAAGGGAAGTTTTCCATGACTTATATAGAAACAAATATGTACTTATATGGTGAAGATTCTAATGTAGAAGATTAGAAGATTCTATGTAGAGAATTTAAACATATATTTCACTCATACTGTATTTTGACTTTAAAGATGTGCTATTATATAATGAACAAACAATGTGTAATGATTTTGAAAGAGTCAGCAGTGCCTTGTGCCAGTAATTTCTTAAAGGCTTAGTTTTAGGGTCAGTAACTTGTCAAAATATTTTCTTCCAAGAATTTGCTTTTTTAGTGCTTTGATAATGATTTTAAGACTATTGTACCATCGTATCTTCACATAAAAGCTTATTTTCAGATAATTCAGTTTGTAGATTATTGATTTCCAGTGGTTCTCAGTAGTGGCAATAGCCAAAGAAGCAAGGATTCGAAGATTGTGGCTTCACTTAAATGATTATGCTAAACACTTAAAGAGATGATTGTTGGTTTTTCTATTCTAAACTGTATTTAAAATAATTTTTGTTTAAAATAAATCTGAAAGGAAGCAATTAGTAAATGTTTGATCATGATAAAATGTTTAATATTCTTTTTAACTGCATTTATTTATTTATTTTTTTGTCTAAAACACTTTTAAGTCTGCTATTTTTCCATAGGAAGAAAGGGAGTTAGGAGAGCAAAGAGCAGCTGAACTTACTTGCCTCACTGGACTCTTCATCCTTAGAAGAACCCAAGAAGTCATAAATAAATATCTCCCTCCTAAAATTGAGAATGTAGTCTTTTGCCGACCAGGAGCCCTACAGATTGCACTTTATAGAAAACTGTTAAATTCTCAGGCCGTCAGATTCTGTCTTCAAGGATTGTTGGAAAATACTTCTCATCTCATATGTATCGGAGCTCTTAAAAAACTGTGCAATCACCCCTGCCTTTTGTTCGGCTCAATAAAGGTAAGTAGTGTGTGAGACTGTGTCAGGAATATGAGCTGAGGGTTCTATGTCATATGAACCCAAAAGGGCAGATGAGACTAATTCTCTGAGGTTACATTTGTATGTTTTCCAAAAGCTGTGCAGCCTCTCCGGTGTGATTCTTCTCTAGAGCTCATCCATGCTTCTGCTTGTTCTTCAGAGCGTGTCCTTATTCGCAGAGCTGAGCGAGGGATGAACTGGGCTTGAGGGTCTTCCTTCTGGGTTTTGTGTCCAAGCCCCCCGGTGCCTCTCCTAATGCTAAGTCCTGGTTTTCCTTCCTATTTTATGGGGATAAAGCCAGTCAGTTTGTTTGGCTTGACTCATGCAAAATCCACCATTAAGAAATAATTTAGTTTTTCTTCATTATAGAAGTAATGCGTGATTGTTGTATGAAATTTGTGAAAATCACAAAGAAGAAAATAAAATCATCTACTGGTTAGAATGCAAATTGGCCTAACTGGGAGACAGTTTAGCAATGTGTATCAAAGACCTTAAAATTTTATGTAACTTGTGGCCTGGCAATACCACTTTGGGGAATTTGTTATAAAGAGGTAAAGCTCTTCAGCTAGAGAAAACCACATTTGGTATTAATAATAATAATCTTAGTTGATGTTTATTAAACATTTACATGTATCAAACACCAAGTATTTTTCAAATATTATTTTACTTATTCTTCACAAAATTTTAAGGAATAAGTATTATTACCATCCCCATTTTTTGGTGAGAAAATAGGAGCTTAAAGATACACATGTGTAGTCTTTTTCTAGAGAAAATTGTAATGATGCTATGCTTATTATTTAAAAATCTGTTTTTTTAACTAAATAAATCGTAGTCATTTCCTTACATTAGATGCCTTCTACAAATACAGTTTTTAATAGCTACATAGTTGAGCTGTCCATTTGGATTTGAACATAAGGCAGTTTGGGCTACAGTGAGAACTTTCTGTTTTGGAGTTGGAACTAAGTATCAGTCCCTACTCTGATGTTGTTACATAGTTGCTAAGTCATGTCCAACTCTTTGCAACCGCATTGACTGCAGCATGCCAGGCTTCCCTGTCCTTCACTATTTCCTGAAGTTTGCTCAAATTCATGTCCATTGAGTCAGTGATGCTATCTAACCATCTCATCTTCTGTCGCCCCCATCTCCTCCTGCCCTCAGTCTTTCTCAGCATCAGGGTCTTTTCCATTGAGTCAGGTCTTTGCATCAGGTGGCCAAAGTATTGGAGCTTCAGCTTCAGCATCAGTCCTTCCAGTGAATATTCAGGGCTGATTTCCTTCAAGATTAACTGGTTTGATGTCCTTGCAGTCCAAGGGACTCTCAAGAGTCTTCTCCAGCACCATAATTCAAAAGCAGAAATTCTTTGGTGCTCAGTCTTCTTTATGGTCCAACTCTCACATCCATACATGACTGCCAGAAAAACCATAGTTTTAACTATATGAACCTTTGTTGGCAAAGTGATGTCTCTGCTTTTTAATACACTCTTTAGGTTTGTCATAACTGTTTTTCCAAGGAGCAAGCATCTTCTAATTTCCTGGCTGCAGTTACCATCTGCCATGATTTTGGAGCCCAGCAAAAGAAAATCATCACTGTTTCTACTTTTTCCCCTTCTATTTGTCATAAAGTAATGGGACCATATGCCATGATCTTAGTTTTTAAAATATTCTTAGCTTTTTCACTCCTCTCTTTCACCCTCATCAAGAGGCTCTTTAATTCCTCTTTACTTTGTTCCATGAGAATGGTATCATCTGCATATCTCAGGTAGTTAATATTTCTCCTGGCAATCTTGATTCCAGCTTGTGATTCATCCAGCCCTGCATTTTGCATTATGTACTCTGCATATCATGCAAAGTACATTGGAAGGACTGATGCTGAAACTCCAATACTTTGGTTGTCTGATGCTGACTCATTGGAAAAGTCCCTGATGCTGGAAAAGATTGAGGGCAGAAGGGGAAGAGGGTGTCAGAGGATGAGATTGCTAGATGGCATCACCAATGCAATGGACGGAACTTGGGCAAACTTTGGGAGATGGTGAGGGACAGAGAGGCCTGGAGTGCTGCAGTCATGGGGTCACAAAGAGTCAGACACGACTGGGCAACTGAACAACAGCAACAGCTCTGCATATAAGTTGAATAAGCAGCGTGACAGTATACAGCCTTGACATACTCCTTTCCCAGTTTTGAACCAGTTCTTTGTTCCATGTCTGGTTCTGTTTCTTCTTGACCTGCATACAGGTTTTGCAGGAGACAGGTAAGGTAGTCTAGTATTCCTGTCTGTTTAAGAATTTTCCAGTTTGTTGTGATCCATGCAGTTAAAGCTTTAGCACAGTCAGTGAAGCAGAAGTAGATGTTTTCTCTGTGATCCAACAAATGTTGGCAATTTGAGCTCTTTTCCCTCTGCCTTTTCTAAACCTAGCTTGGACCTCTGAAAGTGTTTGGTTCACCTATGGTTGAATCCTAACTTGAAGGATTTTGAGCGTAACTTTGTTAGCATGTGAAATGAGCGCAATTGTAGAATAGTTTGAACATTCTTTGGCATAGCCTTTCTTTGGGATTGGAATGCAAGCTGACCTTTTCCCCTTGGTCAGCAAATGCTGACATATTGATGGCAGCATCTTTTAGGATTTGAAATAGCTCACCTGGAATTTCATCACCACCACTAGCTTTGTTCGTAGTGATGCTTCCTAAGGCCCACTTGACTCCAGGATGTCTGGCTCTAGGTGAGGGACCACACCATTGTGATTTTCTGGGTCATATAAGACCTTTTTTGTATAGTTCTTCTGTATATTTTTACCACTTCTTTTTAATCTCTTCTGCTTCTGTTAAGTCCTTACCATTCCTGTCCTTTATGTGCCCATCTTTGCATGAAATGGTCCCTTGCTAGCTCCAGTTTTCTTGAAGAGATCTCTAGTCTTTCCCATTCTGTTGGTTTCCACTGTTTGTTTGCATTTTTCACTTAAGAAGGCTTTGTTATCTCTCCTTGCTATTCTCTGGAAATCTGCATTCAGTTTGGTATGTCTTTCCCTTTCTCCCTTGCCTTTTGCTTCTCTTCTTTTCTCAGATATTTGTAAAGTCCCCTCAGACAACCACTTTGCCTTCTTGGATTTCTGTTTCTGGACTACTTATTTAGCTAAAAGCAAGTTTAACCATGGCCAACTTATGTTTGTGAACCTTAGTTTGTCTTAACTGGAAGACAGAGATAATAATAACCTCCTGATAATGTTATTGGGGCAACTTGAAAGAATATGGAAAGAACCTAGAAGAATGCCTGGTCATGGAAGTTGTACAGTAACTATTAATACCCTATTATCCCCAACCCACCCTTAATTTTTTTTTCTTTAAACATTAAAATAATTTGCAAACAAATGAAAAGAAAACCTGTGGGTGCTATGTTATGCAGAGGTCATTAATTATGTATTTAGGAGATGTAGTGTTCTGTCACGTTTCTCCATGTTTATTCCTACAGTGGATTATATTTACATAGCTTATCATAGGAGAAGTCAGCTTTCTATAACTCTGCAGTCAGCAGGATTATAACAATTTATTAAGCAACTTTTAAAGGAACAGATTCTATACACAGTGATTAAAATTAAACTCTTTGGCATGATGCCCAGCAACAAAAGAAGCTAGAAGTCTTCCTTAAAAGAAAAAACCTACGATGGCCCAGAATGTACTGCTTAACTAATAATAGGCAGAGTATACTACAAACTTCAAATAGGGTACATAATTTACCGTCCCTCTAACGTCATAGCAAGTAAGGATCAATAAAAAAAATGACTGAAATGAGCCTTTCACATATATAAGTAATCTTTAAGCAATGGCTTAATAAATGTATTCCAACTGAAACTAGATTTTTTTCCCAAGTTCAATCAAAATGATGGGTTTCTCGTCAGGAAATGTACATGGATATAACCAATAAAAATATTACAACTTACAGGAATTGCATATTTCTGTGTATCTTCGTATATATGATATATGTGTATCTTCTTATAAGGAGAGTATTGGGTTGCATAGAGTCAGAGAAGAGATTGCCCTGTCTAGTTGATTTGGGAAGTCTAACTGGTAAATCTCTGTGATGCACCTCCATGAGTCAGGCTGTCTCAGCATAAAGGTGTTATCTGTTAGTTGATTCTTAATTAGGAGTATACATTACAGTCTTCAGGGAAGCTCTTAAGAGTACATTTGTCCACTCCAGACACTTGTGAGCCAGTTCAGATTCTCTGAGAGTAGGACCTAGTCATGAAGATTCTGAAAAAGCTGCGCCGAGTAATTCTGATTATGTGCTCCTGGCTAAGAACTCTTGTGCCTTAGGATCATTCATCTCCCTTGTACTTTGGTTTAATGTTCACCAGACAACTTAGTGCTAATAATTTGGTTTCCCCATGGACCGTTTATAGGACAGAATACATAGACCAGTCGGTTTAAATAGGCAGGTCTCATTTATAGGTCAATAAATTTGTATATTTTATAGTCTGATTTAGTCTCTTAATTTGGTTAGTATGGCTCATTTTCCTAGAGCTTAAGCATATGCAAGTTTCTGAACATGAAAAGCTGTAGATTGGACCTGGGGTCTGTCATCCTTTGATAACCCTGCCAAGGTGTAGGCATTGGTGTAGGAAACCTAACCCAAAGTAGCCAACAACCATCTCTCCTCTCATATATATCCCAGTTATGTAAATATCTTAGGGTTCCAAGTATTTTTAATCAAGTGATTTTATGCAAATATTGCTATGTTTTGGGAATAAGCCAAGTTAAAATTAGTACTTTGTGCCAAGCATTTTATGCCACAGGATTCACTGCCCTTAAGATGTTTCTAGTATTATTAATGAAAGATTACAACACATTAAAGCATTAGGGAATTATAAAAAAAATTATTAATTGTACAACTAAATAAATTCAGAGTTGAAATGTACTGTGTAGCCATAAAGTTTTAAGACTCAATGGCCCCCAAAAGGTGTCTATGAGTAATCAGGTGGAATTTGCATTGGGTCCTCAAGTGCTTATAGGAGTGGGATAATTGGGCAAAATTTAAAAAGTGATGGAACATTCCAGGCAGGGGGCATAGGCTGAACAAAGTTTCAAGAACAGTGATAAATCTGGTGAATGTGGGAGAGAGTGAGGAGACTGCCAATCCCAGAAATTTAATCTAAAAAAATGATGCAGTCATTAACAAATGTAATCTCCAGTTTTGTGTTCACATGTCAGTTTTGGCAGGAGAATTTCAGAGGTGGTGATAATCTCTTTGGAATAATATACAAAAACTTTTTGTAAAAAAGCCAAAATATTGTAACAGTAAATTTCTCTGTTAACGTGTTGGCAGAATTAGTCCTTCTTGTAGAAGAAATGGATAAGATTGAGTCAACTATTGTGTTTGAGGTTGAGTATCACCTGGGAGGTGCTGTGTGAGCCTGCAAATCAAGAGAGAAAAGGAATAGCAGGGAGAGAAGGAAGGATGAGAGAAAACGAGGCACCAGTGATGAGGATCCTCAGGGTTTCGGAGAGCATAGATGTCCTAGCACTGTCTGCCCTGTTTTCCTCCCGTTTATTTCTCGCTACCCGCCTCCCCCTCAGTCACACATCGGCAATGATACTGCACTTGGGTTCAGGGAGCAGGCATTTTGGAGACATCATTAGAACTGCTCTGTAATCAAACATGGCCAAACTGTGACCTTTAAAGATTTACGTAACAATTAGAGTGGGCTTTTCAGGTAGCTATTAAGCTTCAGTTTTTTTACCCATAATTTTAGCATTTTTTCCTCCCTGTCTAAAAAAAAAGAACCAGGGTTGACAATCATCCTTTTGAACAGGAAAAAGAAAGCAGCTCAACTTGGGATGAGAGTGAAGAAAGAAATCTCTATGAAGGCTTGATGAATGTGTTCCCTGCTGATTACAACCCGATCATGTTTACTGAGGAAGAGTCCGGAAAACTGCAGGTGCTGTCAAAGCTCTTAGCCGTTATCCGCGAACTTCGTCCTGCTGAAAAGTAAGAGGGCAGTTTAATAAACCACTTCTATATGCTTATGGAATTTCAGCTTAGACCATGTCCTTACTGCCCCCCTCACTGCCTCTTTTTGAAAAAAAGAAAACATTAAAAATAAGTTATTTTCTTCTTTGGGGGCATGATCAGCTCTTAGTCTTTTATAAACTTATCATTACTAATGTTCCTATAAGTTTTTATCTAAGAGAAACTAAATGTAAATACCTATATTTAAAAAACCCTAGAGATATCTTTTGATATGTAATACCTAACTTGTTTCTTTCTTTTTTTTAAATTTTCTGTTTTTAAATGTGTTTATTTTTGGTTATGCTGGGTCTTCGTTGCTGCACGGGCTTTCTCTAGTTGCAGCAAGCAGGGCCTCCTCTCGTTGCGGTGCCTTCTCTTGTGGAACATGGGCCCTAGGGCGTGCGGGCTTCAGCAGCTGTGCGTGTGGGCTCAGTGGTTGTAGCTTCCAGGCTCTAGAGCGGAGGCTCAATAGTTGTGGTGCCCTGGCTTAGTTCCTCCACAGGATGTGAGATCTTTCTGTATCAGGGATCGAACCCGTGTCTCCTACCTTGGCAGCTGAATTCTTTACCACTGAGCGACCAGGGAAGCCCCTAAGTCACTTCTTTATCTCTTTAAGAATCATTCTTTTTCTGTCCTTAAATGTTGATACTCCTGAGGACATTCTCTTGAGCCTCCTTCTCACTCTAAACATCCTTCCTGCCTTAGTTCTCTTCTCCTAGTTTGAGCTGTCAGCCATATAGTGTTGATTCCAAATCTGTATCTCTAGTTCAAGCTTCAATTTAATGGAATCTAAATCTGTCTGGATCTCAGTCTTCTTATGTACCAAGCCAGCTTCATCACTTTGCCATTGCAAGCCTAAATCTTTTTTCACTGTTCCTTGGCTTGATGAATGGTACCATACGCACAGAAAAAGCTTTCTTCGTTCCAGAGTCACTTTTCTCCTGCACTTTCCCAGTGTCATCAGTCACTACATTCTGTTGGTTTTATTTCTTAATCTCAGGAATCCATTTGCTTTCTGGTACCAAGATTTTTTTCAGCACCTGTTTTGAGTTTTATTTTAAATATTTTTAAAAATTTATTTTTGAGGTCTGGTTGGATTACACTGTTGTGTTAATTACTGCTGTTCAGCACCAAGATTTTTGTTTTGATTCTTGTTATTACAGTTGGGTTGTGGTAGTCTCGTATAAACTGTGTTCCTCTGACTTTCAATCCCATTGCATATTAGTATGTCCTGCTGCTGCTGCTGCTAAGTCACTTCAGTCATGTCCGACTCTGTGTGACCCCATAGATGGAAGTCCACCAGGCTCCCCTGTCCCTGGGATTCTTCAGGCAAGAACACTGGAGTGGGTTGCCATTTCCTTCTCCAATGTGTGAAAGTGAAAAGTGAAAGTGAAGTCGCTCAGTCGTGTCCGACCCCTAGCGACCCCATGGACTGCAGCCCACCAGGCTCCTCCATCCATGGGATTTTCCAGGCAAGAGTACTGGAGTGGCTTGCCATTGCCTTCTCCGATCAGTATGTCCTAAGTTGTATATATTTTTTAAATACAAATGTGAACACATCACTCGTTTTCTTAAAAATCATTCAAAGATTCCCAGTCGTCTTCCAGAAATTTCTCAACTCTGTAGCACATTGTAGCACATGACATGGGAGATGCCTCCTTTTCCAACCTTATCCCTCTTGACTCCTTCACGCTTTCATGTTGTCAGGTTACACCAGAATCTATTTACAGAACCTATAATTTGCTCTGCTTCTCACCTCTGTTCTTACCTGTTGCAGGTTCCTATGCCTGAAGTACCTCCACTTCTCATGCTTCTGGCCAACTTTGGCTTCATTAAGACTCAGCTCAGATGCTTTCTGCTCTTGGAAGCCCCTGGCCTCATACTGAGTTAGCGGCCCCTCTTCTGTACTCCCCTAGTGTCATGTACCTGCCTCTGATGGAGCTCTTCTCGTGTTATACTGTAATCAACAGTTCTCTTCTGTCAACACCTATAGTACAGGGACTGTGTCTTAATTATCCTTGTAGGAGATAATTCAAACTTTTGAACGTAAAAATACAGAGAAAAGTTTGCAAAATAGTAATTATATTTAATTGTCAAGGAGTCTGCTTCACCTCTTTGGAGCATTAATATCGTCATTTGCTTTTTTTCATAATAACAAAGTGACTAAGGAAACTTTCTATGAACTCTTTAATACAGTTGGATTAAAATGTTTTATTGGATAATATTTTATATATACTAGTGTGTTACCACCTGTCTAATTTCTGTCTCCATGAATCTGATTACTGTAGGTACCTTATATAAGTGAAATCATACAATCTTTTGTCTTTTTATGACTAGCTTATTCGACTTAGCGTAATGTCCTCAAAGTTCATCCATGGTCTAACATGTGTCAGAATTTCTTTCCTTTTTAAGGCTGAATAATAGTCCACTGTATGTATATGCTATTTTGTTTACCCATTTATCTGCTAAGGACAGTTGGGTTGCTTCCACCTTTTGGCTATTGTGAATAATGTTGCCATGAACATGAGTGTATCAGTGTCTTTTTGAGACCTTCTTTTAGATTCCTTTGGATCCATGTCCAGAACAGAGTTGTTGGATCATAGGATAATTCTCTTTTTAATTTTTTAAGGAAACTTCATACTCTTTTTTTTTTGCAGTGACCATACCATTTTACATTCTCACCAAGAGTGCACAAAAATTCTAGTTTCTCAACAGCCTCACCAGTATTGCTATGTTCTGTTTTGTTTTTGATGTCCTAATGGGTGTAAGATGATATCTCATTCTGGTTTTAATTTGCATTTCCTTAGTAATTAATGGGGGCTTTCCAAAATGGCACAGTGGTAAAGAATCTGCCTGCCAATGCAAGAGATGTAAGAGATGTGTGTTTGATCCCTGGGTTGGAAAGATCTCTTGGAGTAGGAAATGGCAACCAGTATTCTTACCTGGAAAATTCCATGTAGAGAGGAGCCTGGCAGAGGCCCGTGGGGTCCATGGGGTTGTAAAAAGTTGGACAAAACTGAGTGACTGAGTGCACACATGCACCCACACACACACAGTAATTAGTGATGTTGGACCTCTTTTGATGTACTTGTTGACTGTATATTTTCTTTGGAAGATGTCTATTCAAATCCTTTGCCCATTTTTTAATTGGGTTGGTTTTTTTTTGTTGTTGTTCTTGAGTTGTAGCCTTTTATGTTTTTTCTCATATGGCTAGTTGGGTATAGAGGTCAGGTTTTCCACAGCTGAACTGCCTGTGCACAGGCATCTCCTAAACCTTTAAAGTATGTAGCTATAAGTTGCTCACGGTGTTTGATTTCAGGGATGGTATTACTGTCACTTTATTTCCTGTGCTATCACTAACTGGAACCAGGTAGCTGTGGTTTAGGTCCCCAGGCTGAACTCTTCAACAGTGCTTTTGTGTACATTCAGATGAATTAGAACTCCTGACTTGTCTGGATGGTGGCCCTTATATGGACTTTCTTAAAAAGATACTTCAAAATTTAAAAAGTTCCTCTTCCCTCTCGGTTGTTGCATTCATGCATGGCTTGAAACCTAGTGAGCAGAGTTCATTCTGAATTCTAGCCCCATACATCTTGGTTGGACACTCTTGTGCTGGGTACACCTTGCATTCTACCTCACATGGCAGCCTTGCCTGAAGATTTCAACTGCTTTTAGGGACAGTAAAGTAATCATAAAAATACTGTCCTTATTTGAAAGTGGTATGTACGTGGCGGGGAAGGGGGATCTCTCGACCTCTTAAAGGGGATTGTCCAAGACTCCTTACCAAGATAATCCCTGTTGCTGTTAGTCTACAGCTAGTCTTGTAAGAAAGAACTTGTTGGGGAAAAATATTCTAAACCGGACTTCCTCCAGTCCAGTAAAGTTGTATCAGAAAAACTATGTTTGGATAATGTTATTCATCCGTACAATAGTATTGAAAAGGAAGGGGAAAAAGTGACTGAAATATTAGTACTGGAGTGTCCTTCCTATACTACTAATAGTAGTAATAATGTTGTTCCTAGTACAAGCAGATCCTTTTTATAGGAATGTTGGTAGATTGCAACCAGTGGTCTCAAGTTCTCCCTCCCTCTATCCTTGTTCCTTTGGTGTAACTTTGGGTGATATCCCATTCTGATTCTGAGCTTAGCCACCTGACTTGAGATGTTGGCAAACATGGCAAAACAGGGGGCTTGAAAAGATCTCGTGCAGTGGGGCTTGCCCTCCCTTGGGGTTCCGGGAACCTTTTTGTCACCATGCGAATAAGCCTGGGCTAGCCTGCTAGAGGATGAGAGCCATGAGAAACGCAGACTTGGGTTTTGGTTTATTGCTATATCTCTGCCTTCTAGAGCTCCCTGGTCCACGTTTCTTTGATTTACTTTCCACAGAGAATAAGAATTCTAGTTGAGAAAGAGAAGTCAACTAGCTTCATGGGAGTAGGACCTGGGTTCCACTTACCTTTGCTCTTGTAATAGCTGCAGTCTAAACCCCTTCCTTCTGCGCTGCCTTTATAAGATGTGATTGTGTGTATGAACTTGTATATCCCTCTTTGGGCACTTAGGTTTCACTCCTAAACGGGTCACCATTCCACTAGTCTCTGTTTTCATATATAAATCTCTCCTTGTTTCATCAAAGATAGAGTTTGTGTTTCTGTTTCTTATTCTGCTATTCTTAGGGTGACTTAAGAAAGGTAATGAAAGCAGAAAGGTGTTTACTCCATTATCTTTATACTGAAAGTCTCTTAGATTTCTTTTTTTTTTTGCCATACCATGTGCCTTGTGGGATCCCAGCTCCCCAACCAGGGATTGAACCCATGCTTTTGGCAGTGAAAGCACAAAGTCCTAACCACTGGACTGCCGGGGAATTCCCTCTTAGATATTGACTTTAAAATGGAATTTGAAAGAGAATCTATGTTTTAA
The DNA here is from genome assembly GCF_049115385.1 of Moschus berezovskii. Lineage (NCBI taxonomy): Eukaryota > Metazoa > Chordata > Mammalia > Artiodactyla > Moschidae > Moschus > Moschus berezovskii. The sequence goes on along the minus strand of NC_142475.1, from coordinate 11,885,660 downwards.
TTATACAAAGTTCTGTTGGATATTCTATAAATATCAGTGATAATATTAGTATTTTTATCTAATTAAAACAATCTAATACTGCTTCCAAGTTGTATATGAAGATTCTTTCTTTTTGATTGACAGAGTCGTGTTGGTATCCAACTATACACGAACCTTGGATATTTTACAAGAAGTCTGCAAGCGTCATGGATATGCTTATACAAGACTTGATGGACAGACCCCAATCTCTCAAAGGCAACAAATTGTTGATGACTTTAATAGTAAATACTCTTCTGATTTTATTTTTTTGTTAAGTTCAAAAGCTGGTGGTGTGGGGCTTAACCTTATTGGAGGATCTCACTTAATCCTCTATGACATTGATTGGAATCCAGCTACTGACATCCAGGTAGGACTGTTTCTGTATTAAACAAACATTATAAAATGCCGAAGGGGGATACGGTGCCTGTGGGGACATGAGGGTGATGATGAAGTATAAGAACTGCTGCATATCCAGTCCTTATTTTGTATCAGGCATTCTGCTAAATGCTTTACATCTATTCAGTCCTCACAGTAGTCCTACAAGTGTGCGTGTTGTATGCTGTTTTGTAGATGGAGGTATGGAAGCTTGTTCCAGATCACATAGCTTGTAAGAGGCAGAGCCAGCATTCATACCCAAACCTATATGTCTCCAGGCCCTACTTGACTCTGTAGTTAGTTGGGCCTTCAGGATGCTCATGATCATCAGGGGAGGACAGTAAGGTGTTACAGGTGCCATGATCGGTGTTTGTGCAGGGTATAGTGAAGATATAAAATTATTTTACTTAGGAAAATATTTCAGAAGCAGCCTTTGGTTTTCTTCAGAGTACAGTCCATCTTGACAGATTTTGAAGTTTCTACCTATAGATTTGCACCTCACCTGGTAGCTGTGTTAGGGGGCCGGGAGATAACCCTTAGGTTCAGTGATTCACTAGAAGAACTCACAGAATCAAGAAAAGCAGTTATATTCAAGTTAGGGTTCATTACAGTGAAAGGAAACAGAGTAAAATCAGGTGAAAGGTACACAGGGCAGAATCCAGGAGAGACCAGGTACAAGCTTCCAGTTTTCCTTTCCCTGTGGAATTGTATGGACAACACTTAATTTTCCCAGCATCAGTGAGTGACAACACCCATGGAATTTTGTCAACCAGAGAAGTTCACCTGAGCCTTGATGTCTAGACTTTTTGCTGGAGGTTGGTCATGTAGGCACGGATACCTGTGTGATTAGCCTCTGCAAAGGTCAGACTGGCCCAAGTCCTCACCTAAATCACATCATTAGCATAAACAGCTTGGTGTGGACCAAGACCCCAGGTAACCTAAGATGCTTTTATCAGGCATGATATTCCAGGGGCTTCCACAAGCTGGTTGAAGGCCATAAATTTCTTTGGCATATTCAGGGTTTGAACATAAACCTTTTACTAAATAGTATCACTGATAAATCTTAAAACCTCAGGGATTTGCCTAGAGTCTGAGCTGATTGCAGGTATCCTAGGGTTCCTTAGAGGTGAATCATTAGCCTTTTGGACTGAGAATAAACCTTCCATGGCCATGCTATCCTTGGTTCTTTGCATTCTTACTTCCCAAACTTGCTATCCCATTTTTTTTTTTCGATGCAGATAGACCCTCCCACTGTTGCATGGCACCCTGTAGTTATTTTACAGTACCATAGCGAATGTTCATTCATCCCTTTCTTTAACTCAGGAAAAAAAAATTGAAATGGAGAAGGCTTAGTTATGCCTGGGCTTTGTTTTTTGAAGCTGTAAGTGAAATCTAGAATTCCTAGTCTTAAGTTTATGCATACCAGTTGCTTATGTGGAGAAGGTGATTAGTTTCTACTGTGCTCTCAGAGTTCTCCTTTATTTTCCACAGGCAATGTCTCGAGTTTGGCGAGATGGTCAGAAGCACCCTGTACATATTTATAGACTCCTAACCACAGGTAGTAAGCCTCCCGTATGAAAACAGATGCGTTCTCTTTGAGTAAATAAAGGTGTTTTTTGTGTTAAACTGTGCTTCAGTACCAGGAATATTATTTTGTTAGCTAGTATAATAATAAACATAGTTTACCGTACCAAAATGACAGTTGTAAAGATCTGAAGGAAATCTAATGAATGTTTTCTCTTCAGGTACAATAGAAGAAAAGATCTATCAAAGACAGATCAGTAAGCAAGGTCTTTCTGGGGCAGTTGTAGACCTTTCCAAGACATCTGATCATATTCAGTTTTCAGTGGAAGAGCTTAAAAATTTGTTCACATTGCATGAAAGTTCACATTGCGTTACTCATGACCTGCTTGACTGTGAATGTACAGGAGAAAACCATACAGGTTAGTTGTATTTTAATTCTGTTATGATGAAATTAAGTGGTCTCTCTTGAGCAGTTAAAAATATTTAAAAACAGAATAACTAAAATATTGACCACTTCCATATGTTAGTTCTTTTTTCTTCAGGTCTTAGGGCAGCTGCGACATGGGTATTTGAGAAAAGAAATTTCTTTTTGGCAGCCCCCCTTTTTTTTAATTGGAGGATAATGGCTTTACAGACTGTGTTGGTCTCTGCTGTGCGACAACATGACTCCACTATCGGTGTGCATGTACTCCCGCCTCCTGAGCCTCTGGCTCATCCCCTCCCTGCCCCACCCCAGGCCATCCCAGAGCACCCAGCTGAGATGCCTGTGCCCTGCAGCTGCTTCCCGCCTAGCTGTCTCACACATGGCAGTGCTCATCTGTCCGTGCTGCTCTCATAATTCACACCCACCCCCCTTTCCCCAGCTCTGTCCACTGTCTGTTCTCTACGTCTGCATCTCTGCTCCCGTCCTGCAAATAGGTTCGTCAGTACCGTTTTTCTAGATTCCATATGTATGTATTAATATACGATATTTTCCTCTCTTTAACTTAACTTCACCCTGTGTGACAAGCTTCAGGTTCATCCACCTCACTTCAGCTGACTCAGATTTCTTCCTCTTTATGGCTGAGTAGCATTCCATTGTTGGAGAAGGCAATGGCAAGCCACTCCAGTACTCTTGCCTAGAAAATCCCATGGACGGAGGAGCCTGGTAGGCTGCAGTCCATGGGGTCGCTACGAGTCAGACATGACTGAGCGACTTCACTTTCACTTTCACACATTGGAGAAGGAAATGGCAACCCACTCCAGTGTTCTTGCCTGGAGAATCCCAGGGACGGGGGAGCCTGGTGGGCTGCCGTCTATGGGGTCACACAGAGTCGGACACGACTGAAGTGATTTAGCAGCAGCATTCCATTGTATACATGTGCCACAACTTCTTTTAGGTCAGTGGACATCTAGGTGGCTTCCATGTCCTAGCTCTTGTAAATAGTGCTGCCGGGAACATTGGGGTACGTGTGTCTTTTTGAATTATGGTTTTCTCAAAGTTTATGCCTGTAGTGGGATTGCTGGGTCATATGGTAGTTTTATTCCTAGTTTTTTAAAGGAATAGTGGCTGTATCAGTTTGCTTTTCCACCAACAGTGCAAGAGGACTCCTTTTCTCCATATCCTCTCCAGCGTTTGTTGTCTGTAGATTTTTTGATGATGGTCATTCTGACCAGTGTGAGGTGATATCTCATTGTAGTTTTGATTTGCCTTTCTTTAATAATCAGTATAGATGGAAAAACAGTGGAAACAGTGTCAGACTTTATTTTTTGGGGCTCCAAAATCACTGCAGATGCTGATTGCAGCCATGAAATTAAAAGACGCTTGCTCCTTGGAAGGAAAGTTATGACCAACCTTGATAATATATTAAAAAGCAGAGACATTACTTTGCCAACAAAGGTCCGTCTAGTCAAGGCTATGGTTTTTCCCGTGGTCATGTATGGATGTGAGAGTTGGACTGTGAAGAAAGCTGATCGCCGAAGAATTGATGCTTTTGAACTGTGGTGTTGGAGAAGACTCTTGAGAGTCCCTTGTACTGAAAGGAGATCCAACCAGTGCATTCTAAAGGAGATCAATCCTGGGTGTTCATTGGAGGGACTGATGCTAAAGCTGAAACTGCAATACTTTGGCCACCTCATGCGACGAGTTGACTCACTGGAAAAGACTCTGATGCTGGGAAAGGTTGGGGGCGGGAGGAGAAGGGGACGACCGAGAATGAAATGGCTGGATGGCATCACCGACTCTGTGGACATGAGTTTGAGTGAACTCCGGGAGTTGGTGTTGGACAGGGAGGCCTGGCGTGCTGTGATTCATGGGGTCGCGGAGAGTCGGACATGACTGAGCGACTGAACTGAACTGAATGTTGAGTATCTTTTCATGTGTTTGTTGGCTATCTGTATGTCTTCTTTGGAGAAATGTGCGTTTAAGTCTTCCACCCATATTTTTGATTCGATTGTTTGTTTTCTGATACTGAGCTGCATGAACTGCTTGTATATTTTGGAGATTAATCCTTTGTCAGTTGCTTCATTTGCAATTATTTTCTAACATTCCGAGGGTTGTCTTTTCATCTTGTTTATAGTTTCCTTTTACTTTCAATTAGGTCCCATTTGTTTGTTTTTGTTTTTATTTCCATTACTCTAGGAGAGAAAGTTTTAATTAGAACCCTATTAGTTCTCTTAATTTAGCTTATTTCAGAATCAGTTGGGAGAAAATTTGACTTATTTAGTAAGAATCTTTCAATTCCTGATGATAATGATTTAAGAATGAGAGAAATGTTTTTAATCCTTGTTTCTGTTTCACACACACACAAACACTTGGCAGGCTAATCCTGCTGTTTATTTGTGTACAGCTTATTCCTAATGAGGTCATACTTTCTGGACGGTACGCATAAGCCACCATGCTTCTTAGTACTTCACACACTGCCTGTGCTGCTTCAGTGAGGCTGGAAGTGTCAACCCTCCAGAATGAACACCATTCAGATAGGAACTCGATTTAGAGTAGTACTTGAGCAAGCAGTGTCCGGAAGTTGGAAGTCACTTGATAATTGTATTGAGATGAGTTTAAGAGGTGAAACTGTATAAGACTAGCATGAAATAATTTATACAGTCAATCTCCTCTATTTTTTTTCCATTTTAGTGATTTCTACTCTAATTATTTCTTTTCTTTTGCCCTGTATTTATCTAATTCTTTTCCTCATTTTCTAAAGTTGAATCCTTAGCCTGATAACTTTCAGTCTTTTTTTCTGAAATGGGTATTAAGGCTGTAAATATTCTACTAAGCTGAATCTCATAATTTTGAAATGCTGTCTTTTTATTTTTCAGTTCTAAATATTTTTTATTTTCCATTATGATTTCTTCTTTGGCTCATGAGATATTTAAAAGTATATTTTAAAATGTATTTTAGTTTTTGTTATTGAATTCTGGTTACTGCACTGTAGTTCCAAGTATGGTCTGCATGATATTGATTCTTTGGTAACTATAGAGACTTGGTGTGTGGCCTGGTGTGTTCTGTTAGTAAATGTTTCTCTTTTGCATGAAAATCATTTGTATTCTCTCAATTACTTAGTTTAGAGTTCTGCCATATTAGTCAAAGTTTCTGTTACCAAATTAGTTTTTTCTTATTTTAAAGATTTAAATTAACTGGAAAATTGATAACGTTTACATATGAAAGCTATCTGAAAGTATAAAATGTATATGGTGGAAACATTTCCTCCTGTAATGCCCTCATCTGTCTAGTTTCTAGTCCTGCTACCCTATAGGAAACCACTGTTACTGGTTTTTTGTGTATCCTTCTAGATGTATTTTTATGCGTGTGCAAGGAACTCTGAATAAATATTACTGCCCAGTTCTCCTGTGCCCCCGTAAGGGATAGTGTAGTGTGTGTATGGTTCTGTGCCTTCTGTCCCTTTTCCATTTCATAGTATACCTCAGGATCTTTCTTTATCGTTCCGTTCCGTTCCGTCGCTCAGTCGTGTCTGACTCTATGCGACCCCATGGGCTGTAGCCTACCAGGCTTCTCCGTCCATGGGATTCTCCAAGCAAGAATACTGGAGTGGGTTACCATTTCCTTCTCCAGGGGATCTTCCTGACCCAGGGATCGAACCTGGGTCTCCCGCATTGGAGGCAGACGCTTTAACCTCTGAGCCACCAGGGAAACCCTTCTTTATCATTACAGAAAGAGTTTCCTCAGTCTTTTCTCCCCCTCAGTTATATAATCCTCCATTGAACAAACAGACCGTAGTTTATTCATCTAACCTCACAGCTGTGTAATTAGGTTCTTTCCAGTCAGTATGCATCTTCATTCATACATCTTTTCCATGCGTTCAAATATCTCTGTAAGGTTAATCATCAGTGCTGCTCTGTCAGAGAATATGTGCATTTGTCATTTGATAGGTCCCGCTAAGGTGCCCTCCTCTGGAGGGGAGGTTGTATTGTTTATACCCCACCAGCAGTATACTATTTCCCCACAGCTTTCCTAATTTAGGATTATCAAATGTTTGGGTTTTTGCCAATCTGAGAGTAAAAAATGGCTTGTTTGTCTAGTTTTAATTTAATTTTCTGTTATGAGTGAAGTTGAGAATGTTTTTCTATGGTTAAGAGCTGTATTTTTTTAATGTGAACCACCTGTTCATAACATTTGTCCATTTTTCTGTTAATAACCTAATTCTTTGTTAGATGTGTCTGTTATTGAAAGAAATACATTAAAATTTTATAGTATGACAGAGAATTTGCCTGTTTCTCATTGTTCTGTCAATTTTTGCTTTATATATTTTATATGTTGTTTGTGGAATTTTTTCATTATTATTTATTTTATCATTATTTATATTTTTATTATGTAGGGATTGCTTTATCCCTAATGTCTTTTGCTTTCATTTTGTGTTATGTTAATATATTACACTGACTTTCTCATTGTTAATGTTTATCTGATACATTTTTTTCCATTGAATCTTTCTGTATCCTTATGTTTTAGGTAACTCTCATTTAAATAGCATGAGCCTGGATTTTCTTTTTTTATCCAGTCTGATGTTTTCTTTTAACTAGAGCATTCAGTCTGTTTACTTTAATTATAATTACTGATATATTTTGATTCATTTCTACTGTCTTTTCATTTTTTGTTTTGTCCCCGAACAAGGGTCGATTAGTGGTTAAGTCTCTCAGTATTTTATTTTTCAAAGTGTTTTTTCTCTTTCTTAAATTCCATCTTTGCTGGGTGTACAGTTCTAGTTGACAGGGTTTTTAATGTTCTGTTTTTTTGGTCAGTACTTTCGAGGTCAGTACTTTCGAGGTCAGTACTTTCTACTGTCTCCTGGATTCTCAGAGCAGCCTCAGCCTTTGTAGCTTCTGCTCTGTTTGGTTCATCCATTTCTTCAGTTCAGTTCAGTCGCTCAGTCGTGTCCTACTCTCCGTGACCCCATGAATCACAGCACGCCAGGCCTCCCTGTCCATCACCAAATCCCGGAGTTCACTCAAACTCATGTCCACAGAGTCGGTGATGCCATCCAGCCATCTCATTCTCGGTCGTCCCCTTCTCCTCCCGCCCCCAACCTTTCCCAGCATCAGAGTCTTTTCCAGTGAGTCAACTCGTCGCATGAGGTGGCTAAAGTATTGCAGTTTCAGCTTTAGCATCAGTCCTTCCAATGAACACCCAGGATCGATCTCCCTTAGAATGGACTGGTTGGATCTCCTTGCGGTACAAGGGACTCTCAAGAGTCTTCTCCAACACCACAGTTCAAAAGCATCAATTCTTCGGCTATCAGCTTTCTTCACAGTTCAACTCTCACATCCGTACATGACCACAGGAAAAACCATAGCCTTGACTAGACGGACCTTTGTTGGCAAAGTAATGTCTCTGCTTTTTAATATATTATCAAGGTTGGTCATAACTTTCCTTCCAAGGAGTAAGCGTCTTTTAATTTCATGGCTGCAATCAGCAGCTGCAGTGATTTTGGAGCCCAAAAAAATAAAGTCTGACACTGTTTCCACTGTTTTTCCATCTATTTCCCATGAAGTGATGGGACCAGATGCTATGATCTTAGTTTTCTGAATGTTGAGCTTCAAGCCAACCTTTTCACTCTCCTCTTTCACTTTCATCAAGAGGCTTTTGAGTTCCTCTTCACTTTCTGCCATAAGGGTAGTGTCATCTGCATATCTGAGATTATTGATATTTCTCCCAGCAATCTTGATTCCAGCTTGTGCTTCTTCCACCCCAGTGTTCCTCATGATGTACTCTGCATATAAGTTAAATAAGCAAGGTGACAATATACAGCCTTGACGTACTCCTTTTCCTATTTGGAACCAATCTGTTGTTCCATGTCCAGTTCTGACTGTTGCTTCCTGACCTGCATACAGGTTTCTCAAGAGGCAGGTCAGGTGGTCTGGTATTCCCATCTTTTTCAGAATGTTCCACAGTTTATTGTGATCCACACAGTCAAAGGCTTTGGCATAGTCAATGAAGCAGAAATAGATGTTTTTCTGGAACTCTCTTGCTTTCTCCATGATCCAGCGGATGTTGGCAATTTGCTCTCTGGTGCTTCTGCCTTTTCTAAAACCTACTTGAACATCTGGGAGTTCACGGTTCACATATTGCTGAAGCCTGGCTTGGAGAATTTTGAGCATGACTTTACTAGCATGTGAGATGAGTGCAATTGTGCAGTAGTTTGAGCATTCTTTGGCATTGCCTTTCTTTGGGATTGGAATGAAGACTTTTCCAGTCCTGTGGCCACTGCTGAGTTTTCCAAATCTGCTGGCATATTGAGTGCAGTACTTTCACAGCATCATCTTTCAAGATTTGAAATAGCTCAACTGGAATTCCATCACCACCACTAGCTTTGTTCGTAGTGATGCTTTCTAAGGCCCACTTGACTTCACATTCCAAGATGTCTGGCTCTAGGTCAGTGATCACGGTATCATGACTATCTTGGTCGTGAAGCTCTTTTTTGTACAGTTCTTCTGTGTATTCTTGCCACCTCTTCTTAATATCTTCTGCTTCTGTTAGGTCCATACCATTTCTCTCACTGTTCATCTCCTGAGTTTGTTGCGCATCTTTATCTTGAACTCTTTATTGGGTTGATTGCTTATCTCTTGGAGAAGGCAATGGCAAGCCACCCCAGTACTCTTGCCTAGAAAATCCCATGGATGGAGCAGCCTGGTAGGCTGCAGTCCGTGGGGTCGCTAAGGGTTGGACACGACTGAGCGACTTCACTTTCACTTTTCACTTTCACACATTGGAGAAGGAAATGGCAACCCACTCCAGTGTTCTTGCCTGGAGAATCCCAGGGATGGGGGAGCCTGGTGGGCTTCCATCTATGGGGTCACACAGAGTCGGACACGACTGAAGTGACTTAGCAGCAGCAGCAGCAGCTTATCTCTACTTCTCTTAGTGCTCCTTCTGGGGTTTCATCTTATTTCTTTGTTTGGAATGTATTCTTCTGTCTCCTCATTTTGCCTCTGTGTTTATTTTTGTGTATTAAATATGTTGGATTTTTCCTGATCTTGGAGAAGTAGCCTTGTGTAGGAGACACGCAGTGGGGCCCCTCAGTGCACTCGCCTCTGGTCACTATAGCTGTATGTCGGGTGCCCCCTCTGGGGGCTGCATGGCTCCTTCTGTTGTGGTGGGACAGACAGAGTGGGTGCCCTGGGAGGTGAGGCCGGTCCCTGGCCTGGTTGGCTGCCAGACTTGCCTCATGTGGTGGCTCCAGCCCATTCACTGGCGGTATGACGTCCTGGTTGTGCTGCTGTGTGCCCCAGACGGTCATAGAGGGAGTGCTGGCCTACTGGTGGGTGGGGCCATGTTCTTGTCTAGCGACTCGGCCTGTGGTTTCTGGGACTGGTGTTGGCTTGCTGGTGGGTAGGTGGGTCCCTGGTTCTGCTCGGCTAGAGGGAGAACTTGAAAATGGTGCTCGCCAGCATCAGTGCCCTTGTGGGAAGAATGAGCTCCCCAGAATGGCTGTTCCCAGGGGAAACAGCCAGTTGGCTCCTGCTTCTCCAAGAGGCTTTCCAAGGTCAGCAAGTGGGTCTGACACCAGTTCTTTTCAAATCACTGCCTCTGCCCTAGGACTGGGAGCATGTGACATTTTGCGTGAGCCTTTTGAGTGTGGAGTCTCTATTTCCTATAGTCCTCTGGCTTTCCCATATGCAAATTCCCTCTGGTCTTCAAAGCCAGATGTTTTGGGGGCTCATCTTCCCTGTGCAGGACCCCCAGGCTGGAGAGCTTGGTGTGGCCCCAGGCCCCTTGCTCCTTGGGGAGAACCTCTGCAGTTGTGATTATCCTCCTGTTTGTGGGTCACCTGCCCGGGGTGTGGGTCCTGACTGCGTCTCTGCCTCTCCTGCCCATCTCCTTGTAGTTCCTTCTGTCTTTAATTGTGGAACATCTCTTCTGTTGGTCTTCACATCCCTCTCATAGAAAGTTGAAATTTGTAACAATTCCATAGTCATACTTTTGGTGTGCCCGTGGGAGAAGGCGAGCTCAGGGTCTTCCTACTTTACCATTGTGGCCACTCTGTCATCCTTCAGATCTTAGTAACACAGGTCAGCTTCTCCTGTTATACGTGCTGATAGCCCTCTCTGTCTTAGCTTCATACCCTTAGCTCTATTTGTAATGTGGCTCCCTAGTTCCTTATTTCCAGTTTTGAAATCTAGAAAGCTTGAAAGACCAAAAGTTGTCCCCCCACCCCCCTGCCCCTCACCTTCCCTTGCGGCTCAGCCGGTAAAGAATTTGCCTGCAATGCAGGAGACCTGGGTTTGATCCCTGGGTTGGGAAGATCCCCTGGAGAAGGGAAACGCTACCCACTCCAGTATTCTGGCCTGGAGAATTCCATGGACTATATATATAGTCCATGGGGTAGCAAAGAGTCGGACACGACTAAGTGACTTTCACTTCACTTTCATAAATTTGCAACAATCTTATTTGGTGGCAGAAACCTTAGCTAAATTTATGTGAATTTATCGATGGTCTTTAATCTCTTTTGTACAACTGTTATTGCTGTAGCTGATTAATGAGTTTGATTATGGAGTGTTATACCACGTTGTTACAATTATATTCTAAATTTGGAAACCTATCTGGCCCCACAGGCTTTTAGATAAGAAATTGTGGACCTATAATACATCTATTTCTCTGGATGGTTATTTGTTTAATGTGTAGTTCTCTTGTTAGATCATAAGGTCCTTGAAGTCTGAGGCCATGTCTATTTTTGTTGACCATTTTGGCCCTCTTTGCTCAAGTTAGCACATAATAAACAATTTATAAATATTTGTAGAAGGAATGAATTAATTGAATTTGCTCATCTTAACATGAACTATGGTAATCAAATGTAATAAATCACACAAGCTCATTATATAATAAAAAAGTGTTGTATATAATAGAGTATTGATTGGCCTAAGGATTTTCGTATTGTTTTACTTATTTCAGGTGATTCACTGGAAAAACTCCCCGTGTCTAGAAATTGTCAGCTTGGTCCACATCAGCAGAAGTCTGCTTCCCTGAAACCCCTCTCCATGTCTCAACTGAAGCAGTGGAAACATTTTCCTGGAGACCATTTAAATGTTACAGATCCTTTTCTTGAAAGAATAAGAGAAAATGTATCATTCTTTTTTCAAAATATAACCAATCAAACTATTGCTATATAATGAAATATTACTTTATGACGTTATTTTGCTTCCCCCTTTAAAAGGTTAATCTAGTAAGTAAATGTACTTTTGGAAAATAAATAGAATTATTTTAATTATAATACTATATTTTGTTGCACGCTGTATTATAGTTTTGATACGGTAGTCAAAACTGACTTGTTTAATGTTTTGTATATGTTCCTAAATATTGAAACATTAAAGACATACTTCTATCATCCTATAATTGCTTATCAATAATTCCATAATTTGTACACTTTATTAAGTGCTTTCTAAAGAATTTTCATAAGGAATATTAAAAAGTAAAATGCCCAGTTTCTTGTCTTTGGGAAAGCTAAATCGATTAGGAATTGTAGCCGTAGATGTGGGAGACAATTGCAAACTTTGATAAGTTTAAACTATAGCTCAAAGGAGAAAGAGAATGAGAGATTAGGCTTACAGATGCTGAAGATGTGATGCAGTAGTTACTGCAGGGCAGTTTGGGTGAGAATGGTGTGTAGGTTGTGGCAGGATGGGGAGGAGCGTTGGACACTTCAGAGCACTGGTTTCTAATCTGGGGCCTCTGACTCCTAGGGGACTGACACGCGGTCTGTAAAGCCATGTCCACCAAGCATTGTGCATACACTGGACCATGGTTCAGCTACCATCATGCCAAAGGTTTCTGAGGTAATTGTTGACATTAATGTACAAAGCAAGCTTTACAAGACTGAAGTCTGCAAAGAGAAAGGAATTACTCATTGAATCTCCAGTTAGGGCTCCTATAATCAGCTTTTGATTCCTTTTAGGGAAATTTCTTTTAGACTGAATATGGTCTTGAGGTTTTGAGTTAGGACTCAATTATCATCAGATCTGAGTTCTTTAGATCTGTAGTGCCATGCCTGGGCGTTTGTGGGCTTCCTTAGTAGCTCAGATGGTAAAGAATCCACTGGCAATGCAGGAGACCCCAGTTCGATTGCTGGGTTGGGAAGAATTGAAGAAGGGAAAGGCTACCCACTCCAGTATTCTTGCCTGGAGAATCCCCATGGACAGAGAAGCCTGGTGGGCTACACTCCATGGGATCGCAAAGAGTTGGACATGACTGAGTGACTAAACATGCACACATATGCACGCCTGGGCATTTGTACGTCTATGATTCATGAACTGGCATTTTGGGGACCAAGTTTGTTAGAAAGGAAGTAATCAACTAATAAAAAGCAAAAAATGGTATTTCTGGACTCTGTGTATAGGCTTCTTATGTGAGGCTTAACATATAAAACTGTCTTCAGTATGTATCTTGTATCACATTATTCTCAGGTATAAAATCTTTTTAAAAAGGTAAGAGACTAGTTGCATTATTGTCTGTGTTAATTATTGGGGACCAGCCTCGATATGGCCCAGGGTATCCTCGGGATGAACAGCGTCAGCGTCAGCGAGAGAGAGAGAGAAAGAGAGAGAGAGAGACAGGGGCTGATGATTCCTTGGTTTACGCAGGAAACCAATAAAACCCCAGCACGGGGTTTGCTCTGTTTACGTAGGCCGCAGGCACCCTCTAGAATCACTGGAGGCACCCCACCATGGCACCCCCTCGAGTGGGTCTTAGAAGCCCAGGCAGATAAGTAAACTCAGAGGGCCCAGCGCTCCAAGGATCTCAACCAGAAAAAGGAGAATAGAGAAAAGGACGGAAAAAGAGAAAGAACGACACGGGGAGACCAAGCTTCAGTGAGCAAGGCCCAAAACTTTATTTTCCAGTGCTGCTTTTATACCCTAAGTTGTGCACATAAAAAATACAGAAAGGGAGGTATAGAGTCATGCCAAAATCACGCGGGGTCAGCAGTCTTGACCCTTATCAGGATCAGGGCTTATTTTTGTATGTCTCGTGATATACAAAAGTTTTAGGTGGTTTACATCATCTTCTGGCCAGGAGGCCTGCTAACAGTTTATGGCCCTCTCTCCTAACAAAGGTTAGTTAGTTAGAAAAAGTCTTATATTCTTTTAAGGTGATTTTCCTAAAGTCAGGTGCTAGACACATGACAAAGTTACATTCCTATAAGGCAAAGGTGTAGTGAGCTGCAAGAAAGGAATTTATTAACTTAAGATCTGATGTGGTTAAATCAAAGGCTACTACTTATTTTCTCTATATGTGATTAATATATTTCCAAGGATACAATAGATAGAGGAAACTTTGCAGCAAGCATTGATTCAACAATGAAATCTTTTTTAGTACTATTCTAATGATTTTAACTTCTTCAACAAATTCCTGTATTTTAGAATATTAGGCTTTCTGTCCTTGCATGGCTGGGAGGCTGTAAACAGTCACATTCATAGGTGAGCCCGGACAAACTTGTCATGCAAGTTAGAAAGCTATCAGAGGGGCTTGGATTGGAACACTCCTATTAAGCCGAGAACTTTTTAACTATAGCTCTGAATTAATGTTTTCAGAGAAAGGTGGTTGGGGGGAAGCCCCCGTAAGTATTAGAGGACTTGATAAGAGGCGTAAGATAGTAAGGCAGTCAGACTCCGGTTTTCTTTGGGGTGGATGCTCAGGTAAGTCCAGGGGGTTCCTCGAGTCCTGATTAGCTTTTGCCTGTCAGGCCTCTTCCCCAGTTGACCTTTGCCACGGGTAGGATTTCCCTCGCTGGCTCCCGGCAGTTAATTGTAGTGGACACTAGGGTGTACTGCCCAGGTTGCCCCCTTGAGGATCAAGCTGCTCATTTATCCAGTTGTTGGGAGTGTCACCGATGATCACTCATAGCCAAGTCTCTCTCCAGGAAGAGCCCACAGCCAAAAGGAGCTGCCTTATGCAAAGTTCCCCTCCCTCCCCTAGGTGACTGGCGCCCGCTGATGAGGTAGGCTAGAAAGGCCCAGCCCCCTGCCTCAGTCTGGGACAAGCCTTCAGGACCACTCCACTCCAGGCCCTCCACTGAGGCCTGTGTTGACGCTTCACTGCCGTTCAGCATGTCTCCATGTCCAGACCCACTTCCTTCAGTGCCTTACAGATGTCGTTCCTAACAGACTCCGTGCATGCAGATCTGCTTGGTCTGTTTTCCAGATGACCTAAGACATTACCCACAGAGGCATCACCAAGGAAAAGCACTCGAATAATTATTCGATGGCTTACAATTGTCATTAGTTGTTGGCAGAATAATCATTGAATGGAATGAGCTGATACATGAAAACATTTTTAAAAGTATAATAAATTTTGCTTTATGCCGCATTTGAAAAACAGACCATGTTGAAATGAATTGCTGTCTGTACATTCACAGTGTTGTACAGTCATCACCACTGTCCATTTTCAGAGGAGTTCTCTTCATGTCTCCCCCAAACCAGAGGCCTCTATCCAATGACTCCCCAGTTGACAAAAGCAGTGAACTCTTTTCAGTCTTCATCTGGACGTCTGTTCACATTAGGTATTGGTGAACTGCTTGAAATCCCTGCCTTTCTTAATTTTGATTGAATTCATTTGTCACTCCACAGTCGTTTATTGAATACCTAGTGGGTGATGGACGTCATCTTAGGGATTACGCGTCCAGCAAAAGAGATGGTCTCTGCCCTCACTGTGCTTTCATTCTAGCATCGTGAGAGTAATACGCGTATATAAGGGAGGTGTCAGGTGGACGTGCCAGGTGGGGCCACTCGGAGGGACCCGCGGCTCTGGGGAGGCGGCTCTGGGAGCCCAGGCCTACAGCTCTAGGCCAGGAAGCCTTGACCATGGGCCTGCTTGGTCAGGATGCATGTCCTCTCCCAGGAGACCCCCTCTGGCAGTGTTCTCAGGTCTGCCTGTGAGAGCCGGTTAAGCTGGTCCCCCAGGGAGCAGGGAGCATGCACCTGCACGCGTGTGGCCTTGGAGCCGTGCACCGAGCTGGCGTGCCTGGGTGTGTGTCTACTTCTGCAGCCCAGAGTCTCCTGAGTAGGAGCCTGTTTTTGTAGATAGTTCTGTGGTTTCCCAGGGCTTCCCAGCTTCCCAGGCTTCCGAGGGCCCAACTGCCAATGCAGGAGACATAAGAGATGTGGGTTTGATCCCTGGGTCAGTAAGATCCCCTGGAGGAGGAAATGGCGACCCACTGCACTATCCTTGCCTGGAGAATCCCATGGACAGAGGAGCCTGGCAAGCTATAGTCCATGGGGTCACAAAGAGTCGGACACGACTATTAACAACATAATATTGCACATGGTGATAGGTTCTATGAAGAAAAATAAGAATAAGGGAGATATTAAAGTGAAGATGGAGACTGCTGTTTATATGCGGTGGATTTCTGCAGAGGCCTGAAGAAAATCAGATTGAGACCCGCGACATTTTCTGGGAAAAAGTGTTCCAGATAAAAGGAACCACAAAGGCAAAGGTCCTGAGACAGATGAAGGAGGGTTGACATATTTGAGAAACAGCTCGAGGCTGCTGTGGAGAGAGTCTGAAGCGTAGTAAGAGATGAGTTGAAAGATAATCGCAGTGGAGGAGGTCAGATGTTACAGGGCATCGAAGACCGTCTTGAAGGCTTCAGCTTTACTCTGAGGGAAATGGAAAAGTACTGGGAATTGAGCCAAGGAAAGTCACGAGATGAGTCGCTCCATGATGAGGACAGACTGTTGGAACCTGGGGTGGAAACAGTGAGATGAGTTAGGAGGCTCTTGCCATAATCTTGTCAAGAGGCGTTGGTGATTGGATCAAGGGGGCGCAGGGCAGTGTTGGATTGAGGATATTTTTGAACACAGAGCTGACGATATCTGAATGGATTGAATTTAAGGTGTAAGAAAAAAAGAAAAAGTGATTTTGGAATCATTTGGAATGGTGCAAGGTTTCTGGCCCGAGCCAAAGGAGAAATGGAGTTGCCAGTTACTGAGATAAGAAGACTGTGAGAGGAGGTTTGTGGGGGAAAAGCACAAGTTCAGACTTGATTACATCAAGTTTGATAAGCCTATTAGGTAGCCAATGGAGGTGTCAGATAAGCAGTTTAGTATGAGCTGAGTTCAGAAACATTGGTCAAGGCTAGAGAGAAATTCAAGATTTTTCAGCTTGTAGATGGTGTTTAATAAAGGCATGAGACTGGAAGATATTACCTCGGTAGTAAATGTTGCTACAGAAGAGATAAAATGAATGTTATAGTGATAAAAATAATAAAGGCTAACATTAAGTTTTTATTACTGTGTTCTAAATGCTAAGTGCTTTGCATACATTAGCAGCCTATGTCATAGTGTTAATGTTGTCTTTGAAGAACTGAATTTTACTGTCTGTTCAGTGATATGTCTGAGGGTAGTTGTGAAACTTACATGAAATATATAGCCAGCCAGGTAGAGAAATATCTTTTTTTTGAAGTATAGTTGGTTTATAATGTGTTAGTTTCAGGTATGGGTATATAACAAAGTGACTCATTTACATATATATTCTTTTTCAGATTCTTTACCATTATAGACTATTGCAAGATACTGAGTATAGTTCCGTGTTCTCTGCAGTAGGTCCTTGCTGCTTACTATTTTATATATAGTTGTGTGTATCTATTGATTCCAAGCTCCTAATTTATCCGTCCTGCCCCTTTTCCTCTTTGGTAACCAGATGTTTGCTTTCTGTGTCTGTGGAGAAATATCTTGACTACATCAGAATTCCTCTTAGTTTTTATTTGGAAAAATGCCCTATTCAAACTTGGTGAGCCTTTCAACAACGTGGGTGTTGGTTGCTATCAAAGTGGAATAGAGGAAGGAAAATCTGGAACTTTGGAGACAATCTGAGCGGGAAGAATGGAGGGGAGAAAAATGAGATTGTGGAGGGAGGCTGGGACTGGGTCAGATAAGGGATGTGCCCTGTGATGGGAACCAGGGAAGATGTTTGAATTATAGTTGTTGTTCACTTGACTGTTTGCTAAGTAGTGTGGAAAGTGACCCTGCTTGATCTCTGCCCTACCCCAAAATCTTGCCAAAATTTCAGAAGAGAGGCTGAGTTTGCCAAGAGCCTCCATGTGACCTGGGACCAAGGCTGCCTGCAGGACACAGGAGCCTGGAGGCTGAGAAGACCAGCGCTCATCCGTTGGGGATCGAAGAAGGCTTTCAGGCTGACAGGCTGGGGATTTGCAGAGGATCAGACTCAGTGAACCCAGAGTTTAAGGAGTGTCCAGATAACATCTGGGTTGCACATAACTCAGCGCCTTTCCTGTGGTTGATACTCAATTTATAAGAATTCTTTTGTCTGTTATCTCCTCTGAGATAACACAGTTTGTAACTGTTATTTTGTAATACCTGGCTCCCTCTTACACTAGGCTGAATTCTCTGAGGACGGAGATTTTATCATATTCATCCTAGTATCTCAGTACCTTGGATGGTCCCTGGCACAGACAGCTACTTGCAAGTGAGAAGTGAATGAGATACTTCCGCCTCTGCCCTCCCACCCCCGCCACACACACACTTTAACCGCCATGATTGGGCTCCTTGCTCAGAGATCTCACTTTTCAGGGTATTTTTTAAAGCCGATTGCTGAGTGTGGGGCTGTGCTTGGCACTGAAGAAGGCAGAAAGAAAGTGAGAGTGAAAGTCACACAGTTGTGTCAGACTCTTTGCCATCCCATGGACTGTAACCTGCCCAGCTCCTCTGTTCATGGATTTCTCCAGACAAGGGAGTCCTGGAGTGGGTTGCCATTTCCTTCTCCAGAAGGCAGAGCTAGTGGTTTTTCTTCCTTTCTGGCAGCACGGAGACTTCCCTTCTTCCATGATTTCTGGAATCATGTCTGCAGAATGAGCTGACAAAAGCTGTCAGTGCAAAGGGTATTATTTGAGTCAAGTATGTGATTCATTTCTAATTGCACAAATGCACCTTTGACATATCTTCATGGGAATCAGTTCAGTTCAGTTCAGTCGCTCAGTCGTGTCTGACTCTCCGCGACCCCATGAATCACAGCACGCCAGGCCTCCCTGTCCAACACCAACTCCCGGAGTACACTCAAACTCATGTCCACAGAGTCGGTGATGCCATCCAGCCATCTCATTCTCCGTCGTCCCCTTCTCCTCCCGCCCCCAACCTTTCCCAGCATCAGAGTCTTTTCCAGTGAGTCAACTCGTCGCATGAGGTGGCCAAAGTATTGCAGCTTCAGCTTTAGCATCAGTCCCTCCAATGAACACCCAGGATTGATCTCCTTTAGAATGGACTGGTTGGATCTCCTTGCAGTATAAGGGACTCTCAAGAGTCTTCTCCAACACCACAGTTCAAAAGCATCGATTCTTCGGCGATCAGCCTTCTTCACAGTCCAACTCTCACATCCATACATGACCATGGGAAAGACCATAGCCTTGACTAGACGGACCTTGGTTGGCAAAGTACTGTCTCTGCTTTTTAATATACTATCAAGGTTGGTCATAACTTTCCTTCCAAGGAGCAAGCGTCTTTTAATTTCATGGCTGCAATCAGCATCTGCAGTGATTTTGGAGCCCAAAAAAATAAAGTCTGACACTGTTTCCACTGTTTTTCCATCTATTTCCCATGAAGTGATGGGACCAGATGCCATGATCTTTGTTTTCTGAATGTTGAGCTTCAAGCCAACATTTTCACTCTCCTCTTTCACTTTCATCAAGAGGCTTTTGAGTTCCTCTTCACTTTCTGCCATAAGGGTAGTGTCATCTGCATATCTGAGATTATTGATATTTCTCCCAGCAATCTTGATTCCAGCTTGTGCTTCTTCCAGCCCAGCGTTCCTCATGATGTACTCTGCATATAAGTTAAATAAGCAAGGTGACAATATACAACCTTGACGCACACCTTTTCCTATTTGGAACCAATCTGTTGTTCCATGTCCAGTTCTAACTGTTGCTTCCTGACCTGCATACAGGTTTCTCAAGAGGCAGGTCAGGTGGTTTGTGATTCCCATCTTTTTCAGAATGTTCCACAGTTTATTGTGATCCACACAGTCAAAGGCTTTGGCATAGTCAATGAAGCAGAAATAGATGTTTTTCTGGAACTCTCTTGCTTTCTCCATGATCCAGCGGATGTTGGCAATCTGATCTCTGGTGCCTCTGCCTTTTCTAAAACCTGCTTGAACATCTGGGAGTTCACGGTTTACATACTGCTGAAGCCTGGCTTGGAGAATTTTGAGCATGACTTTACTAGCGTGTGAGATGAGTGCAATTGTGCGGTAGTTTGAGCATTCTTTGGCATTGCCTTTCTTTGGAATTGGAATGAACACTGACCTCTTCCAGTCCTGTGGCCAGCGCTGAGTTTTCCAAATCTGCTGGCATATTGAGTGCAGCACTTTCACAGCATCATCTTTCAAGACTTGAAATAGCTCAACTGGAATTCCATCACCACCACTAGCTTTGTTTGTAGTGATGCTTTCTAAGGCCCACTTGACTTCACATTCCAAGATGTCTGGCTCTAGGTCAGTGATCACATTATCGTGACTATCTTGGTCGTGAAGATCTTTTTGTACAGTTCTTCTGTGTATTCCTGCCACCTCTTCTTAATATCTTCTGCTTCTGTTAGGTCCATACCATTTCTGTCTTTTATCGAGCCCATCTTTGCATGAAATGTTCCCTTGGAATCTCTGATTTTCTTGAAGAGGTCTCTTGTTTTTCCTATTCTGTTGTTTTCCTCTATTTCTTTGCATTGATCGCTGAGGAAGGCTTTCTTATCTCTCCTTGCTATTCTTTGGAACTCTGCATTCAGATGCTTATATCTTTCCTTTTCTCCTTTGCTTTTCGCTTCTCTTCTTTTCACAGCTATTTGTAAGGCCTCCTCAGACAGCCATTTTGCTTTTTTGCATTTCTTTTCCATGGGGATGGTCTTGGTCCCTGTCTCCTGTACAATGTCACGAACCTCCGTCCAGAGTTCATCAGGCACTCTATCAATCAGATCTAGTCCCTTAAATCTATTTCTCACTTCCAGTGTATAATCATAAGGGATTTGATTCAGGTCATATCTGAATGGTCTAGTGGTTTTCCCCACTTTCTTCAATTTAAGTCTGAATTTGGCAATAAGGAGTTCATGATCTGAGCCACAGTCAGCTCCTGGTCTTGTTTTCGCTAACTGTATACAGCTTCTCCATCTTTGGTTGCAAAGAATATAATCAATCTGATTTCGGTGTTGACCGTCTGGTGATGTCCATGTGTAGAATAGCTTGCTCTAAATGACAGCGTAAATACATTTGAATCACTTTCTCATTAGGACTGAATCACTAATGGATTAAAGTGTGAGCAGCTCGGATCTGTAGAATTCAACTTCCCAAGAGCTCATCCATCCATTTAGCAGTGTGTATGATAAAGAAACAAGTCAGATAAACCTGCTGTCACTTTGTTTCTGAACGTTGAGTTCAAGGCCTACTTCACATTGTCTGGCAACTTCCTGCCAAGATTGAAATTCTGTGATTTGCAGCAAATGACATGCATAGTCAGTAGGTGGCACTGTTTCTCTGCGTTGGTTCCACGTTAGTATACTGGGTCTTAGAGGGGTTTGTAGACATGCTATTTTTGTTGTTGAAGAAAGGACTCAACAAAGGGATGTAATTTTCTCTTCCCTTGTGTGACACAGGGTTTTTTGGTTTAGAATAGTTTTCCTGAAGCCTCTTGTGCAGCTGACCTGTGTTCTCTGCTTCAGGCCTTTACAGCCTAACATCCCTAAGAGCCTTATGTTGTCCACAACGTCCATACCAGTTCAGCATGCAGCTTTTATGATAAAATAAACTAGGGAAAAAATCCTTACTGACACAGACAGAACGGTTTGTTGGAGTTTGTTACACTTACTTGAAAACCTAAAGTGTTAAATGTAGTTTAATCTTTATAATTTTTTTAATTTATAAAAAATGATAAATCTCTTTTGAGTAAGAGATGAAAAGCCAATAAAACAGACAAAACAAACAATTCCTTTATTTCTATTGTTTTAAGAAATTTCAGAAAGTACTAAAGACATTTTAAGTAGTTTTAAATCCATACAAAGTCAGAGGTAGGGACGCAGCAAGGGGGCGGGAGAGAAGCTCGTTCACACAGTTGCTCCCTCATCTTCGCTGTGGTCTTCCTCCTCAATGTGATGGGAATATTTGGTCCACATTGATGTTTCTGCTGTCACAGCACAGGGTAGAAATGATGCTTTACCACCAGTGCAGTTGATCTGATTGCACCTCCCGTTCTGCTCAAGTTGCTCAGATTGACAAACAACAAGACACAACAGGCTACTTTGAGGTTTCCTTATACACAGGGCAAGGGCTTCCCAGGTGGCTCAATGGTAAAGCATCTGCCTGCCAAGCAGGAGATGTAGGCTCGATCCCTGGGTCAGGAAGATCCCCTTGAGAGGAAAAGAGCAATCCACTCCGGTATTCTTATGTGGGAAATCCCATGGACAGAGGAGCCTGGCAGACTATGGTCCATGGGGTTGCAAAGAGTCGGACATGACTTAGCAACTGTACAAAAACAATATACAGGACAGGGAACAAGAAAACCTGTCCTGTAAAAATGGAGCAGAAGCTTCCTGACTCCAGGCAAGGCCTCCAGATGCCCAACTACTCTGCACTTGGGGTGCATGTGATCATGGGACGTATGACTGAGGGGGTTGGACAACCTCAGTTACCAGGGGGTCCTTCAGCCTTTATACCTTTCAAGGTTGAGAAATAAAGAATACAAATGGAGGCTGCTGCTAAGTCACTTCAGTCGTCTCCGACTCTGTGTGACCCCATAGACGGAAGCCCACCAGGCTCCCCCGTCCCTGGGATTCTCCAGGCAAGAACACTGGAGTGGGTTGCCATTTCCTTCTCCAATGTGTGAAAGTGAAAAGTGAAAGTGAAGTTGCTCAGTCCATAGCGACC
Organism: Moschus berezovskii; assembly: GCF_049115385.1. Taxonomy (NCBI): domain Eukaryota; kingdom Metazoa; phylum Chordata; class Mammalia; order Artiodactyla; family Moschidae; genus Moschus; species Moschus berezovskii. The sequence continues at coordinate 11,863,402 of NC_142475.1, read as the reverse complement.
CCACGGACTGCAGCCTACCAGGCTCCTCCATCCATGGGATTTTCTAGGCAAGAGAACTGGAGCGGCTTGCCATTGCCTTCTCCGACAAATGGAGGCTAAGGTACCATTTTTATTATCGACAACAGCTTACTTGGTGGACTTAGCTTGAGGTCTGTTAGCCAAGTGAACGTAATACTCACGTCTATCTTGTCTGCGAGGAACTGCTTCCCTGGGAAAGCTGTGATTCAGAGGCAGGGAAGGGAACCCTACTTTCTGTAACAGGCTCAAAGCTCTCATCCCAGAGGAAGGAGGTGGAAATTTTTTTGAGAAAAAATTAACATAAAATTCACTATTGAAAGTAATCTATTGAAGTAAGTTTCACATAATGTAAAAACCAATCATTTTAAAGTGGATGACTCAGTGCCATTTATTAATATCGTATTCAAAAATGTTGCTTAGTGATCACCATTCTCTTCCCCTAGAACATTTTTGTCACCCTGTAAAAGATACCTTGTGCCTGTAAGGATTTACTTCCAGAGCTGGGGTAGACTGTTATTATTATGGTCCTTCTCATCTTCTCTAAATCAGTGGCAAGGGAAGGAGGGTGACTGAACATTTGGGGTCCCGGAGGGGTTGTTCTTCAGGGCAGCTTTGGGAGGAAAGGAGGATTGGAGGTGATGCTGTGCTGAGCAAGGCTTCCATCTGACTGTTCTGGTCCGTTAACTCCCTCTCAGCTATCAACAAACAAATTCCAGTGCCTTCTAGTGCAGGTTTCTTTCTCTGTTTGCTGCCTCGGGTCTCAGCTCATCATGCGAGATCTTTGGTTGTGATGCGTGGACTCGCTAGTTGTGGCCCGAGGGCTTATTTGCTCTGCAGCAGGTGGGATCCCAGTTCCCCGATCAGGGATCAAACCCGCGTCCCATGTGTTGTATGGCAGGATTCTTAACCACTGGACCACCAACTTTCCATTTGTATCACTGTTCTCTAGAGAACCAAAATGAGATCAGTCTGTCTGTCTGTCTGTCTATCTCTCTGAGTTGATTCATGTGATTGTGGGGGCTGGTGGGGCAAGCCAAAGTCTAGGGCAAGCCAGCAGGTGAAAAAAGCAGGCAGAATCTCCATGTTGCAGTTTTGAGGCAGAATTCCTTCTTCTTTGGCAACCTTAGTTTTTGCTCTTAATGCCATCTGTTCTAACACATTAGGGAGGATAATATATTTTTTTATTGGTGTTCAGTAGCTAAGTCACGTCTGACTCTTTGCTACCCCATGGAATGCAACAAGCTAGGCTTTCCTGTCCTGCACCATCTCCTGGAGATTGTCCAAGTTCATGTCCATTGAGTCGGTGAGGCCATCCAACCATCTCATCCTCTGTCGCCCCTTCTCCTCCTGCCCTCAATCTTTCCCAGCATTAGGGTCTTTTCCAGTGAGTCAACTCTTCACATCAGGCAGCCAAAGTATTGGAGTTTCAGCTTCAACATCAGTCCTTCTAATGAATATTCAGGGTTGATTTCCTTTAGGATTGATTGGTTTGATTTCCTTGCTCTCCAAGGGACTCTTAAGAGTCTTCTCTAACACCACAGTTCGAAAGCATCAATTCTTTGGTAGTCAGCCCTCTTTATGGTCCAACTCTCACATCCATACATGACTACTGGAAAACCCATAGCTTTGTCTAGATGGACCTCTGTCAGCAAAGTGATGTCTCTGCTTTTTAATATGCCGTCTAGATTTGTCATCGATTTCCTTCCAAGGAGCCAGAGTCTTAATTTCATGGCTGCTGTCACCCTCCACAGTGATTTTAGAGACCAAGAAACTAAATTCTGTTACTGCTTCCACTTTTCCTCCTTCTATTTGCCATAAAGTGATGGGACTGGATGCCATGATCTTAGTTTTTTGAATGTTGAATTTTAAGTCAGCTTTTTTCACTCTCCTGTTTCACCCTCATCAAGAGACTCTCTAGTTTCTCTTTGCTTTCTACCATTATAGTGGTTTTATCTGCATATCTGAGGTTATTGGTATTGTCCCTGGCAATCTTGATGCCAATTTGTGTTGCATCCAGCCTGGCATTTCTCATGATGTACTCTGAGCTTTTCCCCATTTTGAACCAGTCTGTTATCCTGTATCTGGAAACAACTGTTGCTTCTTGACCTGCATACAGGCTTCTCAGGAGACAGATAAGGTGATCTGGTATTTCTGTCTGATTTATAATCAGCTGATGGTAAATCTTAATAGTATCTAAAATGTACCTTCACCACCAACTCTAGACTAGTGGTTTATCACTGCGGATGCTGATTGCAGCCATGAAATTAAAAGACGCTTACTCCTTGGAAGGAAAGTTATGACCAACCTAGATAGTATATTAAAAAGCAGAGATATTACTTTGCCAACAAAGGTCCGTCTAGTCAAGGCAATGGTTTTTCCAGTGGTCATGTATGGATGTGAGATTTGGACTGTGAAGAAAGCTGAGCGCCGAAGAATTGATGCTTTTGAACTGTGGTGCTGGAGAAGACTCTTGAGAGTCCCTTGGACTGCAAGACGATCCAACCAGTCCATTCTAAAGGAGATCAGTCCTGGGTGTTCATTGGAAGGACTGATGCTGAAGCTGAAACTCCAATACTTTGGCCACCTCATGCGACGAGCTGACTCACTGGAAAAGACTCTGATGCTGGGAAGGATTGGGGACAGGAGGAGAAGGGGACGACAGAGAATGAGATGGCCGGATGACATCACCGACTTGATGGAGGTGAGTTTGAGTGAACTCCGGGATTTGGTGATGGACAGGGAGGCCTGGCATGCTGTGATTCATGGGGTCGCAAAGAGTCGGACGCGACTGAGCAACTGAAATGAACTGAAACAACTGGGATTTGAGCAGGGGCTTTGGCCCCACACCAGTCACCTCCCTAGCTAACTTAACACAAAATTAACCATCACCCCATTCATTCTTCTTAATTTTTAGTTAGCAGCACCTCTTTATTATTTACTGTGTGCGAGAGACTTTTCTAAGTGCTTTATTAATGAAAACCCATTATACATGTACATGAATGTAAATCTTAGTATCTGAATATCCTTTATGGTTTGCTGGGTTGTTCCCTGAATATGTGCTCTGCCTGCCACCCATTCATCTACTTTTTGTTCACCTTAATCACTTCCCTGTTCTGTTTGTACTTATTCACTGACTCCTCTTCCTGGGCTGCATCTCTGCCTGCCCCTGCATTCCTAGACTCTGCTGTCATTCTGTGGCTCTGATTGTCACAGAATCCAAAATAACAGGAGCAAAAAATGAGGCAGAAGTTGATTTCTTAAGTAAAAGTCTGGGGTCTGGGTTGGTAGTCCAGGCCCGTGTGACCTCAGTCGCCCTGGCTCCCAGCTTGGTGCTGCTCTGCTGTTCTTACCACGCAGCTTCCACCTTGTGGTCCAGACTGGCTCTAGCAGTCATCTCCTTCCAAGGGTTATGGGGAATGAAGGAGCAAAGGGAGGCAGGAGCTATATTCATTGAGCCTTCTTCACTGGAGTATTGGGGCAGAAGCACATTCTTCTAATAATGATCAATCCACACAATCTTTTTTTTTTAATATATGAATATATATTATTGAAGTATAGTTGACTTACAGTGTTTCAGGTGTACAGCAAGGTGATTTTATTATTATTTTTGAAATTTCAATATTATTTTTGAAATTTATTTTCCATCATCTCCATCCTCCACAAGACTTTAGAGCTATGCTGGGTGGGAATTCACATTGTCCAGTCTTGTACCAAATGGAAGCTCCTCAGCGAGACATCCAAGGAATCAGTCTCAACCAGTGTCAAGCAAGGAGACTCTGTGGCTTTGGTTACTGTCTTGGCCTAGACGAGAAATCACTTCCACTGATTGTACTGGGGAACAGCCCTATTGGTTACACTCCACCTTGAATATATTTAATCGTGGCAGAAACAAATAATTGATAGCTTTTATATGGCGGAGAAGGCAATGGCACCCCACTCCAGTACTCTTGCCTGGAAAATCCCATGAATGGAGGAGCCTGGTAGGCTGCAGTCCATTGGGTCGCGAAGAGTCGGACATGACTGAGCGACTTCACTTTCACTTTTCCCTTTCATGCATTGGAGAAGGAAATGGCAACCCACTCCAGTGTTCTTGCCTGGAGAATCTCAGGGACGGGGGAGCCTGGTGGGCTGCCGTCCATGGGGTCGCACAGAGTTGGACACGACTGAAGTGACTTAGCAGTAGCAGTAGCAGCATTGCTCTCAAACTCATCAAAAGAAGGAAATTTCAAAGCTTAGAGAGAAATCACATGTACTTAGATCTTATGAGAAATATCATGGAAATACCACTTCTGTCATCTCTTTGGAAGAAAGCTGTTATCGGGTGTTAGTGGGACATCCAGAGGACCTAATTTGTTTATATTGGGTTGGCCAAAAGGTGCCTTCAATTTTTTAAGTAAAAATAACAAACACAGTTTTCATTTTCACCAAGAACTTTATTGAACAGTGTATTCGCGGTTTCATTCCACTGTCTTCAGCTATTCTTCAGACTACTTCCTAATTCCATCTTCCCAAAGTTTTTTATCTTTTTGAGCAAAGACTTATTCCAGGTTCCTTCTACAGTCTTCCAGAGAATTGAAATTTTTTCCATTAAGAGAAATTTTGTAAAGACCGGAATAAATGGACATTCGAAGGTGCAATGTATGGTGAATACAGCAGATGAATCAGAACTTACCAGCCAGGTTGTAACAGTTTTCGCCTGGTCATCAAAGGAACATTCTTGCATAATGTATTCTTGCATTATCCTGATGGACAATTATGCGTTTTCTGTTGGCTAATCTCCAAAGCTTTTTGTCAAGAACTGCTTTTAGTTGATCTAATTGGGAGCAGTACTTGTTGAAATTAATTGTTTGGTTTTCTGGAAGGAGCTCATAATAGAGGATCCCTTCCAATCCCACCATATACCCAACATCACTTTCTTTGGATGAAGACTGGCCTTTGATGTGGTTGATGGTGGTTCATTTTTCTCACCCCACAATCTCTTCCATTTCACATTATTGTATGCTGCCGCTGCTGCTGCTAAGTCACTTCAGTCGTGTCCCACTCTGTGTGACCCCATAGACGGCAGCCCACCAGGCTCCCCCGTCCCTGGGATTCTCCAGGCAAGAACACTGGAGTGGGTTGCCATTTCCTTCTCCAATGTGTGAAAGTGAAAAGTGAAAGTGAAGTCGCTCAGTCGTGTCCGACCCTTAGGATCCACTTTTTATCACCCATCACAATTTGTTTTAAAAAAGAACATTTTTGTTACGTTAAAGTAGAGAATCATATGGGGAAATATGATCAAGAAGGTTTTTTCAATTCACTTATTTGAAACCCAAACATCAAAGCAATTAACATAACCAAACTGTTTTCAATGATTTTCAGTGCTTGATTTGTTTATTTTGGCTATGCTGGGTGTCTCCCATGTGGTATAATGTTGTTTGTTCTCAACGTCTTGATTTGATCACTGTCAATTTCACGTGGTCTGCCCTACCATGAAGCATCATCCAGCAAGAAATCTCCAGCACGAAACTTTGCAAACCAATTTGACATGTTTGATCAGTCACATTACCTTCTCCATACAATGCAGAAATGTTTTTTTTGCATTTCAGGTGCATTTTTATCTTTCTTGAAATAATAAAGCATAATATACAAAAAATGTTGCTTTCCTCCCTTCCATCTCCAATATTAAAATGGCTACACAAAATTCACCAATTTTGATAATTTTTAAAAAAATGCAAACTGATATAGCTGTCACAATACAGTCCAACAAAGTTGTTTTGAATGAAGTTAAAGACAACCAAGTGCTCATTAGAGCCTTCTTACGGAAAATGAAATTTTGTCCAATCCAATATAATTCTGGGCCTATTAAGGAATTCACTTTTGTTTAAAATTTATTTACTTTAATTGGAGGATAATTACTTTATAATATTGTGATGGTTTTTGCCATACACCAACATGAATCAGCCACAGGTGTACATGTGTCCCCCATCCTGAACCCCCCTCCCCTGTGACTCCCCACTCCCCCTCTGGGTTGTCCCAGAGAACTGGCTTTGGCTGTCCTGCTTCTTGCATCAAACTTGCACTGTCCATCTATTTTACATGTGGTCTTGTACATGTTTCAATGCTATTCTCTCAAATCGTTCCACCCTCGCCTTCTCCCCCAGAGTCCAAAAGTCTGTTCTTTACATCTGTGTCTCCTTTGCTGCCCTGCATGTAGGATTGTCATTACCATCTTTTTAAAACTGAAGCACTTTTGTGCCCATCTCAAGGGAACCAGAGCCTTAAAATTAATTGGACAAATATAAAGTCAGTATCTGGAGAAGGCAATGGCAAGCCACTCCTGTACTCTTGCCTGGAGAATCCCATGGACAGAGGAGCCTGGTGGGCTGCAATCCATGGGGTCGCTACTAGTCGGACACGACTGAGTGACTTCACTTTCACTTTTCACTTTCACACATTGGAGAAGGAAATGGCAACCCACTCCAGTGTTCTTGCCTGGAGAATCCCAGGGATGGGGGAGCCTGGTGGGCTGCCGTCAGTGGGGTCACACAGAGTCGGACACGACTGAAGTGACTTAGCAGCAGCAGCAGCAGCAAAGTCAGTATCAGAGCCTTGTGATGGTCAGAGCTCTGGTGTGGGAGTCCACCCATCTGGAGGCCTAGGCAGAACTGTCTCATTTGGCTTCTGATCATATAGAAGTCGCTTATTTTTGCCCATCCTGGGGATAATCACAAATCATCATGGATTGCTTAGACATTTTGCTAAATGCTTTATAGTCATCGTTTCATTTACTTTTCTTAACAGTCCTTAGATGTATATATTATTATCTTCATTTCAAAGAGGAAGAAACCAGACCTGGAAAAGTTGCATACTTCCTTAGACCACCAGGATGGTTAGTGGTAGAAATTAGTCACTTAGTTGTGTCTGACTCTTTGTGACCCCATGCACTGTAGTCCACCAGGCTCCTCTGTCCATGGGATTCTCCAGGCAAGAATCCTGGAGTGGGTTGCCATTCCCTTCTCCAGGGGCTCTTCCCAATCCAGGGATCGAACCCAGGTCTCCCGCATTGCAGGCAGACTCTACCGATTGAGCCACTAGGGAAGCCTAGTGGTAGAAGCTGGGTATAATCCCAGAATGACATGGCTTCAGAATGCACTTGTATTCTCCAGCCTTAAACCTGTAAGCTAAATGAAAATTTAAGGAATATCTTGCAGTCAGATCACATGTTCTCAAGGTACATTTACCAGAAAAACTACCTCAGAAAAGCAAGAGTTTGGGAGCTTATGAAGAAAAATGGAAGTAAGAACAGAAGAGAAAGAAAAAAAAATTAGACCTATTTCTAAAAGAAAAAATCATATATAGTAGATATTTTAAAAATTGTTATTGAGGCTCCATATGAAAGAGATTTATTAGGCTTGCCATTGCCTTCTCCGGAATAATTATTCGCAGTGGTAAAGAATCCATCTGCCAATCAGGAGATGCAAGGTTTGATCCCTGGGTTGGGAAGATCCCCTGGGGAAGGAAATGGCAACTCACTCCAGTTTTCTTGCCTGGAGAATCCCATGGACAGAGGAAGCTGGTGGGTTACAGTCAATGGGGTTGCGAAGAGTTGGACATGACTGAACGACTGAGCACTTTCATAATAATTATTTATCCTGATTAAGGAGTCTTGTGTTCAAGAAATATCTGTAGAGGAGCTGGAAACAAAGCCAAGAATCAAGGGAAAATATCATTTTGTGAGAATGACCTGCTGGTGGCAGCAACAGATCACAATTGTCTCTCATCCCATTAGGAATTCCAAGCACAGCTTCAAACATGACTTTCCTGTTTTTACAAGATTTCAAATCACAGGCTGCTGTTATGATAGCTATAAAAATTGGAAAATCATTCTAGCTATCAATATGACTGACAGGATTATTTTCCAGAACAGTTTCTATTCCAGAATTTACATTCATTTCTTCCCCTGTTGGTTGAGGGGATGGAAGAGGGTGGGTATTACTAATTAAGTGAAAATTGTGCAAACATTTTAAAAACTGAGGGACCAGACCACTGAAATTGGTAACACCTTAGTTATTAACCTCTGATTTTGTTGTAAGATGAATAAAGATTTAATAAACTGAGTTTTGCACAGAATGAAATATTTATTGCTTTGTTGAGAATGTTTTGAGAGAGCTCCAGTAATGATTTTTCAGTTCTCTTTCATACAAATGAAGGAATGCTTTGACTGTCAGATGGCTTTGAAAACATGGAAATAATAATGTTAATTCTTTAATAGTAGAAGATAAATGAGTGTTTTGGATGGTCTATCTATGCCTATGCTATGCTATGCTATGCTATGCTAAGTCACTTCAGTCGTGTCTGACTCTGTGTGACCCCATAGACGGCAGCCCACCAGGCTCCCCGGTCCCTGGGATTCTCCAGGCAAGAACACTGGAGTGGGTTGCCATTTCCTTCTCCAATGCATGAAAGTGAAAAGTGAAAGTGAAGTCGCTCAGTCGTGTCCGACCCTTAGCGACCCCATGGACTGAAGCCTACTAGGCTGCTCCATCCATGGGATTTTCTAGGCAAGAGTACTGGAGTGGCTTGCCATTGCCTTCTCCGATCTATGCCTAAGGAAGTGCTAATAAAGAGAAATTGAAAATTTCTACAGTTTCTGAGCTTTGAAGAAGGCCAGTCTCATGTCTCTCTCCCATCGTTATCCTTGGAAGTCCAGGTGTAGAAGGTTCTTAAGGGCAGACAGTAATCCTTTGACTTGGGCATTGCTTTTTCTCTGAGTAGCTTAGCCCCATAGGCCTTGCTCCCTCTGAGCTGGGTTTCTGGTTATAGAGTACTGCTGAGGAGGAGATAGAAAAGTCATGCTTCTTATCAGTAAAGTGTCAGCAGACCACATCCTGGCTTCCTGAATGGAAGGAACAAAAACTGCGTCTTAAAGGATGCTGAGTGCCTTGTAGATAAGAGATCTAACCCAAAGCTGCATCTGGATGGAGCCCTTTAACAGGAGAAATATGATAGACCTGGAAGGACACGTTAAGCTTTCAATAATTCCTATACCCCGAGATATTGATGGCACCAAGCAAGCATGCAATTCATGTGAGTTAAACAAAGAAACAAATAAGACAGATAACATAATGCAAGACAACCCCTTTCATTTCTTCATAAGGAGCTCTAGGTCTATCTCATTTATTTATTTATTCTTCTGCCATGTGTTATTTGAGCATTCTGATATTCATGCTAAAATAATAGATTTTATTAATACCTAGATTCAAAGATGGGGCATCCTAGGTGGCGCTAAGTGGTAAAGAACTCATCTGCCAATGCAGGAGAGATAAGAGACGCCAGTTTAATAATCCCTGGGCCGGGAAGATCCCCTGGAGGAGCGCATGATCACCCACTCCTGTATTCTTGTCTGGAGAATCCCATGGACAGAGGAGTCTGGAGGGTTATAATCATGGGGTCGCAAAGAGTCAGACATGACTGAAGCGAGTGAGCATGCACATGCAGATTAAAAAATGCTTGTTTCCATTTCTGCAGGTTCTTTCATAATTTGGGTGGGAAGCATGAATCAGGAATCTACATTTTAGAAAAAACAGAAATTTTTTAAAGTTGGCCAATTGTAACTACACTTAAATAACGCATTTTCTGCCAATTGATGTGATATGCCATTTATATACTATAGGTTTATTTCTGGACTTTTTGAGTTTTGAATTGATTTGTCTGCTCTTGAACTTAGACAAAGTATTTTAATTACTATGGATTTACAAGGTTTATTAATATTTAGTAGCTCAGACCTCCCTATAGTACGCATCTTTTTTAATGTTTCTTTTGTTATTAATATTCTGTCAGTTACTTTTCTGGATGAGTCTTAAAATTATTTTGCCAATTTGGGGAATGAGCATGAGTTTGAGCAAGCTCTGGGAGTTGGTGATGGACAGGGAAGCCTGGCATGCTGCAGTCCATGGGGTCGCAAAGAGTCGGACATGACTGAGCAACTGAACTGACTGAAGGGTCCTCCTGTCGATGGTCATTCAACTGCTAGATGCAATTTTGGTGCTCTTGCGGGATGCTCATCCTTCTATTCTGCCATCTTGAACCAGAAGCCTTCCATAGTCTTAATTGGACATTTAGATTTCCTCTTCTGTACATTGCCTTTTTATTAGAGTGTCTCTTTCCTTATTGTTTTTCTTTTACTGATATTTAAGGTTGAAAATATTCAGGTTGATTTAATTATTGAATATTAACATTTACTTTACTAGCGTGTGAGATGAGTGCAATTGTGTGGTAGTTTGAGCATTCTTTGGCATTGCCTTTCTTTGGGATTGGAATGAAGACTGACCTTTTCCAGTCCTGTGGCCACTGCTGAGTTTTCCAAATTTGCTGGCATATTGAGTGCAGCACTTTCACAGCATCATCTTTCAAGACTTGAAATAGCTCAACTGGAATTCCATCACCACCACTAGCTTTGTTCGTAGTGATGCTTTCTAAGGCCCACTTGACTTCACATTCCAAGATGTCTGGCTCTAGGTCAGTGATCACATTATCGTGACTATCTTGGTTGTGAAGATCTTTTTTGTACAGTTCTTCTGTGTATTCTTGCCACCTCTTCTTAATATCTTCTGCTTCTGTTAGGTCCATACCATTTCTGTCCTTTATCGAGCCCATCTTTGCATGAAATGTTCCCTTGGAATCTCTAATTTTCTTGAAGAGGTCTCTTGTTTTTCCTATTCTGTTGTTTTCCTCTATTTCTTTGCATTGATCACTGAGGAAGGCTTTCTTATCTCTCCTTGCTATTCTTTGGAACTCTGCATTCAGATGCTTATATCTATCCTTTTCTCGTTTGCTTTTCGCTTCTCTTCTTTTCACAGCTATTTGTAAGGCCTCCTCAGACAGCCATTTTGCTTTTTTGCATTTCTTTTCCATGGGGATGGTCTTGGTCCCTGTCTCCTGTACCATGTCACGAACCTCCGTCCAGAGTTCATCAGGCACTCTATCTATCAGATCTAGTCCCTTAAATCTATTCCTCACTTCCACTGTATAATCATAAGGGATTTGATTTAGGTCATATCTGAATGGTCTAGTGGTTTTCCCTACTTTCTTCAGTTTCAGTCTGAATTTGGTGGGCTGGAAGAAGCACAAGCTGGAATCAAGATTGCTGGGAGAAATATCAATAACCTCAGATATGCAGATTACACCACCCTTATGGCAGAAAGTGAAGAGGAACTCAAAAGCCTCTTGATGAAAGTGAAAGAGGAGAGTGAAAAGGTTGGCTTGAAGCTCAACATTCAGAAAACAAAGATCATGGCATCTGGTCCCATCACTTCATGGGAAATAGATAGGGGAACAGTGGAAACAGTGTGAGACTTTATTTTTGGGGGCTCCAAAATCACTGCAGATGCTGATTGCAGCCATGAAATTAAAAGACTCTTACTCCTTGGAAGGAAAGTTATGACCAACCTTGATAGTATATTAAAAAGCAGAGACATTACTTTGCCAACCAAGGTCCGTCTAGTCAAGGCAATGGTTTTTCCCGTGATCATGTATGGATGTGAGAGTTGGACTGTGAAGAAAGCTGATTGCCGAAGAATTGATGCTTTTGAACTGTGGTGTTGGAGAAGACTCTTGAGAGTCCCTTGGACTGCAAGGAGATCCAACCAGTCCATTCTAAAGGAGATCAATCCTGGGTGTTCATTGGAAGGACTGATGCTAAAGCTGAAACTGCAATACTTTGGCCACCTCATGCGACGAGTTGACTCACTGGAAAAGACTCTGATGCTGGGAAAGGTTGGGGGTGGGAGGAGAAGGGGACGACCGAGAATGAGATGGCTGGATGGCATCACCGACTCTGTGGACATGAGTTTGAGTGAACTCTGGGAGTTGGTGATGGACAGGGAGGCCTGGCATGCTGTGATTCATGGGATCGCGGAGAGTCGGACATGACTGAGCAACTGAACTGAACTGAACTGATTAACATTTACTTATATTTAATATTTTGGTTGGTCACTAGTCCTTTGTCAGTTGTTTGCATTACAAGTGTAACTTCTTCGCAACCTTTTGTTTCTTTATTTATATAATTCTTAAGTTTTAAAATAGCCAAATTTGTATTTTTCTTTTAGAGTTGTGATTTTGTTTGCTTATTTGTTCTTTTATTGAAGAAATTCTTTCTTGCCCTGAAGTCATAAAGAGATTCTGTAATTTCTGCTAAAGTTTTTGTTTGTTTATTTGACTGTGCCAGGTCTGTTGCAGCACGTGGGATCCTCGATGCTTGTTATGGCATGTGGGTTCTTCAATTGTGGCAGGAGAACTCTTAGTTGCTGCACGTGAGATCTGGTTCTCTGACCAGGGATTGAACCTGGGCCCCCTGTATTGGGAGTGTGGAGTCTTAGCTATGGGACCACCAAGGAAGTCCTCTCCTAAAGTTTTAAGTTTTATGATTTCCATTTAGGTCTTTAATTCACCGGTAATGTATTTTTGTAAGGGATGTAAGATAGGAATCTATGTGTTTTTTCCTGATTGCATAATTAATTGTCCTAATAATATTTGTTGAACAAATTTATCCCTCCGAAACTAGACTGTAAGGGCTTCCCAGGTGGCTCAGTGTTAAAGAATTCACCTGCCAATGCAGGAGACGCAGGAGACCCAGGTTTGATCTCTGGGTTGAAAGATCCCTTGGAGGAAGAAATGGCAACGCACTCCAGAATTCTTGCTTGGAGAATCCTATGGACAGGGGAGCCTGGAGGGCTACTGTCCATAGAGTCGCAGAGAAGCTGGACACAGATGAGCGACTGAGCATGCACTCAGTAGAATGTAATGTCACCTTGGTCACAGTTGAAGTTTCCACCGTGCATGGAGAAGTTCTGCATTTTGTATTCTTTTATGTTGGTTTGTTAGCTTAACCCTGAATAAATACTATGTTTGTTCAATTTACATAACTTTGTAATAAATTTTGACATATTAATGGAAAGCTCACCCATTTCACTTAAAATTTGTACTGACTTGTTTTTGATCTTCTGTTCTTTTCCATTAATTTTAGTTTTTGCTTGTAGAGCTACATACAGCCATTGACATTGTTTTTTAGTTACTCATTCTCTATTTAGTCCATTTTCATAGTAATACAAATGTCTTAAGAAAGAATGGAAAAGATCTTATCACTCTGGAAAATCATTATACTTATTGATAGCCAGCCTGGTTGTGTCTTCTTGTCTGGGACAATTTTTTCTCTCTGTCTCCCTCCCTCTGCATGCTTGTCCTTGACTCTCTTCTGTTTTTTCTTTTTGCACCAGTCTTTGAACGTTTTCTAATAACTCAGACTCTTTATTAATTACATTGCTACTGCTGTTGCTGCTGCTAAGTCACTTCAGTCGTGTCCGACTCTGTGTGACCCCACAGACGGAAGCCCACTCCCCCGTCCTGGGATTCTCCAGGCAAGAACACTGGAGTGGGTTGCCATTTCCTTCTCCAATGTGTGAAAGTGAAAAGTGAAAGTGAAGTCACTCAGTCCTGTCCGACCCTTAGTGACCCCATGGACTGCAGCCCAACAGGCTCCTCCATCCATGGGATTTTCCAGGCAAGAGTACTGGAGTGGGTCACCATTGCCTTCTCCGGTTAATTACATTCAGTTCAGTTCAGTTCAGTTGCTCAGTCGTGTCCGACTCTCCGCGACCCCATGAATCACAGCACGCCAGGCCTCCCTGTCCATCACCAACTCCCGGAGTTCACTCAAACTCATGTCCACAGAGTCGGTGATGCCATCCAGCCATCTCATTCTCGGTCGTCCCCTTCTCCTCCCGCCCCCAACCTTTCCCAGCATCAGAGTCTTTTCCAGTGAGTCAATTCGTCGCATGAGGTGGCCAAAGTATTGCAGTTTCAGCTTTAGCATCAGTCCTTCCAATGAACACCCAGGATTGATCTCCTTTAGAATGGACTGGTTGGATCTCCTTGCAGTCCAAGGGACTCTCAAGAGTCTTCTCCAGCACCACAGTTCAAAAGCATCAATTCTTCGGCAATCAGCTTTCTTCACAGTCCAACTCTCACATCCATACATGACCACGGGAAAAACCATAGGCTTGACTAGACGGACCTTGGTTGGCAAAGTAATGTCTCTGCTTTTTAATATACTATCAAGGTTGGTCATAACTTTCCTTCCAAGGAGTAAGAGTCTTTTAATTTCATGGCTGCAATCAGCATCTGCAGTGATTTTGGAGCCCAAAAAAATAAAGTCTGACACTGTTTCCACTGTTTCCCTATCTATTTCCCATGAAGTGATGGGACCAGATGCCATGATCTTTGTTTTCTGAATGTTGAGCTTCAAGCCAACCTTTTCACTCTCCTCTTTCACTTTCATCAAGAGGCTTTTGAGTAAGAAACCCCAATTTGCAGCTACTTAAATACAATCTTTCTGAAAAATGGCCCACATCCATCTTTATTCCCAAATCTTAGTTGAATGTTTTGTTCTTTTGTGCTGACACCTTAGGCTTAGTTTTGTGCCTAAGTTTTTCCAAATCTTAAGTAAAACAATGTCAGTGGTTCTGAGATTTCTTACCTCTTGGAGGAATGTTTACTTGTTTTCCCTGGACAGTATAATAAGTTTCCTCTTATCTGAGAAGCTATGATTCTATTGTTTCTTCAGCTGTAAGTAGAACTGCTAGCTGAACACAAAATTGCCATAAAACAGCATAAGATTTTCTACCTTGCTAAAAGTGCCGATGGGATCATTTCGTGTTCTAGGTTTTCAGGATGGGTCAGCATTATTTTCTACCTTTAGTTAAAAAAAAACAAAAACGCAACTGTAACTGATGTTTGGAGTACACTTTTAAAATGTAGATAAAATCCATGGAAACTTGGAAACATAAACAAATCCTGGCAAGATAATTTTAGACAATACCAAACTTGAATTGTGGGGATAGAGCGGAGAGGAGGGTGTTCTCTGAAGGAGATAAGCCCTTCTTCTGGGATTTGGAGCTTCATTTGCTTCTGCTCAGAACTCCAAGTGCTCTGATAATTAGATGGGATCAGGTTCTTTCTGTCTCAGAGAGGATTTTGGGTGTCTCCCTTGGAACGAATCCCCAGTAGCCAGAACAGAATCCAATTTTCTCCTTGCAGTACTGCCACAATGTATTTCTTCACTGCTGACTCAGAAATTTCAGAGTGCTTTGCCATCAACTGCAGTTTGAGAAGCTCTGCCATGCCCCATGGCCATAAGCAGAAATCTTGATCAACAGAAATCTTTATTTGAGCTGGCAGAGCTGATTAACTTATACCTGTGTAAAGAACTCTGATGGTTCCTAGACTGGGGAAACCTCTCCTATGAGTAAAATAATGGGATTTAAATTTATTGTCGATAAATTGGCCGCTTGCTCCTTTTTCCATAATAGACCCTGTGAAAGGCGTGCAATCGCCTCTGTTCAGCCCGTCCTGTTCCTTTCACCCAGCCTGCCTAGTTACATGTGTGCATTCACATGTCTTCATTCTTTAATGACTTGATCACCTCAACATTTTTTAATGTTGAGGTCTTTTTCCTCAACATTACTTCTCCTCCAGTACCTGTTTATACCTTTTTCTTTTTAAAATTATGAAATACTTTAAACATACCAAAAAGGTATATAGTGCAATATAGTAGCAGCTACCGCTACACATCACACAACTTTCACTATCATAACATTTTGCTGGGTCGCTTTAGATGTTTTTTCATTAAGAAATAAAATCTACATTTAAGAAAATAAAGGGAAATGAACTTTTTAAAAAAGAAACAAAATTTAACAAATACAGTGAACCCTACTCTGACCTCATTCCTCTTCTCAGAAATGATTGATATCCTGAGTTTTTCTGTAAAGTTTTTAAAGTATTGTTTTGTGGGCTGTAAAACTTTATGTAAGTGTTATAGCACCATGAGTATTCTTTCCACCTACTCTTTCTACTCTACATATTTAAAAAAAATTATCCATGCTAATACAAGTTGCTCTGGTTTCTTACTGTAATTGCTGAGTAATATTCGTAGAATGAACATATCACTATTCATTGTTTATCCTATGAGGAACATTTAGGTTGTTTCTTTTTTTTCCCTCTATAAACAAGTTCCCAAACTTATTTTTGCTATATCTCTTTAGATACCTGAGCAAGACTTTGTCTAAAAGATGGAATTGCTCAGTTATAAGCTATTCCATCCTTATGGAAAAATTACTCTCCAAGTGGCTTTTGCCAGTCTCTGTGGAACTGAAATCGTATCTTAGTGAAATTGTATTTAACTACAAGTGGAATTGAGTATATGGTCATATTTTAATTGACTATTTCCTCCGAGAATCGTCCACTTTAAACACTGACCTTTCTGTTTTACTTGTTTTTATGAACCTTTTGCATATTCTGAACACTAATCTTGTGCAGTTGCAAGTAAAATTATTTTCTTTGAAGTAGTTCGTATTGTCATTTTGTTACTAGAATGCTTTGATGTGAGCTTTCCGAGTGGCTCAGCGGTAAAGAATTCATCTGCTTTGCAGGAGACACAGGAGATGTGGGTTCAGTCCCTGGCTCAGGAAGATTCCCTGGAGGAGAGCATGGCAGCCCACTCCAGTATTTTTACCTGGAGAATCCCATGGACAGAGGAGCCTGGTGGGCAATAGTCTATAGGGTTGCAAAGAGACATGGCTGAAGGGACTTAGCACATGCTTTGATGTACAGAGGTTTTGGTTTCTTTTTTTTTTTTTTAACTTTGTATCATTTTGCTCAATAAATATTTTTTATTTTATTTTTAAATTTATTGGAATATAGTTAAATCACAATGTTGTGTTAGTTTTAGGTGTTTCACCAAAGTAATTTGGTTGTACAGAGGTTTTTAAATTCAACCTTTCCTTATGACTTCTTGTCTTTTGGTTAAAAAATCCTTCTTTACACGAAAGTCATGAATATATTTTTCCATATTTTAATGTAAAAGCTTTAACGTTTTCCTTTTCACATTTAAGCATTTAATCCACCTGAAATTTGTTTTTGTATATGCTGTTTAACCAGGATCTAGGTTTTTCCCCCTCTCTTAAGGATCACTGCTTATTCCAATACTATTTACATGCTAGTTGATAATTTCCCCATGATTTTTAGTGCTGTCTTCTGTTTCTGGACTTTCTGTGATAGCTCGTGGATATTCTTGGCTGTCCTTGTCCTAAGCGCTATTAATCACTACAGCTTAATACCCAGATGTGTTCTTCAGAATGCTGTGGCTGCTTCCGGCCCTTTGTTTTTCCTCTAAAGTTCAGAATTAGCTTGTCAAGATGCAGAGAACAGTCTTGGTATTTTGACTGGGTTTGCACTAACTTTCCTAGATTCATTTTGGGAGACTTGCCCTCTTGAAGATATGGGGGCTCCCCATCTGTGAATGTCATCAGTCTGTTTCCATTTATTTAACCCTTCAATTGTGTTTTGTATCATTTGGCGTTGTTTTATAGCCTTTTCCACAGAAATGTTGCACATAAATGATAGATTTAGTCCTCGGTATGCGTGCGTGCTCAGTTGCTCAGTTGAGTCTGACTCTGCGACCCCGTGGACTGTAGCCCTCCAGGCTCCTCCGTCTGTGGGATTCCCCAGGCAAGAATACTGGAGTGGGTTGCCATTTCCTACTCCAGAGGATCTTCCTGACCCAGGGATTGAACTTGCGTCTCTTGCATTGGCAGGTGGATTCTTTACTGCTGTGCCACCTGGGAAGCCCAGTTCTTGCTATAGGTGGTATTTATTTTTTTGTGAAAAACATGGTATTAAAACTTGCTCTGGCTGCTTGTTTGTTACTGGTGCATAGAAAAGTCATTGATTCAGGCCTGTTGATCTTGCTGAACTCTAGCAGTCTGTAAGTTCTGTTAGCTTGTCTGTTGACATATCATCTGGTAATGAGTTTTGTTATTCACTGGTAGCCTTTATATTACTTTTTTTATTTTACAGTGTCTTCCAGTACAATGTAGGATAGAATCAGTAATAATAGATATCCTTTATATTTTCTACTTTAAAGAGAATAGACCTAACATTTACCATCAAATAAGATGTTTGATGTAAGAATTTGGTTGATCCCCATTCTCAGGTTAGGGATATTTCTATTCTTATTTTTCTATGATTTAAAAAACTTATGAATGGGTTTTCATTTATATCAATGCATATTCTGCAACTATTGGAAGACTCATAACTTTTTTTTGCTTTGTTAATTAGGTAGAGTACATTAATAAAATTTTAATATTAAGCCATATTTGTATCCCTAGAAAAAACATAGTTCAGCCAAGAGGAATTTTTAGTATACTCATGTATTAAGAAGCATTTTATTTAGGACTTTTGCATTTGTATTCATAAATGGTATTAGCCCATAATTTCCCTTTTTCATGCTCTCCTTAGTTTGTGTAGTATAATGGTCATATTAAGTTTGTTAAATGAACTGTAGAATTTGTCTTTTCTGTGCTCTGAGATATAAGACTGAGATTGTCTATTCTTTGAGGATCTGCTAGAACTTGCTGGTGAAACTCTTCAGGTTTGATGTTTGTTCAGTGTGTGTGTGTGTTTAAGAGGGATAGATTTTTAAAACACTGAAATGCTTTCTTTAATGGTTGTAAAGTTTATTTAGGGTTAGAAAAAATTCTCCTTATGTCAGTTTTGGTAAATAAAATTTTTCTAAAAGTGTCATATTCAAATATATTGGCATAAAGTTGTAATTTTATGATTTTTAGATATCTACTTTCTTTATAATTCTATCATCTTTTTCATTCCTGGTATACTTTTTACTTTTCTTCTTTTTCCTGATGAATCTTGCCAGATTCTGTTTATCGCTCATTTTGTCACGTTATATTATTGAATTCATTGTTTTAACTGTTGCTGAGTTAATTATTAAGGTATAGTCCATATTTAGTAAACTGCATAGGTATAAAGTGTATAATTTGATGAGTTTGACACACGTATATAACTGTGAAACCATTACCACCATCAAAATGATCACTTCCAAAGTTTCCTCATGTCATTTAGTGATTCTCCCTCCCTCCCTTTCCCTCTTCCAGTGTGTCATCTTCAGGTGACCACTGATCTACCGTCTATCACTGAAAACTGGTTTGCATTTTCCAAGAATTTTATATAAACGAAAGGATGGAAGCACTTATTCTTTTATGTCTGGATTCTTTCACGCAGCACAGTTATCTCAAGGCTCATCCATGTTGTTGCATGTGAGAGTATTCAGTCCTTTTTAAAACTGAGCAGTACTCCATTGCGTATATATATACCCACAATTTGTTTATCCATTCACCTATTGATAGACATTTGGATTGTTTCCAGTTTTTGGTTCTTACAAATAAAACTGCTGTGAACTTTTATGTAAAAGTCTTTGGGTGGACTTTTACTCCTCTTTGGCAAATATCTAGGAGTGGAATAATTGGATCCTTTGGTGGGTATGTGCTTAAAAATATTTTACCTTGTTGTTCTTAAGAGGACAATTGAATTACTCAAGTTACTAGCACAAGAAATAGAAGTTCCCTGTGTTTTTCCCTTGTACTTTTGTGGTTTCTTTTCTTTTTTTTTTTTCTATTTAAGCATCTGGTTCCACTGGAATTTATTTTGGTATAAGAAGTGAGTTATCTAATTAATTTTTCTCCAGATGGTAAGTTAATTATCCCAACACATACATTTGACAGCAATGTAAATAGATTGATACTGGAATCATACTTTTAAATCTCATCACAATACTGGCTAAAGATTTGGAAATCTTGTTAACCCACACAAACAGAAACAGGGGCTTGTGGGTTGCTTGGAAAGTCAACAGGCAAGTGAACCATTCCCAAATGAAACATTAATTAAGGTTATTTTGAGGATATTTTTTGCTGTATTTAATAGAACAACAGAAAACAAAAGACATTTTAACCTCAAATATTTACCTCAGACAATAACTTCATGTAGTCTATAATTTTTCTTCAGTAACAATTATGTAGTTAAAGAAAACAAGGTCATTATTTTGAATTTTTTTCATGTTAGTTAAATGTGAAGTGAGGATAAAAAATGAAATAGTCAAGTTGACCAAAGTAAAAAGATAGAAAACACAGAGTTTCTGCAATTTTCTCATATGATTCATAGTCTAGAAATGAACTTTTCTCATTATTTTGATATTCTGATGATTTCTTAAGATAAATCATCCATGTAGGGGCAAAACTGATATTTCTCCTCTGAAAAAAGAAGCTACTATTGTTAGTTCTTTTAGATACCCATTCTTTCCCAAAATACATGTGGTGTAACTTTTTGATTACCATATTAATAAAGATAATGCTCAAATATTTTAGATATCAAACTTATTGTAATTACTATAGAGGAGAGATAATAAATCTTGCTCAAAAACTGGATTGCACCTGGGATTTGAAACATTGAATATTTTGATAGAAAATGACTTTAGTATAATGCATGATTTGTGCAAAAGATAAATTTATTTTTAAGAAGATTACCTGAACTTGTTTCAAAAGCTACAAACTATTACATTCCTTTTCCTTTTGTTTCTGTTACAAACTTCTCTAAGCTTTGTGCTATTTTGATCCAAAAGTATTTTGATTTGTTTATTCAGTTAATATTTGTTTCTTATTTATTTAACAGTTATTTGTTGACACTGTGTAGGCACTAACCTGGATGCTGAGATACAGTGTGGAAGGAAGATGGACAAGGTCCCTGATCTTATGGAGTTTATGTTTTAGCAGGACAAACAGACAGTAGACACATGAAGACACAAATAAGATGAAAAATGAAAGTGAGAGTCTCTCAGTCGTGTCCAACTCTTTGCAACCCCATGGACTATACATACAGTCCATGGAATTCTCCATGCCAGAATACTGGAGTGGGTAGCCTTTCTCTTCTCCAGCGGACCTTCCCAACCTAGGGGTTGAACCCAGGTCTCCCTCATTAATTGCAGGCAATAATGATGCAGAAGCTGAAGCTCCAATTCTTTGGCCATGTGATCTGAAGAATCTACTCATTGGAAAAGACCATGATGCTGGGAAATTTTAAGGACAGGAGGAGAAGTGGTTAAGAGAATATGAGATGGTTGAATGGCATCATTGACTCAATGGACATGAGTTTGAGCAGACTCTGGGAGATTAGTGAAGGACAGAGAAGGAACTTCATCTGCAGTCCACGGGGTTGCAAAGAGTTGTACATGACTTAGGACTGAACAGCAAGGCAATAATAGATACTGGGAAGAAAATTACCTGTGTGACATGAGGGAGAATGATGGAGGTGGGCAGCATATAACGGTGTGGCCCCTAATATGTACTGAGCATCCCTGCCAGGCCCTCTGGACTTTGTGAATCCAAAATCATGCCTGAGATCTGGGCTTTGGAGGAAAGCAGACAGAATTGTGTCCCCATAATTCATAATTATTTTCTGCCCAGAGGCAGATTTATCAGTCACGAGCTAATGCTGGTTCAACCTTGGAGAGCCTCGCTATTGCAGCCCCTGTGAGTGAAGGGAGTTGCAGAATGTTCTAGATGGTGAGGGTAAGCCAGGTAGCAATGAGGAAGCATTTTCTTTGTAAGCATTTCAGGGAAGCTGTCCAAAGCCATCTCAGGAGACTTCCATACCTAGAATTCAACAACTAATTGTGATTTCTCTTTTTAGTTTGAATATTCACTTTCATGCCTAATTCTGTATTTGCATATTTGAATTCTTTTTCTATGAGAGACCCTCCCTATTCCAACTTGTATAAACTTCAAGCCTTGCAAAACTTGGCCTTTGTCTATCTGTATGACTCTGGGTAAGCTATTTAAATTCACAGTTTCCTCATTTTTAAAATGGGCATAATACCTCAATCATCAGGTTGTGTGAAGATTGAAAGAAATTAAATAGTATTTCAAATGTTATGCACAGCACCTGGCACATAGTAAGTACTGAATATGTTATAGCTATTATTATTATTATTAACCCTAAAAGAACTTATAATTCTGGTAGAGAAAACCAACAAATGTAGATCCATAGGCCACTTGGATACAGAACAGTATAGAGGTTGAGGATGTAGGATCTGGAGACAGATAAACCTATTCAAATTCTAGTTTTGTAACTTATTTGCTATGTGACCTTAAGCCAGTTACTTAATTTCTCTGAGCCTCACATTCCTCATTTGTAAAGCAGGGTAATATTGGCTACTTAAAAGCTTTGTTTCAGTAATACAGTGCTCAGTTCATGGAAAACCTTAAATAACACTTAGATATTTAAACTAGAGAAATTCTCAAATATAAACACAAGGAGATCTACCTAAGAATGTCCATGATTTCTTTGTTTGCAATAGAGAAAAACTGAGAACAACTCAATTTTTAAAACAACTTGTTTTGCTCATAAAATGGAATGTATAATAATTAAAATGAACTAGATCTATGGATTTAATATTAATAAATCTAAAAGGATAACATTGACCAAGAAAAAGCAAATTTCAGAATATTATGTACACTGATGCATGCATGCTCAGTTGTGTCCCACTTTTTGCAACCCCATGGACTGTAGCCCTTCAGGCTCCTCTGTCCATGGGATTTTCCAGGCAAGAGTACTGGAGTGGGTTGCCGTTTCCTTTTCTAGGAGATCTTCCTGACCCAGGGATCCAACTCACGTCTCCTGCCCTGTAGGCAGACTCTTTACCTCTGAGCCATCTGGGAAGCTCATGTGCATAGATAACACTTGTTAAAAAGAATCCACACAAAGTAATATTGTTAATGAACACATATGTTCCGATTATCTATTGCTTCATAACCATCTACCCTAAAACTTTGTAAGTTAATAAACATTTTATTTGGCTACAGTTCTGCAGCCTGGGCTTGGCTCAGCTGGTCAGTTCTGCTGGTCAGTAGTCAGTCGGTGGCTGGCAGGTCTGCTGGACCTGGGTCAGCAGGGGCTCAGGCGAGCCGGGCTTTCTCTCTCCTTGTTGTTTTGGGACTTCTCCTTCTCCTTGTAGCCTCCACAGTGTTCTTTACATGTGGTCTCTCACATAGGCCAGGTTTCCTAAGTGGTAGATCAGGGCTTCCAAGAGTGCAAAAGTAGAAACATCCGGACGTTCTTACAACTTAGACATGGAACTGGGCCAGAATCATTTCTACCATTTACAGGCCAACTTGGACTCAAGGGAGGGGTCTACTGAACGATATGAATTCTGGAAGGAGTTTTTCATTAGAGGAAACTAACGTAACAGAGATCCATAGTGTGTGTGTATAAAATGAACATAAAACAACATGGTCAGGATCAGTTCAGTTCAGTCGCTCGGTCATGTCGAACTCTTTGCGACACCATGGGCTGCAGCAACCAGGCCTCCCTGTCCATCACCAACTCCCGGAGTTTACTCAAACTCATGTCCATTGAGTTGGTGATGCCATACAACCATCTCATCCTCTGTCACGATACACACATTCAAAATATTAGTTGCCAGTGGCTAGAGAGGAAGAGTAATGGGACAAGGGAAAAAGAATTTCTAATATAGAAATTTCTAATTTCTGTAACATTATTTTCTCTAAAAACTTGATCTGAGATAAACACAAGCATTATAACATCATCCTTTATACTTTTCTGTTTGAAATTAAAAGTTCAATGAACAGTAGCTATTATTCATATGTAGGGAGGGTTAGGTTAATAAGCCAATAACCTGGCATATGTTGTTTCTAGGAACATGGTGTTTCCTTTCTACCAAGTTCGTCTTGGCATGGGGGCACATCTCTTCTGATTAGCACAGAAACTGGCAGCCTCAAGGTCAAAAGTTCTAATATGCTGATTGAATGTAGCTTCATAAATACTTAGTATGATATTGACTATTGAGTTTGGTGGTGTGCTAAAAGCAAATATGCTTGTAATTATGAAACATACAGAATTTTCTCGCGTCATTGGAGAAGAGCAGAAAGTAGCATAAACTGACTGAAAGTATTCGCTCAGTTGTGTCTGACTCTGGGCAACCCCATGGACTACAGCCCGCCAGGCTCCTCCGTCTATGGGATTTTCCAGGTAAGAATACTGGAGTGGGTTGCCATGCCCTCCTCCAGGGGATCATCTCAACCCAGGGATTGAACCTGTGACCCTTACGCCTCCTGCATTGGCAGGCAGGTTTTTTACCACTGGCGCCACCTGGGAAGCCCCTAAATTGACTGAGGCTGTTGCAGATATGGGCAGAAGAGGGAGATCAGTATGGGATTCAAATATCAGCAGATGCTCTAGGAGAATGTGTGACGTGAATGAGACCTTGATGGTAGGGTGGGTTTGAACAGCTGGTTTGGATGGCCCAGGATTCAAGGCATCAGAGGGGAAGGAAAATGTTCTGAAGAATTAAATTCAAGTATCAGAGGTTGGGTGGGGGGAAATATGGAGGACCTTAAAAGGAGAATTAACGAAGTGTTGAAGTTTGGTTATTATTGTTTTAACAATAACAAAAACTTCGCAATTTCATTTAAATGAAAAAATCTTATTTATGTTGAAAAATAATTTAACATTTTATCTCTGTTACTAGTTCACTTTATAGTCCAGCTGGCTAAGCTTTTGGCCCTCAGGTCACAAAGAAAAAGCAACTCCTCCATGTTGGCACCAAACCCTTGGATCACAAGTTTGAGAAGTGACTTAGTCAGTGATGACTTGTCCAAACAATTGAGACCAGGGCTGACTCATTAGTGGACTTGTGTTAATAATGGGTATTCAGCTCACAGAAAGGGAATACTTCCCAGATGACGAGCATGTCCAGAGACCGGCTTTAATGGGCCTTGGGTAGCCTTGAATGTGGGAGCAAGAACTGCCCACAGGAGAAGGGGGTGTCCACCACTCCCTTGGCAGATGTAAACAATCACGACTGCACTTCAGTTTGTCCCTAGATGGCTGGACAGGGGACCGAGAGGCTTCAGTAACTAAGTGAAGATTTTAAAAACATATATTTAACAAAAAGCATTTCTCTAAGAAGATCTCATGTAACTGCTTTGTTCAGGCAATTCGAGTTAATAACCTGCAGCCCAGTGCAATCCTGGGGCATCCTTGGAACCCCTGTTCATGACTTAACACCTCTTTAAGGAATAGACAAGCCATCTGCAGCAACATGGATGGGTCTAGAGAATATTATGTTTAGTGAAATAAGTGAGACATTGACAAATACTGTTTGATACCATTTAAATGTGGAATCTGAAAAATAGTACAAACAACGTAAATGCAAAACAGAAACAGACTCACAGATATAGAAAATAAACTAGTGGTTCCAGAGCGGAGAGGGAAGGAGCAGGGAAGGGAAGGACAAAATAGGGGTATGGGATTAAGAGATACAAACTACTGTGTGTAAAATAGATGAGCAGCAAGGATAATATTGTACAGCACGGGGAATTATAGCCATTCTCTTTTAATAACTTTTAGTGGAGTATAACCTTTAAAAACACTGAATCGGTGTGTTTTACACCTGAAACTAATATAATGTTGTAACTCAAGTATACTTTAAAAAAAAGCCATGGACAAGTGAAGGGCAGCAAGAACATAATTATAAACAACCTCAGGAGCCAAGAGCCAAGGACCACATGCAGGTCAGAGTCAAGGAGTGGCTAGGCAAAGAGCAGCAGAAAAGACACCCGCCCAGGGCCTCGTGTTCCTGGGGAGAAAGCTGGACTCTGCTAACTCAGATGGGACCTCTTGTTTGTGTATTGTTTTATGTTGACTGACAAAACTCAAGTTTTCACAAGTATTCTTCTACTTTGGCTGACTTCCCTGGTAGCTCAGATGGTAAAGCATCTGCCTGCAAAGCAGGAGACCCGGGTTTGATCCCTGGGATGGGAAGATAACTGAAGAAGGAAATGGCAACCCACTCCAGTACTCTTGCCTGGAGAATCTCATGGACAGAGGAGCCTGGTGGGCTACAGTTCATGGGGTCGCAAAGAGTCGGACACGACTGAAGCGACTGAGGAGCACTCACTAAAGAAAGAATTAAAAAATTTTTTTTTAAATATTATCTTGATCTAATCACAGGGAAGGAAATGATCTATAATTTTCAGAATTTATTCTGTATCACCAGTACTGGGCTTTCTGAGTCTTTTGAGTCTTTTGAGAACCAATACATAGGTTCTCAGGGAACAGTTTGTGATGGAGTCGGGGGCTGATGGGAGGTGGTGCAGGGTAAGAAGTCAGTGAAAGAGAAGAAATTCTTTTAAAATTTATTGTGTATCTATGTGTGCAGGCACCAGGGATGCCAAATTATAGAAGAAAAGGTCTCACTCCTTAAGTCATTTATAAAAGTCTTAGTAACTTAGATTTCTCTGTTTGGAAGAAAGAGCCAGATAACCCCAACCATGCAAATCTGAGTTTAATCCATGTGAGAAGGAACAATGGGTAGAAACAGAAAAGCTATTCCCTCTGATCAATTAATATTAGTTGAACAGGGCCAGGCTCTTTTATACATATTATATCATTGAATATTCTCAAGAATTCTGGAAGACAGGCATTGTTATCACTCTTTTACTGAGGAGAAAAATGGAAACTCTGATACGTGCAGCAGTTCGTTCAAGGTTCACAGCTGGTAAGTGGTATAGCTAGGATTCCACCCTGATATTAACAGTTACCGTTTATTGAGTGTTTCAGGCAGTGATAAGCATTTTATTTATATTATCTCATTCAGTTTTCAGTAAATTAAACAACCTTATCCATTACTGTTATTTTTCCCAGTTTCAGCTCAGTTCAGTTCAGTCGCTCAGTCATGACCGACTCTTTGCGACCCCATGAATCACAGCACGCCAGGCCTCCCTGTCCATCACCAACTCCCAGAGTTCGGTCAAACTCATGTCCATCGAGTCGGTGATGCCATCCAGCCATCTCATTCTCTGTCGTCCCTGTCTCCTCCCGCCCCCAATCCTTCCCAGCATCAGAGTCTTTTCCAGTGAGTCAGCTCATCGTATGAGGTGGCCAAAGTATTGGAGTTTCAGCTTTAGCATCAGTCCTTCCAATGAACACCCAGGATTGATCTCCTTTAGAATGGACTGGTTGGATCTCCTTGCAGTCCAAGGGACTCTCAAGAGTCTTCTCCATCACCAGAGTTCAAAAGCATCAATTCTTTTCCCAGTTTACAGATAAGGAATTTGGGACTTGAAGAGTTGCTCGTGGTGTACAAGTCCCAAGTGGCAGGACAGTCATTTGACCCCTTTTTTCTGACTGTGCTTCCCTTGGCAGTGAGACAAGTTGTCAAGTGAAGGGAGAGGCAGACCAAGATGCCAAGGAGCAGCCTGTGACTTGAAGTGAGAGATCCCAGTGGCCTGAATTGCTTGCTTATGGGCTTTTGTATAGCCATAACAATACAGATACATATATTAGTAGTTGGGTATGCTTTAGCTGGGCTTACCAGCTTGCCAATAAGCTGGGCTTATTGGTGCTAGTGGTAAAAAATCTGCCCGCAGTGCAGGAGACATAAGAGACAAGAGTTCGATCCCTGGGTTGGGAAGATTCCCTGGAGGAGGAGGACATGGCAACCTATTCCAGCATTCTTGCTTGGAGAATCCCATGGAGAGAGGAGCCTGGTGGACTACAGTCCATAGGGTTGTGAAGAGTTGAACATGACGGAAGTGACTTAGCACGCACGCATGCTTTAGCTAGGGGGGCTTCCCAGGTGGTGCTAGCTGTAAAGAACCTACCCGCCAATGCCAATGCAGGAGATGTAAGAGACACAGGTTCGATCCCTGGGTCGGGGATCCCTGGGTTGGAAAGATCCCCTTCAGAAGGGAACGGCTATGCATGCTTTAGCTAAATATTCAGTAAATTTGCTTTTAGTCTTATACATAGATCATGAGTATTACATCTTCCCTGGAAACTTCCAGGTATAAAGACCCAATTTAAGAACAATGACAAGAAACTTGATTGTATCTGGCATAAATCCTACTGACCATCTCAGCCCTGGCACCATCATTGCAGGTGCCTTAGCTGACAGAGACCCCCGGACTGAACCTTCTCTTTCTCCTTAGATGGATGGTGTTAATAGAGCTTTCCCCAGCCTGTTCTTACAACGGGCCATCACTGTTCGTCCTCCTTATCCTCCCTGCGGTCTTCTGAGTCGTCTTCCTGAAGGTCTTAGCGCTCTGCTTTATTTCAGGAGCTGCAGGCAGCCACATAACTAAATAATGATTTTATTCTTCCCTGAGCTCATAAACGTAGAATTGTGACTCAGTTACATTCTCCAGAGAGCCGAAGCTATACTCCTATCTGTCCAGGCAAGGAGTTAGACACACAAACAGTGCGGGTTGCTAAGCAATATACTACACACTTTGTTAGCTGCAGCAGTGATGGCTGCCCGCAGTGCCGTGATTTGTGGGGATTCCAGCTCAAGTCCCGAGGACGCAGGTACAGTGAGGTAGGGAAGGGTCATCTGTGGTCTCACTTGGTTGAATCCCTTGTTTTCCTTTCTCCTTCCCAAGTTCCTTTGGATTGACGCCATACTTCGTAATCGGAAGTAGAATAAGGCGTGTCAGAGTGGGAGGGGAGACCTACGAACTGTTCAGTTCTGCGTATGTTGATTAGCTGAGATACCAACGTATCTGGGCCTTACTCGGTGTGTGTGTGCGCATGAGTGTAAATGCATGTGAAATACTTCGACTCTACGAACACTCGCAGCTAACGGGTCCAACCTAGTGGTTCTTAAGGTTTCCGCTTAAATATGACTTTTCACCCAAAGCCACCCACGACTGGGTTAGGTATCTGTTGCCATGGATGGATATTGGTTGCTGTTGTTTCTGGTTATTAACATCCAAAACCCCTCCTGAATTTGGAGAATTCCCTTATGTGTAGTATCTGTGAGACCTCTTCCCACTGAGGAGGCTGACTGGCAGGAGATTTCTCTCCCACTTGTGGGCAGTCCAAGTATCATCCTATCATAGTCTACTTTCTGAAAATTTTGACCATGAGTGAATAATAGATCTGGACACGAGAGATGGCTAGAATTCCTTTCCTGTTTCCAATGGCAGGGGCAGCTGCCTCCTGGGGGGATTGTTCCTCCCATTTGGCATTTGAAACCTTCTGGAGTCCTTCTCAATTTCTGAGCTTGCTGCTGTAGCTCTTCTAGACTCTGTAAGTCCTATCATAGGCCCCCCACCCCCATCCCTGTAGCCTTCCAGAAAATCTTTTTGCCTAAATCATCCAGAATTAGTTTCCAAGCTTGACCCGGGAGCCCTGAATGAATCACACTCCCTTAAACTCACAGAATATCTATATTAGTTTCTTATGGTTGTCCTAACAAATTAGCACAAACTTTATGGGGAGGGGACAACAGAAATTGTTCCCTCACAGTTCCAAAAGTCCAAAGTCCAGAACCAGTGTTGTTGGGCCCAAATCAGGCTGTTGGCAGGGCCATGCTCCCTCCATAGGCTTTAAGGGAGAGTCTGCTCCTTGCAAGACTTTTTGGAAGAACCTAGCTTCTGCTGACCACATCATTCCTTGGGTTGTGGTTTGTGGTTGTATCACTCCATCCTCTGCCTCTGCGGTCAGCTGTCTTCTCCTCTTCTGTGTGGGTCAAATATTCCTCTGTCCCCCTTTGATAAGGATACATGTAATTGGAATTATAGCCTACCCACCAGGTAGCGCTAGTGGTAAAGAACCCTCCTGCCAACGCAGGAGACCTACGAGCTGCAGGTTGGATCCTTGGGTCCAGAAGTTCCCCTGGAGGAGGAAATGGCAGCCCGCTCCAGCTTTCTTGCCTGAAGAATCCCATGGATAGAGGATCCTGGCAGGCTACAATCCATGGGGTTGCAAAGAGTCAGACGTGGCCGAAGTGACATCATGCAGATAAAATTGTGGCTCAGATGGTAAAGAATCTGCCTACAATGTGGAAGACCTGGGTTCAATCCCTGGGTTGGGAAGATCCCCTGCTGAAGGGAATGGCAACCCCCTCCGGTAGTTTTGCCTGGAGTATCCCATGGACAAAGCCTGGTGGGCTACAGTCCATGGGGTCATAAAGAGTCAGACAGGACTGAATGACTACGCTTTCACTTTCAATATAGATCTCTCCATCTCAAGATACTTCATCACAACTGCAAAGAGCCTTTTTGCCACATATGTCAACTCACAGGTTCCAAGAATTGGGCTGTGGATACCTTTGGGCCATTCTCAGCCAATCACAGTTTCCTCAGTTTACTCCTCTGGAGTTCCGGTGGTCAGGTTACTTGTCCATCTCCCTTACTAGATTGTGGACGCCTGGAGTTCAGGAGCATTTGTCATGACTTGGTGACTGAACAACAACAATGATCATTAATTCCTCGTGCCAAACTTCTCGTGTATATTCAAGATATTTGTTGACTGATTCAATAAACATGTTAAATCCAAGATATGATCATTATTCCATCTTCTTTTCAGCACAAGGTTTGAAATTTAAAAATTTGGCAAATTTTATCTCATCATAGTTTTGATATCAGCATTCTCTGTTTAATCCAGTTAGTTTTGCTTTCAAACCTCTAACGGTTCTTTTCACTTTAGGACTAAGTCAATAGATGTGAAACTTGCATCATCATTCAGCTCCGAGAAGAGACATTGCTAATGGATCACGGCTCCTTCTTAAGAGCCCAGACACTGCCTTAGAATCCTTGACACAGTGTTCCAGGCAACTGCTCCCTACTGAGCAAAGTTGGCCTGCAGTACAAAAAGTTTTACGTCATCATATTCAAAGGGTAAACAACTAGTGTCTTCAGTCTGCTTCCACTTTCTCATCATTTCCAGCGTTATCTGTCCTTCAACCAGAATAAAGCATACCATATTCATTCTCTAAGTTTACCATGTTCTGCTCCTTTCTCTCCTACCCAGGTGGGAACCCCCGTTCCGGTTCCAAAGCAAGTCCCACTTCAAACAAAAGAAATTTTTCTTTAACCTTGACACATATAATCATTTCTTTTCATGCCACCAAATGATTATTGTCTCCAATTATAATTAGCACCTATTTACCCCAGTAAGTTTTATTTACTTACTCCATCAAACTGACATTTAATTGATTCTCTCTCCCTTAAAGACAACACGTTGAACCCTTCACTTCTTTTCTGGGTTTGTCAGAGGAGACTCTCATGACCTGCCAAAAGGTCCTATCAGGGGTGCGGATATGGCCCCGGCTGCATTAAGTCTGCTTAGAGGACTGTTCAGGAGTGTGTGGTTCTGACCAACTAGAACCTGAATTCTATTTCTGGGCCAAGTTAGGAGGATCAATGTCTTTACCTTCCCAACTCAGTGGTTTTAATGCAAAGTGAGTGATGACAATACCAACAGTGTAACCACTCATCAACACACTCCTCCCTTGCTCTCGGCACGGAGAATAGAGCAGATGTTTCCTCACAGTGTTTCCTGGTGCATCATGAGCCATGAACCCACTTAACCTTGGAGAAGCAACGGTGTGCAAATAAATCATCAAGCTCTTGTCTTCCTTCAGTTATGGGTTCTACTCGTCAGATGTAAAACATTAAACAGCCACAGATGCAATGCGCTATTTTTCATACAGGAAGATAAATCGTCTCAAGTGGGACATATCACCTAAACCTGCTTAATGAAACAAGTATGTTTCAAAGATACATCATTGAACATTTTAAAAAATCATCATAAGGCTGCTCTGGTTTGGATGTAGTTATTTTTTTTTCCTTTTTTAAAAATAATTGAAGTATAGTTGATTTATAATATGCTAGTTTCAGGTGTGCAGCACGCTGACTTAGTGATTCAGTTTTATATATATATATTTTCAGATTCTTTCCCTTGTAGGTTATTATGAAATATTGAGCATAGTTCCTAGTTATTTTCTCTTTGGTAATTGTTGGGATCTCTGGGGCCAATCTGACAGGTTAATATGGCTGTTCATAATGACACAGAGATGGTAGAATCAGTCTCTGCTGGAAATGTTTTTGTGGTTGGTGATGGGAATCTAGGCTGCAAGAATCATCTCTCATCCAATGTCATAGTTCGAGTGTGTTTTTCTTCAAATCTTGGGGAGTAAAACTAGGGCCACTAGAGGCCAATCATGTCCTTTTTATGGCATGTGGAAGGCATCACAAGGGCCTTATATCATCAAGCTCTCTGACTGTTATATTTGGAACAGCCTCATCTGATGTCCACAGATGGTCAGTCACGGCGAACCTGTCCCAGCTCCAGACCACCTCCTCCCTTCTCCCCCTTCTCCAGCTTTCGTCTGTACACCTTTGGCTCAAGAGCCCCAGCAGCCATCAGTTAATTCCTTATCCTCCTACAAATAACCATAAGTAAAGCAATACATGAAAAAAAAGCTTTTTATATTAATGCAGCATTTAGATAATTTTTTATACTTCTCCCTGTTGGAAAGAGTGATTGAATGTACTTTTGTAGAATTTCTAAAGTTTTTAAAAAAATAAACGTGGCTCAGAATTCATCTGCCATTTTATTATTGAATCCCCTTGTGAGTTTGACTTCTCTGACTCAGCGAGGAGCATCATATGAAAAATGGAAATGTTGTCCACAATTGTCAGCAGACCTGCAGAGGAACAGAGACTTAGCTATCGGAGCTTTGGCAACTTTCCTTTCTCTTCTTACTCCTCTTTTGGAGGCAGGGTTGATGAAGGAGAAACTGATCAAGATGAAGATACCAATGGGACCAAAAGGCAGGAGCGAACCTGGGCTGGACTGCCACCGTGAATAACAGGGAAGGACAGGACTCCTTGCCTAATACGGCGAGATGGCGCTAACACAACATCATGCTTTCCAAACAGTTTCGTTGTTTAGAAACAGTCGAAATCTCTGATGCAACTGAGATAATGTCTCCTAAGAGTAAAGTAAAAATTTTAGAGTAAAAATTGCGAGGAAAAACCTCATTATGTAGAGATTCGAGGTTAATGCTCAATGCTAGTATCTTGAGGGGGGATAGGGCAGCCGTTAGCTCCTGCAGCCAACAATCCCCAAAGCAGCTTCCAAAATCCAGTTTCCATTTATCCCCCTGGCCAGAAGCAGAGCAATTAGGAATCAGGCCCCTGCTGCCTCACTCACTTTGCATCAAAATATGGAAGAGTTGCTCACGTTTAGGCTGTTTTCTAGCACACAAAGCCAACCAGCTGGTATTTGGCTAAGTGGGATTCCTGAGAGGAGCATCAGTGGGGCAGCTTACCAGCGTAACATACTGGGGGCAGCCTTCCTGCTACAGCCGATGGGCTGCGTTCCTTGGATGCCTGGTATTTCACTCCGGTTGCCATCTCACATAAACATCTGCTGGTCAAGGCTTTGCGGCAGGCAGGCAACCCTGATTAGTGTTTATAACCAAGAATCCTTAACTTGAAAAAATAGTTATGTGGGTTTTTTTTTCACCCGTATTATCTGGTTTCAGAAAGGCAAGAAAGAATGTTTTTAGAAAAAGGCCCTATCTTAGAGAATGTTGGCTGCATAAAGCATGAAGGCAAGGCAAGAGGTGAGACCTTGTGAGGGCTGGATACTGTGTGCAGAGTGTTCTGGATTCCTTGAGTGTGCAAGCTTCGACATACTCACCAGCTTCAAGCTTCCTTCGCAGTCTGCGGTGGGGTCTCAGACTCTGACGCCTCAGTCAGCTTTCCTGGGATGGCCAAGGCTGCTGGCCCAGTGGACCGCTCTTGAAGGAACAAAGGTGTGCATCAGTGATCCTCATGGGGAGGCAGGGAAGGTGCGTGTAAGAACCGACAGGAGAAAATTCTTCCAGAACACACATTCCCCTCTTCCCTCCAAAAGGACTTTCAAATTGAGGGTAACTAGGAACATGTATTTGGAAAATCCGATGGATGGAGGAGCCTGGTTGGCTGCAATCCATGGGGTCGCTAAGAGTCAGACACGACTGAGCGACTTCACTTTCAATTTTCACTTTTCACTTTAATGCATTGGAGAAGGAAATGGCAACCCACTCCAGTGTTCTTGCCTGGAAAATCCCAGGGACGGGGGAGCCTGGTGGGCTTCCGTCTATGGGGTCGCACAGAGTCGGACAAGACTTAAGCGACTTAGCAGCAGCAACAGCAGGAACATGTATTAATGTATTTTTAAAAAGCATTATTGAGACATAATTTACAGGCCATAAAACTCATATCTTTTAAGTGTACAGCTCAACGGTTAATAATTGTGCAGCTGTCACCACAACCTTACCTTAAATAATTTCCTTCACCCCCAAAAGAAACCTCAGCCCTGCTTGCCATCATTCCCCATCCTCAGCTCCCAACTCTAGGCATCTATCAATCCACTTCCTGTGTCTGTCGATTTACTTTGTCTTTACCTGTCATGTAAATGGAATCATCCGCTATGTGGCCTTTCGTGTCTGACTTCATGTTTTTGAGATTTGTCCTAGTGGCATATCTCGGTACTTTGTTCCTTTTTATGGGCATGTCTGCTTGCACAAACTCAGGGGGATTCTGTGGTCTCCTGTTGAAGACAGTTATATAT
Organism: Moschus berezovskii; assembly: GCF_049115385.1. Taxonomy (NCBI): domain Eukaryota; kingdom Metazoa; phylum Chordata; class Mammalia; order Artiodactyla; family Moschidae; genus Moschus; species Moschus berezovskii. Next base: position 11,829,073 of record NC_142475.1, on the reverse strand, counting down.
ATGTGTGTGTGTGTGAAAGTGAAAGTGATAGTCACTCAGTCGTGTCTGACTCTGTGACTCCATGGACCAGAGCCCACCAGGCTCTGCTGTCCATGGAATTCTTCGGACAAGAATACTGGCGTAGGTAGCCATTCCCTTCTCCAGGGGATCTTCTGAACCCAGGAATGGAACTCGGGTCTCCTGCACTACAGGCAGATTCTTTACCATCTGAGCCACCAGGGAAGTCATATATATATATACACATATATATTTAAACATACTATCTTCTTTTAGAAATTATCATCCATTTTTCAAAATGAAGACACAGAGAGACCAAACAATTCCTTTATGCAATTAATAATTGAAACTGATAGCTTTGACTTCAAACCTGAGGCCTTGTCCCTGATGCACACTCTGTGAACCCAGAAGGTCAAAGGTCTGAGGTCACCTCTGGCATGAAGAGCTCCTCCAAAGGACACAAGAATGCAACCGGGGTGCCTCTGCTGCAGGCTCAGCGAAGGGTGCCATTCAAAGAAACACTTGCAGCAACACTTCAGGAAAACCTTGGAAAGGGATTTAAGTCTTTACTGAGCTCCCTGGACGGAGCGCGTTACCCTGCATGATGCACAGAGAAACAACCGTCCTCTTGGAGAGTCGCCTCTCCTCCAGACGGCACCGAGGACCCAAGTGCTCCCGCTGGGCCCCCCTCCCAGACCGCCCCCCGTCTTTGCTCTCCCCCAGCCTCCTCCCTCTGACTCCAGCTCGTGGCAGTTGGCTTGCCTTCTGCTTCCTCCTCCAGGGAAGAGTTATTTTCTTTTGTCTACAGTCCTCGCCCTTTTAATGCAGGTCCACTTAGTCATTCTGCATTCTGGGCTATTCTCTCCTCTGTTTCTCTTAAAGAGACACTAAGACTATGTGTGACACTTAAATTCTCTTAAAGAGACACTAAGAATTTCTACCCTAATGGCAGAAAGTGAAAGTCGCTCAGTTGTGTCCGACTCTTTGCGACCCCGTAGACTGTATCCATGGACTTCTCCAGGCCAGAATACTGGCGTGAGTAGCCTTTCCCTTCTCCAGGGGAACTTCCAGACCCAGGAATCGAACCAGGGTCTCCTGCAATGCAGGCAGAGTCTTTGCCAACTGAGCTATGAGGCAAGCCCATGGCAGAAAGCAAAGAGGAAGTAAAGACCCTCTTGATGAAAGTGAAAGAGGAGAGTGAAAAAGCTGGCTTAAAACTGAATATTCAAAAAACCAAGATCATGGCATCTGGTCCCATTACTTCATGGCAAATAGATGGGGAAACAATGGAAACAGTGAGAGACTTTATTTTCCTGGGCTCCAAAATCATGAGAGAGTCAATTCCTAGGCAGGCTGATAAGAAGTTCGGGGTCCCCAAGAAGGAGAGAGTGGTCTGGGGCTCTCAAGGAGGAGATAGGGGTCTGGAAATCTCAAGGAGGAGAAAAAGACTAACTTTTTTTCCCCTCTACATTCCTTCGTCTTAGTTTTTTTCTTTAAGCCCAGAACTGATGATTATACAAAAAACAACTCAGTTTAAACTCTGTACTAAGGATTATATAACAACAATATATCCTGCTTGAGGACAGTTTCTCCTTCCTGATAACCTTCTGGCTAATTCTGTTATCCAGCCAGCAAGGAGATCCAACCAGTCCATCCTAAAAGAAATCAGTCCTGAATATTCATTGGAAGGACTGATGCTGAAGCTGAAACTCCAATACTTTGGCCACCTGATGTAAAGAGCAGACTTATTGGAAAAGACCCTGATGCTGGCAAAGACTGAGGGCAGGAGGAGAAGGGGATGACAGAGGATGAGACGGTTAGATGGCATCACTGACTCGATGGACATGAGTTTGGGTGGACTCCGGGAGTTGGTGATGGACAGGGAGGCCTGGTGTGCTGCAGTCCATGGGGTCGCAAAGAGCTGGACACTACTGAGCTAACTGACCTGAAGAGTGTGTGAGGGCATGTGTGGTTATTTTCTGTCCTTCTGTACTAGTGTTGGGGGTGGGTGTGTCTTGGGCTACCCAGCCCACCTTTTGAAGAGGCTCCCAGGGGGCCAGGCAGCAATGAAGCCTCATTTTTAGCCTCAATGGGTGGATTTAAACCATCCTTTTCTTACTCCGTGACTCGCTGCCATCCCAGGCTCCTATCCCCAGTTTCCGGTCAGAATCAACCTTCTTGGTAAAGACCTAGTCACAAAACAGCTCCCTAAAAAACCTTGAGCCTTTTATCATTTAATGGTTCCTCCTTCACCCCAATCTAATAGTTTTCCTCCTGTTCTGGACACGTGCAGAGTGTCGCTTGCAGTTCCGGCTATTGCATGCTGGGCATGGGGCAGAACAACTCAACAACCTAGCATCTCTGATCTGTACTTTGTCCATGACCTGAGGGCTTCTCCTCACCTTGAGTTCTTTCCCTTATTTAAAAGTATTGAGAACCTCAGCATCCCAGAAAGACAGAATTGGAACAGTCCTTAGAACATCCCTTCTTTAACAGCCTCATTTTTCAGGTGAGGAAACAGACCTTCAGGGGTAACTGATTGAAACTGGTCACTCAGTCGTGTCCGACTCTTCGTGACTCCATGGATGACAGCCCACCAGGCTCCTCTGTCTGTGGGATCTTCCAGGCAAGAATACTGGAGTGGTTGCCATTTCCTTCTCCAGGAGATCTTCCCGACTCAGGGATTGAACCCAGGTCTCCCACATCGTAGGTAGACGCTTTACCATCTGAGCCACCAGGGAAATTCAGGGGTAAAGTATCTTGAAATTGTTTTCAGCATTTTAGCTCCACATGTGTGTGTTTAGTTTGTGTGAGGATTAGAAGGGAAGAAGTAAAAAAGAATAGAAAGTTCTATAGAAAGCTGAGAACAGAAAGATACACTGGAAACTGGGAAAACAATAGCGTTTGAAATGAAGGTATTAATAAATTCCTGATGGTCTGTGTTGCCCTCACCACCTGGATCAAGGCAGTGATGAGAATATTAGCACGCAGGGCTGGTGTTTGGTGTGGAATGCATTATATTTTTAGGGAGGGAAAGGTTTTGGAGAGCGTCTAGAAACCACTTGTCCCGCATAGCCCTAGTACAGAGCAGGTGCTGAATAAGTATTAATTGATTGATTCAAGTACGATTATAACAAATAGTCATGCTCCAGAGTATAAAGGCAACCTTGAAAACTGTGTGCAAAATCACCAGGCTGCCATTTCTGCCTTTGGTTTGCAGGTCCTAATGACTGCCAGCACGTGGCATGAATGTCACCCACCCTTCTGTCGTCCCTTGTACTAGTCTTAGAAGCTTCTCACTAGTGAAGGGACTAACGCTCACCTGCAACAAATCCAGCTGGACTCGGTACCACAGTCATGCCATTCTGAGAGAGTCCTCCTTATTCACTGCTGGAAAATGGAACTTGAAGGGGTTGGGAAGGAGGGACAGGGAACGTTACGTCTTGTAGGTCTGATGTCTAGCTTTTGTTTAGCCACAGCAGCTAGTAGTAACAGTACTTTACAGCTTGAAGAACAATGTCACATCCATTTTCTCATTCAATTACCTCAATAACCCTGTCAAGCCTGGGCTCTTCAGAACAAGCATCAGGCCGTTGTCTGTGCCCGGGTCCCTGCCTGTTTTTTTTTTTTTTTTTAACTGGTTCTTGGGTTCTTCCAGCCCCGGCCACCCAGTGAGGTTTCCATGGCACCGTGCACGATTTATTGGATGAATAAACACAGGTCCTTTCCTGGGTGCTTCTTCTGGATCAGTGCACCCTTGGGCAGAGCTGGCCCAGGGGCCCCAGAGCCCTCACTTTCCTCGGGAGACATTCTGTGCTGAGACCATGACTCATGAGTGGCAGGAAGTTCTTGGCACGCTCCCTGCACGCTGAAAGAAAATTAATGGCCCAGTCGTCGTGTTTGGGGACGAAGAAGGACACAGACAATGACAAGAGAGTTCGTGGCTGGAAAACACCTGCTGGAGCCTGGGGAGCTCAGGCACGAGTTTGGCAGAACCGGCTAGTCTTCACGCAGGTCCCTCCACCTCACGTGCTCGCATCTCTCCAGCAGAGGCATATGCTCTGGACTTTCCTACACCCATGGAGCTCCTTGCCTTAGCCAGCCCTCCTCAAAGCCTGCTGTGGATTTCTTTCTTTCCTTTCCTCCTCCTCATATCAACAATTCTCTTTCATCCATGAAGCTTGCCTCAGCAGCACTGAGGAAAGTAGCCGCTTCCACACACTAACTTACTCCTTGGAAGGAAAGTTATGACCAACCTAGATAGCATATTAAAAAGTAGAGACATTACTTTGCCAACCAAGGTCTGTCTAGTCAAGGCTATAGTTTTTCCAGTGGTCATGTATAGATGTGAGAGTTGGACTGTGAAGAAAGCTGAGCGCCGAAAAATTGATGCTTTTGAACTGTGGTGTTGAAGAAGACTCTTGAGAGTTCCTTGGACTGCAAGGAGAGCCAACCAGTCCATTCTAAAGGAGATCAATCCTGGGTGTTCATTGGACTGATGCTGAAGCTGAAACTGCAATACTTTGGCCACCTCATGCGACGAGTTGACTCACTGGAAAAGAGTCTGATGCTGCGAGGGATTGGGGGCAGGAGGAGAAGGGGACGACAGAGAATGAGATGGCTGAATGGCATCACTGACTCAATGGACATGAGTTTGAGTGAACTCTGGGAGTTGGTGATGGACAGGGAGGCCTGGCGTGCTGCGATTCATGGGGTTGCAAAGAGTTGGACACGACTAAGTGACTGAACTGAAACTGAACTGAACCTTACACAGGCCATTCTCTTAGGAGGTGGTTTCATCCATATATTCACCTTCTCAAGCAATGAATATTTATTAAGAGCCCACCATGTGCTAGATCCTGGGATACAATGGGATACAATGAGCCATTGCAAGAGAGTGTTTCTAGAGGGCAGGACAGATAATTAAATAAGCGATAACAATACGGCATGAACAGGGAGGGACTGCGTGCTTTTGAGCTTATGGCAGAAACACCTAATCGCCTATAGGTGGATTCAGGGCTTATTAATTCAAAAGTGGACATTCTGATGGTGGAATCTCAAGCAAAATACAACAGACTACCTGGGCAGAAGTTAGTGCTCTGAGCTCTCGTCCCAGCCTTGCTCCACCTAGCTGAATGGCATTAGCAGGTCAGCTTTCTTCTTGACTTTGGGCATTGGTCTTGATGGTCTCTAAGGTCTCTTTGACTGGTGAAAAATTTGGTGGCAACTCGTTGATGTTTCTTTAGAAGGCTCACTTAAAAAAAATTTATCTCTTTTTAACTTTAATGAGGAATAATTTACAAATATAACTGTATATATTTAAAGTATGCAACATGATGATTTGATACACATATTCATTGTAGAATGATTACTAAGATCAAGAAAATTAACACATCTGTCACCTCATATAGTTCACTTTATTGTGTGTGGTAGGAATGCTTAAGATCTATTCTCAGCAACTTTCAAATATATAATACTGTATTATATTTATTGTAGTCACTGAGCCATACAATAGATCCTGAGAACTTACTCTTTTTATAACCGGAAATTCGTACACTTTGATCTACGTCTCCCAATTTCCCCTTCCACCTGGCTCCTGGCTATACCACATATTCCCTATATCTGTGAAATTTGTTTTTTTTTTTCCTTTAGATTCCACATGCAAGTGATACTACGCAGTACTTCTTCCTCTGTCTGACTTATTTCACTTAGAATAAACCACTCCCACCCCCAGCTCATCCATATTATAGCAACTGCAGGAGCTCCTTCTTTTTTATGGCTGAATAATATTCCATTGCTGGAGAAGGAAATGGCAATCCACTCCAGTACTCTTGCCTAGAAAATTCTGTGTACAGAGGAGCCTGGTGGGCTGCTGTCCGTGGGGTTGCACAGAGTCGGACACGACTGAAGTGACTTAGCATGCCTGCATGCATTGGAGAAGGAAATGGCAACTCACTCCAGTGTTCTTGCCTGGAGAATCTCAGGGACAGAGGAGCCTGGTGGGCTGCCATCTATGGGGTCACACAGAGTCAGACACGACTGAAGCGACTTAGCAGCAGCAGCAACAATATTCCATTGCATATGTATATCACATTTTCTTTTGTTTGTTTTTAAAATTAATTTATTTATTTAATTGGAGGCTAATTACTTTATATATTGTAGTGGTCTTTGCCATACACTGACATGAATCAGCCATGGGTGTACATGTGTTCCCCATCCTGAAATTCCCTCCCATCTCCCTCCCCATCCCATCCCTCAGGGTCATCCCAGTGCACCAGCCCTCAGCACCCTGTCTCATGCATCGAACCTGGACTGGTGATCTGTTTCACATATGGTAATATACATGTTTCAATGCCATTCTCGCAAAGCATCCCACCCTTGCCTTCTCCCACGGAGTCCAAAAGTCTGTTCTTTACACCTGTGTCTCTTTTGCTGTCTCGCATATAGGGTCATTGTTACCATCTTTCTAAATTCCATATATATGTGTTAATATACGGTATTGGTGTTTTCTTTCTGGCTTACTTCACTCTGTATAATAGGCTCCAGTTTCATCCACATCATTAGAACTGATTCAAATGCATTCTTTCTAATAGCTGAGTAATACTCCATTGTGTGTATGTACCACAGCTTTCTTATCCATTAGTCTGCTGATGGGCATCTAGGTTGCTTCCATGTCCTGGCTATTGTAAACAGTGCTGCGATGAAGAGTGTCTCTTTCAATTCTGGTTTCCTCGATGTGTATGCCCAGCAGTGGGATTGCTGTGTCATATGGCAGTTCTAGTTCCAGTTTTTTAAGGAATCTCCACACTGTTCTCCTTAGTGGCTATACTAGTTTGCATTCCCACCAACAGTGTAAGAGGGTTCCCTTTCTCTGCACCCTCTCCAGCATTGATTGTTTGCAGACTTTTTGATAGCAACCATTCTGACCTGCGTGAGGTGGTACCTCGTTGTGGTTTTGGTTTGCATTTCTCTGATAATGAGTGATGTTGAGCATCTTTTCATGTGTGTGTTAGCCATACGTAGGTCTTTGGAGAAATATCTGTTTAGTTCTTTGGCCCATTTTTCGATTGGGTCATTTATTTTTCTGGAATTGAGCTGCATGTGCTGCTCAATATTTTTGAGATTAATTCTTTGTCAGTTGCTTTGTTTGCTATTATTTTCTCCCATTCTGAAGACTGTCTTTTCACCTTGCTTATAGTTTCCTTTGTTGTGTAAAGCTTTTAAGTTTAATTAGGTCCCATTTGTTTATTTTTGCTTTTATTTCCATTACTCTGGGAGGTGGGTCATAGAGGATCCTGCTGTGATTTATGTTAGAGAGTGTTTTGTCTATGTTGTGTTTTCATTCGTTTCTGTGCATATTTTTATTTCTTTTTTGATTTCTTCTGTGATTTGTTGGTTATTCAGAAGCGTGTTGTTTAGCCTCCATATGTTTGTATTTTTAATAGCTTTTTTCCCCATAGTTGACATCTAAACTTACCGCATTGTGACCAAAAAAGATGTTTGAAATGATTTCAATTTTTTTTGAATTTACCAAGGCTAGATTTATGGCCCAGGATGTGATCTATCCTGGAGACGGTTCCGTGTGCACTTAAGAAAAAGGTGAAATTCATTGTTTTGGGGTGAAATGTCCTATAGATATCAGTTAGGTCTAACTGGTCTATTGTATCATTTAGCGCTTGTATCACATTTTCTTTATCCATTTATTCGTCCAAGGACATACAGGTTGTCTTTATGTTTTGGCTATTCTGAATAATGCTGCAATGGACATGGGTGTGAGGAAACAGATCCTTAACCTTTTTTTGCATCACACGTGTCTTTGAAACAGTTGAGTTTATCCAAGGAAAATGTCCTTAAGCCACACAATATTTTACATATGATTTTAGGAATCTCTCTCAGCTTTGGGAAATCCCTGGTGATTTTCCAGGGGCTTGGATACAAGAGCAGTAAAAACTGGTGAATTTGACGTGTTTGGGGAATGTTGGCACTGGCCCTTGTAGAGAGGGGCACAGAAGTCTCTTGAAAAGGAAGCCCCTGGGAAAAGTCTCACGGAACCCTTCCTGCTTTTGTTTTCGGTGCTCTGCCTTGTCTCCCAGGGCCCTTGTGCCTCTCTGAGGAGCTGCAGGGCAGTGCAGGGGTGCCACTGAAGCGCGGGCTCTGGTGTTACACAACCGGGGTGCAAGGACTCCCTCTGCTGGACTCGAACCGAGTGAACCAGCGTGGCCTCTCTGTGCTTAAGCTTCCCCATCATTAAACTATTGAGGATAATTAGTGCCGCCCATAGGTCTCATGCGGAGAAGGCAATGGCAAGCCGCTCCAGTTCTCTTGCCTAGAAAATCCCATGGATGGAGGAGCCTGGTGGGCTGCAGTCCATGGGGTCACTACGACTCAGACATGACTGAGCGACTTCACTTTCACTTTTCACTTTCACACATTGGAGAAGGAAATGGCAACCCACTCCAGTGTTCTTGCCTGGAGAATCCCAGGGATGGAGGAGCCTGGTAGGCTGCATTCCATGGGGTTGCTACGACTCAGACATGACTGAGCGACTTCACTTTCACTTTTCACTTTCACACATTGGAGAAGGAAATGGCAACCCACTCCAGTGTTCTTGCCTGGAGAATCCCAGGGACAGAGGAGCCTGGTGGGATGCCGTCTATGGGGTCACACAGAGTCGGACACAACTGAAGTGACTTAGCATGGCATAGCATAGCATAGGTCTCATGAGGTTGTTATGAGAGTTAAACAAGGTGAAAACCAAGATTTGGCATGTCCTAGAGAGTGAAGTTCCTCAGTCATGTCCGACTCTTTGCGACCCCATGGACTGTAGCCTACCAGGCTCCTCTGTCCATTGGATTTTCCAGACAAGAGGACTAGAGTGGGTTCCTATTTCCTTCTCCAGGGGATCTTCCCAACCTAGGATTGGAACCCGGGTTTCTCACATTGCAGGCAGACGCTTTATCGTCTGAGTCACCAGGGAAGTGTGGTAAGAACTCAGTAGATAACAGCAACCATCAACATTAAAGTTAACCTTGCATGTTGCTCTTCTGTCTTCTAGACCCAGGAAATACTCCCAAACCTTGCGGTGGACATGGAGAACGAATCTAACACTGCCACCTTCATATCAACCCTATTAGTTGCAAGTATTGAAGGACCCACTGTGATAAAGCTTATATGATAAGTACATTTAATATCTCATAGAACAAGATATCTGGAGTTGGTGGTTCCAGGGCTGGTTATTAGAGCTGGATGGAGTTAACCATGACCTGGTCTCCTCCATCTGCCCTCTTAGAGTCCTTGGTCATTGGCTCGTTCGTGAGCCTGTCTTTCCCGGGTGAGAAAATGGCTGCTGCCGCCTTAGGTTCTGAGTGTGGAGGGTCGCCTGAATAAATAAGAGGACATTTCCTCCCACGGGTCTCTATTTATTTGGAAGGAAACCCTCTCCCCTGAAGCTACTTGACCACTGCGTCCCACAGCAGAATTCCCCTGAATTCTGGCCAGAATTGTGTCACGGGCCAGTGCTTGGCCTCCAAGGGAGGCGGTGATGGTATCTGGAAACTTCAGCAGTGGTCCTGAGGTAGGAGCAGGGTTGTCTGGGGCCCATCTGCACCAGTCACCTCGTGAACCTCAGGTGGCTTCGACCCAGTTCTCTCATGTCAGCACCCCAGCCACATTCCTTCATGTGTCTTCCACAAGTCTTTCTTTTTAATGTAAAATGTATTAAATTAATACCATCCAGGGGAATTGATGTTTTGGGAAGACACGCCTGGTGTACTGTAGCTTCCATGTCAGTAGGTCCATGTACCCTACCTAGTTTGAGATCCAGGGTTAACACATACATTGCAGCATTCACTGAAAAGCTTTTTGAGAAACAGAGGGACTGCAACAAAATGCTGTGAACCCCTAGATTTTGGAGTTTCAAGCTCCTTGGTTGGAGATGGTGGTAGAAGGTGTGGAATGGCGGCGGGGTGGGACATGATCATGGCGGCGGGGCGGGACTTGATCAGGATGGAGAGGGTGGCTGGGCTTGGTCAGCCCTTGACTGGAGTGGGATTTGTGGTGAACCACCAGCCCCTGCCCCAGCTGACGAACAGAGATGATTTCTCTCACGTAATCTTCTGGGAAAGGAAACTCTGAACCCTGAAGCCAACTTGGTAGCCGTCTGATGATAGTCTGCTCAGTTTAGTTCAGTTCAGTCACTCAGTCGTGTCTGACTTTTTGCGACCCCATGAACTGCAGCACGCCAGGCCTCCCTGTCCATCACCAACTCCTGGAGTTAACCCAAACCCATGTCCATTGAGTCTGTGATGCCATCCAACCATCTCATCCTCTGTCATCCCCTTCTCCTCCTGCCCTCAATCTTTCCCAGCATCAGGGTCTTTTCCAATGAGTCAACTCTTTGCATCAAGTGGCCAAAGTATTGGAGTTTCAGCTTCAACATCAGTCCTTCCAATGAACACCCAGGACTGATCTCCTTTAGGATGAACTGGTTGGACCTCCTTGCAGTCCAAGGGATTCTCAAGAATCTTTTCCAAAAACAAATCAGCCTTTCTCACTGAGCCCATCCCATCCCCCAGGCTCTGTACCAAGCACTCATCATGCACTTGATCCTCATAACAGCCGTCTGAGTTAATATTAATATTCTTTCCCCACTTCATGTAAGGAGGAAATTCGAAGCTGAGCTAAGCAGACCTGACCCAGGTCATTCAGCTCGTAAGTGGCAGAGCCGGATCTGGGCCCTGGGTCTGACCCGAAGGTCCCTTGAGCCTCAGTGAGGTGCCTGCTCCTTGGCTTTTGAGGCAGGCCCCACCCTCACAGCCTCCTGCCTCTTCCTCAGCCTCCCTCAGCACTCATCGTCTTCATGTGGGAATGACCACCATGCACTGTTGCCTGATTTAGTAGTCTTTTGCTTCTGTTCCCACACACAACACAGACACACTGGGACAGTCTGTGGTCTCACTCTGGTTTCACAAAACAGGCACGAGGCCTTGTCTAAGGTCGTTCCCCTGTGGGAGACAGGCGCCGTGCCCATTCCACCAGCGCTGTGTCCGCAGCGGCCCTGCTCTCACTGACCCTCAGGGGGAGGCAGGAGAGGGGATGCTCCAACTCGCAGCACTTCAAGGGAAACCACAGGCTGGGGCTGCACCCGCCCCCTCATCAATCCATCTTGTAGCATCTATTACTACTGTTTTTCTGTTCCTTGACTTTTAAAAAAAAGGGTATTTCCAGGTAGCTGAGGAGTGAAGACTTGTCAGAGGGCTGCAGGGAGCCAGCTCTTCTCGAAGTGCCCCTGGCGAGTTGTGGGCAGGGTGAGGGCCTGGGATGCAGCCCCCAGGTTCTGCTGGAGCCTGAGGGCAACCGCTCAGAGGCCCGGCCCTGGGGGTGGGGGTGGGCATGTCTGGGAAGGCCTGTTTGTTCTTTGCTGACCGGAGAAGGCTGCAGTGCACATCTGGATTGAATCAGCTGTCAGGAGGTTATTAAACACTAAAAATGCCCACAGAAGATGTCGTTGGCTTGCCAGCTCAGAGCCAGGTTGGAGGTGTGTGTGTTTTGCCACCCTGGGGCATGGCATTGAATCAGAAGGGGTTTTGTTTTTTTTTATTCCACAGATTGCCTGGAAGTTGGCTTTCCAGGCAATAACATTGTTTGGACTTTGAATCAACTGGTTCTTTTCAAACAAAGTCCTCCTCATGGCCAAGATTTCTATCCTCTTGCCAAGGGAACAACTCCCCCAGGGTTCCTGACAGGTCCCTCCTGTAAGTGCTGGAGATGAATCATGGGGGAGGGGGTCTGGCTCCAGGGCTGAGGGCTGGGGGTGGGTGTTGGAGCTGGGCCGGCAGCTCTCAGGCCACAGGCCTGGCTTCACCTGCCATTCTACTGAGAAAGGCCTCTTTCTTGCTTTTCTGAGCCACAATTTTGTGTAGCTGAGAGGGGCCTAATTGCCCAAGAAGGTGATATTTTTCAACTGCTCAGGCTGGATAATCTTCCTGTCAATGCTTTCCGGGGTCGTATCAGGTATAACACTGCCTGCTGCGGGGATACTGAGAGGGAGAAGACAGAATCCCTGCCTTCTACAGTGGGATGCTCCAGTTGGGAGGATAAGACATAGACATCTTCGGTGAAATGATAAGACTTAAATGACAGAGCAAGCGTCATCCTGGGTTGGGACACAGCTAACTGAGGAGACGCCAGTGACTTTAGAAGGGGAGCTGAACTTCCTGTGGTTGTGAAAAGGAAGAAGGTGGGATGGGGCGAGGGGTGGGAGAGCTTCCGCAAAAGGATCTACCGGGCTGGACTTGAAAGACTTAGTGGAATTTGGACAATTAGTTAGAGTAATAGGGCTTCCCAGGTGGCGCAGTGGTAAAGAATTCACCTGCCAATGCAGGAGAGACAAGAGATGCAAGTTCAATCCCTGGGTCAGGGAGATGCCCTGGAGGAGGAAATAGCATCCGCTCCAGTATTCTTGCCTGGAAAATTCCATGGACAGAGAATCTGGGCAGTTACATTCCATGGGGTCACAAAGAATCGGACACAACTGAGTACATGTGCACGCGGGTGCACACACACACACACACACACACACACACACACACACACACTACTTCTTCTGTTTTATAGATGAGAAAATTATTTCAGAGAAATTAAGAAACATGTCCAAAGTCACCCAACTGGTAAGAAGGGAATCTAGAATTTGAACCGAAGTGAGTCTTGTTCCAAAGCCTATTTTTATCTTCTGGTGGCTGTTAGGAGACAACTCTCCATGTGGCTCTTGTGTTTCTGCTTGTCTTGTGAGTGAACTGACTGCTTTGTGTTCTCTATTATCTTTTTTAAGATGTTTGCACTGCAATCAGTCTTGGAGGATAGCAGTTCTTTCAAAACAAGGAGCAGGCATGCTCACTGGTCATTACACAAAATTGAGATTCCCTAGAAACTGCAATACTTTGGCCACCTCATGCGACGAGTTGACTCACTGGAAAAGACTCTGATGCTGGGAAAGGTTGGGGGTGGGAGGAGAAGGGAACGACAGAGAATGAGATGGCTGATGGCATCACCGACTCGATGGACATGAGTTTGAGTGAACTCCGGGAGTTGGTGATGGACAGGGAGGCCTGGTGTGCTGTGATTCATGGGGTCGCAAAGAGTCGGACACGACTGAGCAACTGAACTGAACTGAAGCCCTGCATTCCTCTCCTTTGGTGAAAACCACCGTGAGAGCAAGGGTTCACGGGTCCTCTTCATGCTGCGCTGTGGGGGCTGGAGGTTTGGAAACTGGTGCTGAATGTGCTGATGTGCAGTCTTCTTGCTGCCCCGTGAGTAGTCAGCCCTTGGTCTCTGACCCAGGAGTCTCGTGGCTTCTACTGGCATCCATGAAACTGTGAGTAACTCAGTTGTTATCTTGCAAGTGGGGCAAATCTCAGATCCTTGATAGTTTTTGACAGTGGGTGTGTGTGTGTGTGTGTGTGTGTGTGTGTTCCTGCCCTTGGAGCCTGACGTGGGGAGAAGGAAGGCCCTGGGTGAGGAGTGGAACTTGGCAGGTCAAGCTGTGGAGGCAGAAAACGGAAGCCTTTTGTTGAGGATTGGTGTGTCTGTGGATTTGTGCAGCATGGAGGTTTGTGTGAGGGAGAAGTGGAAGGCAAAGATGAAGGAATAAATTACAGATAGCTTCTGAAATTCCTACAAGACAAGGAAGACAAGAGGATTATGAGGAAAGATTGCCAGAAATATGGTTGGCGCCTGTGAATATTTCTTCAGTATTTTCTAGAAAGACATTTTAACGTGGCCCAGCAGCAGTTGCTGACAGCATACTCTGAGTGCCTGGCACAAGGATGGTCCACACCTAGTCCTGCTGTGTGTCTGACTCATGGTTTGTGTACCAGCTGTGGCCCTGATATTCCTCCCTCCTTCCCCGTTTCTCCTCCCCAGGTGGATCTGGGCTCCAGTGGAAAGCACTGAAGAAGCAACCTCAGCTCCCCAGCGTCTGGTGCAGAGCCGGTGTTTGATATACAGGACTCTGCTGTCTGGACTGGTTGGCTCGCCTGAACTGTATCTAAGGATGGTAGCCTGCCTGGCACCCTCCCCTTTGTCAGCCAACGTGTATTCTGCTCATCTGACTCCTGCTTTTAGCCTTCTACTTCCTTGTCGACCAGCTCAGTCAGGTCCCAGCTGTTCTCTTTGCCTGCCCAGTTTGGGCTGTAACCTGCCAAGCTCCCCCTACCAATACTGGGATGGATGGTGGCAAAGATGGCAGATGGCCATCCAGTAAGAGTGGAAAATAGCGAGGGCTATCTGTACACCCTTCCCCTCAGCAGAGCCTCCACCTCAGATGATGTCTCCTCTTTCCATTTTTTCCTGGCTTGTGGACGCATTCCTTCCTGCCTCTGCCCTTATTCATGCCATAATGCTTTCCCTGGGTATGGAGACACACTTGGAATCTCAACTGACGGTGAAGTTGGTTCCCAAGCTGTGGTGGGACCTGGACCTATGGAGGGGCTGGGTTGAGACAGAGCAGCTGTTAGTACTCTGGGTGCATCTCTTTGGTCTTCAGCATCTCCAAGAATGCCAGTCCTACTTCCAAATGCCAATACTGAGTCTCTTTACACAAGGACTTGCTTTGTTGTCAAGGCCCTCTTCTTCCAAGTGCCAGGCAGGATAGAAATGCCAGGGCATGAATGCCTTCAGGAAACAGAGAGAAAAAGATGAACTGAGTCTCATAGTACAACTCAAATGGTCTGTTGTTGTTCAGTTGCTAAGTTGTGTCTGACTCTTTACGATCCATGGACTGCAGCACGCCAGGCCTCTCTGTCCTTCACCATCTCTCAGAGTTTGTTCAAACTCATGTCCATTGAGTTGGTGATGCTATCCCACTATGTCGTCCTCTGTTGTCTCTTCTTTTCCTGCCTTCAATCTTTACCAGCATCAGGGTCTTTTCCAATGAGTTGCCTCTTCACATCAGGTGGTCAAAGCATTGGAGCTTTGGCTTCAGCATCAGTCCTTCCAATGAATAGTCAAGATTAATTGCCTTTAGGATTGACCAGTCTGATCTCCTTGCTGTCCAAGGGACTCTCAAGAGTCTTCTCCAGCACCGTAGTTCAAAAGCATCAATTCTCTGGTTCTCAGCTTTATTTATGGTCCAACTCTCACATCTGTACATGACTACTGGAAAAACCACAGCTTTGACTATATGGACCTTTGTCAGCAAAGTGATGTCTCTGCTTTTAAATGCACTGTCTACGTTGGTCGTAGCTTTTCTTCCAAGGAGCAAGTGTCTTTTAATTTCATGGCCACAGTCACCATCTGCAGTGATTTTTGGAGCCTAAGAAAATAAAATCTGCCACTGTTCCCATTATTTTCCCATCTATTTGCCTTGAAGTGATGGGACCAGATGCCATAATCTTAGTTTTTTGAATGTTGAATTTTAAGCCAGCTTTTTCACTCTCCTCTTTCACCATCATCAAGAGGCTATTTAGTTCCTCTTTGCTTTCTGCCGTAAGGGTGGTATCATCTGCATATCTGAAGTAGTTGATATTTCTCCTGGCAATCTTGATTCCAGCTTGTGATTCATCCAGCCCGACATTTTGCATGATGTACTCTGCATATAAGTTAAATAAGCAGGGTGACAATATGCAGTCTTGATGTACTCCTTTCCCAATTTTTAACCAGTCCATTTTTCCATGTCCAGTTCTAACTGTTGTTTCTTGACCTGCATACAGGTTTCTAATGAGACTGGTAGGGTGGTCTGGTATGCTCATCTCTTTAAGAATTCTCCACAGTTTGTTGTGATCCACACAGTCTAAGGATTTGGTATAGTCAATAAAGCAGAAGTAGATGTTTTTCTGGAATTCCCTTGCTTTTTCTATGATCCAACAGATGTTGGCAATTTGATCTCTGGTTCTTCTGCCTTTTCTAAATCCAGCTTTTACATCGGGAAATTCTTGATAATGTACATGTAATTGGAATCCCTGAATGAGGATGGGGCAAAAAAATATTTAAAGAAATGGCTGCATCCTATTTCATTGTATTAATGAACTTTAATTATTTCTTATTCTTGGTATTTAGGTTATTTTCAATACCATTAGAAATAACATTTTAATGAACACTCTTGTTCATATGTCTTTTAGTGTATTTCCATTTCCTTGCGATAAATGCCTACAAGTGTGTATGCTGGGCCACAGGATATAAACATTTTAAAGACTTTTCAAACTTTACTCTTCAGAAACATTGACCCCGTTTACCCTCCCATAAGGAGCCTGGAAAGTGTGTGTTACCGTGTATCCACACACACATTGGCTGAACTGTGCCTGTTTGATAGACAGAGTGGTGTTTTTATTATTGCAATTTGCATTACTTTGGTTGTTACTGAAGTTGAACAGTGCTATTATTTTCCATTTACAGAGCTGTCTGCTCATGTCCATTGCCCACTTGAACATTGTGTTATCCATTTTTTTCTCACTGATATGTGATTTTTCTTTATAGATTAACTATCATCTGTCATCTTTCAACTTTTCCTATTTGTCATTGGCATTTTGGATCATTCCCATTGTGTTTTATGCTAGTCATCTTTTTGACTGATAATGACAAAATATATTGATGTTTTCCAACCCATAGTTCACCTATCTGTTGTCATATTCTATCACTAATGTTAAAGCTAATGAAGATAAAAGACCTTTGTTCAGTAATGACTTAGGCAAGAAGCATGCATTCATGGCTGCTGTGTGTGTACGGTTGTGCAAAGTGTGCTTATCCAAGGGTGGCAGAGTCCCCCCTCCTTCCCTCAGTGGGTGTCAGCATCAACCTTGGGATACTTTATCATTCTCAGAAAGATGTTTTAGTGTTTTCCAGTGAACAGAACCCATAGGATCTGTGTGCAGTCATGAAGACTAATGAGTCCAGGCTGTAGGTGGGCTAGCAGGGTGGAGACCCAGGGAAACCTGATGTTCCAGTTTGAAGGCCAGCAGAAAGAGCTGATGTTGCAGAGGAAGTCTGAGGGCAGTCTGCTGGAGAATCCTCTTATTCAGGGGAAGTTTGGTCTTTTGTTTTTTCAGTTGCTTTCAACTGATTGAATGAGGCCCATTCATGGTATAGAGGGCAATCTGATCTACTCTAGTGATTAAAATTGTAATCTAATCTATTGTTACAGTCTACCCATCTAAATCTAAAGGAGATCAATCCTGGGTGTTCATTGGAGGGACTGATGCTAAAGCTGAAACTCCAATACTTTGGCAACCTCATGCGACGAGTTGACTCACTGGAAAAGACTCTGATGCTGGGAGGGATTGGGGGCGGGAGGAGAAAGGGACGACAGAGAATGAGATGGCTGGATGGCATCACCGACTCTGTGGACATGAGTTTGAGTGAACTTCGGGAGTTGGTGATGGACAGGGAGACCTGGTGTGCTGTGATTCATGGGGTCATGGAGAGTCGGACACGACTGAGCAACTGAACTGAACTAACCCATCTAAATGTTAATTTCATTCATAAAACACTCTCACAGAAACACCTGGAATAATGTTTGACTAAATATCTGGGAAATGCTGCCATCTATATCTCATAACTGTATCTATCTGATCTAGAGATAACTGCTTTTATTCGTCTCTGTATTTCCAGTACTTATCACAGGTGGTGAGCGACAGGTATTGGATTAATGAATGACTGATTGGAGATGGGCTGACGATGCTCAGACACTGGGTACCAGAATTAGGATCAGAACTCACTCTCTCTGGAATTCAAGCCCTATGTGCCCTCTTCCCGATGCATCAACTTCTGCGTTTACAAAGGCATTTATAAAAGTCAGTCTTTCTGGAAGATTCTGCAGCCATAGGGCTGACTCCTTGCTCAACTGGCTCCTGATACCAGTCAGGCTCTGCCTCTACTGTCTCAAGGCTCTTTACAAAGTCAAGCAGAATTATCCCTTAAACAATCTCTTCCTTTAAAAACCTCTGAATAATTGACAATGGAGAGGCTACTACTGGGGAAGAATAGAACTCTTTGAGGGCTGTGCTTTCACTTGCCTGTCCTGAAGCCTCATAGAGTAGAGAATGCCAGAAGAATATTGCCAAGACCTGGGATTGAAGTCAAGGTAATTAAATAAAATCTCAGACTCCTCCTAAGGAGTAAACACAACTTTTCATAAGAATTGATTGTTAGGAAATCTGTAGGTACTTTTCAGATTTAAGAGGCTGATTCATGTTAGCTGGTGTTATTCTCCTTAACTGATTCTCTTTAAACATATTGACTGTTCTTGCTTAGGTCTCTCCTGCCTCCCATTTTTTTCTTCTTTGTGAAAGTTATGGTTGATTCAAGTTACCAAGATTTTACCAAGAATGAATAGTCGGCCCTTTGTGGGATCATGAAATGCAAGTTGTGGCTTCGCCTTCAATAAAACGAGGGTAATAGCAGACAACTTAAAATGTTCAAGGCAATGTGTTAAACATTTTACATGCATTATTTAATTCCCGTCTCACAATGACCCTAGGAAGTAGAAGTCTTATTGTTTATTGTTTCCACTTTACAGATGGGAAAACTGGGAACAGAGTTCCAATATCTTGTCTTGGTCGAAAAGTCAGGATTCAAACACACATTCTTCTGGCCTCAGAGCCTGAGGTCTAGGTCATTGTATTGTATTTCATCTCATGATCCACTGGGTGATTTATACAAAATCATTCTTAGCTACTAAGAACACAAAAAAGCCATATAAAGTTATTAAAATAAGTTAATACTTCAATGTAAAACTGTTAATAATGGATAAATCTTAACAATCATGCATGGATATAGGTATAGAAGATTTTGACTTTTGTTTTCAATTATTAGCATTTTTGGAGTTGCTCTGGCTCATAACTTTTTCTTTTCAAATAATCTAGAAGGGTACAAGATGAAAAAGAAAACTCTTCCACCTTTATTGCATATTTGCTCTATTATTTGAGAATATTTAATTTAGGTATAGATGAAAAGAAAACAAATAGACTGGATGAAACTTAGAGAGAAGGATAGTTACAGATAGTGTGTAAACAAGCAGTTTGTAAGATCCCCAGAACTTATTCCTCTTACAGCTGGGAGTCTGTCCCCTTTGATCAGCATTTCTATCTTCCCCATTTTTCGGTCTTTGATATATCTGGAATTTATTTTAGTGTAGGGGCTAGAAAGCTTCCAGCTTTGTTTTCCTCCAAATGATTTGCCAGTGTTCCCAACTTCATTGAATAATCTACCTTCCTCTATTGCTTTGCAATGATACCTTTGTCATATATAAAAATTCTATATGTATTTGGATGTCTTTTGCATTGGTATGTCTCTCTGTTCTTGTGTTGATCCAAACTGTCAATTACTGTAGCTTTCTATTTCTGTTATTTAAAAAATATATGATATAGCAATCCTTCCCATTCCACTGCAGTTATTCTTTTCTTCATGGCCTATCTCACATGTTTATATTTCATATGAAACTCATGCTTTTTCCCTTAGAATCAATTTGTCTAGTCCCCCCTGTAATCTTACCAGTTTTTTAGAAGTTGAAGTCAGATTAAATTTTGAGATAATTGAGCAATTCTGAGATAATTTAAATATAAGTTTAGAGATAACTGAGTTGATATTTTATTACTCTTGCCTTGCCTTGTTTAATGTTAAAGTATAAAATCCTATTTATTTGAATCTTATTTTGCATATCTTCACAGAAACTTAAAGTTCTTTCCTGTAGGTCTGCACATTTCCTATGATTCCCAAACATATTGTCTGTTATGTGCTTTGATTAACACAAAGATATTCCTTTGTTATATTCTTGAATTGATGGGGGTTTAATAGCAAAGAAGTCAAAGTATAGTCTTTTATGCCTTACTGCCTGATTTAAATCTGATCTTTAGCTTTGTGAATTAATGCAAGTTATTGAATCTCTCTATGTGCCACAGTTTCCTTTTCCATAGAATGTGGATAATAATAATAGTGCCTACCTGAGAGAATTGTTTAGAAGATTAAGCATTTTATTTTTGAAGAGTTCTTTGAAAAGTGCCTGCCACATAGCAAGCACTTGAGATGTTAATTATGTTGCAGAGCTATTGATTTCTACCAGTTAATTTCACAATTAACCACTTTACTGAATTTTCTTATTTTTTCTAATAGTTCTTCGGAGAATCCTCTGGGTAAACAAGGTGTACTGTCATTTTATCCATCAATTTCAGAAGGTATCTCTTAGTTCCCCCCCGAGTAAGATGAGGAAATTAGTGCTCAATGCACTTCCCTCCATACTCCTCCCTTGCCCCCTCTCAGCTGCATTAGGCATACTATTACCTCTCATCATTATACTATGTTCTATAAATGGAATTAAACTCCTTTGGTACATTCTTTGATACATAAACGTAAGT
Organism: Moschus berezovskii; assembly: GCF_049115385.1. Classification (NCBI taxonomy): domain Eukaryota; kingdom Metazoa; phylum Chordata; class Mammalia; order Artiodactyla; family Moschidae; genus Moschus; species Moschus berezovskii. The sequence continues at coordinate 11,808,734 of NC_142475.1, read as the reverse complement.
GATTCTTAATCTGGGGCCTTGGAGAACGTGGCAGTGGCATGGACAGTGGCTGTGAAATCGTTTTTCATTTTCTCTGAATCCTCATGTAAAAGCAGACAGAACTGCTGGATAATAAAGTAACCTAAACTGTGAGCAACGTTTACAACACAGCTAGGTTATAAGGAAACTCCAGGACCCTGCAAACACACACAGGCGAGGACAAGCCACTAATAATCTAAGAAACTGTATTGTATCAGTATCTGCACAGGATAAAGGACAGAGATGCAACTGGCCATCTTATAGGCCCAGACCAGGAGAAATCCAATAGATATTCACTGACAAGCATGGAAAGCCAATTGGAGAAAAGAAGCAAATGTGAGAAGACTTTTACCATCCGTACTGGGCTTCCCAGGTGTTGCTAGTGGTAAAGAGCCAACCTGCCAATGCAGGAGATGTAAGAGATGCAAGTGTGATCCCTGGGTCGGGAAGATCCCCTGGAGAAGGGAATGGCAACCCACTCCAGTATTCTTGCCTGGAGAATCCCATGGACAGAGGAGCCTGGTGGGCTACAGTCCATGGGGCTGCAAAGAGTCGGACATGATTGAAGCAACTTAGCATGTAGCATGCACTGGATGGATGCAAGGGGATCATGGTAAGATCTGAAGCAGTTGGACCTCCCAGAGCTCCCTTCCAGCAGTTTGTTGTGATAGGGAATATAGAGAGGAAGGAAAGAGAAGGACCAGGAAAAAATGAGAGAAGGGACCAAAATCTTATAAATAAGGCATTTCATTTTTGAAACATCCCCACTTTCTAAAAAGGAAAAGAAAAAGAAACCCCAGCATCACCAGCATTAATAACAAAACAACAATTACTGATGTAACACAGAATGGAAAAACTCTGTGATGTTAGAAAAGCCATACTAAATTTTCTTTCTGAAAGGCCAGGACAATAAACTTCACATGAAAATAAAGACCAGAAGGGACTTCCCTGGTGGTCCAGTGGCTAAGACTCTATGCTCCCAGTGCAGGGGGCCCAGGTTTAATCTCTGGTCACAGAACTAGACCATACATGTTGCAACTAAGAGTTTGCATGCTACAACTAAAGATCCAGCATGCCACAATGAAGACTGAAGATTCTGCTTGCTGCAGCTGAGACCTGGCAGAGTCAAATAAATAATAAATAATAAAGAAGAACAGAAAAGGATTGACGTCAAATCCCTTAAAACTTACTATAAGAAAAAAAAAAGAAGCAGAATGATATCCCTACAATGAATGCATGCCAGGAATACTCGTCTACAAATTGAAAGGGTACCGTACTATTCTATTTCAAAATGAGCTAAAACAGATTAGTAAGATAATACCAGACATGAAAGAAAAACACAAATCAGAAATAGAAAATTCAGAAGTGAGGTGACACAGAGGCAAAAGGAGGAGCCAGAAGAATATATTCCAAAGAAAGAACAAGACGAAGCCCTAGTATTAGAACTAGCAGAGTGGACACAGTCTTCGCTAGAAATACAGAATTCAAGGTAATGATCAAAAAGATGCTCAAGAAACTCAGGAGAAGAATGGATAAACATAGTGATAAGTTTAACAAAGTTAGAAAATACAAAGAAGAACCAAGCGGAGTTGAAGAATACAAAAACTGAAATTAAAACATATTCTAGAAGGAATTAACAGTATATTAAATGATATATGTGAACTGGAAAATAGAGTAGTGGAAATCACCCTCATTGATCAGAAAAAAGAAAAAAAGAATTAAAAATAAAGTGAGGATGGTTTAGGAGACCTCTGAGACAACATCAAGCATACTAACATCCACATTGTAGGGTTTTAGAAGGAAAAGAGCGAGAAGAAAGGACAGACAACTTATTTGAAGAAATAATTGGCTGACAACTTTCCTAACCTCGGGAATGAAACAGACATCCAGATCCAGGAAGCACAGAAAGTCCCAAATAAAATGAACCCCAAAGAAATCTGTGTGTGTGTGTGTAAGTTGCTTCAGTCGTGTCTGACTCTTTGCAACCCTATGGACTGTGGCCCAACCAAGCTCCTCTGTCCATGGGATTCGCCAGGCAAGAATACTGGAGTGGGTTGCTATATCCTCCTCCAGGGGATCTTCCTGACCCAGGGATCAAACTGAGTCTCTGACAACTCCTACATTGGTAGGCAGGTTCTTTACCACTAGTGCCATCTGGGAAGCCCAAAGGAGTCCATACCAAGACATATTATAACTGAAATGTCAAAAATTAAAGAGACTATTAAAAGTAGCAAGGGAAAAGCAACTAGTTATGTACAAAGGAACTCCCATAAGACAATCAGCTGACCTTTCAGCAGAAATTTTGCTGGCCAGAAGGGAGCGGCACAATACATTCAAAGTAATGAACAAAATCCACTACCAAGAATGCTCAATCCAGCAAGGCTCTCATTATGTTTGAAAGAGATACAGTTCTACAGATAAGCAAAAGCTGAAAGCATTCAGCTCCACCAAACCAGCTTTACAAGAGAGGTTAATGGGACTTCTATAAACAGGAAAGAAAAGACCACAACTAGAAATATGAAAAGGGAAATATGAAATATGCAAAGGGAAAGGTCTCCTGGTAAAGGCAAACTTACAGTCAAGGTGGTAGATCAACCATTTACAAATCTAATAGGAAAGTTAAAAGTAGTAAATCCATCTATATCATGACAAATAGTTAAGGATGCACACACACGAAATGTAAAATATGACGTCAAAAAATAAATGTGAGTGCAAGGGGAATAGTAGAACACATTTAAACTTAAGAGAGCAGCAATTTAAAATAATTTTACACACACACATATAAACATATCCACAAACCAAAAACCTATGATAGATACACACACACACAAGAGAAAGGAATTCAAAGAATATTAAAGATAGTCATCAAGTCACAGCAGAAGAGAGCAAAAGATAGGAATAAAAAGGAACCACAAAAACAATCAGAAAACAATGAACAGAATGGCAATAAATACATCAGTTCAGTTTAGTTCAGTCGCTCAGTCGTGTCCGACTCTCCACGACCCCATGAACCACAGCATGCCAGGCCTCCCTGGCCATCACCAACTCCCGGAGTTCACTCAAACTCATGTCCATCGAGTCGGTGATGCCATCCAGCCATCTCATTCTCTGTCGTCCCCTTCTCCTCCCGCCCCCAACCTTTCCCAGCATCAGGCTAAATTTTGGCCCTGGCCTTGTCACTTACTAACGTTTGCCCTATAGGAGGTTTCTGAGCTTTAGTTTTAACATCTGAAAAATGAAACTGCCTTTGCTCTCCTCACCTGACTGTCATAAAGATAATATTTTAAAAAACACTTCGTAATTTACAAGTGAAGGGTATTGTTCAGAAGGGTCAGCACTGCTGAAGCAACACTTAAAATTACCTTTAGCCCATGGGCGCTAGAGAAGGTGTGAATCTTGTACAGAAATCAGATTTTAGTGATAAAATACGATCTATAGGGAATGTTGGCTATGAGGGTGTATCTGTTTGGCAAATATTCACCAAGTACCTTCTCCATGTATGGCACAGTGTAAACCACTGGAGATATAATGGTGAATAATTCAGTGGGGTGCCTGCCTGCATAGACTGGGGCAGAGATGGACATTATCCAACTAACCACCTAACTGAATATAGTAGAATGTATATGTGTGAGAGTAGTAACTTTGCTTTGTTACTGCTGTGTCCACAGTGTCTAGAATGTTCAATAAGTCTTTAGTAAATATTTTTTGGACTTGTGGTAATCCCTGGGAAGGAAGAGCCCAGAGTAGTCTGGGTAAACATCAGGGGATCTAGTGTAGACTTGGGGGTTAAAGGCTTCCTTGAGCAAATGATGTTTGAGCTGAGGTCTTAAGGATAAATAAGACTGAACTTGGAAGAGGTAGGAATAGAATGTTTCAATCCCAGAGATTGAGGGAGGAAAGAACTTGGCATGTTCGGGCAAATAAAAGGAGGTACGAATGTTGAGACAGCCTAGGAAGGGGGACAGCAGGAACACGGAGAAGCTTAGAGTGGGAGGCAGGGACTATTTCTCACAGAGACTTTTGAAACTTTAAAAAAGATTGTGGGAGCCAGTGAAGGGCTTTCTGCAGAGGTAGGTCAAGATGATATTTGTGTTCCAAAGCAATAATCCTGCAATCTGTGAACTGAGAGAAACCCATTAGGTGGCAGTTGCTGAAATTTGGACAAGAGGGGACATTGGTTTGGACGAGGGCTGTTGTGGGAAAAATGGAGCGAAGTGCATGAAATCAGGAACTATTTTGAAGTTATACCCACAGGACTTTGTGATGGACTGGATGTGAGGAAAGAGAAAGATGAACTAGTCAAGCCTGACTCCTGAATTCCTGTTTGTAGCTGAACAGATTTCCTCACTCAAAGAGGAACTTACCGACGTGTCATCTAAGGGTAAAGAGTTCCTTCTGACAGTGTGAGCCCTTGGATGCACATAACTGTAGAATTCTGCCTAATCCTCACAAGCTACTTGTTACTCATTGTCTCTGTTTAACATCTCCTCTAAGCTTAACTTAAATCTCGCATAACTTACATTTTGTGGGTTTCATCCATCCACTTATTTCTATTGTCTTTTCTAATAGAGCTAAATATTCTCAATAACAAAATACACATAATGCTCTATTAAAAATCTTTTGAGCTCTTTAAAGCACCTAGCACAAAGTCTAGTACCTTACAGACATCCAAAAATAAAGAGTAGGCATATAGTATGTTCATATCTTATACATCGGTATGTCCCACTTCAGTCAACCAAAATATGTAAAAATTTGGATTGAAAGTGTAAATTGGGTCATACTTATTCACTTTAGAAAGTGTTGTTTCACTTTATAAATGATTATCCATAGTAAATTTCCTAATGTATTTAAAATATGGTTCCGTTTACAACAATCATAATTATATATATGATCACGGATAACTCTATAGTGAGGTATATTTAAATTACATAGAATGCTGTTTGTTTTCTCTCTCTCAGTGGACTGCCACCTCATCCTGCTTTACGAACAGCACTTGAAAAAGGCAGGCAATTTAAACACTCAAAACCTTGAAACTGGACAGGAGGACATATCTCTTAGGATACCAGTTTGGTTGCTATTGCAGAGGACAAAATAATAGTGGCTTAAACAGGACAGAAGTGTCTTTCTGTGGTAGGCAGAGTAACGGCCTCCCCCAAATATTTACGTCCTAATCTCTAGAACCTCTGAATATTGTCTTACATGTGAAAGGGAACTTTGTAGACGTGATTAAGTTTACAGACCTTGAGACTGAGATATTTTCTTGTATTATCTAGATGAGCTCTTCAAAGCAGAGAGCTTTTCCTGGCTGTGGTCAGAGAGGGATGTGATGATGAAGGAGGGTCAGAGAGGTTAACATGAGACTCAACCTGTCATTCCCTGCTTTAAAGATGAAGGAAGGGAAGGAACCACAAGCCAAGAAACGTGGCAGCTTCAGAGGTTGGAAAAGGCAAGAAAACAAAATTTCCCACAGAAATTCAGGAGGGAACCTAGCCTTGTCCTCTGAAACCCTGCCTCACTTCTGACCTATAGAACTGTAAAATAATAAATGTGTGTTGTCTTAAGCCACTTAATTTGTGTTCAGATATTATAGCAGCAGTAGAAGACTTTGGTATCTGAAAGTTTGATGCTGCTGTAACCAATACTTAGAAATGTTGAAATACGTTTGGAATTGAGCAGTGGGCAGAGGCTGGAAGAATTCTGAGGAGGCTAGATTGCCTTAGACTACTGGTGGAAATAGAGATGCTAAAGTCTCTGCTGGTGACAGCTCAGAAGAATCATCATAGAGGATATCTAAATGGTTGTAAGCAGACTGTTAATAGAAACCTGGACCTTAAGGACAGTTCCCATGAGTATGCATAAGGAAATGAGGAACATGTTATTGGAAACTGGAGGAAAGTGGATCCTTGTTACATAATGGTAAAGTTAGCAGAACTGTGAACTTCCCTGAGCCTCTTGATGAAAGTGAAAGAGGAGAGTGAAAAAATTGGCTTAAAGCTCAACATTCAGAAAACTAAGATCATGGCATCCGGTCCCATCACTTCATGGCAAATAGATGGGGAAACAGTGGAAACAGTGGCTGGCTTCATTTTTCTGGGCTCCAGAATCACTGCAGATGGTGATTGCAGCCATGAAATTAAAAGATGCTTACTCCTTGGAAGGAAAGTTATGACCAACCTAGAGAGCATATTAAAAAGCAGAGATATTACTTTGCCAACAAAGGTCTGTCTCATCAAGGCTATGGTTTTTCCAGTAGTCATGTATGGATGTGAGAGTTGGACTATAAGGAAAGCTGAGCACTGAAGAATTGATGCTTTTGAACTGTGGTGTTGGAGAAGACTCTTGAGAGTCCCTTGGATTGCAAGGAGATCCAACCAGTCCATCCTAAAGATCAGTCCTGGGTGTTCATTGGAAGGACTGATGTTGAAGCTGAGATTCCAATACTTTGGCCACCTGATGCGAAGAGCTGACTCATTTGAAAAGACCCTGATTCTGGGCAAGATTGAGGGTAGGAGGAGAAGGGGACGACAGAGGATGAGATGGTTGGATGGCATCACGGACTCAATGGACATGGGTTTGGGTGGACTCCGGGAGTTGGTGATAGACAGGGAGGCCTGGTGTGCTGCAGTTTATGGGGTTGCAAAGAGTCGGATACGACTGAGTGACTGAACTGAACTGAACTGAGCTGAACTGGTCGCTTAGTCGGTAAAGAATCTGCCTGCAATGTGGAAGACCTGGCTTCGATCTCTGGGTTGGGAAGATCCCTTGGAGAAGGGAAAGGCTACCCTCTCCAGTATTCTGGCCTGGAGAATTCCAGGGACAGAAGCCCTGGAATGATACAGTCCATGGAGTTGCAAAGAGTCAGACACAACTGAGTGACTAACACACTTAGCAGAATTGGGATTTTGTATTTATGTGGAAAGCAGAACCTCTACATGATAAATTTGTGTGGAAAGCAGAGCCTGTAAATGATGAACTTGGTTGTTTAGCTGAGGTTTCCATGCACAGTGTTGGAGAAGCAGTCCGACTTCTGCTTGCTGCTTTACAATAAAATGCAAGAGGAAAGAGATCATGGCTAAACAAAAAAGACCCAAGACTTGATGTTTTGGGAACCTCAGCCTATCCAGATTGCAGAAGATTCTAAAATTGAGAGATTTATTGTTGGGAAAGCACGTTCTAAAGAAAAAGCTGAGGGTGTGGCTGTACAACATTTTGCTAAAATGTTAGAAATATCAAAAGGTCACACAAAAAGCTTTTTGGAGGGTGAGGCTCACAGATACCCCCAGTCAAACCAGAGCGAATAGAGACTGTTTCAGAGTGTTGTCTCTCATTCACTTCAGTGTAAGCAGAAACACGGATGGGATTATCTGGCAGAGATCTGTGCATGAGCCTCTTGCCTAATGGAGTGAATCCCTGTGACACACACAGGAAGCGCACAATTTTATTGATCATTTTATACCAGCAGGAGCACTGTCAGCTTGGACTGAAAGGGACAGAAGGAAATGTGACAGTGCTGTTGGCTCCCCAAAGTCCTAGAGGTGAGAAGCAGTCAGACAAACTACTTAGATGCCAGTATGTATCACATTTCATGAAAAGGGAAGGGCATACAGATGGAAAAGGAAAAAGGAAGAATTGAAAAGGAGGGTATTTCTAGGTTCCTCTTCTAGAGAGACTGCAAGATGGGCCCTCGGTTTGTTTGTGATGAGCTACAAGTAAGCCTGCATTCTTTTTGGTAAAGGACTGTGGTTATATTTCCACATGGTGTGGAGAAGAACATCAATGTTATATTTATAAGCAGTTTATACAATTATATATAGGATGACCCATGCTATTTTGATGAAACTAGAAGCTAGTATGGGGAACTAGCACGATTTTTCAAGAAGATGTCAAAGTTAGTTTCAGCCAAGCTTTGTTACTTGGAGAAAATGAGTTTTCATGCCAGTAGATGTAGAAAAAAGGGGAATATGGTGACAGAAGAGTAGAGCTGAGCAAGATACTAGTGCCATCATTTTAAAAAGTGCTGGCAGTTTTAATTTTGCAATTCATCTTTCAAACAGTTAGAAATCATAGTTTCATCTAGATTGTCAATATTTCCAAAAACTTGTATATTCATTTAACACCAGACTTGAAATATCTTCCATGCAATCCTAACTTTATACTAAGTTCTAGGGAGAATCAGTTCAGTTCAGTTCAGTCGCTCAGTCGTGTCTGACTCTCCACGACCCCATGAATCACAGCACGCCAGGCCTCCCTGTCCATCACCAACTCCTGGAGTTCACTCAAACTCATGTCCACAGAGTCGGTGATGCCATCCAGCCATCTCATTCTCTGTCGTCCCCTTCTCCTCCCGCCCCCAACCTTTCCCAGCATCAGAGTCTTTTCCAGTGAGTCAACTCGCCGCATGAGGTGGCCAAAGTATTGCAGTTTCAGCTTTAGCATCAGTCCTTCCAATGAACACCCAGGATCGATCTCCTTTAGAATGGACTGGTTGGATCTCCTTGCGGTACAAGGGACTCTCAAGAGTCTTCTCCAACACCACAGTTCAAAAGCATCAATTCTTTGGGGATCAGCTTTCTTCACAGTCCAACTCTCACATCCATACATGATCACGGGAAAAACCATTGCCTTGACTAGACAGACCTTTGTTGGCAAAGTACTGTCTCTGCTTTTTAATATACTATCTAGGTTGGTGACAACTTTCCTTCCAAGGAGTAAGCGTCTTTTAATTTCATGGCTGCAATCAGTATCCGCAGTGATTTTGGAGCCCCCCAAAATAAAGTCTGACACTGTTTCCACTGTTTTTCCATCTATTTCCCATGAAGTGATGGGACCAGATGCCATGATCTTTGTTTTCTGAATGTTGAGCTTCAAGCCAACCTTTTCACTCTCCCCTTTCACTTTCATCAAGAGGCTTTTGAGTTCCTCTTCACTTTCTGCCATAAGGGTAGTGTCATCTGCATATCTGAGGTTATTGATATTTTTCCCAGCAATCTTGATTCCAGCTTGTGCTTCTTCCAGCCCAGCGTTCCTCATGATGTACTCTGCATATAAGTTAAATAAGCAAGGTGACAATATACAGCCTTGACGTACTCCTTTTCCTATTTGGAACCAGTCTGTTGTTCCATGTACAGTTCTGACTGTTGCTTCCTGACCTGCATACAGGTTTCTCAAGAGGAGAATAGTGCTCATTAAAATGTATCCCCACGTGCACAGACTGAAATAAATGGTTCTGGCCTTCTCCCATCCCCCTGTCCTGTTTCCCTAACAGTTTGACTCTGCCTTTCCTCCCATCAGTTGGGGAAATCTTTTCCCACCATCTTGAATATGGGCTGATCGTGTGACTTGCTTGCTTCAATAGAGTGTGGCAAGAGAGCTATTTGGGGGAGTTTTCAACTGTGGCAGTTCCAGGTCTGCAGCCTCCAGTCTTGCCTCCTTGGAATTTTGTTGCTGCTGTGAGGAGAAGGCAGCCTTGTTGGCAGGGAGAAACCACTTGGAGAGAGAGAAGCCCAGTGGAGAGCCAGCACTAATTTTCAGTCACATGAGTGAGGTCACTGTGAATCGTCCAGTCCCTGAGGAATTGCTCGGTGATAGTTAAAATAAGAGTAAACCCAGGTGAGATCAGAGGAAAGAAAACATCCCTCTGAGCCTAGCCCAAACCAATGACCCATAGTATCAAGGGGTGATAAATGAGCTAAGAAATTTTAGTTGTTTTCAGTCACTAAGGTTTGGGGTGGTTTATAACACAAAGGTCCGTCTAGTCAAGGCTATGGTTTTTCTAGTGGTCATGTATGGATGTGAGAGTTGGACTATGTAGAAAGCTGAGCACCGAAGAATTGATACTTTTGAACTGTGGTGCTGGAGAAGACTCTTGAGAGTCCCTTGGACTGCAAGGAGATCCAACCAGTCCATCCTAAAGGAGATCAGTCCTGGGTGTTCATTGGAAGGACTGATGCTGAAGCTGAAACTCCAATACTTTGGCACCTCACGCGATGAGTTGACTCACTGGAAAAGACTCTGATGCTGGGAGGGATTGGGGGCAGGAGGAGAAGGGGATGACAGAGAATGAGATGGCTGGATGGCATCACCGACTTGATGGACATGAGTCAGAGTGAACTCTGGGAGTTGGTGATGGACAGGGAGCCCTGGAGTGCTGTGATTCATGGGGTCGCAAAGAGTCGGACACGACTGAGCGATTGAACTGAACTGAACTGATGACACTACAGTGTGTTGCTGCTATTGAGGGGTTCGCTGTCTAATGAGTTTTTCCACGGCTTTTTCATTCTAAAAGATTTACCTAAAAATTTTAGATTTAGGTTTTTGGTAATACAACTCATTGGGTTTCTACATTCACATATGTATTCTATTTTGTCTTTTAGTCCATATTTTCTGAATATTATGTTTGGACTTTGCTAACATGGACTTATTCGATTTTAGATCTAGCATCCCGAGAGAAATTACCCTGGGGTTTATAATGAGCTCCTATTTGGCAAAAGCTGTTTTATCCCACAAGATGGGAGGGAGGAACCTGCGATGGGAAGGGGATTTGGTGAATGACCCAGATTGGGCTCATTGTGAGAGGTGGGGCTGTAGTTCTTGGACAGCTTAAGTCTCCTGCCGTCTGATCTTGAGTGTTCTAAGCTCTTTTTCTCCACTATCATTTAAAACAATTTAAAGGGATGCAAATGAAGCCCTTAAAGAAATCTTTCTAGAGTGACATGTAGGAGAGATTGCCTTTCCATGGTTATCAGTCAGATAAAACTCATCATACCCTAATGAAGTTCTTCTCAGCAAGAAGCCCCATCTGGGCTGGCACCAAACAGTAGTTTGTCTCTACTCATGGATAAGAGAACTTCCCGATGGCAAAGGAATCTGGTTCTTTTGCACAGGGACCTGCTTACCAGAGACTGCATGCTTCAGGTGATAAATGAATGAAACTAGGTTTGTATCTAGGAGATCAAAATATTTAGGAGCTTTTGTTTAATATGATGTGTCTGTCTTTTTTGAAAACTCCCATTGGTTCTCAGTGATATATATTTTCCTCTTACTTTGTGTTTCTGTGCTATTTTTCTCCCTAATTTATGGTGAGAATTGAGGTATTGTAACATTGAGTATTAATTAGCTTATATTTCTCAGTGCAGAGCAGAAGAGGGAGTTTACCGCATGTCTCTCTTATTTAAATAAGCAATGAACAGAGGATTTTACAAGAAGGATCCCAATCTTACTATCAACATTTTAAGGCCTTTGTCATGAAGAACTGTAGCAGTTTTAATGATTTTATGATCTTTGGATTTTTCCTTTAATCTATCAATTACTTGCCCTATTTGACTTTAAGATTCTCAGAAGTATGTACAGTTGACCTTTGAACAGTATGGGGGTTAGGGGCACCCACCAAAGTCAGAAATATGTGTATAACTTATAGCTGGCCCTCCATACCCTTTCCAGGCTTCTCCAGTGGCTCAGACAGTAAAATATCTGCCTGCAGTGCAGGAGACCTGGCTTCGATCCCTGGGTTGGGAAGATCCCCTGGAGGAGGGCATGGCAACCCACTCCAGTATTCTTGCCTGGAGAATCCCATGGACAGAGGAGCCTGGCGGGCTACAGTCCATGGGGTCGCAAAGAGTCAGACACGACTGAGCAGCTAACACTTTTCACTTCCATATCCTTGGCTCCACTGTATCCGTAGTTCTGTGTTCACAGATTTCAGCCAACTGAGGGTTTCAGACCTTGCATTAGCATAGTATTTACTATTGAAAAAAATTTCCATATGGAAGTGGACCTGCACGGCTCAAACTTGTGTTGTTAAAGGGTCCGTTGTATCTGAAAAAGAATAAGGCTTATTAAAATACCAACTGAGGGTACAATAGTATACTGAAGAATACTAATATTCATAATTTTATTAAATGTGTATTTAGTATTTTATTAAATACTAAAGTAGTTATTGTTTGAAAATTTTAAATGCTCAACAAGATTCCTGAGGAGCTCATTTTATGTCTAGAGGTGATTTGGAGACAGGACAGGTCTTTCATGGTCTGTGTGCTAAAAACTCATAGCACTTTTGAGGGAAACCAGCAGACCCATAGTTTTTTTCTGGGAAAAGCAAAAGTAGATGGTTCTTTATTCTGGGTTTCTCTTCTGTATCCTTGTACCCCCACTACCCTGGCCACATGGGACTAGGGACTGATGGACTGGAGTCGATGACTGGCCCAGAGAGAGCTACAGGTCAGTTGAGTTTGTAAAGCCAAGCCAAGCCAAGCCAATCCAATCCATTTTAGGGGAGAGTGAATTCCTTTTACTCAGAGAGGTGCTGGCAGTCAAGTGGTACAGAAACCATGAGATATGGAGATAGGAAGTAAACACCAACCATGAAACAGTAGAAGCTGTTCATGTAGAAAGAAGCCACAAGATATAAAATAAGAGAGAGGAGAAACTTAGTTTAGATACTGTCAGCTCCTGGGTCACCATAAAGCAGTGCCTCAAGACAGGGAGCAAGGGAAGCCTTCTATGGAGAGCTGACAAAATAGTCAACGGTTAGTCGCACCTCCTGTGGTGACTATGGTGGTGGGGCTCAGTTCACAGCATCTCTTATCTGAAGACACCCTTCTTTCATCCTCTTAAGGCCTCTCTGTGGCAGCCATGTTTGTGCTACTTAGCCCTTCCTTTCAGACCTCAGTTGATTGGATCAAGAGGGGCAGCCTCATCTTTCCTGAGCCCATCAAATGCTCTCTCTTGGGCCTTTGGAACTGGGACTGAGGGATAGTCTGTCTCATGGTCTGGAAGCTTCCCAGGTGGCTCAGTGGTAAAGAATCCATCTGCCAATGCAGGAGACACAAGAGGCTTGGGCTTGATCCCTGGGTTGGGAAGATCCCCTGGAGTAAGAAATGGCAACCCAATTCCAGTATTCTTGCCTGGAAAATTCCATGGACAGAGGAGCCTGGTTGACTACAGTCCGTGGGGTCGCAAAGAGTCAGACATGATGGAGCGTGCGTGCACTATGTGGCTGCAGCAAAGGGATGTGGAGCTGTGGGTTGAGAAGAAGACAAAGCTGGCTTGTGGAAAGAAAGGAAAGAAACAGATATGCAGCAGGAACAGACTTGGAGAAGTCACGTGGAGGAAAGGAAGCAGATGGTGTGAGAGTCTTGGCTTCTGATAGCTTTCCATTTTCTGGCTCTGATCCCCTAAAAAATCCCTTAGGGCCTCAAGATACCTATATTTTTGTAATATCCACCACCATTCAAAAAATTAACATGGCTCAAGGTAATGTTCGGATTTTGCCATGAAGAGTCTCAATGGAAACATAGAGCTTGTGTGGTCACGTGCACAAAATTTGTGTTCTCCATGAAGCTTGGTGGGACAGCTGTCAAGATGGCTTCTTGCCTCTCTTGCAATAAGTTTCCAGCTGGCTATGGCTCCTTCTCTTGAAACCTGGAAGGGACAAACAACCATAGATGGAGAATCTGATATAATGGAACTAACGGAGTTAGACCTTCAAACATCAAATACCAGTTTCTATACAAGAAGGCAAGGAGATCCAACCAGTCCATCCTAAAGGAGATCAGTCCTGGGTGTTCATTGGAAGGACTGATGCTGAAGCTGAAACTCCAGTATTCTGGCCACCTGATGTGAAGAACTGACTCATCTGAAAAGACCCCAATGCTGGGAAAGATTGAAGGCAGGAGGAGAAGGAGACGACAGAGGATGAGATTGTTAGATGGCATCACGGACTCAATGGACATGAGTTTGAGTAAACTCCGGGAGTTGGTGATGGATAGGGAGGCCTGGCTTGCTATGGTTCATGGGGTCGCAAAGAGTCAGACACGACTGAGTGACTGGACTGAACTGAACTGAGCTGATATGAGAATACTTCTAGTTTTTCTTCTTACTGCCCTTTGCTTTGCATGTCTGTGTTCTCGGAGGGCAGAGGCTCGGTGCAGTAGGAATGGAGTGGGGATATGCCCACATTCTCAGGTTCAGAGTCCCCTTTCTGTGTTTGAAGTCTTACTGTGATGCTGCCCGTTTGTGCTGGCAGGGCTTGACCTTCTTGGTGAACAGCCACTTAAGTACTAAGTGTGCATTCAGTGACTGGGACTCTTACCCGGGGTGAGGTTTGTGTTGCTTTCATTTGTGCCCGCTATCAAAACTTACCGAGTGAAAGACTAAATATGTTTCTCAATAGCAGTTTGAAGGCACCAAAGTGTTAGTGCAAGTCGCTTTAGTCTTGTCTGACTCTTTGTGACTCCATGGACTGTAGCCCACCAGGCTCCTCTGTCTATGGGATTCTCTAGGCAAGAATACTGGAGTGGGTAGCCATTCCCTTCTCCAGGGGATCTTCCCGACCCAGGGACTGAACCTGGGTCTCCTGCATTGCAGGCAGATTCTTTACTGTTTGAGCTACTGGGGAAGCCGCAAAACAGTATTCAAAACCCCAAACCAAACCACATAGTAAATTGTATAATCTAAGTGTGCAAATGAACAGATGCCTAATATAATTCATTAGGCTGTTAATTATGATGATGGTATCTAAGGTGTGCAAGTTCTTAACCCTCCAGGTGTGAATGTCCTAGTGTGGGGAACAAATAAGAATATTGGGTCCATGCATCATTTGAAGGGATCTTGCTTTTATTCTATTTCCGGTGGTGCTTTATTGTTGAGAGAAAAATGACAATCCCAGTTGCCACTGGTTCATGCATCACTCTCACTGAATTTCCCAGGAGAGATGACTTCACAGTTTCTTGGAGGCTTCTGTTTATTTCACCCGTCAGAGGACTGTTTGTAGTTTTCATGTAAATTTTTAATGGGCAGGAACATCTGTTCCCCATCCAACTGTGATGTTTTGGGTACAGATGAGAATCCCTGGCTGAACACAAACTGTGTTTCAGTTCAGTTCAGTTCAGTTCAGTCGCTCAGTCATGTCCGACTCTCCGCGACCCCATGAATCACAGCACGCCAGGCCTCCCTGTCCATCACCAACTCCCAGAGTTCACTCAAACTCATGTCCACAGAGTCGGTGATGCCATCCAGCCATCTCATTCTCTGTCGTCCCCTTCTCCTCCCGCCCCCAATCCCTCCCAGCATCAGAGTCTTTTCCAGTGAGTCAACTCGTCGCATGAGGTGGCCAAAGTATTGGAGTTTCAGCTTTAGCATCAGTCCTTCCAATGAACATCCAGAATTGATCTCCTTTAGAATGGACTGGTTGGATCTCCTTGTTTGCTGTGTATCAGTTGGATGCGCAGAAAAATAATGTAGACCAAAGACAAAGGAGAGAGGTATGAAGAGGGAGTGGGGAGAAGGAGGGGAAGCAGCGAATGGCTGAGTGTGCCTGCTGGCAGCACCATCCCCCCGGGTGGTCTGGACGGTCCTGGTGGATCCCAAGCCTCCCTCCTTCCTTCTGAGGCAGAGCCAGTGGGTCTGGTGAACCACTTAGCTCCATAACTGTGGGCACCTCTTGCCCTTGTAGGGGGAAGGGTGAACACGAACCAGCAGGCCACTAGCCTGAACCCACTCGGCCCTCAAGGCTGGCAGAGCTGGCTTCTCCTTGTTTGCTCCTTTCCCTCTAGAGGTCCTTCCCCACCTCCTGTCACCTGAGATCCTGCTGGAACTTGGAGTTCTTAGGCCGGACGAAACAGAACATTGGAATTGTGCCCCCCATAACTTGGAATTTGCAGAGAGCCCCTGACCACCTTTCTGGCCCTACATCTCCTTCTCCGTACGCGTTTTCCAGCCACCTGAAATTACTTGCAATCCCTCCAATGCACATACTTCTGAGGCTTCTTTTTTTTTTTAAACCTTGGAATGCTTCCTCTTTCCCAGGCCCTGTCCACATGGTGTGCACGCACACACACAGAGCACATGCGCACACCACTCTGCCCACTGCTGCCTGTACTTCAAAACCTGAACGGACGTTTTCTCCGTGAGGGGCTCCCGGACCCACTCGAGCACAGTTCAGCACCCCCTTGCTGCCCCATGCTTCTGCACGTGTGCTCTGTGGTCCCCTAGTTACTTTGCAGTGACGGGTTTGGTGTGAGGGCTCTGTCCCTGAAGTCAGGTTGCTTGGCTACAAATTGCAGCTTCATCACTGGGTTGTGTGAACCTGGACAAGTGAACATCTCCATGCCTCAGTTTCCTAATCTGTAGACTGGGGATGCTATTAATAATGACCATATACATTTGTTGAGAAAATTAAGCAAGATGATACATGTAAATCACTTAGCAAAATGCCCAGCCTCAACAAAGGGCAGTCATTACTGTCCACTCCTCAGTTTTTCTTTTTAAGTTTTATTTTATTTTTAATTAGAGGATAATGATTTTCCAATATCTGTTGGTTTCTGCCATACATCGACAGGAATCAGCCCTCGGTATACATCTGTCTCCTTCCTCTTAAACTTCCCTCCCACCTTCCAATTCCTCAGTTTTTGTTCCCAGCCACCTCGTATGGGGACTGTTATACACCTTGTATTCCTAGAGACTGGCGTATAATAGATCTTTCACCTGTTTGTTGAGTTGAATTGTTGAACAGATGGCTTCCACTGGCGTACTCAATTAAGTTCATATTCTCTGGAATCAGAAGTTGGGGTTCAAATCTTAACTTTCACCAATTTATAGCTGTGGGAACTTCAACAAGTTAATTAAACTTTCTATATTTTATTTGTTTTTTAACTGTTAATGTTTTTGGCATTGTGCTTTGTACCATTTATTAAATAAAAATTAAAAAAAACTTTCTATATTTTAGTTTCATTCTCTTAAAATTTTAATCATGATAGTACCGAGCTCATAGGGTAGAGATAATCTACCTTCACAGTGCCTAGCCTAGAATATGGAAAGATCTCAATAAATGTTAATTGATATTATTCTTATTAACATTATGAGTATTATTATATTTAATTACATTTAATACTCATCTTAAATATCACTATTATTAAGTCTTTCTCAACCACTCTATCCTGAAGTACTCTTTATTCAATCATCCAATATCATTATTAAATGTCAGCTATAAGCCTGGCACCATGCTAGATGCCAGCTGTGCAGTGGTAAATAAATCGTATATGGTCTCTACCTTTGCATAAGCTGGCGTTTGACAGAATGCTAAATCTTGATGTGTTTCCAAAGTTCTCAATCCAGTGAATAAAGATTCATGAGACAGATCAAAATATGAGCTCACTTTTAACCATGTAGGAAAGGTGTTAACTGCCCGTGTCCTCAACCCAGCTATTCATTCTTTTATCCTGTCTAGACTCATCACTGAAGAATTCTTGGGTCACTATAACTGGCTAAATCAAGGCTTTAGCCTTAGGCTGGATTTGACTCTTTGGGTTAAATAGTGTCATTGATTTCTCAGCTGCTAGAGGAAGGAACTTCAGGGAAAACATGTTGCTTGGGAAACTAAATATTCAAAGCTTTTAAAGCAGCTCTTGAATGGGCTTCTCATGCATTTGGTAATTTCTGGGAAAAGGAACACCAGGCTTTCTGCTCCTTGAGCGTATGCTCCTGGTATCTGTGTTGCTGGGGCTTAGGGTATGGCTTAGTAATAACAAGTGCTCAATAAAGACGTGTTTAACTCACATTATTAGACAACGATTTAGCTGAACATAAAATTCCAGTGTGACGATCATTTTCACTAAACACTTTGATTTTGTTATATGACTGCCTACTTGCTTCTTGGTTGATTTCAAGAAGCCTGGTGCCCATCTATTGATACCTTATCGTTATTCACCTGTTCCCTGGGGTAATCTCTATTTGGAAGCTGGTATGTATTTTTCCCATCTATGTTATTACACTTTTACTAAATATCAGTTCAGTTCAGTTGCTCAGTTGTGTCCAACTCTTTGTGACCCCATGGACTGTAGCACACCAGGCCACCCTGTCCATCACCAACTCCCGGAGTTTACCCAAACTCATGTCCATCGAGTTGGTGATGCCATCCAACCATCTCATCCTCTGTCGTCCCCTTCTCCTCCTGCCTTCAATCTTTCCCAGCATCAGCGTCTTTTCAAGTGAGTCAGCTCTTTGCACCAGGTAGCCAAAGTATTGGAGTTTCAGCTTCTGCATCAGTCCTTCCAACGAATATTCAGGGTTGATTTCCTTTAGGATTGACTGGTTGGATCTCCTTGCAGTCCAAGGGACTCTCAAGAGTCTTCTCCAACACCACAGTTCAAAAACACCAATTCTTTGGTGCTCAGCTTTCTTTATAGTCCAACTCTCACATCCATATATGACTAATGGAAAAACCATAGCCTTGACTAGATGGACTTATGTTGGCAATGTAATGTCTGTTTTTTAATATGCTGTCTAGGTTGGTCATAGCTTTCCTTTCAAGGACCAAGTGTCTTTTAATTTCATGGCTGCAGTCACCATCTGCAGTGATTTTGGAGCCCCCCAAAACAAAGTCTATCACTGTTTCCATTGTTTCCCCACCTATTGACCATGAAGTGATGGGACCAGGTGCCATGATCTTAGTTGTTTGAATGTTGAGTTTTAAGCCAGGTTTTTCACTCTCCTCTTTCACTTTCATCAAGGGGCTCTTTGGGTCTTCTTCCTTTTCTGCCATAAGGGTGGTGTCATCTGCATATCTGAGGTTATTGATATTTTCCCTGGCAATCTTGATTCCAGCTTGTGCTTCATTCAGCCCAGCATTTCACATGATATAATCTGCATATAAGTTAAATAAACAGGGTGACAATATACAGCCTTGATGTACTCCTTTCCGGATTTGGAACCAGTCTGTTGTTCCATGTCCAGTTCTAACTGTTGCTTCCTGACCTGCATACAGATTTCTTTTTTTTTTCCTTCAGGAGCATGTTTATTGTGTTTGAGATGATACATCAGGTGCTCTCTGAGCTACAAAGGGTAAAAGGAAATCCTCTCATTACAAACTGACAAAGGTAAAAGGTAAAACATTTTTCACAACAGCATGAACCACATACTCAGAAATAGATCTGGGTTTAATACAAATGACATAATTCCTAATCATCTACGGCTACTTTTATAACTTCATACAGATAATGAATTAGGCTAAAATGCACTATAATATTTGGTAGACTTCAGGACCAGTATCCTTAGTACATCACAAAAATACATTTTGATATCCCAAAGAAGCAAGACTTGCAAGTAGGCGTTTTAAACAGAACTAATCTACAGTTACAAAGTTCTACTCTTGATAGCATTTACCTTTTTGGGGAGTCTCCCAGTCTCCAAAGGATAAAAGCAGAGAGTAGAATCAGTATAACATATACACAGAAGTCCGTATTGTAAAGGCTATAAAGATCTGCAGCACAGTGGGAAGACGCCTTCTGCTCCTTCACACTGCATACAACTCATGTGAATTATGGTGCGTATCGCTTGGTCCACTGTCTGGCTATCCTGTCGTGTTCTGCTCTGTTGGTCAAATACCGAGTGGCTATGCTTCCATCCAGAGGATCTGTCAAAAGAGAACAAATTGACAGCAAAACCTTTGAAATAGTCAAAGCAGGACTCCAGTTGTCTTTAAGGATGTCCAGGCAGATGACTCCCTGACTATTGATGTTGCAGTGATAGATTCTGGTGCGGAAAGTAACCTTTGGTGGCCTAAATGGATAATCGGATGAAAATGTGATATCCAGAAAACACACACCACCTTCATATACAGAACCTGGTGGACCAAGTATAGTCGATCTCCATTCATAAATGTTATCTCCTGTAGGCCCAGCACTGCAGTTAGGAGGAGGATCAAGGGTTATTTCAGCTAGCTCCTTCTGAATTCTTTTAGCACTAGTGGATAATTTAGCAGTGGTTTTGCTAGAGAGTTTGGTGTTTTTCTTCTGCTGGGTGGCAGAAGGTTTTCTTTCTTCTTGTTCTTCAGGCTCTGGAGCGGCTGGGTCTCGCTGGTCTGCATCTGAACTACCACTGCTGGTGCCGGGGCTCTCATCATCGGACCTCTGCTGATCACTGGGCATCTTGGTGAAGTTATTTCTTGGAAAACTCGGCCGCCCGCCCGGCCTGCTCGCGCGCCGCTACGCTGTGGGGGAGGGAGAGAGGAAAAAACCCTTCCTTAAGGAAATGGAGGCAGCCGGGGGTGGGGGGTGCAGGGAAAGAAGCCGAGGAGGCTGCGGCCGGGGAGTGTGGAACATTGAAAGTCGGCGGGGGCTGTGCAGTGCTGGGCTCCGGCTGGAGGGGGTCGCCGCCCAGCGCCTTCGGAAAGCAGAGGGGGCGGTGGGAGCCCGGCGGGGCGAGGGTGCAAGCTCCCTGCGAGGCTGAGGGGCTGCGGGAGCCCCCTGAGTGCTGTGGCCTCCCGCTGGCACCGCCCGACTCGGCTCCTCCCGGCCGCGCCCATACAGATTTCTTAGGAGGCAGGTAAGGTGATCTGTTATTCCCATCTCTTTCAGAATTTTCCATAGTTTATTGTGATCCACACAGTCAAAGGCTTTGGCATAGTCAATGAAGCAGAAGTAGATTTTTTCTGGAACTCTATTGCTTTTTTGATGATCCAACAAATGTTGACAATTTGATCTCTGGTTCCTCTGCCTTTTCTAAATCCAGCTTTACATCTGGAAGTTCACGGTTCATGTACTGTTGAAGTCTGCCTTGGAGAATTTTGAGAATTACTTTGCTAGCGTGTGAGATGAGTGGAATTGTGCGGTAGTTTGAGCATTCTTTGGCATTGCCCTTCTTTGGGATTGGAATGAAAACGGACCTTTTCCAGTCCTGTGGCCACTGCTGAGTTTTCCAAATTTGCTGACATATTGAGTGCAGCACTTTCAGAGCATCATCTTTTAGGATTTGAAATATCAACTGAAATTCCATCATCTCCACTAGTGTTGCTTCCTAAGGCCCACTTGACTTCACATTCCAGGATGTTTGGTTCTTGGTGAGTGATCACACCATCGTGGTTATCTGGGTCATGAAGATCTTTTTTGTACAGTTCTTCTGTGTATTCTTGCCACGTCTTCTTAATATTTTCTGGTTCTGTTAGGTCCATACCATTTCTGTCCTTTATCAAGCCCATCTTTGCATGAAATGTTCCCTTGGTATCTCTAATTTTCTTGAAGAGATCTCTAGTATTCCACATTCTATTGTTTTCCTCTATTTCTTTGCATTGATCACTGAGGAAGGCTTTATTATCTCCCTTTGCTATTCTTTGGAACTGTGTTTTCAAATGGGTATATCTTTCCTTTTCTCCTTTGCCTTTAGCTTCTCTTCTCAGCTATTTGTAAGGCCTCCTCAGATAACCATTTTGCCTTTTTGCATTTTTTTCCTTGGGGATGGTCTTGATCACTGCCTCCTGTACAATGTTACAAACCTCCATCCATAATTCTTCAAGCACTCTATCAGATCTAATCCCTTGAATTTATTTGTCACTTCCACTGTATAATTGTAAGGAATTTGATTTAGGTCATACCTGAATGGTCTAGTGGTTTTCCCTACACTCTTCAATTCACTGAGTATATTTAACTATAAAATATTAGTATGTGCTTTAAAAAATTACAGAAATTATTACTCTTGTAGGTATCCTGCCATTTGCTTTTTGAAGTCACCATTATGGTTTCAGTATTTATCCAAGTTCCTACAAGCAGGTCTACGTCATTTATTTCCACTGCTGCATGTTTCACTGCAAAAATATAACACCATGAATTTATTCATTGATGAGCACAAGGTGGTTTTTGATTGGTGCTGTAAGTGCTTTAATGAGCATTCTTGTATCTGTCTCCTGGGTGATACAGAAGATGCACACTGAGAAGCAGAATTGCTGAATCACCAAGGATATACACATTTTAGATGTTGATGACTGATCTCCAAAGTGGTCTTCCAATTCACACTCCAACCAGCGGGGCACAAGAACACTACTTCTTCACATTTTCATCAGCCTTGCTATTGTCTGACTTCTGAATGGGTGTGTACTTGGCCCTGACTTTGTACATTGTCTTCAGTATTATTCTCTTTCACAGATGAGAAAATTAAGGCTAAAGCGTGGAAGCTCAGAGAAAGAATGAGTGAATGAATGAGTGAATATGGTGATGCTTCGTTATTTAGTATTTTTTAAAATAAGTTCCAGAATATAAGCTCCATGAATGTGTACCTTATCCCTAACCCTTAGAACAGGTTCTGGTAACAGGTGAGTGCTCAGTAGTTACTGCAGAACCTGGGCAGAGAATATCCATTTTCTCCAGGAGCCTCTCCTAGGCCCTTCTGAGACACATTCTGCACGCAGCCTGCAGGATTTTAGAAGGAGCAGCAAAGGTCTGCAGCAGCCTGGGCTATTGGAGCAGAGGAAGGGTGGCAGCTAAACATTTTTTCAATGGAAAATTAAATTTGCTCAGCAGGAGCCTGATGAGATGCTGGGGGCCAGACTGAAGGAGGCTGCAGCTGGCGGGAGTGTCCATCTGGATCCCACAGGCCTCTGGAAGTGGCGAGGCTATTCTTAGCTTTCTTTTCTTTGGTCTTCATTTTCTCTTAATCAGGGCTCTCTTGATTTTGCAACTGGAGTCTTTTTCCCCCTTCTGTAAAGCAATGATTTTCCATATAGTAATTCTTTCCTTCTTTAGACTTCCCAGAGAGGGTGGGAGGCTCTTTTTGCGCTCAGACACTTTGCACCCTGCCTCCCACCCGGCTCCTCCCACTACTTTTGTGGCTGGTGGAGACCTATTCTGTGTGCGGGATTTGACCCCACATCCTCGTTTGTTTACAAAGGACTTAACCATCCCACTCTTCTCGCTAATTATTTTTTCCTAGGAACATCAATAGGAGTACATTTCCAGCCCTGCCTGCCTCTGCCTCGTGCGTCCTGAATGCCGCTGGATTCATTTAACTGGAGCCTTCAGGGGCAGCACGACTGATGGCAGGTGGCCAAGCTCCAGGCCTCGGCTCCTGCGTCATCGTCATAATCACTCGCGTTGAAACAGTGCTCTGTGGTGAACAGACTGCTCCGAGCTCAGTAGCCCTTTAGTCCTCACAGCAGCAGAAGCCAAGGCCTCTGGGGTTTGGTGACATCCCCAGGATCGTGTGACCAGGAAGAGGAAAGGCTGAGCTTTGACCTTGCCTTCCTAACGCTGAATCTCCTTTCTGTTCTTTCAGCCCTTGCAGGGATCATCAAGGCAAATGCTTTGGGGGCCAGGTAGCTCATCTAAATGAGAGAATCTGACCGGAGTAGAAGACATTAGGGAGTAGTCAGGACTCTGGGCAGTCAGACAACAAGCTCTGCCTCAAGGCAGACAACAAGCTCTGCCTCAAGGCATCTCAAGGCCAAGCATTTTGAAAGCAATAAAAACCAATTATTTGATCACCTCTTCATTGTTCAGGACATCCCTTCTTTTGGTTTTGGTGGAGCTGGACGGCATCACTTTATCACTGAACAGCACTGACTTGGTGGCACAAATAAGCATGACCTTGGTGGCAGCAAGTCTCCAGTATAAATGAAGAAGATCGAGTCATTCTGTGGCTTTCAGGATAGTATTACAGACCCAAGGGTGCACTGATCCTGGGCCTACCCATCACCTTGCCTTCTCTAGAACTTTCAAAGTATGATACTCAAAGTAATAAGACATTAATGGTTGATCCCTCCTGCTTCAACCCCAGGCCTGGCCAAATATTCTCCCCCTCCTTCCGCACCTCTTCCTCTCTCATCTCTTTCTGAAATCGTGGGGTGGCTGCACAGGTCTCTATGCTGAGCAAAAAGAGTGACAGGGTGATCGAGACAGGGAGATAGTCAGGCACCCCGAGTTTACCTTCTCATCCAGGCATAGGAGCTAGAGAAAAGATAGAGAAGAGGGTGGTTCATGCCTTTAGGGAGAGACAGACCTTCCCCATTAGTAATATATTAGTGATACGTGGCCCAATGAAGTGATTGGGCTTTTGCCAATCAAATCAAAACTCCTCTTTTGAGGGGGATTAGGAAGGAGGTAGGCTGAGGTGAGGAGGTGTGGGGAACGGGGCTGACGTGTAGCCCTACTCTAAACAACAGTGGTTAAGACTGTGGCCCCAGAGAGCGCAGCTCTGCTACCTACTGGTTCTGTGGCCTTGAACAAGTTATTTTACGTCATTCCTCATCAGCTTCATCTGTAAGACATGGGAAGATGCCATGGTGGTGAGGATGAGCTGAGATATAGTATGTGCATTTGTCAGTAAATGTCAGTTATTTTTGTTTGGAGTTCTGTCTCCTAGCTCCACTCTTTGCCCTACTAGCTAAAACCTGAGGAAGCCTTCAAATGCCCATGAAAGGAATACAGACACAATAATTTATAGAATAAGAAACTACAATCTTCTGCCAATGTTTCTTCTCCAGAACTTGCTATTTGTCCAAATGTCCTGATTCCACCTTTTTTCTCCATCTCTAAACCCTCAGATGGTCCCAGTGAGCTGGAATTCTGGACGAGGTAGCTGGGACTCTGCTGGATAAAGCTTGGTCTGATATGTGCTTTTTGCTGGTATAACTGTGACTTTTGTCTAAATATTCACTCCAACTTAACTGCCATTCAGTTGAAACTCTTCCCAAGTTGTTGCTTTCTCATCTGGCTTCTTGTGGGACAGAAAATTTAAGAAGGCAATTTCAAACACAACACTTATCCAGTCAATAGGGGACTGAAGAGCCCTCTCCCCCATCTTTAGAGCTGATTTTCTTTGGCGTGCTTCACATATACCAATGAGCAACAGTTAAGAGAGGATATGGTCTAGGCATCGAATTCGGTTCGTAATGGAAGAATTAGGTTCTTATCAATGGGAAAAAAGTAGAATTGAGAGGCTACATGATATGCTTATATACTCTGATTTACACATAGTGTTTTTGTTGGCTTCCCTGATGACTCAGTTGGTAAAGAATCTGCCTGCAATGCGGGAGACCTGGGTTCGATCCCTGGATTGGGAAGATCCCCTGGAGAAGGGAAAGGCTACCCACTCCAGTATTCTGGCCTGGAGAATTATAGTCCATGGGATAGCAAAGAGTCAGACAGGACTGAGTGACTTTCACTTTCAGTGTTTTTGTTAAGATCAGTTGGCAGAGTCAGCTCAGCATGAAAAAGCGCAGATAATTCTGAAATACAGATAATTCACAGATTACATGTATGGAGTCAGTGGAAAACTTTTGGATGGTTTCCTCCCCTTCCTCTCTCTCTCTCTCTGTCCTTCCCTGACCCCCTACTCTTCTCTTTTCACCACGTCTGTAGCCATCCTCTTCCTGGCTGAGCCCAGAAGGAAAACTCGATGGAAATGAAGGGAACCATCCAGGAAATTATGACCCTCAGGCTCTGGTTGCAACTCTGCCAGTTACTGCCTGAGTGGTAGTCATCCCTCTGGGTATCAGCTTCATCACATATAAAATGAGGAGGTTGGGCCCAGGGCACCTGGAATCAAGAGAACTCTGGGTTGCCATTCCTCTGTGGAATTCCACCTTTGCCAGCGTGGGGCCTGGCATGTCTCAGCAGCTGGTCACTTGGATAATCCCCAGCGCACATAAGTGCTGCAGGGTAACAGAGAACAGACTCTGTTCACAGCAGGGTCCAGCCACTTGAATAGATGCTGGTGCCTTGGGCTGTTTTCCAGAGCCACCAGCCCATCCAGAGATGCAGCTGGCTGGAAAAGTGGATGGATGTGTTGGAAAGGCCGGTGTCACCTCCAAACACAGTGTCTGGGAAATGCCCGTGGCCCCCAAAAGAGGTCACTGAATCCCTCCAGCTGGGGGCACAGTGCAAAGAGCCAGGGAACCGGAGCTTTGAGTCCTGATGCTGCCACATACATGAGCTGCGTGACCTTGGGCAAACTCTCTGACTTTCGGGGGTCATTTTTCTCCTCCATATAATGGGAGCAGCAGCACACCTTGCAAAATTGTAGTAAAGTTTGAGATACTGCAGAGGTCTAACAGTCCCTACTAAATATAGGGACTCAGAGGTACTCATTAAACGGTAGTAGAAGTGACTGTTTCTACTAGCTTGTTTCCTTTAGTCACAGGCATCATTCTCAGAACTGGAACCCAGGCTAAGGCTCCTTGCATGGCCAGAGGCCCTGACTCCACGGCCAGGATCGGCCATGCCAGGGACCCTGGTACAGGAGATGCTGATTAAATTCCCTGATCCAGGAGCCTCAGCGTCCTGGTCCAGGGCAGGAGGGCTAGCCACATCGAGCGCAATCTGCTTGGATCCCTACTTAAGCTATTTTTTCAAGAC
Source organism: Moschus berezovskii (assembly GCF_049115385.1). Taxonomy (NCBI): domain Eukaryota; kingdom Metazoa; phylum Chordata; class Mammalia; order Artiodactyla; family Moschidae; genus Moschus; species Moschus berezovskii. Next base: position 11,782,599 of record NC_142475.1, on the reverse strand, counting down.
CTTTTCAAGGTCTTGCCCCCTTGCCCCTTCTCTCTGGGTCCCGGTCAGAGAAGGGAGACGAAGCAGTGCGGGTCTCCCCTCCTTCCCTCTTTGACCGGGAAGGCGCCAGGAGTGGGCAGAGGCCGTTTTCCTTGCAGAAGATGTGGCTAACACAAGCCCTGAACACTTCCATGGGGCTGTAGCCCCAGCCTAAATCTCCACGGGAGCCTGGCCGATCCCCGGTTTTTGTTTTGTTTTGTTTTTTTTGGTGAAACTGGGTTTCCCTTGCAGAAGATGCGGCTGACACAAGCCCTGAACACTTCAATGTGGCTGTAGCCCCGTTTTTTTTTTTTTTTGTCTTTTGGCGGAACTGGGTTTCCAATCCCAACCTGCCTCTTCCTCCATCCTGCATCCGGACAGCTCGCAAACTGTTTTGCTGGAAAGTGCGATTAAGGGGCACTCCGTGTATTATCTCCCCCCTTCCAGAGTCCGCCTGGTCAAAAGAACAAAACAGAATAGAGGAGCCAGGGATTCAACTGTCGTTATTTTTTTTTAAAAGGGGAGAGAGGCGGGGATCACATGACGGCGAGTCACCGGTTTGGCGAAGGGGCTGCCCCTCGGGGCTTGCTGCAGAGCCGCCCGCCCCCCAAACCCGGGCGGGGGCGCTGACGTCACGGCGGAGCCCGGGCCGCGCGCGTATAAACCGCGGGGCGCGGGCGCGGGCGCACCCGGCGCAGTCACCCCGCGATCGGCCGCCCGCATCGCGGCGCGCGCCCGCCCTCGGCCGCCCCCCGGGTAAGGCGCGCGGCCCGCGGCGGGGAGCGGGGGCCTCCGGGAAGGCGCGGGGGCCAGGACCGGGGGAAGGGGTGGGCGTCCCCAGCCCGCGGAGAACTTTCCAAGTGGGGAAAAAAACCTTCAGGACCTGCTGTCCGGCGCGTTGGTCTTTCGATCGGGGGTCGGGGGGTGGGTTGCAGAGTTTCAGTGGCGAAGGATGCCGTTTGGCAGTGGCAGGTTGCTTTAGTGCAGTTCAGTTGGAGGGTCATCTCCTCCTCCAGACTGGTCGGAGAAAAGCCTCAGGGATACTTCAGGCTCTGGTTGTTTGAAGAGTCGGCCGACCGGAGGCGCTGCTTGTAAGATTAAAAAAGAAAAAATACCCAACAAACCGATCGGTCATCAGGGTCATCGAGGTGAGGGTCGCCGCTAGGGTCATCGACGTGTTGGGGTTTTGGGGAGTGGATGCCGGAAGGGGAGGGTCTCCCGCTCACAAGTGCATCTTGCTGATGAAAATGAGATTGCTTCTGCTTTATGTCTGAGAGCCTGGGAGTCCAGACCTCCGGGCAAGGGGAGGGAGTCTCGAGAAAGGCCAAGTTGTAGCCAAGTTGTTGAATGTCTTTCTCAAAGGAGTCTTGGACCTAATTGGCTTCAGGAAGGTGGAAATCAGAGTTGAAGGAAAGGAACTCTTGGAGAGGACAGAGTTTAATAAGAGTGAAGCACTGTCTCTGCAAGTTTGACAGCTCTGAGCGTGAGCAGGTCCTCTCCCTGCCAGAAGGACAAGGCAGGGGGCTGGGATGGGTTAAATGTGATATCTGTGGGCAGGCGGCAGAAAGGAGGCATACACCTCAAGCAGAAATTCTTCTCCCCCTCAAATAAGAGCATATTCAGGCAGCTGGGGAGCATCAGGGCAACTTTACTAAACATGGAAGTTCCAATCAGCCCTGGTCCAGTCCAGCTGGGGGGAATGATGTCATTGTCACGTGTTCCCCACTGAGGCATAAAAGCCTGCTGGGTGCTGGTGCTACTTAAGTGCCATGTTTAGACAAGAGCGGCTAACCTGGCCAGCTGGTCCCCAGCTGCATTAACTTGTTGCTTTTCAAGCCTTCTCTGGAGGCTGTTGGTGCCTTCTGACTGCCTCTGTGCCCGCTCTGAGTGCAGAATCCCCAGGCTTCCTTGAGGATGGAGGAAGCCCCAGGGCAGTGGACGATATTAACGGTACCTTTTCCTCTTTGCAAATGACAGTCTGCTCGAGGAGCTGCTATGTGTGTGTGTATGTGTGTGTGTTCAGTTGAAACCCTGTTGGGTTTGGGGACTGCTTCACTGGTGTTCCTTGTGTGAGGGTTACTTGGTAACCTCACGTACTAAAATATCACCGATGACTGTGTTCGAGCTCCCTGAACTCATGCTTCCTGATGCTACCATCTTGGCTGCTTTGCCTTCCAGGACCTGACGATGACTCTGAACCATGTCACCATGCGCCAGGGCACGGCAGGCGTGCAGCCGCAGCAGCAGCGCTGGAGCATCCCCGCCGACGGCAGGCATCTCATGGTCCAGAAGGAGCCCCAGCAGTATGGCCAGCGCAGCCGTCCTCCTGCCGCCCCCGAGGACCCCTGCCGCCGGAGCTGGTCCTCCGACTCCACAGACTCAGTCATCTCCTCCGAGTCCGGGAACACCTACTATCGGGTGGTTCTCATCGGGGAGCAGGGGGTGGGCAAGTCCACTCTGGCCAACATCTTTGCGGGTGTCCATGACAGCATGGACAGCGACTGCGAAGTGCTTGGAGGTAGGTGGCCTGGCTCCTGTGGGCTTTACTGGGTCAGCACCAGTCCAGGAGGAAGAGTGAGTGGGTGGGTCATTTGTCTGCCGAGTTGGGAACTGCGATTATGACTTCTTGGCTGAGTCCCCATGGAAGCGCTGGCATAGGCCTCTGGGACAAGAAAGTGAAAATGCTTGTAGATAGAAGCTGGGCCAGAGAGGGAATTTCTTACATTCCAGCTCTAAAGGGACCCGGGAGACGGTTTACAGAGGGTGGAGCCAGAGGGTCAGGATCCCACCTCTGGCTTTTGCCAGTTCTGACCTGGACCTTTCAAGCACTCAGTGTAGACACAGCCTTTTTCCATGATGATACTTAAAACCAAGCCAATTAGAAAACTGTTAGGATGAATTCATTAGTTTGTTTATTGCAGTATTAGAGGCTTTAGAGGGTATAAAATTGTTTAAAATCTCTATTTTCAATAGCACAATATTTAAAAAAGATATTGAAGGATAACAATGATGATATTTAACATTTGTAAGTATACTTAAGGATTTTCAATTTTCCATGGATAATCTCATTTAAGGTATTTATTATTTAGGCCTTGGTTTCCAAAACTGATCTGAGATGGTACTGTCTCAAAAAATCACATATTCCTCAAGTAAAGCATAGCACTGTATTCTGGGAAGTAAGATGAGGCTCCTGTAGTCTATGGTTTAAATTCAGTGTCTTTCAGCCACAGGGTCTTAGACAATGCCAGGGTCACTGTATGTCCCTGTTTGCAGTTGTGGAAATGAAGGAAGCGTGCTTGTCCCAGTGGCATGGTCTGTCTGAATGCTCAGTTGCAACTCACCGCTGAATCACAGATTTCAGGAGTAGGAAGATGCCTTAGTGATGACACGGTTCTGCCCTCTGCTTGATGCACAGAAATCCTACTTCCTCACTGCTGTCAGCCCATTTCTACTAAACATCTATTCTTCCTTTGTCTGGGAATTCACTGCTTCACGAGGCAGCTCCGGAACCGGCTTTAAATGATGACTCATTGATAGAACATTGATTTTTCTCCTCACTCCTGACGTCTCAGGGATGATAGCTAAACCCTAGTTCAAGGGAGAAAGAGGCTCAGTATCTCTTGTTTTGGTAAAGACCCATGGGTGTGTGTCCCTGTAGGAGAAAGGCAGGAGGGTATCATCTAGAATGTGCATTTGCAGTGGGACAGACACTTTATTGGGTGCCTTGTATTTGTGACTGTTTATTTCGGTCCTCACATCATGTCTGTACACTGAGTCTTAGGGACTTACCTGGAATCACCCTCTGGAGCATCTTGGATTAGAACCCGGGATTTTAGAAATTGGTTTGGTGGTGTTCACCTTCCACCATTGATAGGGAACTTGCTCTGTGCCAGGCACGTAGTGCTAAGTACTTCCCACAGGTATTTTAATAGTACTTATAAAAATTAAGCCCATTTGGTTCCAAAGTCCCTGTTTTACAGGTGAAGAAATGGAAGCTTGTGAAGTCAAGTGACTTTCCCAGGGTGAAAAAGCTAGTCCATGGTTTGCCCAGGATTCCAAACTAGCTGTGATTGAACCTAAATTTCTGTGTTCTTTTACTGTATTCGGCCACCCCTGGATTTAGTATCCAAATGCTGTTACATACTATAGCACTTTGGGCAGGGTACCTCCCACATGCCTGGCTCCATACCATGCTCTGGGGTACCCAGTGATGGATGAGGTACACCATAATACCCTCTTAGGAAGGATCTGAGGGCCAGGGGCTATAATTTAGAACAGCATAAAAATTAATAAAGAAGTCACAGTAAAGTACTTTGGGGATCAATATGAAAAAGAGGCCAACTAAGAATTTTTGTTCATTTCTTTAAGAGGGAGGAATTGAAATAATTAGTGGATAGCAGACTCTCAAAAATGTTTGTCCATTAGAACACAGTGGTACCTATCCAGAGGGTGGTATTCCTGTGGGCATAGGGTATGAAGAAGACTGACCCATCCCTGAACCTTGGGAAGGCAGGCTTCTGTATTTGGGAAGCTTCTTTGTTTAATGGGGAGAGGGGACTGTTGGTAGGGAGAATCCTTTTGTGATCTCCACAGACAGAGAATCTTTGACAACAGGAAGCTTCTTGGGTGACTCATCCTACCTAATCTGACCTATTTGAGTAACTCATACTGTCTAGGATTACAGCTCTTACCTGTGGGAGGATGTTGGAATCAGAAGTTGGCTTTATCTTTCCCAAGGAGAGGGTTTTCCATGGCACTTCCCTGCATTGTTCTTTTTTCAGCATTAACCATAAGATAAAAAGTACACAATACTCTCATCACTATTTCTCCAAATAAAGATGAATGTTGTTAAGATTACATTGCACCAATCGTATGACTCTCTGTGCATATTTAATGCCATTCACTCACTCATTCATCCGTCCACTCATCAGTTACTGAGCGTATACCAAGAAGCTTGATGCGACTCAGTGAGGACATGCAAAGTCATGGTTCTTCTTTAAAGACGCTGACAGTATTTGTAGTAGAGAGCAGATATACACTGCTTATAAATCAAGATAGGACGAGATTAGTATCTGCAAAGAGGTACAAGGGCAGTACTGGGGGAATGCAGAGGAGAAAATAAATACCACTTCTGGCTGTGAAAATCAGGAAAAAGTTCATGTAAGTGTTGGTCTCCGAGCTGGACCCTAAGGACCACTAGGATTTAGAAGCCCTGAGGGAGGTGGAAAGACATTGCACGTGTGCACAGGAAGTACAGCAGAGACCACTGGACTTGAAACCTCGTATGTGGGTTTGGACCCCAGTTTTGATGCTGGGTTTCCGTCACAGCTCAGTTGGTAAAGAATCTGCCTGCAATGCAGGAGACCCCGGTTTGATTCCTGGGTGGGGAAGATCCCCTGGAGAAAGGATAGGCTACCCACTCCAGTGTTCTTGGGCTTCCGTTGTGGCTCAGCTGGTGAAGAATCCGCCTGCAATGTGGGAGACCTGGGTTTGATCCCCGGGTTGGGAAGAGCCCCTGGAGAAGGGAATGGCTACCCACTCCAGTCTTCTGGCCTGGAGAATTCCATGGACTGCATAGTCCATGGGGTCACAGAGAGTCAGACACGACTGAGCCACTTTCATTTTCTTTTCACTTTGATGCTGGGTGCTCTTGGACAAGATACTTTCCCTCCTCATGCTTCCTCATTGGTAAAATAGGGACACTGCCTACATCAAAGGTTATTAAGAGGATAAGGGGAGGTAGCACAGTGCCAGGCACAGAGTGAGTGCCAAGTGAACAGTAGCTGGGGCTGATTCTGCGTCTGCTGTTTCCTTCCCGTGGGCTTATCTTCCGTGCTGGCCCTTTTGCTGCTTGAAGTCCCTCATCCACTCTGGTCCCTCTTGCCTGGGGCCTTTTGAGACGGGCAGAGGAGACGGGAGCCGCTGGAGGAGAGGCCGGTGCTCCTCAGCACTGCCTGTTCCTTTCCAAGTGGGACCCTCTGGACTCTGAAAGCTGAAAGCAGTTGAGAGTTCTGGGGGAAGACGGATGCTGGAGCCTCAGAACTTTCCAGGGGCTGCCAGGACCAGTTCCGGCAGGTGAGAGAACTCTTGTTCAGGCTCACGCACAGTCCTGGAGCCAGTCTTGAGCAGGGTGGTCCTCTGAGCAAAAAGAATTGGGAGGTCAAATACTGTCCAGAGAGATCAAGAGGTAAAAATGGCGACCGACCACAGTTGCCCAGTGTTAGAAACTCTGCCCCACCCCTCAGCAGGGTCTCTTCTGCTCTGCAGGGGGCGAGTCCACCCCCTGCGCCCCAGCCTTCATGGGGGAGCACCAGAAGAAGGAGGCCTTCTGCAGACCAGGGTACTGAGAAGCCTTCCAAGCAAGAGGCCTCAACCTTTTCTCCATACACCTTAGCCCAGTGCAGATTTCAAAGGACTCTTCTAGAATTTCATATGCTTTTATGTCAGCTCTTCTCACCTGATTAGCACTTCAAAAGGCTGAAAGGAGAGAGGAAGAGAAATGCAAGCTTTGGTTACAAGCATGTTCTCTCCTGGTAGCAGAAGGCTGCCAAGCGGGATGCTCTGTGTGTTTGAGGAATCCTTGGGGCACGTAGCCAGAGGCAATACATAAACCCAGGTGCAGGGCACATGTGCACAGCAGGGCCGAGATGTATTGTTTTAGGCTCCTGGGTTTCCAACACAGTGACTTTCAGGCAGAGGTAAGTCAAAACGGTCCTGTCAGGAGCCTTCTGGAAAAGCAAAGCAGTTTGGCCTTAATTTGCAGCTGGACTCTTCAGTCCACTTATTCCTCTAGACTTCTGATAATTCTTAAACCAAGAGAAAGTTTGAGTTTGCTTTTCCCCTTAGCTACTGGAATGCAGTAGGTTTCTGTCTGAACTACTGGAGATTCAAGCAGATCCTTGTGCCTACTTTTGGGTAGTGAGTGATGAGCAGAGAAAGTGGTTTTTTTTTTTTTTAGTTTTCTGAGTGCAAGGAAGGCTTTCAGAGAAAAGATAGAAACTCCGAGGTGGTCATGGGCAGGCAGCCACGCCCCCATGACTACCCCCTACCCCATCTGTGCTGCCCAAACTCTGATGGTTTGCACTTGGTTGTATAAGTTTGCCTGTTGAAGTCATGAGACCTACTCTCCACTAAGCCAAGTTCTGCTATTCACTACGATCCATTCCTGATGCATACGGTGGCAAACACGGTGGGAATAACAGACTTAAAAATCCCCAGTGGGAAACAGTGACCATCGTTCAGAGGAGTGACTCCAAAAAAGGTGGGGACACTGACAGAAATTCAGAGTCGTTCCTGGTTAATTTTTATTCTCCTTTGTCCATGTTTCCTTCCTTTCCCTCTCCTGATCCTAGACCAGGAGCACGGCTTTTCTGTTTTAAACTGGAGCGTAGCTGCTTGACAGTGTCATGTTAGGTTCTGCTGTACAACAGTGTGGATCAGCTATAAGCACTCCTGTATCTCCCTCCTCTTGAGCCTCTGCCCGCAGCATTCAGCCCCTACAGAGCGTCACAGAGCGTGGGCTGGGTTCCCTGTGCTGCATACAGCGGCTTCCCACCAGCTATTTTATACATGTCACTGCTACTCTCTCAGTTTGTCCCACGTTCTTCTTCCCCCACTGCGTCTACAAGTCCCGTCTCTATTCCTACCCTGCACATAGGTTCGTCGGTACCATTTTTCTAGATTCCATATATATGTATTGATGTACAGCGTTTGTTTTTCTCTCTCTGACTTACTTTATTCTGTGCGACACACTCTAGGTTCATCCACATCACTACAAATGACCCAGTTTCATTCCTTTTTATGGCTGAGTAATATTCCCTTGTATATATGCACCACATCTTTATCCATTTTTCTGTTGATGGACATCTGGGCTGCTTTCATGTCCTGGCTGTTGTAAATAGTACTTTTACAATTTGCGCCTGAACATTGGGATAATGTGTTTTTCAATAATGTAAACAAGGAGTGCTGCTTCTTCTAAGTACCTCAGTATTATAAAGCAGGAGATGCCCTGGTTCCTACAATGCAAGGCTCTTCAGCTAGGATTACCTGTAGTAGCAAACAGCGAGTATGGCAAGAACCAACTTCCCTGATCACAGTTAACCTTTACTGCATTTCTACTTTGTGCCCAGGCTTGATCAATGTAATTGTCAGATAGCCCTAAGGTATGAATACTGTAATCAATTCCATTTCACAGATGAAGAGACTGAAGCTCAGAGAAATTAAGAAGCAGTTCAGATAGTTTTGATAACTATATTATCAAATAGTTAATAAGGGCTGGCACCCAGATTTGAGTTCAGGTTTGCTTGTGCTCGCAGCTGCAGTGCTATATTTATCATCCGTTCATTCATTTGATAAGTATTTACTAAGCACCCGCCATCTACCCAGGAAGTGTCCTGGGTGCTGGGGGAGAGGGCAGTGAACAGCACAGAGGTAAATCTCTGGGTTAACACTCTGGAAGGTGAGAGGGACCGAAAATAATAAAATGAGTACATTAAACGCATTCTTGTTAGATAGCAATCAGCACAGTGAAGAAAAAACAGGGAAGGGAGTAAGTATTATTGGGAGGAGAAGGATGATGGAATTTTAAGAAGATGGTCAGGAAACACATCACTCAGAAGGAGGTAAGGGAACAAGCCTTAGAATATTGGAGAGAACTGTTGTCATCCAGTCGCCCAGCCATGTCCGACTCTTTGCGACCCCATGGACTGTAGCCAGACCTCCCTGTCCCTCGCCATCTCCCAAAGTTTGCCCAAGTTCGTGTCCATTGCATTGGTGATGCCATCTCATCCTCTGATGCCCTCTTCTCCTTCTGATACAACTAGTTCCTAGCAAAAAGAACAGCCAATGAAAAATGACCAAAAAAAAAAAAGACAAAAAATCATTAAGAGGATCATAATTTTCTAATGTTAAAATTCAAAACAGGAAACCTCATTATGCAAATGGAGGGGGTATGGACTCAGCTGCATGGAATCGATGGGAATTTCTCTTGCAAAAATCCCACTGAACTCAGTTGATCCCCTCCCCGCTACACACACACTGATTTTTCTGGCCTGGAGCCACTCTGCCCTTTGGGACTGCAGTCACCCTTCACCTGCACTCAATCTGGGCTCAAGCGCCAGGAGGGAAGTTTCCACTACTAAGCAGAGCTGGAGGCTGTGCCTCTGTTCTACTTAAGATGGAAAAGCAAGCCCATTTATTCCAGGGACCTGTATTTTTTAAACGCAGAAAATGTCATCAAAACGGGTAGTCTCAAGATTTTTTTCTTGCGTATCTCAAAAGAGCTCTGTGAGCTGAAAGCCCCTGAAATTGCCAGTGAATGTTCAATCATCACCCCTCTGAGGATTGTGAGCTAGGTTTTCAGTTCCACTGGGTAGTCAGTGTTTCTCAGGCAGCATTCATGGAATCGGAGTCAAAAGTACTCAAGTGAGTTTACTCTCCTAAAGGGTTTTCCTGTATAAAACGTATAGGAATGATGAAAATGAATGGATGCCTTTCAGGTGTTTAGTGACGCATATTCAGAAGATGCAGGAGATCTGCTTAGTAAATACTGGAGGAATACGTGTGGAATGTTGTTGAAGGTGGTTAAAAAAGAGTTTATCTTTGTGAATATTTACACAGTTTACTCTGTATACTCGCATAATTAATTGCATAGTTAGTAAGTTTATTTTCTGGCATAATTTGCTGCATCACCCTCTTAGAGAAAAGTGTTGCTTATTTGTCTGACTCCAACATCACTGTTCTTTCTTTTCCAGAAGATACATATGAACGAACACTGATGGTTGATGGGGAAATTGCAACAATCATCCTCCTGGACATGTGGGAGAACAAGGTATACAGGGCCTGTGACTCTCTGTAAACTCCTCTGGGGCTTGCCTTCCAACAGGCTGTTTGGTGCAAGAGTGACATTGCCCTTCTAGATGTTCCAGATAAGGTGGACTCATTTTCTTGATTAAAAAGCATTTACTTCTGAAGACCGAAACTGCTGTAAGGCACACGTTGTTCATAAATGAGCTTTGAATAACAAGCAAGTGGCAGTGATCTGCCCTTAGGTCTGTTCAGAAATACAAAGTGTATTTGTTTTAGGGAAAGTCCCAGTAAGTATGGGTGATAATTTTAAACTACATAAAGCCATATTATATGAAGTTGACATTCTCAATAGTTTTCACATTTAGCTTTTTTTGTGTGAAAGGTTTGGGTTTTCTGAGCTTGTATGATAGACCTTCTGTTTATTGAGAACCTTCTCATGCTAATGTATAGATTCTTAATTTCATCACTTAGGAGAGGCGAAAAGAATTTTATGGAGGCCAGGAAAGACTCCTTTTTGATAGTTGAAATAAAATTGGAAATATTGTTTGGCAGACCCATTGTATAATTTATCAACTCAAGCTGTAGGAGGAATCGGAAAGTCAAAGTTTTTGGCGTCCGTCCTGTCTGAGCTAGCAGTCTTTACAGTCACAGACATCGTGGGAGACTGATGCCTTTGGGGGTAGTCGGAATGAACTTTCTTCCTTTCCCATATCAGCAGAGGGACTCTGGGATACACACGTTCCCTCTTTCAAATGGACACCTCATTTAACCAGGCAGATCTGAGCTCATGGAAGACCTTCTCCTTTTTCAGGGGGAGAGTGAGTGGCTGCAGGACCACTGCATGCAGGTCGGGGATGCCTACCTGATCGTCTACTCCATCACGGACCGAGCCAGCTTCGAGAAGGCGTCTGAGCTGCGGATTCAGCTCCGCAGGGCCCGACAGACCGAGGACATCCCGATAATCCTGGTTGGCAACAAAAGTGACCTGGTGCGGTGCCGGGAAGTGTCTGTATCAGGTAAGAGGAGCGGTGCCAGTACCGTAGAAACGTTTCTGAGTCCCTTGCATTTTGCTTCGATGGTTGCTCTTTCCTGAAGCTGAACCGGGGACTTTCTAAAATGCCACGTGGAGTTTCATGCATCCTCTCTAAGAGGTCCATGTTCCCAGCAGATCATCTGCTCTATCTGCAGGATTCCAGTCTCTCCATCCCCAAGGCTTTCTCTGGGATTCCTTTAGGGAAGAGGTCTGGCTCAGGGGACACTGGCCCTGCCCAGCCTCTTCCCCTCATCCTTTCTCTTCTCCAGGGAGATCTCAAGCCTTCTGGGAAATAAAAGAAGCATCTTTAGACAGGAAGGATGGGCACTTTGATTAAGGGGAATTGTGAGAAAGAGTCTCACCGAGAATGAGAATTCTACTCTGGCTGCCTCTGGTTCTGCTGACCCTAGAAACACCCTCCCAGCCCTCACTCTTTGTTTCCTGAATTCCAGTCAAGGTATCAGTCTGCTGGTGTCACATACCCTTTGTCATAATTCAGGGATACTTCCTATTTGTTGAGCTGGCACCCAAGTGCCTTTGGGGCCCTTAAAATTTTATTGGCCTAATACAGATTTTTACAATGGTAAAAAAAATAAAATGCTGCATTGCCAGCCTCCACCCTGGAGTAAAGAACCCTGTAAAAGGCTGAAAAGACCCAACCAGCTTGGGAATGCCTTACTCTTGGGAAATGGCTGTCTGTAGTAGTCAGTTTCCCCCAAACCAAAACGTGGACACCTGGTCATTGAACACAGTAGAACATTCAAAATTGAGACTGTTTCAGAAAAACTTGTTTGTAGAGTTGCCGTAATTGTATGGTACATGTGTGAAACCTTCAAAATTTTTTCAAAATATCTCATCAAAACTTAAAAAAAAAAATTTTTTTTAAGAGAGGAAATCAACTAGTAGGAGTCTTAATTTTCAATTCAGGAAACTGAATCAGGAGAAAGAGTAAAGAACGTGAATTTGAGAGTGAAGCAGACCTGGATTCACAGCTGCTACTTACAGGCTGTGTGAACGCCCTCAAGTTTTTAAAGGATCGCCTTCTGTCCCTTCCAGTCTCATCAGCTATCTGAAAGGGATAGTGTACTTTTAAAGATTGTTGTGAACATTAAAAAAATATTTGTCAAGTATTTAACCCATTTCCCGAGGGGAGTCAATTAAGACAATGGCTGGGACTATTATAATTAATACTATGCCACTGGTGAAATTGGACCTTCACACCGTGAATTTGGTGGGCCCAATCTAAAGCCCATCTTCGCTGCTTCCAGGAATTTTCTGTGAGACTGTTTGCTTCTGTTTAAGGGAGGCCACGTGTCCCCGTGGCCTCCAGTGTCCATCACGTGGATCGCTGACTTCGATTTCCCCGGGGCACCGTTTAAAGTTAGGCCGCATCCAGCTTGGCTGTGTGCATGGCGGGTCAAATCTGCAGCTCCCCTGACTCTTCTCTCCCTCTCTTGCTTTCCCCACCAGAGGGGAGAGCGTGTGCCGTGGTGTTCGATTGCAAGTTCATCGAGACCTCTGCAGCTGTCCAGCACAACGTCAAGGAGCTGTTTGAAGGCATTGTGCGGCAGGTCCGCCTCCGGCGGGACAGCAAGGAGAAGAACGAGCGGCGGCTGGCCTACCAGAAGCGGCGGGAGAGCATCCCCAGGAAAGCCAGGCGCTTCTGGGGCAAGATCGTGGCCAAAAACAACAAGAACATGGCCTTCAAGCTCAAGTCCAAATCCTGCCACGACCTCTCGGTGCTCTAGGCACCCAGAGTCACCGCTGTCCCGCAGAGGACATCACTGAAGGCCGCTGGGACCCATAATCTATATTAGATTGGATTCTTAAGTATCCTTAGATGTGGCTTCCCCTGTTGTAGCTGGGAACTAATGTGCTAGCCTGCTGGGCAACCGTAGGCATAGGAAATGAAAGAGCTTCGTGAGGAGTCAGTATTTATTTACAGGAAAAGCCTGACCTTTGCTGTTTGAACACCCAAGACTCATTAGAGGACGTAGTCGGGGTTCACACGTGTTTCTTCTCTCCTTTGGCCAATAGAGAATCGTAGCCTGCCGAGGAATGCCTGGACAAGAACTTTTCCTTGTTAAAATTCTGCCTGGTGTTCTGGTATGTGAATTTGAGGCCAATCAGTCGGTCACAGGCAAATACAGGAAAGCTGTCAAAGGAGTTTTGCAAAGGAAAGAGAACTTCTGTCTTTGTAGCTTATATTTGTGGAGCTAGAACTGCATAACTGGGTTCATCATGGTCATCACTGTCATTGCTGCTTGAAGCTGTGAGAGATGATAGACTTGCTGGAAACTAAAGCTTAGCAAACCATTTTTGTTCAATGCCCATAGCTGGTGATCCAGAAATCTGTAGAGTTGGGAATTGATACAGGTACCACTAATGGGTTCAACTGTGTATTTACTATTGTGTCTTATGTTTTTTTATTTAGGGGAAAATTATTTTAATCAGATTCTATTCAGTCAAACCACATTTTCTGTTGCATTGTTTTTAAAATCATGGGCCATAATAAAAATATTTTTAACATCTACATTACTGAGAACCTAGAGTGCAAAATGCCAGATTTTTAAATATAGTCGAAGCTCTGAATTTTTGTAAAACACCAAATATAAATACTTCCAGCATTTTGGGTTGACCCTTGTATGCCACAGCTCTGCTCTATTTATTATTATTTTGCAAAATAACAACCATTGTAACATTTGATAAAGCATATTTATGAACCTGTTTCTTATTAAGAAAAACACCCATTTTATTACCATTTTCTATCTTTTTCAGAATATTCAAGTTTTTACCTATATGTCTTATAATAAAATAAATAAAATCTTTGGGAAAAAAAGGCATTCGTAAATATTTTTCCTCTCCAGCAAAGATGATTGTGATCATTTTGGTATAGCTTCCAGAGCAAGCAAATTATAAAGAAACCTTCCTATCATTTTATTTCTTCTTTTCATTGGCAGTAGCCCAGTCATTATCTGTTTTAAAGAGTATTCCTGACATCTGTCCTTTGGGACGTGATTTACAATAATGCAAAGTGATTTTCAGCTGATACAGTTAGAAAGTATTTGGAGTCATGTAAATGCTAAGTTATCCACTCCGGTGTTCTTGCCTGGAGAATCCCAGGGACGAAGGAGCCTGGTGGGCTTCTGTCTCCGGGGTCGCACAGAGTTGGACACGACTTGAAGCGACTTAGCAGCAGCAGCAGCAGCAGTAAATGCTAAGTTACAATAAAAGTGAGATTGATCTTTACTTTGGTCTGGCAAATTCCTAACTCAACAGATGGGCCTTGCTTTGCTCCCCAAATGCTCATGGTCCTAAGCTTGAGTAAAGCATTAGAGGAAATTATAAAGGATTAGGGAGGAAAAAAAGGAAGCTGGTGATTTTCAGCCTGAGATCTAGCCAGTCAAGGCTTTAACCAAATTCTGCTCACTGACTTTATTACAGCTGGACATTAATACATGGCTTCTTTCCGGTGGTGCCGTGTAGCCCTTCTGCTACAGGAGTGGGACTCCCTGTTCACACCCCTGGCCCCCATGTGCACCCTTTTTCACTGTCAACTCCCTCTCTTTCTGAGTTTGTGGTCAGACACACACTCACAGTGACAGTCATGGAACCTTGCATATTGCCCCAAGTGACACAGTTTTACAAGGGGTTTCTTTCCTGTTCTGTTGCCCTTTTCTCCTCTCTTTTCCAAGTTGGGAGCAAAAGTTCCCGTCTCAGAACATTGCATCTTTGAATTGTGCAAGGAAACAGTACAGGGAAGTGATAAGAATAAAGATTCAGGTTACACAGGCCTGGGGGAATCCCGGCTGTGCCATTTAACATGTGCATCGGGAGTAGAGTTAAAGCTTCTTAACCATCAGTTTCTCATCTGCAAAACGGGGCTGCTTTATAAGGCTGTGAGATGGATGTCGTTCAGTTTGCCACACTGTAAAGAGCTCGAGAGATGGCAGTTTTCATTGACATACATCTTCCATTTTGCATCAATTAGTTTTTTTAATTAATTATTTTAATTGGAGGCTAATTACCTTACAATATTGTTTTATGTGTCAGTCTCCCCCAGATGGGATGGAAACTCCTTAAAATCGAGAACCACTTCAGTCTTTTCCTTTTCGCCTCTCTGCTCTCTGTGGCACAGAGCTTTACATACGTTGAAGGTTTTAATAGCGTTTCTTCTTGAATAGTTTCTCCCCGCAGCACTGTGAGGTTGACAGGCCATTTTACGCAAATAAGACCAGGGGATAAGTGACTTTCTCAGTTTGTTCAGCTGTGAAGCGTCTGGGTTGTGACTGGTGTCCAGCTGTGACGTATTTCCATCTTCTAGAATCTAAAACTGTTTCCTATACACACAGCTCTTGTCATCTTCATCGGCCAGCCCTTCTCCCTGCCGCACACACCACACACAGCACACATAGCATGCCACACCTCCCCTCCACATCCCCCACACACACCACAAACCACATACACACACGCCTCCATGCAGCACACACACACAGCACGCACATACAGCAAACGCAGTACACATACGTACCTGACATCACACACATACACACACACACACACACAGCATGCATATACAGCAAACGCAGTACACATATTCCACAGTACACACACCACACACACACACACACACAGCATGCACATACAGCAAACGCAGTACACATACGTACTTGACACCACACACATACACACACACACACAGCATGCATATACAGCAAACACAGCACACAACCACATATGTGCCTGACACGCACACCACACACACACACACACACACACACATTCTTTATACTCTTTTCTCCCAATTCAACCTGCCTCCTCACTTATTTCAGATCTTCCTAGGTAAACAGCCAACAGCCCCCAAGCGACTAAGCTTCAGGGCCCGTTGAGGACTGTCACCCCAGGGCTCCCCCAGCTCGAGCCAGGCACCCAGTGCAGATTGCAGTCCAGTCTGAGAAGCGATTTGGTTCCGTCAAACAGATCTGGGTTTCAAACTGGTCTCATCACTGTGGCTATGTGACCAGCAGGAGCTTGCTTATCCCCTTCAGCCTCAGTTTTCCCATCTGTGATGTAGGGATCACACCTGCTTCACAAGGTTGCGATGAGAACAGCGAGAGACCTGCCAACGTTTTTGCCCCAAGGTAACCGCCACTGCTGCTGCTCCTACACAGCGTCTTGCCTGCACTCACTCTCACCACCTCCAGACACTGCTGGGCATCCGCGCACCATCGGGTGCCAGGGACACAGTGAGAACTAAGACACTGTCCCGGCCCCCCGAGTCCTCGAGAAAGGTAAATACGGCTGTCCCGAAAAGCTGAAGAAGCTGGCATTAGGGGTAGGAAGAAAATGAAACTGTGGGAGGATTATTCGTGGAAGGTGCTGGATTTGCTGCCATTAGATAAAGTTTAAATGAAAGAAAACTATTAAAATGATTGGATTTGAGGTGGAAAATTAAATTGGGGTATTTAAAAAAATTCCATTTTGGGAAGTAGGAACATTGGAGAAAAGTTGGATTTTAAGCAACCTGTCTTTTTGCTCAATACAAGAATTACTCAATAAATGGAATGAAGCAGAGGGTTATGAATTCACTTGGCAAAATCCACGGAGTGCCTACTTGTGCAAGGTGCGGTGGAGGAAACACAATGGGAGAAGGCGGTCTCGCTTTAAGAAGCTTATGACATAGTTACGGCGTATTTGTGGGAGGTGGGCATGGTGTGAATGAGGACAGCTACACAAAAACCTAGACTATGACACAGAAGATAAGAAGGGGCCGCAGACATGTGAGGCAATGCACTGGGAGCTTGGCTGGTGCAATCATGGAATGCCTCTTGGAGGAAGTGGCATTGCACTTAATCTTGAAGACTGCTTAAGATTTCCACAGGCAAGGCTAGTTAAAAGAAAGACAAAGGGAGAGGTTGGCCTATGTAAAGGAAATAGCATGAG
This sequence comes from Moschus berezovskii, assembly GCF_049115385.1. NCBI lineage: Eukaryota > Metazoa > Chordata > Mammalia > Artiodactyla > Moschidae > Moschus > Moschus berezovskii. The sequence continues at coordinate 11,765,798 of NC_142475.1, read as the reverse complement.
TAAGAGCAGAGAGGCAGGAAAGAGAAAAATATGTTTAGAAAAAATAAGAGAAGTCCAGTTTGACCAGGAAATTTCTGGAAGGTGGTTAAGTGAAGTGGTTAAACATATGAGTCTTGGAGTCAGAAAAATGTAGTTTCACATTCTGACTTGTTAGCTATAGTGGATTGTATTCTCCCCCAAATCCACATCCACCTCAAAATGCGACCTCATTTGGAAGGAAATTTTTTTTTTAGGTGTACTTAGTTAAGGATCTTGAAATGAAATCATTCTGGACTTACGGTGGGCTCTAAATCCAATGAGTGCTGCCTTCATAAGAGAAAAGAGAGGGAGAGAGATTTGACACGTAGGGAAGGAGCCCGCGTGAAGACAAAAGCAGAGATTGGCATGACGCTGTGGCTGGAGAGGAATGCCGAGGAACATCTGGGATCAGTAGTTGCAGACGGAAAGAAGGATTCTCCCTAAAGCCTTCGGAGGGAGGATGACTTTGCCGACATCATCATTTTAGATTTTTAGCCTCCAGAACTGCAGTAGAATACACTTCCGTTGTTTTAAGCCAACAAGTTTCTGGTAACGTCAGCAACCCTAGGGAAATGAAATGCATTGGGTTATTTAGGGTCGGACACGACTGAGCGACTTCACTTTCACTTTTCACTTTCATGCATTGGAGAAGGAAATGGCAACCCACTCCAGTGTTCTTGCCTGAAGAATCCCAGGGACGGGGGAGCCTGGTGGGCTTCCATCTATGGGGTCACACAGAGTCGGACACGACTGAAGTGACTTAGCAGCAGCAGCAGCAGCAGCCTCTATAAGCCTCCATTTCTTCATTGGAGAAACAAAGATAATGCCCATCTCAAAGGATTGTCATGAGGATTAAATGGAAAGCACTCAATTTATTGTCTGTCCAAGAGGTAGAAAGTGACTAAACAGGAAGGTAAGAATGGGCGTCATAAACTGTCAATTTCCAGGCTGAGAAGTTTGCACTTGGTTCAGAAGATGATGCAGGGGCTTGAAGACTGCCAAACAGGGTGTGGGAGGTCAAATGGCGCTGCGTCAGGACGTGCCCCGGGGCGGGACTGACCTGGCAGGAACCAGGAGGTACGAGACCACCCCCTCCCCGCAAGGAGCCTGCGAGGAAGCCGCGGGAGCACCTGGCCTCGTGTACTGGGCCCTGTGCAGGAGGACGGAAGCTGCCCCGCAGGAGAGCCGTCGATGTGCGCTCTGCATGGACGAGTGCACGCATCTGGCAGGTTTCCAGGTTTCGTGTAGGGAGTGCTCCCAACGCAAGAGGCCTGATACCACCTACAACAGACGGCAGTGCAAATGAGAGTCAAGGAGAAAATGGCGGCAGAACAGGGTGGGGAGCGCCGGGTTACCAGATGACTCTGGGGGAAGGGTGCGGATTCCAACTCTGTGACTGCCAAGAAAAGCCATAAAACAAGAGGCCTGAAACCATCAGTAATTGTCCAGTTTAACTCCTGAAGCTTTGAGGAAATAAATATTGCACACCTGCTTGTCCTGTCGTGTGACCAGGGAAAAGGATGCAAACCAAGGGTTTGAGATTTTTAGCAAAGGGGTACTAATGTACCTGCACTTGATTCTGTATGAGCGTGTGTGTGCACGCACGTAGGTGTGCCAGTGCATAATAGTGTGTGTTGGGGGGCAGAGGTGGGAAGGAGAGAGCTCACAGTTAAAGGAGTAGAGTCTTGTTACTGTTCAGTCGCTCAGTTGTGTCCAAGTCTTTGCGACCCCATGAACTGCAGCACGCCAGGGCTCCCTGTCCATCACCAACTCCTGGAGCTTACCCAAACTCATGTCCATCGAGTCGGTGATGCCATCCAACTATCTCATCCTCTGTCACCCCCTTCTCCTCCTGCCCTTAAACTTTCCCAGCATCAGGGTCTTTTCCAATGAGTCGGCTCTTTGCATCAGTTGGCCAAAGTATTGGAGCTTCAGCCTTAGCATCAGTCCTCCCAATGAATATTCAGGGTTGATTTCCTTTAGGATTGACAGGTTGGATCTCCTTGCAGTGCAAGGGACTCTCAAGAGTCTTCTCCAGCACCACAGTTACAAAGCACCAATTCTTTGGTGCTCAGCCTTCTTTAAGGTTCAACTCTCACATCTGTACATGACCACTGGAAAAACTGGAGTAGAGTACTGCAATTAAAATAACTTCATATGTCAGCTACACTCTCATCTTGCTCCACTATTCAGTATATTTCAAAAATACAGTTTCTGTCAATGGCTTTATTTACTTCAGTGTCTACAAAGGAAACTGAGTATTCAAGAGGTGTGTGCCCTTTCAGAAACTCAAAATGAGTTGTAATTTAAGTTTACTGAGATTGTGGTCAAATAAGTTGAAACAAGATGAGCCTGAAGCTTCTGTGGGGCTGAGGTTTTTAACCACTTGAGTCAAAGTAGAGGAGTTACCTCTCACTGTCAGCCTTTAAGAAACTTGGAAATCCAAGTGGCCTGAGATGTACTAGATTAGCATTCCTTAGAGGCCCCATGGATGCCATTTGACTTGCAGAAAACTGGCTGCCTTGTGGGTGATTTGAAACAATTTTGAAGGGCACTTTCTTGAAGGGTATTTGTAATTTTAGCTACACACATATACCTTCCACCTATATACGTTTGTATATGTACAGACCACACATATTTACACCGGCCTCATTTGAAGACAAACAGTAATTGTGATACGGATGGCAGATGTTGCAAACTAGATATCTGCTGAGGGAACTACAGCCCTTGTGTGAATGGCGGCAAAAGGTACCTTATCAGGAGCAATGCAGATGCAGAGAGCATGCTGCAAATACCAGAAAATGGGCAGGCAAAGGACTGTGAGGAGTACAATCGATAGTTGGTCAGTTTTTATTTGATTAAAAACACAATCAGATATATTTGAAAGCAGTGCTTTCTGTTTTTTGTAAGCATCAGGCTGGACAAGGCGATGAGGTAAGAGTGGAAATCCTATTCAAAAAAATGCAGAGGAAATTGCCTGTGATTCATCTGTTTGATAGTAAGACGGAGCTGGTGGCTGGCCATAGTGTGGTTCAATATTTGGAAACAGCAAGGGAGGAATGATGGGGCAAAAGTAATTCTGAGCTGAGGTGGAAAAAAACAAACAGGGCCTCCAGATGTCTCTCAGACGAGACCTGCCACACCATGAACGTGCCTCCGCCCTCCACCCCCCGTGAAACAGTCCAGCAGCTGGGTGGTCACCCCAAGTGCATCCTCACCCAGTGCTGGGTGAGGGCACGTTTTAACTTTCCTTTGTGAATTATCGGAGTCACGGCCAAGACTGTGTTGTCCATAAGGAGGATGGTAGTGAACTATTATGACTTTGATGACTTAACATTTCTTAACGCAGCACGGAGTGCTGGATGGTCAACAGACCACAAACATGAAGCAAAACATAGAAGTCTGTTACTCACAGATCCGAGAGGAAGTGCAGCAGGCCTTGAAGGGAAGTCCAGGCAAGGTGCCCACAGAGTGATAGGACCCTGGGCACAAGCCTTTATTAAAGTCTGAGGATGGAGGGCTTTGGGGTTCTTGTTGCAAGGACCAATGGGTTAATTCAGAAGAGAGAGTGAGGCTTTGATAAGCTCCACAGGGGTCTTGTCTAATGGGCACTGGGGAGCCTGTTCTTGCAAGGGCTGCTGGGAAAGTCATGTCAGGAACTTACTTTTGCTTGTGACTCTGTGGGTTGTTACTGAGGACATGTGCTTGCATGAGGGTGTTCCTGTCAGCTTATGGCCTCCTGCAGGTCACTAGGTCAAATAAAATGGATGCAGAGGCAGCAATGCTCGGGAATAGAGTATCTTAGCTAAACTCTGGACTCGGGATGTTCATGAGCCCTGTTGGACCCACGGTAGTACATGTGGCCCTGTTGACTCCAAAAGATGACTCTAGTTTAGAGTTTGAGAGGGCCTCAGTTGGCAGAGGACTCCTCTTTTTTGCACAGAGAGACACTGAGACCCTGAAGGTGTGATTTGCTCAGTGACCCAGTTGGGCCAGAACCCAGGGTTCCAGACCCCAGTTCAATGCTCTTTCCGCAAGAGTCACTGCCCTGCCACCTGAGTTAAAAGACTGTCCTGGCTTTCCTAATCATAGCTCAGTTGGTAAAGTATCTGCCTGCAATGCAGGAGACCCCAGTTCGATTCCTGGGTCGGGAAGATCCACTGGAGAAGGGATAGGCTACCCACTCCAGTGTTCTTGGGCTTCCCTTGTGGTTCAGCTGGTAAAGAATCCACCTGCAATGTGGGAGACCTGGGTTCGATCCCTGGGTTTGGTAGATTCCCTAAAGAAGGGAAAGGCTACCCACTCCTGTATTCTGGTCTGGAGAATTCCATGGACTAAGTCCATGTGGTCACAAACAGTCAGACACGACTAAGCGACTTTTGCTTCACTTCTTCACTTCAGTGCATCTTAAAATCTTCATGCATAAACTAAGAAAAATACTACTGATCTCACAGTGTTTAATTCAAAATTGTTTTAATCTTTTTAAATGGAGTACAGTTGCTTTACCATGTTGTACCAGTTTCCCCTATACAGTGTGAATCAGCTGTATGTATCCATACACCTACTCCCTCTTCAGCCTGCCTCCTTCCACCATCCCACCCCACTCAAAACTATAGTGAGATATCACCTCACACCGTCAGAATGGCCATCATCAAAAAGTCTGTAAACAATAAATGCTGGAGAGGCTGTGGAGAAAAGGGAACCCTCCTGCACGTTTGCTGGGAATGTAATTGGTGCAGCCACTATGGAGAACAGTATGGAGGATTCTTTAAAAATGAAACACAGAAACTACTGTATGACCCAGCAATCCTACTCCTGGGCATATAACCCTGAAAAAACCACAGTGTTCTTAAGATGACAGAATGCGACAAGTAAAAGTGCTTTGTAATCTCTGAAGCATCTTCAAACCTCTACAGAGTTATTAAAGTGCTATGCACATATGAGGTGGCAAGAAGGCTTGTTTGCCCATCAATGGCTTCAACAGTGTCTGAAGGAGAATCAGAGGTGGAAGTCGGACCGGCTCCTGGAGTGGGTGGGTTTCTCAGCGCCTGCCCTCAGCGGATTCCCCCCTCCACCACCCGAGACAGACACTCACCTACTTTGCTGACATGTTGGACTGGCCTTGATCACTGTCCCTTGGAATGTCTGAAGCCAGCTGAAGTGCATTAGCAGTTGGGGAAATGCCAATGCCATCTCTTCTGGCAGCAGCAGGAGGGAACTTGTAATTTGATTTTCTTTATTGTGTCTTTGAGAGTCTTTGTACAGACTGGGCAATGAGAAATGCTATCTTAGCTGTTAAAGATGAGGACATTTGACTCGTAAAAATATCAGATTGATAGTGACCTTGTCCATTTCCTTGCTTTTAGGTGGAACGGTGTTCCACCTGACAGATAAATGAGACCCTAGGGTGTCACAGGTGCTTCAGGTTATAACTGTGAGTAAATCACTGCAGATGGTGATTGCAGCCATGAAATTAAAAGACGCTTGCTCCTTGGAAGAAAAGCTATGACTAAGCTAGACAGCATATTAAAAAGCAGAGACATTACTTTACCCACAAAGGTCTGTCTAGTCAAAGATAGGGTTTTCCCAGTAATCATGTATGGATGTGAGAGTCGGACTATAAAGAAAGTTGAGAGCTGAAGAACTGATGCTTCTGAACTGTGGTGTTGGAGAAGACTCTTGAGGGTTCCTTGGACTGTAAGGAGATCCGATCAATCCACCCTAAAGGAAATCAGTCCTGAATATTCATTGGAAGGACTGATGCTGAAGCTGAAACTCCAATACTTTCGCTACCTGATGCGAAGAACTGACTCATTTGAAAAGACCCTGATGCTGGGAAAGATTGAAGGTGGGAAGAGAAGGGGATGACAGAGGATGAGATGGTTGGATGGCATCACCAATGCGATGGACATGAGTTTGAGTAAGCTCCGGGAGATGGTGATGGACAGGGAAGCCTGGCGTGCTGTAATCCATGGGGTCGCAAGGAGTTAGACATGACTGAGCCACTGAACTGAACTGAACTGAGGGTGTCACAGGTGCTTTGGGTTATAACTGTGAGTATAGGAAAGAAGACAGAAGTGGGCACGTGGGATTCACCTCCTTTGTGACTGAGAAGGAAGATGCAGATTGTGCAGCTCCCTGAGAGTAGCTGAAAACAGAAGATGAACCCACGGTGAGGACGGGCTGCCTGGGTTTGGATGCTGGCTCCCCCTGGGTTATCCCAGATGGGTAACTTGGGCGGGTAACTGTCTTTATCAGGCTCGGTTTCAACATCAGAAGGAAGAAATCAAGTACGTGAATTAAGATGATCTATTTCTTAGGTTTTTATGGAGAATAATGGAAAAGTGCAGCCTCCTGGTACATGATGCTTAAAGCTTTTAGCAAGGTTTATTTTCTTTATTCAAATGAAAACAAAGTGCCTTCAGAGACTAGTCCTAGGAGGGAAGTCTGGAAGCAGGGAGGGGCTGTCTAACAGGAGTCTCTCCTAGCCTGTTATCCTAAATTGTCATCTTCCACTTGGCAGTCAATACTGCTCTAGAGGGGAGTCCAGCCTGAATGTCCTGGCCAAAGGATGGACCAAACTTCCTGCCACAAAGGAATCACATTCCTTTTTAAGGTTGAATAATATTCCATTTTATGTATCCACAAATGAATTCTTTATTTTCTGTATTTGTTCATCTATCATTAGACACTTGATTGTATGTACCATTTGGTTATTATGAAAAATACTGTCATGAACATGGGTGTATAAATATCTGTAAGAGTCTCTGTTTTCAATTCTTTTGAGAAAAAGTGGAATTGCTGGATCTTTTAGTAATTCTATTTTTAATTTTTTTGAGGCATCTCCATGCCCCTTTCCACAGTGGCTGTGCCATTTTACATTCCCAACAGCAATGAATATACAAGTGTTCTGAGTTCTCCACATTCTTGCCAACACTTACTATAGTATATATTTTTTTGATAATAGCCATCCGACTGGGTGTGAAGCAGTATCTCATTGTGGTTTTGATTTGTATTTCCCTAATGATTAGTGATATTGAAAGTCTTTTACTTTCAATAAAAAGTTGGCCATTTGGTGGTGGTTTAGTTTCTTAGTCGTGTCTGACTTTCTGCGACCCCATGGACTGCAGTCCTCCAGGCTTCTCTGTCCATGGGATTTTCCAGGCAAGAATACTGGAGTGGGTTGCCATTTCCTTCTCCATTTACATACTGTTTTTGGAGGAATGTCTATTCAAGTCCTTTGCTGATTTTTTGATTGGGTTATTTTGAGCTATAGGAGTTCTTCATATATTCTGAGTATTAATCCCTCATTAGATATATGATTTGCAAGGATTTTCTCCCATTTCATAGGCTGTCTTTTTGCTTTGCTATGGTGTCCTTTGATGCACCAGAGTTTTAAATTTTGATGAAGTCCAATTTATCTACTTTTCCTTTTGTTGCCTGTGCTTTTGATATCATACACAAGAAATTGTTGCCAAACCAGTTTCGTTTGCCTGACATGCAGCAAGTCAAATCTAGATGGAGAGGTTTGTAGCAGAGAAAGGATCTGTTCACAAGGCAGCCAAGCGAGCAGTCAGGAGAACAAGTCTCAAGCCCACCTCCCCAAAGGTGAGAGGGCCTCGGGGTATTTATGGGGTAAGGAGGTAAAGTGGTCTGAGGAGCGGGAAAAGATGACTGGAGGCAAGAAAAAGGTAAAATAACGTGTTCTATGCAGGCGTATCTGAGTTACATGCTTCTTCATAGTATGTGTGTTCAGAAAATGGCAGCATTAGCATGATCTAAGGGTGGAGTTTGGACCCGCTAACGTCAAAAGGTCATCCACTGGACACTTGCTGCTGCTGCTGCTGAGTCACTTCAGTCGTGTCCGACTCTGTGTGACCCCATAGACGGAAGCCCACCAGGCTCCCCCGTCCCTGGGATTCTCCAGGCAAGAACACTGGAGTGGGTTGCCATTTCCTTCTCCAACTGGACACTTACACAGTCTCAATTGGATATTTGGTCATCTTGATCAGTTTAACCAGAGAAAACTAGCTCCATGTTCCTGAAAAATGATTCAGCCATTACTGTGGAAGCCCATACATCAGACGTGTTATCTCTAGGGGGCAGTTAGTTGAGTCGTGCGACATATTGTCTAGGCTCCATGTAGCTTGAAGGGTATGTAATTCACAAGAACAATTAAGGTAAGCTTCATTGGTGAAGGCAGGTTTTTGTTGTTCTTCAGTCATTCCCAACATTTTGCAACCCCATGGACTGTAGCACACCAGGCCTCCCTGTTCTTCACCATCTCCTGGAGTTTGCTCAAACTCATGTCCATTGAGTCAGTGATGCCATCCAATCATCTCATCCTCTGTCGTCTCCTTCTCCTCCTGCCTTCAATCTTTCCCAGCATCAGGGTCTTTTCCAGTGAGTCGGCTCTTCACATCAGGTGGCCAAAGTATTGGAGCTTCAGCTTCAATATCAATCCTTCCAAAGAATATTCAGTCCTTTCAATGAGTATTCTTGATTTCTTTTAGGACTGACTGGTTTGATCTCCTTGCCGTTCAAGGGACTCTCAAGAATCTTCTCTAACATCACAGTTTGAAAGCATCAATTCTTCAGTGCTCAGCCTTTTTTATGGTCCAACTCTCACAGCCATATATGACTACTGGAAAAACCATAGCTATGACTAGAAAAGACTCTGATGCTGGGAGGGATTGGGGGTGGGAGGAGAAGGGGTCGACCGAGAATGAGATGGCTGGATGGCATCACCGACTCGATGGACATGAGTTTGAGTGAACTCCAGGAGTTGGTGATGGACAGGGAGGCCTGGCGTGCTGTGATTCATGGGGTCGCAAAGATTCGGACACTACTGAGTGACTGAACTGAACTGAACTGATGACTATATAGACCTTTTAGGATATTATTTATTAAGCAAGTTATGGTTTAAGAGATCTAATTGATTACTGCCTTCAGTTTCAAAATCCCTGCTGAATCCAATGTTATGAAACTTTTCTTCTCTATGTTTTCTTCTAAGAGTTTTACAGTTTTAATTCATGTTTCGGTCTTTGATCTATTTTGAGTTAACTTTTGTAGGTGGTGTAAGGTAAAGGTACAAATTCCTTTTTTTTGCAAATGGAAAATAGGTTTCTTGTATCATTTATAGTTCACTGGTTGCAAGCAACAGAAACTGAGAGGCTAACTATTGGAATAATTCTAGATAGTTCACAGAAATTAAAAGAAGTTCTGAATGGTAAAATCTCTGTAAGTAAAGAATATGGCAGTGACTTAGGAATCTTAGTCATGGACTGTTTCTAATGATGCTGTGATCGGAGAGACTTAGCTCCAAAAATCTGCATGTGTGTGTGTACTTCACTGGATATTGTATTTGACTAGAAGGCTTATAAGTGGAAATGTGTGTGTACGCACGTGCTAAGGATGAGGCAGCATTGTTACTGAATTATCTCAACAGATAAGATCAGTTGAAATGTAGGGTTTGAGTGAGTGGGAGCGAGGGAGGAAGGAGGACGGGATTCCCCACAAGAAAACCAGAATGCAGGAGCACAAGGAAGTGGGAAGGAATGCTGGCTAGGCCAGACAACAGATACTCGCTCCCTGCCTTCACTGAAAACTTTCTCAGCTGTTGATTGATATTGCATTGCGAATCTTGAGTAGACAACAACAGAGTATGCCATGTTTTCCACACCTATTTGTCCAAGATACTTTTTAAGTGCATCTTACAGGACTGATGTTCCATAGAACATGTTTTGGGAAATGCTTGCACATACTAATAAAAAGAACTCTGTACTTGTACAACAGCGAGTTCAATCCTGGTTGACTCTTTTCTTCAGTTCATAAATTAGACACAGCTTACACAAAGAGCAAGGACACACACACATTACATACATCAAAGCACTGAGCTGAAGTGGGTCTGGGACTCCCCAAATTCATGCTCGGAAGCTAGGGGTCAGATATTCAAGTAACCCTCTCTCATACACTCACAGAGGAAAGATGATTTCGCAGAAGCCAAGCAGAAAATATCACCCACAATATTTTTTAGTGTACATAATATCTGTGTGATGGGAATACATTTCTCTGTGACACTTTTATGTGAGACATGACATGTTCCTTAATTTTTAAAAAATAAAATTAAATCTTCGTCTAGCCCTTTCTCAGCAGGACTGGTCTTTCTGGGAGACCACCACTCTTTTGGATTATTCATGACACCATGGGACTTATTCAAGGCCCAAATAGCTGGTCTCTAGGGAAGGGTCATCTTCATCACTGCTGTGCTTTCTGGGTGCCTTCATTGGGTGCTGGCCCCCCTCGTATTGGGCGCTGGTGCTCTAGGTGGGCTCCTGAGAGGTGCCCTGCCGCTTGTAATGCTATTCTCCGCTGACCTCATGCTCGGCCTAGGGCTCTCGGTATGGCTTCCCAAATCTCTTAGCATCTGCCTCTGACAAGCAGAGCTAAACCCAAACTCCTTTTGCATGTGGGGTTGCTCAATGGAAGGCTGGGGTAGTCCCATAGAAGCCACATCCCCTCCCCAGGATATGGTATTCCAACTCCATTTGACATTGAGTCATTTCTCTTTCTTACTTCAAAGCATCAACACCTCCATCTCATCCTCCTCTGCTTCTTAGGGATCCAGCATTTGGGGTAAGGGGAGTGCAGATCATTAGTGGAATTTCAGTCTCCTGGGGGTTTTGGAACTCCTAGGGCGCTATCCGCAGAGGTTCTGATTCAGTTCCAGAGTGGCGGGGACCAGAACACACTGTCAGAGAGTATGATCCAGCACATCTTCTGACCATACTTGATGGGCTGTGTCCTCATCCTGGGGACAAAAACCAGACAAGTCTCCTGGGCAAGGGTAGGGGGTAGAATAGAAAGAGTTCTGTCTTTGGAGATGTCAGAGCTGGTATCCCAGCTTCCAAAAATGGACAGTATGCTTCTAAAGGAGTGACATATCAAAATAACTCATATGGTTAAATTTCCATGTCCTCATACAATTTGCCATGACTCACCTCTGTAGATCTGTGTTTTGGAATTCCCCATAAACATAGAGAAGAAAGCCTCTGTGTTTCTAACATGTCTCTATTTCTCTGTGTCTCTGTTGAAGCCTGGCAGGTATTGGCAGGACTTTGGCCGAGTGCCTGGGTTGCTAACTCTTAGTGTCTGATAGGCCGCCGGCTTGAAATGGGGGTGGGGGGTGGAGTGGGGTGTCTGTGTTCATGGGTGGTTTGTATTCCCCAGGGCACAGTTGTGAATCTGTCATTGATCTGGGGATCTTTTGTGACTTTCAGAAGGAGTGTCTTTTTATTTTGTTGCCAGCACCCTCTCTTCTCCAAATTCCATGCAGACATCCGTATTTCTATTGTTTCATAAATCCTGGTGTTCAAGAAATGAATGGCTGTCCACCAGGACTGCAGCAACCCCCTCAGCTCAGGAAAGGGGGCAATGATTGCTTTTTAACTCCAAAACTTAAGGCCTGGTGGTGGGGTAATTCAGGGCCCTTTGAGGATGGGTTTCAGAAGGGAGCAATCAGGGTTTTGCTGGGAGCCTCTTGAGGCGTGGATCAGCCTTGCTCCCCAGAGGGGGTGTGAGGATGAATGACCCACGCTTTGTGTGCAATAAGCTAGGGCCAATGAGAATGGGCAGTGGGAATGCTCCTGGTACTGAAGATAGTGTTTTCTAGAATGTGAACCAGGAAGCAGGGCACTGGAGGCCTGGGACCAGCCTCAACTCTTCCATGAATGTCTCATCACTTCTATGCTTCAGGATATTTTCCTCTAGAAAGTGGGAGGGTTGGGCCAAATCTGTTAATTCAAAGATAAACATTTACTGAGCTTGATGATGCACTCAGCTCTGTGCTGGAGGGATGTGACATTAAATAAAACCTGATGCATGCCTTTGTAATGACGCTTTCCAAGGTCTTCCGCGTGCCTGCATTCTGTGAGTCTATGAGCGATGCCTGCTCACAGCAGCCCTCAAACACTGTGCTTTCACATGCATTATCACATCTGCGCTTGAGATGAGTCACCCTTCCCACTGCATGGGGGTCAAGTGACTTGTCTAAGGATACACTGCTGTGAAGCGACAGGGCTGGATTTGAATCCCAAGTTTCTGTTTCTGTCCTGTGCTCTCGGCACTTTAGCTTGCTGTCTATGACTGCTCCTTCCTTACAGATTATTTTTTACGCCCAGTGAAATAAGACCTGTCATTTGCCAAGCGCTTACTTTGGATCCTGCTATAAGCATTATCTTGCGGAAATCTCACAGCACTGTTACGAGGTAGTAATTATTACTGTCATTTCACAGAGAAGGAAATCAGGACTCAGAGAGGTTGAGAGCCTTACACAGAGTCACACAGCCTATCAGTGACATTGGATCCCAGGTCTGTCTGGGGCTGCTCAACTGTATTGCCTTCTGGGATCATTGAGAGAGAAGACCGGGAAGACCTGAACCTTGTTCTTTCCTAGAGAATTGAAGGTTGTGCCTTTCTGTCTTCAATGGTTCCCTCTGGAGAAAACTGAGAAAGCCAGAGGACTTGAGGGAGTTGTGAAGAGGCCTCGGTCAGTGCCCCTTCTTGGGCTGAAGGTCCTGAGTTTGGGGGCTTCGGGGGGAAATATGACAGACTTCCAAGACCCCACAGACATTTCAGGTCTCAGACCCAGAGGCCCCCGTAGGCGTCAGCTGAAAAGCAGGAGCACCGTGTCATTTTCCAGAGGGGATGATGTGGACTGGCTGGGGAAGATGCTTCTGGGGTCTTGCAGAAGCAAGGTCCTCCCTCCCCCCCACCCCAGGCCTGCCTTCCTGGGCTCCCTCCTCCCACCCTCAGGACCCCAAAAGGCCTTTCCTCTTCCGGAAGCCTGCTTGTGGTGCTCCCTTCATCCGTTGCTTGGAGGCTCTGAGGACAAATTAACCTCTAGCTGGGCACCTCAGGGCTTCTGCTTAGCCTCATGCCCTTGTGGGAAGGCTGAAAGTAGTAGAGTGCACCCCAATAAGAAGATGGGGAGTACGTGTGGGCTTGAAGGGGAAGGAACTAGCTCAACTCACTGACCACCAGCAGGAATCAGGCCTGAAGCCTGGACTTGGTTCCCAAGGGCAGGGTGCAGAGCTGGCCCCTGAAACCTGGGGTAACCGTGGCTCACACCTTAGTGTATTTTTTAGGCGCTTAACTTATCTACAACCACCCAGGGAGGCCAGGAGTACTGTCTCCATGCTACACATGAGGAGTCTCGATCCTGGAGAGGTTAAATAACTTGTCCAAGAGTGAACTCCGGGAGTTGGTGATGGACAGGGAGGCCTGGCGTGCTGTGATTCATGGGGTCGCAAAGAGTCAGACACGACTGAGCGACTGAACTGAACTGAACTGAAGACCACTTGGGTAGAGAACTAGGGGAGGATTCAAGCTCAGGACCCTCTGGGTCCCTCCGCTGCACCTCACTGTCACCTCCCCTCACTGCCACCCTGTGATTTTCCTGACTTCCGTTTCATGGTGTATGCATGCCAAGTCATGTCAGTCATGTCCAACTCTGCAACCCCATGGACTGTAGCCCTGCCAGGCTCCTCTGTCCATAGGATTCTTCAGGCAAGGATACTGGAGTGGGTTCCCATGTCCTCCTCCAGGGGATCTTCCCAACCCAGGGATCCAACTCAAGTTTCTTCTGTCTCCTACATAGAAAGATGGGTTCTTTCCCACTAGCACCACCTGTGTTCAGGTTCAAGACCCTGATGCTGGGAAAGACTGAAGGCAGAAAGAGAAGGGGACAACGGAGGACAAGATGGTTGGATGGCATTATCCACTCAATGGACATGAGTTTGAGCAAACTCTGGGAGATGGTGAAGGACAGGGAGACCTGGCAAGCTGCCATCCATGGGGTCACAGAGAGTTGGACACGACTGAGTGACTGAGCAACAGCCAGCACCTGGGTTCACAGTGAAAGTGAAGTGAAGATGTTCAGTCATGTCCGACTTTTAGCGACCCCATGGACTGCAGCCTACCAGGCTCCTCCGTCCATGGGATTTTCCAGGCAAGAGTACTGGAGTGGCTTGCCATTGCCTTCTCCAGTAGGGTTCACAGTAGGGAGCAGTAAACCGGATGTCAGTGAAGCCGATGGGTCCTTATGGAGGTTGGCTGGGAACTAGAGGACTAACCACCAATCTTTAGCTGACCCTCCAGGCCCTGGATTTTAATTATCAGCAAGCAGCCAAGATAAGCTTAGACTCATTCCTTAGCAACAGGAAGTGTGTGGGATGTGCAGAGGCTTTGGAGGGACCTTTAAGTTAACCAGCAGCTAAAGGGGAGTGAGCAGAATTGCCTAGGGAAAATCTGCAAGCCGTAGGGCCCCAGGAGAGGAGGCTCTGACAACTGGTGAAGTCACCCGCGGAGGACAGATGCTAATGGACAAAGGTCACGGCCTACATGGAGCTGGGCATGAGGCATGCATTTGTGAGTCAGGGCGGGAGAGACTCAGGCTTACTCCCAAACCCAGGGACCCGCACCGAGCTGTCACCAGAGCCACCCTCCTATAAAATACATGATTAATTATGACAAAAGCTTCTTACAAATGGAGGCTCCAAACTGGGTTTGCAATTAGCATAAAGAGAAGGTACTTCACGTTCAATTAATTTTTAACTGACCTGCCTGATCTCCCGGCAACAGAGCTTGGCTCCCGCTGCTGTAAAGATTCGGTTCTGTGCCAGGGCTGGAGGGAGCTGCGGCGCCTGGTCCTCCCAGACTGGAGAGCTGTGTTTGTGAGAAAATGGTGCAGATGGGGAATACTGAGCATCACTGTCCTCTGTCCCCGCCCCCAGAGAGCTGGGGAGCCTTAAATCGAGCCTGATGGATTTTTTTTTTTAAATAAATCAGGTAGCACAGTTTTTTTTTTTTCCTCAAGAAAGCATAATTTTTTTTAGGGGAAAATTTTTCCAGCATCCAGAGATGATGTTGACGCTGTAGTGGCAGAGGGAGCGGGGCGGGGGCCCAAGCACTGGGTTCCTGACTTTGAGACTTCCTGACTTTGAGAGACCGGGGTCTTGGTTTCCCCTTCCCCTGCGCCCCATGGAGGGTCTGGCTCGCACGCTGGAGAGCGGGAGGCCAGCTCCAGGCCCCACGCGGGCTCTGAGGGAGAAGCGCCGCCATCTTGGGGCGGAAGTGCGTCACCGCAGAGAGCAGGGAACGCTAACGTGACCCCTGGGCCGGTTTCCGGATCTGAGAGCCCCGTCCTGCCACGTTGTCGTCGGGGAGGACAGGGACGTCACAGGAATCCTGAAGCACTGGCTCTTGTTAAAAGCAGGCGGATGGGATGGGGTGGGGTGGGGGGCAATGAAATTGTTCCCTAGAGAGAAAAATCCCAGGGCAGGTTGGGATGGCGTTTGAACAGAATGCGAAGTTTTGGGTCCCTTTCTCCAGGGCATCTTCCCAACCCAGGGATCGAACCTGGGTCTCCCGCATTACAGGCAGACGCTTTACTTTCTGAGCCACCAGGGATGCCCCTTTATTCAACCAGGGTACAGCGGAATGCCACATCCTGGGAAGCCTGGAATTTTGGAGTTTGAGGAAGAAGGGTGCTGAACTCTTACCTCCTAATCAGATTTTACTCAGAAAGCTTGAGTCAGAGACCTGGTTCCACCTCCCTCTTTCCTGTTGAGTCATCCTGGGGAGGTTATTTAACTTTCTATCTTACCCTTATAATATGAGGGTAATAAATATCTCCCTGTTAGGGCTGAAGTGAGAGTCAAATGGAATCATATTGTACCAGCTTATCCAGGGGTTCATTTCAAGGGTGTCCTGAGGCCTCCAACCCTGAGAGACTCCCCTTTCTCCTTGACATCCCAAAAGCATTCTCTGAGGTCCAGTCCTCAAGCTGTGGCTCCTCCCATTTCCCATCCTTTAGGGCTCTCAGCATTCTTGGGGGAGTTTTGTCTCCTGAGATTTCTCCCTCTGATTTCCTGTCTCTGAAGAATTTTCAAGCCCCTTCTGTGTCTTTCCTGCTGTAACTGACCTGTGACTCAGCACTGTCCTTCACCTTTAGTTACTAGGAAAATTATCATTAGTCCAGGTGGTTGTGTTTACTGAAGATCTAGGCCTAGTTGGGCCTGATTCAAGAGAGTTTACAACACAGTCCAGAGAACAACCTGAAGCTGAGCAGCAGGTAGGACCCTTCTATTGTCTCAGCCATTCCACAGGCCATGTCACTAGTCATCTGTATCAGTTAGCTATTGCTGCATAACAAATTACCCCCGAACATAGTGGTCACAATTCTGTGCATTGGCAACTGAGGCTCAGCCACATAGTTCTTCTGGTTTCATCTGAACTCTCATATGGATCATCAGTTACCGGTGGTCAGTTTGCTGTTCCTGGTTGAATTCTCACATGTCCTGGAGCTTGACTGGGATACATTGGTTCTATTTCACGTGGTCTCTCAACTTGCAGCAGTTAGTTGTTCATATGGCAAGTGAGTGGAAGCATACAAGGTTTCTGAGATGTAGGCTTAGAAATGACACTCCATTACTTTTACTGCATTCTGTTGGTCAAAGCAACTCTTAGAATCAATCCAGATTCAAGTAGGGGAAAATAAATATATTTTTGGATGTGAGGAGCCACAGACCCAGATGGCAAAGGGTATGGATAGAGGGCAGAGTGAAGAACTGTATCTGTGTTTTTTTAATCTCCTGCTCCATCTTTTCTCTTTTTTTTTTTTTTTATATCTAAAAAAGAATTTTATTAAAAAAGCACAAATGCAAAGAAATGAACAGAGGAAAATTTATGCGTCGAACCTGGACTGGTCACTTATGATAATATACATGCTACAATTCCATTCTCTCCAATCATTCCACCTTCACCCTCTCCCACAGAGTCCCAAAGACTGTTCTAAATGCCTATGTCATCTTTTCTCTTCAGGGTCTCTCCTGTTATCTTATTGTTGGATCTTCAGTCCCTCCTCCTGGACTGTCTGGATCTCTTTCCAAAGAGATCATTTCTCCCTCTTCAAATCCCTATTCTGATTTGAAGAAGACTCTGATTTCCTGTAACTTTATTATGCAGAATGTTTATTTTTCTTTATTGTTTTCTTTTCCAGTCACATTCTCACCAAAAAAATGATCCTAAGTGTGTTGATTAAAGTATACCACTGGTTCTCAACCTGGGCATCAGAATCACCTACAATGCTTTAAAAAATTACTGATGTCTTTGGTCACAGCCCCAGGTCTGGGCTAGGATTTGGATGTTGGTATTTGAAAAAATTCTCTCCAGGTGGTTCTAATATGTAGCTAAGGTTGAAAACCACTGGAATAAACAAAAGCGCCATGTATCTCTGAAGTGACTGTTGCTCCTTCTTTAAAATATGGGCATCTTAGAAGCTGTTTCTTTTGTTTTTTTTGATGAGCAAATTCTGTCTTCCTATTACACTGTGTAGTGTCCAGTGCGTTGAAGGTACTCACTAAATATGAGCTATTATCACTGTTACCATTGCCATCAAGGATAAGACACTGTGGTAGTAAGGAACGTGGTTTCTAAAGTCAGACCACTTTACCTCTCTGCCTCAGTTCCTCATTTGTAAAACGAACATAATTAAAATTATTACTTCATTAATAGAATCCCTTGGACTGCAAGGAGATCCAATCAGTCCATTCTAAAGGAGATCAGTCCTGGGTGTTCACTGGAAGGACTGATGCTAAAGCTGAAACTCCAATACTTTGGCCACCTCATGCGAAGAGTTGACTCACTGGAAAAGACTCTGATGCTGGGAGGGATTAGGGGCGGGAGGAGAAGGGGATGACAGAGACTGAGATGGCTGGATGGCATCACCGACTCGATGGACATGAGTTTGAGTGAACTCTGGGAGTTGGTGATGGACAGGGAGGCCTGGCATGCTGTGATTCATGGGGTCGCAAAGAGTCGGACACGACTGAGCGACTGAACTGAACTGACTTAATGATTGAACTTCAACACAGAGTAGATGTTCAATAAATGATGGGTACTATGTAATTATTGTTTTATTATTTCAGCACCCCATTTTTTTTAAAAAAAATTTTTACGAAGCACAGTTTTCTTTCTCTTTGGACCAGTTTGTTTCCAAATAAAATATGATGACAATGGATGGGAAGACGTGGTGGTGCAGTTTCACTGGAGTGTGCTGGGCTTGGGAAGATACAGGAAAGAGCTTGCTTGGGGAATCTCTCAGCTCTGTGAAGTCTAGATTAGTCATGGCATTAAGAAAATTCTCTGGCAAACTTGGGAATCTTCTTTCTTTTCCAAACTGAAGTTTTCTTCAGCCCAAACATTCATTTTAATGGAGGCAACTTCAAACTTGTGCAATTACTTGAAGAGTGCGTAATTAGCACATTTAGCTCAGTTCAGATGTCTTGGAGATAATAGATGTGAACGAGGATGCGAGAATCTGCTAGGAGCCTGGACCAGGTCTGAGTGCCAGCTTGGGTGGTGGGGTATAGTCAGCACACTGATGGGGTGGTGGGTAGGACAGAGGACATATTGAAATCAGAGAGTCAGCTGGGCTCTTTGATGTCTAGACCCACATAAAGGAAAAAGAATCAAGCATATGTAGAGTTACATTGCTGGTGACTGGTAGAGCTCAGACTAGCGGGATTTTAACTGTTACTGTGTCCTTTCTTGTGCCAGGGTTGTGTTGGGTCTTCATCTTTACTACTTTAGTTGTATCTCACAGCTTTAGAAAACAGGGAATATTGTCTCCATTTTATAGCTGAGAATACTGAGGCTTCAAGAAATTACGATGTTACTATAACTAAATTAAAAGTTAGGTCACCACACAGCTAACCTGTGACAACACAGGACAGTTTAAAGCCATTGGAGTGACTTAAAATTTTTTCTATAAAGTTTCTATTCCGCCTTTCTGAAGAGGCAGATTGAGATTAGCTTCACAGTATGATTTTAGGAAGACCCTAAGGGGGAAAAAATTCTTTCTAAAATCAGAAAACCCAAATCTTACTTCAGTTTCCTCTCACCTTATTCACTGATATGTGAAAATAAATTAGAGTTTAATTTAAGGTTTTAATTTCTGATACAATGGAATCATTCTTGAAAGAAGCTAAAACTCAACATGACCTGAAAGAGGCAACATCAGTTCAGTTCAGTTCAGTTCAGTTGCTCAGTCGTGTCCGATTCTTTGTGACCCCATGAATCACAGCATGCCAGGCCTCCCTGTCCATCACCAACTCCCGGAGTTCACTCAAACTCATGTCCATCGAGTCGGTGATGCCATCCAGCCATCTCATTCTCTGTCATCCCCGTCTCCTCCCACCCCCAATCCCTCCCAGCATCAGAGTCTTTTCCAGTGAGTCAACTCTTCGCATGAGGTGGCCAAAGTATTGGAGTTTCAGCTTTAGCATCAGTCCTTCCAATGATCACCCAGGTGATAGTATAGGGTAAATGAGCACAGTGATCTCATGTTTCAAAAAGCTAATTTGGCTTCAAACTTAGCCCAGTACAAGTCACATATATGGAAAAATTCTGGAAGAAAGGGCACAGACAAGATCTTATTTGCTGGAAAGAAGTCCAAATTATAAAATATTTAGAAAATATGCAAATTTATTATTTTCTATATTATGCACCAATGTATGTGATATTTTTATGCAAAATGAGATGGGGGAAAAGAAAAGAAAACTCTCAACAACCTTATTAATGTCTCATAGGCATAAAGAAATTTCAAAATTAGGGTGCCATGTAAGTAGAGTGGTTAAGTCATTAGACTTGGGAGTCATACTTCCTGGTTTCATATCCTGGTAGTATCATGTTACTAGTTGTGTTACTTGGTGTAAGTTGACTTAACTTCTCTGGGCCTATTTCCTTATCGAGAAAATAGTGCTAATGATATATTCTTGCTTCATAATGTTGTTTTGAGATCTGAATGAATTAATGCCTTGCTGTCTTCTTCCCAGTGCAGGATTCTCTTAATAGAAATATCCTCTCTGAATTATTTCCTTATTGCCAATAACACATTTTTTGAATTAAGGCAACCATGTTCCTGGTTTCTGGTTATTATCTTTGCATCAGACTAGGATTACCTTTTGTCGACTTAAATTTACCTCTTGCCACGATTGCCTTGGCTTAGATCGACTGCTCTTGCATTGTTTTTCACATAAGCCATGACTTGCAGAGCTTTGGCAAATGTGCACTGGCCTACTGTTGCAGCAACAGTGGGGGCGGGAAGGCAGGGTCTCCTGTTTCACCCGCCGGAAGCTGGCCACGGCAGATCCACTTGCTCTGGACGCGGCTGTTGCTCACGCTCCACAGATGGGTGTTCTATTTTCATGTCTGCACCCAGCAAGCTCATGACTCTACCAAGCACTCTGCCTCTTATTCCTGGTCCTTCTGAAGATCAGGCCCTGGACTAAAGCAGGAATACGGTTATCTGGGGGCCACAGGGAGAATACAGAGATAGACTGCTTTCCTAGCCCAAATACCAACACAAACTTTTTTTAAAAATTGATTTTTACTGGAGTATGTGTGCTAACTCAGTTGTGTCCAACTCTTTGTGACCCTTTGGATTATAGCCCACCAGGCTACCCTTTCCATGGGATTTTTCAGGCAAGAATACTGGAGTGGGTTGCCATGTCTTCCTCCAGGGGATCTTCTTGACCCAGGGATTAAACCTGTGTCTCATCTCCTTTGTTTCCTGCACGGCAGGTGGATTCTTTACCCGCTGGGCCATCAGAGCTGATTAAAAATATTGTCTTAGTTTCTACTGTACTGCAAAGTGAATTGGTCATGCATAAACATATACTGACTCTGTTTTAGATTATTTTCCCATGTAGGTCATTACAGAGTATTGAGTAGAGTTGCCTATTCTATACAGTAGGCCCTTATTATCTATTTTATATGTGTAAATGACAGTGTTAGTTGCTCAGTCATGTCCAACTCTTTGCAACCCCATGGGATGGTAGCCCATCAGGCTCCTCTGGCCATGGAATTCTCCAGGCGAGAATTCTGAAATGGGTTGCTATTCCTTTTTCCAGGGGATCTTCCTGACCCCAGGATCAAACCCAGATCTTCTGCATTGCAGGCAGATTCTTTACCATCTGAGCCACCAAGGAAGCCCATTTTATGCACAGTTGTGCGTATATGTCAATTCCGATCTCCTAATTTAGTTCCACTCCCCATCCCCCTTGGTCCAACACAAATTTTTATAAGCTAACAGCACACACGATGCTATTACTATCCTCCTGTTATGTAACTCCAACTCAGTGTTGCCACACTCAAAGCACCCAGCCACAAACAAGGGTGATTCTGAGCATGAGCTGAAGACAGATGAAGCCCTGATGTAGGTCACCCAGGCTCTAGAAGGGGCCAGCAGGAGATCAAAGTGCAGCCTTGCCACTGACTGCCTGCCTCTAAGCAATCAGTTCTTTGGAATAGCTCTGCTACAAACTATGAGCAACCGTTAGTCTAAATTTGGGGCTGGCAGAGATAAGAGGCCAGGCAGATGGCCTGGATGAGAGCCTTTCCAGGGCCTCAGTAAGAATCTACAACCGACAATTGTCAAGAGTGTGTAATGGACTGGAAATATGGGCATGTCTTGCTACCAAAGGCATCCCTAAATCCCTTTAGAAGAGGAGGTATGGGTTGCAGTCTACAGACTTGGTTGTTTACCTGAGTGAGTATTCCTCCCCATAAGACCCCTAAACAAAGATGAAATAAGGGAATAGCGTGGAATATTGCACACTTACCATCACAGCTTTCTTCTGTTAGAAGCATTTTTCTGATCTTTTTTCTTCCTTTACCTCTTAGGCAGCATGAAGAGAAATCACAAGCCATGTGGAGGCTGAAGACCCGTGTTCAAATTTAGGTTCTTCTGTTAGTTAATGGATGCTGGGGCAAGTCACTTAACTGAAGAGTTTGTGAAAATGGGGTATAGCAATATTTACCTCGGAGATGCTAAAAAAAAGCATCTTAGATAAATAGTGTCTGTTTTCTGAATCAATGGATTCTTTTTCTCATGAAAGAAGAAATAAAAATCATATCTTGAAATTGATATGCTGATGGTCTCATCAGACAAGTAGCCCCTTTGGAGGGTGCTTGGCATTATGACCTAGGTACTTCCTTACTTTGTGATGAATCATGATCAAGTGTGTGTGTGTGTGTGTGTGTGTGTGCGTGCATGTGTGTGTGCATGCATGTTTGTGTGCGTGTGTGTGTGTGTAGGAGAGAGAGATTGTGACGCTTAAGGGATAATTTGGCTGTGCTGTGCTGCCCAGATATGTTGTCAAATATATGTGCTTCTGTGAGATTGTTTTGAGATGGGGACAGGGAAGCCTGGCACGCTGCGGTTCGTGGGGTCGCAGAGAGTCGAACACGACTGAGCGACTGAACTGAACTGAACTAAAATTTAAATTAGTGGGCTTGAATAAAGGAGATTGTTTTCCCTAGTGTGGTGATCCTTACCCAATCAGTTGAAGGCCTGAACAAAACAAGACTGATTTCCCTGAGTCGAGCATGAATTCTGTCAGTCAATGGCTTTTGGACTTGAACTGCAACATTAGCTCTTTCTGATTCTCCAGCCTGCTGACCCACCTCACAGATTTTGGGTTTGCCAGAGCCATAATTGCATAAGCCAATTTTTTAAAAAAGAAACCGTTCTGTTGGTTCTACTTCCTTGGAGAACCCTAACTGATTCTGGTGAGACAAGAGTATCAGCATTCTCTGCTGGCTTTTATGGTCTGAGGGACTTCACTTGATAAACCTGCTCATAGCGCTTTTTTTCACAATGATTCTGCATTTTAGAAATACTGTAGTGTTTGTCTTGTGCCTGCTTTTCATTATTTTCTTATTTGGGATAAATTAAAAGCATAAAACAGGGAATATAATGGTCATTACTAGACTGTACTATGTTCAAGGGAATCTTAACTCAAACTAAGACCAAAGACACACACCCACTCCTCTTCTGAAGACGAAATAAAAGACAATACACAACAGTTTCCATCAACATAGTTCTGTCATAAGGACCTGCCAAGGAAGGGTCATTTTAATAATTATGATAGTAATAACAATAGCTGACTCTTAGAAAGAAAATGAAAGTGAAAGTCGCTCAGTCCGTTCCAACTCTGTGACCCCAAGGACTATATGGTCCATGGAATTCTCCAGGCCAGAATACTGGAGTGGGTAGCTTTTCCCTTCTCCAGGGGATCTTCCCAACCCAGGGATCGAACCCAGGTCTCCTGCATTGCAGGCAGATACCAGCTGAGCCACAAGGGAAGCCCGACACATAGAAGCCGTTATCAGTTATTGGGCATATACAATAATTTACATATACTATTTCCTTAAACATGATAATAGTGGTGGGAGGCCTTCCCACATGTACTGGAGAAGCACTGCAGGCCCCAAAATTGTAGTGTTTAATTTCTCCCTACAAATGATGCATTTCTTTGAATTTTATTTATTTATTTTTAATCCCAGGGACGGGTAAGCCTGGTGGGCTGCCGTCTATGGGGTCACACAGAGTCGGACACGACTGAAGTGACTTAGCAGCAGCAGCAGCAGCAAGCTTTGACTGTGCTGGGGCTTTGTTGCTGTGTGTGGGCTTTCTCTAGTTGCAGCCAGTGAGGGCTGCTCTAGATGTGTGTGGACGTCTCATTTAGGGGGCTGCTCTTGTTGCTGAGCTCTACGACACTTGAGGCTCTAGAATACTTGGGCTTCAGTAGTTGTGGCGCGTGGGCTTAGTTGCCCTGAGACATTTAGGATCTTTCTGGACCAGGGATCGAACCTGTGTCTCTTACATTGGCAGGCGGATTCCTAACCGCTGCACCTCCAGGGAAGTCCTAAATGACACATTTTGAAAGGACAATTTCTTGGTTATTTTCTACCAGTTCTGTTTTATCTGTCTTCAACTCTTCATGTGGCAGAATAACTATGTACGGTGAAGGTTGTGTTCATCATTATCCAATGGCAGAAAAATCAGCATGGTCAGAGAGCATGTTTATCCTGGGTAATCATGTATTCTGGTTACATAGGTTTCACATAGCCATATGCGGCTGAACAGTTGTCAGATAAATTTAATCCAATAGGATGTATTTATTGCTCTGCCTCTAGAATGTAATAGCATTTTGGTGGGTCATAAACCTCTTGAGGACATCTCGCTGCCTCTGGGTCATCTTCACAGTCATCAGTTCTCACTGAATGTATCACTACTTTCTGTTTCTTTAAAAAATTGGAGGATAGTTGCTTACAACATTGTGTTAGCTTCTTCTGTACAGTGAAATGAATCAGCTGTATGTATACACATGTCCCTTCCCTGTTAGACCCCTCTCCCAGCCTGCCCCCATCCCCACCCGTCTAGGTCACCACGGAGCACCGGGCTGAGCTCCATGTGCTGTACGGCAGCTTCCCACAAGCTGTCTGTTTTCACACACGGCCGTGCACTACTTGCTCATCAGTAGGACGCTAAATGAATGAGCCTTTACTGCATTGCTTGCCACGAGGGACGAGGGGTGCATGTGTCTCTAAAATACCATTTGTGGTCAATTTATTTAAAAGTGATAGAAGGTGATGGGAAAAGGAGCTGTGAAACACACTTTCTCCTTCCTCGCTGCCCGCCAACCCCTGCCGGGTCTTCTGGCTGTTTTTGTCCTGGATTTGCTGCTCAGATGAGTGGTGGAGACATCAGTTGTCTTCTGAACTCATTCACCTTAGGCCACAGGTCTTCATCCTTTCCCTGGTGGTGCTGTTGTCCTTTCAGTGGGCAGGATTTTCACCCAGGAAACGCCCTGGGCATTGGTGCCCACAAAATGCCACCTGCGGCCTGCCAAACCCAGACAGTGGGGAAGGCTTTTGAAGGCCGAGTTCCCTCAGTTAGAGGACAAATGAAGTCACTTGCTGGCTGTGTGGTCCTGAGAGCATAACTCAACCTCTCTGAACCTCCTTTTTCTTACCTGTAAAATTGTGGTGGCAATGCCTGTGCCATGGGAGAGGGGAGACTGGAATGATTCATGCAGGACACGAATATAAAATGCTTAGTACTTGGTCTGGAATGATAATTCATGAATGGCAGTGGATCTAATTGCTTGTAACCCTGCCATCAGCTCAGATTTCTCTGACCATTGGAGACACAGAATCTCAAATCACACCGTGCAAGGCTAAAGACACCCCCGAGATCCCTGCAGATGACAGACCTAACTCAAGTTGGAGAGCCTGCCCCTTCCTTCTACACGCCTTTTGCTTCCAGGTCAGCAGCTCCTGTGTCAACAAATGTGCTACTTGTGTTTCACTCTTACAAAGGAGAACAGTTCTTATGTTTCAATATTAACATTGTGGTGCTCTAAACTCCTACCTTCCAATCCAGGAGGCTTCATTTACATTTTCTGAAAGGCCAGATTCAGAATGTGAAATTAGAGGATTGGCATATGGCGTTATGGTAAAACAGTGTCTTCTCTGGAAACTGTCCAGTTGAGAATGTGCTCAACACTGTCTCTACAGAAATAAATGCCTTGATGGTTTGAACAAAAATAATACCACTCATCCCTTATTAACCCAGATCCTTTGCTCAAAACAAGAAAAAGAAATTAGGGAACGTCAGGGTGTGTGTGTGTGTGTGTGTGTAACTAAAGTGTTCTCATTTTAAAGTTTACTAATAGAACATGTCAAAATCGACAAAAATAGAATAATGTAATAAACTCCCATGTGCCATCATTACCCAATTGCTTTGGCACTTAGCTTGTACCTAGTCTTGTTTCATTTCTGCTGCCCTGTACCACACTACCTTCCCTTACAACCAGAATGGATTCTTATGAAGCAAATCTAAGATAGCAAATCACTTCATCCATAACTCTATCAGTTCAGTTCAGTTCAGTTCAGTTCAGTTCATTCACTCAGTCGTGTCCGACTCTCTGCGACCCCATGAATCACAGCACGCCAGGCCTCCCTGACCATCACCAACTCCCGGAGTTCACTCAAACTCATGTCCACAGAGTCGGTGATGCCATGCAGCCATCTCATTCTCCGTCGTCCCCTTCTCCTCCCACCCCCAACCTTTCCCAGCATCAGAGTCTTTTCCAGTGAGTCAACTCGTCGCATGAGGTGGCCAAAGTATTGGAGTTTCCCATAACTCTATACATATCGCTAAATAAGAAGCCTTAAAGAACTGAAACCACATAACAATTTTCACACCCCAAAATGGAATTTACCTATTTATATAATTTTTTAAAAAAAGAATTGGTTTGGGGAACTCCTTAGCAGTCCAGTGGTTAGGACTCTGAACGCTCACTGTCGTGGGTTCGGTCCCTGGTTGGGGAGCTAAAATCTCCTATGCTGCATGGTGCGGCCAAAAAGAAAAAAACAAAACCACAACAGAGAATTGGTCCATGCCTTCTTTCAATTTTCTTTTATTCTATAACTGTTTAATCTTTTTTCCTTTTCAATTTATACATAGAAGAAACAGAGTCATCTGTCCTGTAGTATTTCACATTTTCTATTTTCCAACCCTGAGTGTCATTTCATCGGTAACTTGTTCCTCTCACCAGCATTTCCTGTAGACTGATTCTTTAGACCTACAGTCTAGAATGGAAAGTTTGATCTGGTTTAGATACAATTTTCTATCAAGAAGTCTTCATAGTTGTACTTCTTTCAGGGGCAATGGTGCGACATGTTGCTGTTTGTTGTAGTTCATCATTTTTGACAGATTCATTTTTCACTAGGGGTTGCAAAATGATCATCGTTTAATTCTATCATTCCTTCATTTATTTGATGGAAGTCTTCTATAAAGAGAAACTTTCCCTTAAAACTCTTTGGTACCCCCAAGACACAGCTTGCACAATAAGGACTGGTTAAGTCCTTTATGCTTATCTGTTCAGAATGATGACTTGGTTCTCAGTCGTCCTCCAAGGGTCATCAATGAGTTTTTGTTGTTGAGTATAATTATAGCCTTATGGATTTTAACATGTTTGATGTGTTTCAGCTCATTTCAGTCATTATTCTTATGGGTTTTCAAAAATTTCCATCTCTTGCCTCTGAGAGCCTCTTTCTGTTTGCTGAATTTTTTGAATACAACTCCAGTGGGTTTTGATAACTTCTTTGCTGTCCATTATGACAAATGTTCCGGGTACATTTTGTACATTTCCTGCTCCAGACCAAGAATCAGCAATTTCTTCAAGGAGACTTAGCTCCTTTAGTGAGAAATGATGTTTAAGGATCACAAGCTGGCTTTAGGGCTGCTCATTGCTTATGAGCTGGTCATTGTTTCTAGGCTGTTTCAGTGGACAGAATGATAAACATTATTTAGGAGAAAATACATCATGAGTTCCTACTAAAATTTTGAATTTGGACTTAGTATTGTAGGACTTCTATTTTACTTCTTTGATTTTGTATTTGTATATTTTCGCTCTTCTGCCTAAAATCTTGATCCCAAGCAGTGTTAATATAATTACTTTGGCTTTACTATCTGTGTTTCAGAATGATGATATTAATATCATTGCTAGCAGAATGATTTCTGAAAACAGTTTAAGATTTTTAAGGTGATTTTTGTCCTTAGGATCTAACCCACCAGGGTTCACAGTGATATTGCCTTTTTTAAATCGTTTGAATTATTTCCTCTCAGGCTATGCTTCTCATTCAATACACAGCGAAGTTTGTTTCATTTGCTTTCCATTTAAGAGTGGCTTTCTTTTAATTTTGACCTAAGGTTGTTTTGTAGTTATGTAAAGAATCTGCATGGTTCTGATGCCAAATCTATATAGTCAGTTATATTCAGAGAAGTTCTAGCTTCTGTTCTTATTCTCTCCACTTTGATCTCTAGCTTCCCCTATGATAACTATTAAACAAATGTGCTTTATCCATTTTCTAAAGTATAAGTAAATGTATATCTGTATGTGTTTATATATGTGCATAATTATATATATATATATACATATGAATTTGTATCTTCCCCTTCTTCAGTATTAGATAAATGGTTCAGTTCAGTTCAGTTCAGTCACTCAGTTGTGTTCAACTCTTTGTGAACCCATGGACTGTAGCACACCAGGCTTCCCTGTCTATCACCAGCTCCCAGAACTTGCTCAAATTCATGTCCAATGAGTTGGTAATGCCATCCAACCATCTCATCCTCTGTTGTCCCCTTCTCCTCCTGCCTTCAATATTTCCTAGCATCAGGGTCTTTTCCAATGAGTCAGTTCTTTGCATCAGGTGGCCAAAGTACTGGAGTTTCAGCTTTAGCATCAGTCCTTCCAATGAGTACTCAGGACTGATTTCCTTTAGGATGGACTGATTGGATCTCCTTGCAGTCCAAGGGACTCTCAAGAGTCTTCTCCAACACCACAGCCCAACAGCATTGATTCTTTGGCGCTCAGTTTTCTTCACAGTCCAACTCTCACATCCATACATGACCACTGGAAAAACCATAGCCTTGACTAGACGGACCTTTGTTGGCAAAATAATGTTTCTGCTTTTTAATATGCTGTCCAGGTTGGTCATAACTTTCCTTCCAAGGAGCAAATGTCTTTTAATTTCATGGCTGCAGTCACCATTTGCAGTGATTTTGGAGCCCCCAAAAATAAAGTCTCTCACTGTTTCTGTTGTTTCCCCATCTATTGACCATGAAGTGATGGGACCAGGTGCCATCATCTTAGTTTTTTGAGTGTTGAGTTTTAAGCCAGGATTTTCACTCTCCTCTTTCACTTTCATCAAGAGGCTCTTTAGTTCCTCTTCACTTTCTGCCATAAGGGTGGTGTCATCTGCATATCTGAGGTTATTGATATTTCTCCTGGCAATCTTGATTCCAGCTGGTGCTTCATCCAGCCCAGCATTTCACATGACGTATTCTGCATATAAGTTAAATAAGCAGGGTGACAATATACAGCCTTGACGTACTCCTTTCCTGATTTGGAACCAGTCCATTGTTCCATGTCTGGCTCCAACTGCTGCTTCTTGACCTGCATACAGATTTCTCAGGAGGCAGGAAAGGTGGTCTGGCGTTCCCATCTCTTTAGAATTTTTCAGTTTGTTGTGATCCACACAATCAAAGGCTTTGGCATAGTCAATAAAGCAGAAGTACATGTTTTCCTGGAACTCCCTTGCTTTTTCTATGATCCAACAGATGTTGATAATTTGATCTCTGGTTCCTCTGCCTTTTCAAAATCCAGCTTGAACATCTGGAAGTTCACAGTTCATGTTCTGTAGAAGCTTGCCTTGGAGAATTTTGAGCATTACTTTGCTAGCGTGTGAGATGAGTGCGATTGTGCGGTAGTTTGAGCAATCTTTGGCATTGCCTTTCCTTGGGATTGGAATGAAACCTGACCTTTTCCAGTCCTGTGGCCACTGCTGAGTTTTCCAAATTTGCTGCATATTAAGTGCAGTACTTTCAGAGCATCATCTTTTAGGACTTGAAATAGCTCAGCTGAAATTCCATCACCTCCACTAGCTTTGTTGGTAGTGATGCTTCCTAAGGCCCACTTGACTTCTGACTCCAGGATGTCTGGCTCTAGATGAATGATGGTAGCATACTATTAAATATATACACTTTTTTTTGGTTTTACTTATTTTATTTTAAACTTTTTATTTTGTATTGAGGTACAGCCAATTAACAAGCAATGTTGTGATAGTTTCAGGTGAACAGTGAAGGGAGTCACCCATACGTATAGATATATCCCTTCTTCCCCAAACTTCCCTCCCATCCAGGCTGCCACATGACATTGAGCAGAGTTCCCTGTGCTCTACAGTAGGTCCTTGTTGATTAACCATTTAAAATATAGCAGTGTTCTGGGTAGCAGTAGCCAAGCAAAGACTCAGCTGTTTGGTTACAGCCTGAAAGTCAGTTCCTCTCAGTTGTTGAATTTTCACCTCGTGAACTTCTGTGGTTCAGAGAGCAAAAGTTCCTCAAAACTGTCTACCACAAATAAGCGATGTTAAGAGTAACTTGCATGGTGCCTCTTCAGATCCTAGCACAAACAGTTTTGGAAAAAGCCTCCAAGAGCCCAACCAGCTCAAATGTAGAAGAGCTGCTGTTCGTTGGATGCCAGTCAGGTAGAGAGAAAAGCTGATGTAATTTTATGAATTGAGAAGCTTGGCCTATAGTCCAGGTGATGCAGGATCATTTGACCTCTAGTAGAGTTGACCAGAAGTCTGCCTCCAGGCAAGACCACTATTTCTTTTTTCCCCAGAAGTCAGTTTGAATGCTCTAGAGTGAGGGATCAGGTCGTGTGTTTCAAGGGAAGCACAGATGGAACAAAGCTGGACATGAGCTGTTAGCAGCTGAAGCGGGAGGTTGGGCCATGTGTTCATTACATTAATCTCTCTGCTTCTGTTTCTGTTTAAATTTTTCCACTGCAAAATGTTACAACAAGAGAATCAAGTCACACACACACACACACACACACACACACACACAGCTTGACTGAAGCATCTGGTATTCAACCATAGATTACAGATACTCCTGTGGGCCTTATACATCAATCCTTGAATCAAATTAATCACCATCATAAAGATTATCCTAGATGGACCTCATTAATTTAAATTCTGGTGGAAAAGCTTTTTACTAAGTTACTTTTTCATGTTATGGCCTTTGCTTTTATCAATGGTGGCTGTAAGAGATACCCTTATAGAGAATGTACATCTTTCATACAGTCAATGCAAAAAGATATTACGTTGTTGGATGTATACTCTAGAATTGAGGTTTAATCTGATTCAGGTACATTTTCCCAGGAATAGTCCTGTATAAATGGTGTTGCATACTTCTACCAGAAGGCATCTAGTGACCAGTTTTCCAACTTGTGATGGGGCAGTCTAGTCTTTACCTAGACTCATTATTTCACTAAGCATTTGCAAAATGATAACATTCAGATTATATCATTGTCACTTCATTTGTTTGCCGAAAGACATGTGTAAGAGAAACTTTTTCTTATGACCCTAGAGTTCCTCTCCTCATGGAATGACTGGCATGCTTTAAGCCTGGGAAATGCTTAACTTCCTTCCTCAACCTCAGCAGAACCTTGGTAAACTTCTGAAATGGAGAGGATGGCATTTGGACAGAGCAGTCTGGATGAATTCATATAAATATGTCCTGGAGGGAATATAGAAGTAGATGAATAAACAGGGCTGGTTTAACATTTCCTACTTCAACATTAGTGAGTTTGCCCAAAGTAATAATTTTGGCTTTGATGTAAGTTCTGCAGAACTTTTTTTGACTATGTGAAAGAGTTAGTTGTATACTAAGGCCTCTTCTGTTTGGTGAGCCACTCAAGACCAAGTAATAGGAGAAAGGATATGGTCCTGGTGTCCAGGGTAGAAGCTGTGACTAGGACATCTCTATAAATCAGGAGCAGTGTTCACAATGACAAAGATCCTGAGTTATCTGAATTCAAATCTTAGCTCTGTAACCACCAGTTATGTGTCTCTGAACAAGGTATTTGACTTCACTGAACCTCAGTTTCTGTAATTGGGGTTGGAGACTGTGATCTACCTTTCAGTCTTACGTACATTAGAGATAAGATAAGCCAAGCACTTTGCCCAGCATCTGGCACAGAATAGATACTTGATAAATAGACCTTATCATCATTTAGAAGTAATTCAGAAAAAGGCAAACAACATATGATACCACTTATATGTGGAATCTAAAATATGACACAAATGAACTCATCTCCGAAACAGAAGCAAACTCACAGACACAGACAATAGTCTTGTGGTTGCCAAGGGGGAAGTGGGGTGGGAGAGGGACGGACTGAAAGTTTGGTTGAGGGGATGTAGGGAGAAGGCATAAGTAAACAAATAAATGGAAGAAAGACAAAGGAACTGCTTAATGATCAGACTAAATAGTTAAGAGGAATTGGGGACCATCACTAAATTCAGGGCTGAACACATTGGGTGGCAAAACAACTTCTGGAGCAGTCACATGGGCTACATTTGAAAACTGTGCAAGGTTCCTACTGGGGAGAATTGTATGTCCACCAAATACAAAGACGTTGCTGCAGGGTTATAAAGTCAGGGCAACTCTCTAGTCAGCTACCAGTAGAAATCAGAGTTCTCATTGCACTTTCAGAAGCCATTTGGTGAGAAATATGTCCAAATGGTGTCTGCTGAGATGCCTAATGACTTATTTCAAACTTTCTCACTGATGTTTGCTGTATTTTAGCTTTTAAAATAGAAACTTAAATGAGAATTTGAACTTAGCTTTCTGTGGCTTCCTTTGTATTCGGTTTGCTTATTAACGGCACCAATTTTAGTTTCCTAGCAGCCTTTGCAATACCACGAGATTAGGGTGATTAAGCCTTCTAGGCTTGTGGTAGATGAGGCTAATTGCTGTTGGTTCCCGGTCTGAGTGAGGTTGGGAGGCAAATGGCAAAACACTCTCAAGGCAGGTAGAATAGAGTTGAAAGGCTCCTTAGAAAAGTAATTAATGGAAGATGTTGGAATTTCCTCTTTCTACCATCAGTATATTCTTACATATCTTGGTACCATTTTTAGGCAGAGTTCGGAGCTCCCTACAAACATCCCTATTGCACCCTAGTTTTTTTAACCCCTTAATTGTGCCACTGCTGTTATGAGCATAGAGTAGGCGGTTCAGTTATGGAAGGTCTAGTCTAAGATTTCCAAATCCTTGTTGGTGATAAATATAGGCGTCAAAGAATAACATTGGAATTGGGATTCAGATCCTAATTTGCCAGTCCCCAAAGGATGTGGCAGAGAAGGCAATGGCACCCCCTCCCGTACTCTTGCCTGGAAAATCCCATGGATGGAGGAGCGTGGTGGGCTTCAGTCCATGGAGTCGCTAAGAGTTGGATATGACTGAGTGAGTTCACTTTCACTTTTCACTTTCATGCATTGGAGAAGGAAATGGCAACCCACTCCAGTGTTCTTGCCTGGAGAATCCCAGGGACGGGGGAGCCTGGTGGGCTGCCGACTATGGGGTTTCACAGAGTCAGACACGACTGAAGTGACTGAGCAGCAGCAGCAGCAAAGGCTGTGGTCTTAAACACTCTGACTCAAAGAATAGTGTGCATGTTTTTGTCTCTCAGTCGTGTCTGACTCTTTGCGACCCGATGGACTGTAGCCCGCTGGGCTCCTCTGTCCATGGAATTTTCCAGGCAAGAATACTGGAGTGGGTAGCCTCTCCATTCTCCAGGGGATCTTCCCAACTCAGGGATCAAACCCAGGTCTCCCACATTGCAGGCAGATTCTTTACCAGCTGAGCCACCAGGGAATCCCAAGTCCAAGTCAAAGTTCAAGGTCCCTGTTAAATTCCAGAAGGAAGGTCAGCACATTGGCACTGTTGTATTGGGAGTCATGTTATTCCCCAGTAATGGAGAGGATGTTCAGTTATTGGGGGAAGGGGCTTCCCAGGTGGCTCACCGGTAAAGAATCCACCTGCCAAGCAGGAGACTGTGGTTGGATCCCTGGGTCAGGAAGATCCCCTGGAGAAGGAAGTGGCAACCCATTCTATATTCTTGCTTGGAAAAGACCATGGACAGAGGAGCCTGGCCTGCTGCAGTCCAGGGGGTTGCAAAAGAATCAGACACGACTGAGTGACTAAACAACGAACAACATGTAAAAAGCCCAGGAAGTCAGGGATAATTGAGTGATTGCTGGGGCAAAGTGCACCTGGCCTCATGTCTAATTCTTTGAACAATATTGGCTGCTGGGCTGGGCTGGTCTGAGCTGAACTCCAGTAAAGCTAACCACTTCCTCATTAGCTCTGAGACAGGGTGACCTTCCTCCAGACCAGCTGAGAGAGAGACTGGATCCAAGTCGGCCAGGTGATGCTCTCACTCCACGACGAGAAAGGTCAGGGGGATGTTAAGAGGATACCAGCTGGGGAGGAGATCTGGGTAGAACTTGCTCTAGGGGGTAAAGTAGTTGGTGTTATCTGTGAATGGAAATGACACCAGGGCAGGTTTCGCGGCCAGGGCAGGATTCCCAGGGAAGGAACTCTCAGAAAAGGTGGAGAGAAGGGACAGCTGGTGGGAATGTTGTCGGGGTAGGAGGGTAGATGTTTGGGCTGTGGTTCTGTGAGCTGATGCTGGTGCCTGGTGAGTAAGTAGAGCCACGTAGGAGAGGGACCCTGTGGGCTTTAAAGGGGCTCAGCCCTGGGTAGCTAAGAAGTGCTCTAATATATATATATATTTTTTTTTTAATTTACACCTGGATTCAAGCCTTGATGAGTCTATTTTTATCTTCTTTTTTTCTCAGTTTCTTTATTTGCAAAGTAATAAAAATAATGACTTCACAGCATTGTTGTGAGGGTAATACGCTGAGACCAGTTAGGAAAGTGCCTGACAGAGGGCAGGCCTTGGATCGGTGAGTCTCAGGCTCAGCTGAGCCTCTGGTACCAAAGAAAACACAGAGATGCTGTTGTCAGATCATCAAACACCAATCCAATCAGAATCACTCTGTTTCTGTGCAGCCAGGGTTAAGAACCTCAGTACTAAAAATTAATTATTTTTGGAAAGCTCAGAGGATAGAAAAGACTGGTGGATTTTGGTTAACTTTTAGTCAAGTCCTGTGTTGTTAACTGTGATTAGTTTTCTTTTGTATAAAGTGGTAACTTGGAGAAGGTACAACCATCTCTGTCTTGTAAATCAATCTGATTGGATATAGTCCTGGTTCCAGGCAATCCCTTTTGCTTCTCATGCTTGGGAGCAGAACTGGGAGGATATGGGAGTAAAATAGTCTTTCTGGAGTCTTGTCTCTGGGACTCACCGGACAAGACCACCGGGTTTAAAATAGGGGCATAGTGTGAGTGGGACTCCAACAGTTTAATCAAAGACGATCTGTGGGGCCTCCCCCATGCTTTGTAAGGGGACCTGGCATTACCTGAGCGCTCATTGGTGACCCCCCAGAATCTTTCCCCAGTGACTTCCCTCTTTCCTCCTCCTTCAGGCTTCTCCTGAAGAACAGCAAAGTGGATCTCAGGTGTGAGATTTCATTCCTGGGTTTTCTCATGTAGCAGCTGGAGAATTTCAGGTTTAAGATAACAGAGCTTTTCCAGAAATTCTCCTGTGTTATTACTGTGTACATTCGTAACCCTAAGCTTAATATTACCCTGAGCCGGAAGACCAAAGGAAGAAAAAAATTTCTCATTTTTTTCCCGAATTACTAGATTTGGTCACGTCGAAAGAAAATAGACTTCCCTTTTTGAGGGGCAGTGAATTCAAAAAGTTTCTCTAGTGCTGAACTGACTGACCTGAAACGCTAGGGGAGACGAAAGGCCTGTGGTCACAAGGCCTTCTTTTCCTTCCTTCTTTGCTCAAGGCAGAGAACTTTCAAGAATGGAAATGTTCTTATAGCCATTTTAAAAAGTAAAACATAAAAGATGAGATCAAAGAAAAAGTAAAATAAGCCAAACAAATATATTTAGGTGAGACTAACATGATTGAAACCCCTCAAGTCATCTATGATAGTAGAACATGATGAATTTGTTCTGAAGTTCCTGGTTTGTGGTCACTGGAAATGTTTAAGCCTGTGTCTTGTATTTCGTATCAGGGTGAGTTTGGCTGCAGGAATTACCTCTTCCTTTTTTTGATAACAGCTTTACTGAGATAAAAATTAATGTACATAAAAGTTACCAATTTAAAGTACAGAACTCAATAGTTGTTTTTAGCATATTTACAGAATCGTGCAACCGTCACTGCAACAAATTTTAGAACATTTTCATCACTAAAAAAAGAAACCCCATCGACCCACTCCCTGACCTCAGGCAACCATTCATCTACTTTATGGCTCTATGAGCTTGCCTGTTCTGGGCATGTCACATGAATGGAATCACACAGTGTTTGGTCTTTTTCGTCTGGCTACTTTTACTGCATCTATGTTGTAGCATATGCCAGTTCTCCTTTTCTTTTCATGATTGAAGAATACCCTATTACCTGGATATAATTGTTTATCCGTTTGTTGGTTGAGTGGACATTTGATTGTTTTTACTTTTAGTGATTATGCATAATGCTGCCATGACCATTCATGCACCGATTTTTATGTGGACGTATGTCATTTTTTTCTTAGATACATACCTAAGAATAACATTGCTAGGTCAGATGGTTTAAGTTTTTGAGGAAATTTCCAGATTTTTTTTCCAAAGTGACTTTATCATTTACATTCCCACTGAGTATGCAAAGATTCTGATTTCTCTGTATCCTCTCCAGTCCTTGCTGTTACATGTCCTTTTTGTTATAGGTATCTTAATGGGTATAAGGTAGTATCTTACTGTGGTTTTGATTTACATCATGCTTATGCCTAATGATGTTGACCATCTTTTCACGTGTTTGTTAGTTATTTGAATACCTTCTTTAATAATATCTGTTCTTATCCTTTGTCCATTTCTGGTGGATTTTTAATCTAGTTATTTTTGAATTCTAAGAGTTTTTTTAAAATGTGTTCTAGCTACAGTTCCCTTCTCAGATGTGAGGTTTGCTCTCATCCTGTGGGTGGCCTTTCCACTTAAAAAAAATTTTTTTTTTAAATTTATTTGGTTGTACTGGGTCTATGTTGCAGCACGTGGAATCTGATTATAGTTGTGGCATGTGGGATCTGATTCCCTGACCAGAGGTTGAACCCGGGCCCCCTGCATTGGGAGTGGGGATTCTTAGCCACTGGACCACCAGAGAAGTCCCTCACTTTTAATAGTGTTCTTTGAAGCACAAATTCTTAATTTTGATGAAGTCCAATTGGTTTTTCTGTTGTTGTTTGTGCTTTTGCTGTTACGTCTAAGAAACCATTGCCAAATCCAAGGACATCCAGATTTACCACTGTTTTCTTCTAAGAGTTTTATAGTGTCCCTAATTTCAGGTCTTTAGTCCACTCTGAGTCAATTTTTCTGGATGGTATGATGTAGGAGTTTGACTTCATTCCTTTGCATGTGGGTATGCAGTTATTTTATCACCATGTGTTGAAAATACTATTTTCAGAGGCAATCCCAATGTTTTGTTTTCTAGTGAGAAACCCATAAGTAGAGAAGGCAATCCAGAGTTTACTGAGCCCTCGTGTCCAAGTCACGAAGTCCATCCTAGGCAAGGTCGGTGATTCCTAGGCGTATTCACTGCCAGCCTCTTATTTGTACCCATGACAGGAATTACCAATCAATCACAGCACCCTGGCTAAGGCTTAGTGACTAGCAGGGCTAACACGAAGGGGTAGTGTTCCAAGAGGCTCAGTTTGCGAGAGAGTGAAATGGTGAGGTTAATTTTGGATATATTGAGTTTGCAGTGCATTTGGGACATACAAAGGGAGCTTTGGCAATAATTGGTTGGTGTAAAAAGACTGAAACCCAGGCCAGGGGAGGGATCTATGCTGAGAGACTTGAGATTTTGCTGTACAGATGGGAACAGATCCAACCTCCTAGAATGAGCGACAAGGCCAGGTAACCCGGCATTGACACAAGGAGTCTGGTGAGGCTACAAATGGGACTGCCAGAGACTGGCTCGAGAAGTAGAAAAGAAATCAGAAAAGAGTATTCGCAAATAAACCAAGGATAAAGGGCAGTTCAAGGAAGGCTATTGATAGTGTCACATGTTGGGAGAGATCTGGTAAAGTGCAGCGTTTCTGATTATCAAACGGGGTTGTTATCGCCTTGGTGAGTGCAGCTTCCATGGGATACTGGAGGTGGAAACAAGATGCAATAGTCTGAGCATTAAACTGGGTGTGGGCCGAGACCAATGCTGGTGAAATCTGGTAAGAGGGACAGAGATCAGACTCCGAAAAGCAACAAGATTATTGTAATTTCTTGGAATTAAGAAAAAAATTTGAGGTCAAATGAAATGTTCAGTAGACTGTGAAAAAAATGTCTGAGGCAAGATAAGCATCTTTGTATTTGCCAGATTCAGTCTGCACGGATGACATCAACTCAACCGCAGTGTTGTCTGAGACAGATCCTGCAGAAATGGTGGGGGAAAATTAATATCAAGGACAGACCTTGTTAAAGAATATTTACTCGCAGATAGAGCACAGAATCACTAAGCTGTGTTTCTCAGAGAAGGGTCCATGTGATTACCTGCATTAGGAATCCAGAGGGCTTTCAAAAATTATTGATCCCTGGGATGCATCTGTGACCTCCTGAGTCAGGATCTCATCATAGGAGGCCCAGTTTTAATAAACTGCCCATATTAAGAAAGCTCTAGAAAACATTTATCCAATCTATGTCTGATGTGGATACTTACTAACCATTCCAGTCATAGGGTTCTCCAGAAGTTTCCTGATAGGGGTAACTGGAGACAGATTAAGGATCTATTGCCTATTAGGACCAATTGCCTGGAACAACCCTCTACAGATGGAGTTAAACTATTCCTGAAATAAACAACTGCAAACTGGATCCACTTCTGTCAAAATTGAAAACAGGGAAAAGGCTTTTCATTAGCTTCAAACTGTCTTTTTTGAGTATTTTTAGGATAAGCACAGGTCATAGCTAAGATTTTGAAACTTCATTACGTATGGTTCAGTGTTTTTTAGTTGGCATTAGTGTTTTATTTTAATATCTAAGTCTTAAATCACTTAATAATTCCTTAGAGTGTTCTGGTTTGGGAAATTGCCTGAAACAATAACATAAAAAACAATAAAAAGCCCAAACTCAAACAAACTCAAGGACAAGAATAAGGGCAATGCAAGAGTGGGGGCTACGTTGCTTACATTTATCAGAAAATGGACACTGCCTTGGCCAGTGAAAGGAATTAGAGAAAATTCTGCTTTGGTCTAAAACATTCACTAGCAGAAAATTAGTTTCATGTCATTCCACTAAATAAATGTGGAATAAAAGGTATAAAATATAGCTTTGAGAGGATCCAAAATCATTCACTTATCTGGGTTCCCATTAGCCTTGGTTGAGCCTGCATGCAATCCTGACTATTTGGAGTTATTGAATTAAATAACTCAAAAGAGTTTAATTCTAAAAAGTATTTACTGAGGATTTCCTGGTGGGCTAGTGGTTAATCCACTGCACTCCTACTGCTGAGGGCCCAGGTTCAATCCTTGGTCTGGGAACGAAGATCCAGCAAACTGCATGGCTCGGTCAAAAAATAAATAAATAAAATAATAAGAATCTATTCAGTGCTAATGGAAGACAGTTTCTGCCTAACATAAGTAAGACAGATATTAAGTAATTAAAAGTATTATTATATATATGTATTATATGACTTCTATTAGATGAGGCTATATGTTGATAGATGCATGATAAAATGTTCCTAAAATACATGATATGTAATGCAAATAAAGTATAAGTTAAAGTGCAAGTGAATGAAAAATGGAAAAACTTAGCATTCATAAATTTACTTTGA
Organism: Moschus berezovskii; assembly: GCF_049115385.1. Classification (NCBI taxonomy): domain Eukaryota; kingdom Metazoa; phylum Chordata; class Mammalia; order Artiodactyla; family Moschidae; genus Moschus; species Moschus berezovskii. The sequence goes on along the minus strand of NC_142475.1, from coordinate 11,726,592 downwards.
GCTTTAAATAATAAGAATATTAGAAATGTAACATTCTTTGAAATTTAAGAATCATTTCAAGTTTTCATTAAGCTTTTGTCTAGGAGGCTATCCAAATTTTATTCCTTGCTAACTAGCTAACTAACACAGTCGATAGATCAAACACTACTTATATATTTTCTAAGGCTAATGTTGGAGGAATGGTTAAAACACTATTAATATTAATTGTTAATATGTTCTAATACCATGAAGCTGTTAGTCAGAAGTATTTGTCCAAACTTTTCCAATTATTCACTTATTTCCATCATAGAAACAATTTATATCTACTTTGCTCTGATAAAAGGAATTAGTAATCTTTATCAATTAAAATTTCCTTATTATTACTATCAGTATTAAACTATTGAACTGGAAATGCCTCATTTTTACATAAGAATGGGTTCCTAAAATGCAAAGATGTTCACCCTGAAACACAGGGCAGAATTTAATCTAGAATTATAAATCCAGATAATTTTAATCTAGAATTATAAACCCAGATAATTTTATAACTTATAAATTTAAGTTTAATGTATGAATGGTGAACACACAGCTCTGAAAACTATGCTAGCGTAGTATCATGGAGAGCACAGGAGAAGCCTTTATAATACAGAGATGTAATTACCTGCTAATTTCTCTGATGGGTGGTTTTGGCCTTTGTAGAGTTTGATCAATCTAATTCTCTGACTTGAGAAGCTAGGAACCTAGAACATAAAATATATAAAAGGAAGCCCACTTTAGGAACCTGGCCATCTCCCATCAGGAACGGGGTCACACAAATGGATTTCTTCCTAAATGGAACCAGAAGAAAAGCAATCTGGCAAATTCAACAGCTGTGGTGGTGAATAGGTTAGGCTTTGAATCAGACAGACCAAGGCTGGAGTCCTGATTCTATAATTTTGATCATTGCTAAGAATCAGTGATTAAAAGTGGTACATATATACACATTCTTTTGGAAAAGCTTATAGATTTAAACATACTTTTTGCATACATTATTAAAAAGTACCACAAGTTTCTGAAGAAGAAGCAAACTCTGAGCAACACCTTGAGATTCTTGTCATTGATTCAGGAAGTGAAACATACAAGTGAAAGTTCTTTGATCTTGTGGAACAAGGTCATTTTATTCGGTTCACGGGAGGGCAGAGGTGTTAAGAATGTGAGTTGTTTAGCCTCACTGACCTCATTTTTCTAAATGTAGCTATGTTGTGAGACAGAGGAAGAAGGATCCTTGCTGGGCCTGCTGGTTCACCGAGCATGCTGACTGCTGGCCCACAACCAGGTGATTTCACTTCAGGGTCCCCAAGACTAGTGAGGCTTAGTTTTCTCAAGGGGATTGAGAAGGAAGAAGCCCATCTAGACAGTGGGCTATGCTGTTGTGCTTTGATTGCTCTGGATGCACACTAGAGACAGATGGAAAACACAATGCAGCTCAGGAGAAGCCCAGAAATGAGTATCAGAATGACTATCACATTTGACGTAAAAGTGACCTTGATTCTCATCTTTAGTGTAGGTTCCAGAGTGACTGAGGGGTGGGAATGAGGAATCTGTCAAAAAGAGCCCTTACCTTTAGAGATCTGGGCCAGAGGCTTTTATTGTTTAACTGGCAACCTCATTTTGAGTGGGAAAAGTGGTAACTTGTCCTTAGTAAGTCCATTCTCAGAGAGGTGAGAAAAAGGACTTGGTTTGTGTTTGGGGGGAAACACAAAAGTCTGTTTCATGCAGACTTTGAAGACGACCCTTGGGCTTCAGAAGCAGGTGCTGTCAGATTGCATCCTGGGTTGCACCGTCTGAATCATTTCCCCTGTCTCTTGTGCCTGGTTATCAGTGAACCGAGTCACTGCTCAGACATGACACCCTGTGTTGTCTGTGTTTAAGATGGAATCTACACAAATATCTGTCAAGTATTCTTCTGTGCCAAGTGGTGGGCAAGAGGACTTCCTCTCTGGCTCACTGGGTAAAGAATCTACCTACAATGCAGGAGACACAGGAGATGCGGGTTCAATCCTTAAGTCAGGAAGATCCCCTGGAGAAGGAAATGGCAACCCCCTCCAGGATTCTTGCCTGGGAAATCCCATGGACAGAGGAGCCTGGGGGGCTACAGTCCACAGAGTCGCCAAGAATTGGACACGACTGAGCAACTAAGTGCCTAAGGGTTGGGAGAGCAAAATATGGATTAAACTCAGAGATGTCAGGGAACTCACACTCTACAGACAGTTGAATACACAGAAAGTTATTCCATGCTTGTCTTCTATTTTATTTAACCTACATTCTGAAATTCAGAAACTTGTTCAGAGATGTATTAGATGTGAACGAACTGCTTTTGGTACAGACACATTTCTTTCCTGGATTACGATTCCATTTATGACATCTGATGAAAATCAATAAAACCAGTCGATGGTTAATGTTTGACTGAAGGGGAAGGGAGAGGCTGGGGAAGCAGAGCCGTGCACTGGGCGTGGCCTCTGGGGAAGATACTCGAGTCCCAGCAAGGATCCCAGCAGCTAAATGGAAAAAAATAACCTTTAACCACCATTTTTGTTACTTACAGAAAGGTAAGCTTTGGTATGTCTTAACTATGCTGATAATGTATTTCTTTAAGAAGAACAGAATAGATGGTGAAGGGGCTTACTTAAGTTGCTGGACAAATTTATTCCTTGAAGGGTGCTAGGTAGCATTTGCTGCAAAGGAAAGTTTATTCCTAGTGTAATAAGTTATGCTTCTGGAGCATAATTTCTTTTGCAGGTTCTTTTGATTGGTCTATATCTTCTATTAATCCATTTATGAAGTGGTTTGGATTAAATCAAGTTTGGGAGTAGAATTAAAGGAAAGCATAATGCTTTGGATGTTTACATGTGGATTACACCTATTCTTTGTCATTAAAATATAAAAAAATTCCCAGCCCTCAGAGGCCCTGGGACTCTCATACTCTAGAAATCAGGGCTAGAATCTCATTTTCACAAAGTGTCATCTCTTAAAAGTGGTCTTTAAAAACTGTGCATTTTATTTACTTCTTAGAGAGCGAGATTCAATTTAGGATTCATAGAACTGCCCAGGACAGAGCAGAGAAAGGGAAATGCATAAGGGGAAAAAAAAGTCCTTTGTTAAAAGTAGTGGAATAGAAACTGAAAACAGAGAGACAGATCTGCCTTCCCGTTTGGGAAAGCAAGGTTGGTGCGTGTATCGTCAGATTCTGGTCCTTCTTTCGGCCACACGGGTGGATGTAACGTCAGCTAACGAGTGATTGTTTGGGATGTCGAGCATGTACAGCTGGTCAGTGTCTTCAAAGGTCCAGTCCCTATCTCGGTCCCAGTTTTTTCTTCTTTGTGAGTGACTTTGAAGCAGATGCCCTCTGGGCTGGCAGATGCCAAGCAGCAGACGGGCAGTGCATTCTCTAACATTTTCCTGTCTTTCTGTTTCTTCAAAAACTCAGATAGCCGGAGAGGAATAATTTGAAAGAAGAAAGCATACGTTTCGATGACATGGAAATGGATGGCATTCAGCCCTCACCAGGAAATGAAATGAGTCTTGCTGAGTGAGGGTTTATCACGGACTATAGAGTATATAGTTTATGAGTCTTCAGGGTTGGGCAGATGGGTTAGGCCAGTTTCATCATTTACCAGCCAGCAGACACCGAGCAGATTGCTTAAGCTCCCTGTACCTTAAATTTCTCATCTACAGAATGGAGATACCTGCCTCACCAAGTAGTTGTGAGAGTAAGTTAAAAATTAGATCAGCACGTCAAGAACTCAGTACATTGTTTGGCACCCAATAGACGTTTAATGAATGTTAACTCTACTTTCCATGAGAAAAGATGTTAACTCTGCCTTTCAAGTAGGTGATGCAGGTCAGACTGAGAAGTTGCTCTTTCAATCTCTAGGGAAAGAAGCCAACAGTGACGTTGCAGTAACTACATCTGCCATTGTGCAAGGGAGAAACTAATTCTCTGCCAAAGAAGTGGGTTCCCAAAATACGAGATAACGAGAAAACGCTGAACTTTTGCTTTTTTTAAATGAAGCATTTTAAAAATAAGTTTATTTATTTTAATTGGAGGCTAATTACTTTACAATATTGTGGTGGTTTTGCCATATATTGACATGAATCCGCCCCGGGTGTACATGTGTTCCCCATCCTGAACCCCCCTCCCACCTCCCTCCCCATGTCATCCCTCTAGGTCATCCCAGTGCACCAGCCCCGAGCATCCCGTATCATGCATCGAACCTGGACTGGCGATCTGTTTCACATATGATAATATACATGTTTCAATGCCATTCTCTCAAATCATCCCACCCTCGCCCTCTCCCACAGAGTCCAAAATACTGATCTATACATCTGTGTCTCTTTTGCTGTCTTGTGTACAGGGTTATCGTTACCATCTTTCTAAATTCCATATATATGCGTTAGTATACTGTATTGGTGTTTTCCTTTCTGGCTTACTTCACTCTGTATAATAGGTTCCAGTTTCATCCACTTCATTAGAACTGAAGCATTTTAAAGCACATCTGATGTTTCACATATATCTTCCAGTGAGAAGGGGATAAGGTATCCTTTGAGACTTTCTAAGATGTCCCCTGGGAAATGTCATTGCTGTCATTCAAGATGAAGATTGCATTTCCAGTACCTCCTCCGTTCTTTTATAAAAGGCAAACTATACCCCGACAACAACTCGACTTCCTGTTCCTTTGTCAAAAGAACTCTCTGGAAAGGAGAGTGGGCTCCCACTTTTCTTCCAAGTCAAGAGAGGTGACTCTGCTCAGGAGGAAAGCTGAACTCCGTTGTGCTCCTTTCTCTGAGGCTGACAAGTGCCTTTATGGCTGTTAGTTTATACAGGTAGAGACATACAGATGTATTTGTTGGCATAAAGCTGTATTCCTTCAGAAATCCTTGGTGTCGAATTTAGCAGGGGCTAGTTGTTCTTTGTTCTCCTCAGTGACTAAACAAGAAAAGAGGTACTGAAATTTGTTAGGGGAATGTCAGTCTACCTATTTGTTACTTGTGAGCACAAACAAGAATGTTTATTTAGGTATAAGAAATGTTAAGTTAGCAAAAGCAGATACTCACCCAGTGGTTGAGTTTTAAACTCTTGTACACTCAAGCTGAGCTTTTCACTTACGCGTGTATAACAGATCAAGCTGTCCATGGCTATTGTGTATGTGACACAAATAAAACCTAATTTCTCTTACAATATTCTGTAAGACAGACATTGAATTCTCTCATCCGTGATATTCTGAATCAATGATTTCTTACTGAATTTTAATTATTTTGAAGCATAGGATTTGTGTTTCTGAGCGAGAGGCAGAGAAATCGGAAGGGTATACTCGTGCCCTTAAGGAATGTTAGACTCGGGATGAGCACGTCTTCCTCACGTGGAGGGTTCCATACTTGGTCTCTGCGATCAGACGGATGCTCCTTCCTCAACCTTGCTGAGCTCTTTCCTGCCCTGTAGGATGACAACAGGTCCTGCCTTACGGGAGCGTTGTGAAACTAAATGAAATAAGTCATCCAAAGTACATACCTTCGGAGATGTTCACGAAATGCTAGCTTTTTTTCTTTTTAAAGGTTTCAATTATAAAAAACTCATGAGTGAGTTTTCATAGTGGCATAGCACCCTTTATGAAGATAGAATTAAATTTATTTTCCCCTTGCTCTCTTGCCCATCCCAGTTGTCAATTATGACTTAATTACAGAATCAGAAAGTTAGCCTGCCACACTTTAGGAGGACTGCACATTTTTGTTTTTAGAGCCTGAAGGTCACCTCATATGTGAGCTAGTATTGTAGCAAGTCTTTTGTTTTGTTTTAAATCTCAGTGTTTAAACCATACAGGAAAGTTAAAGTGTTAGTCACTCAGTCACGTCCAACTCTGCGACCCCATGGACTGTAGCCAGCCAGGCTCCTCTGTCCTTGGAATTCTCCAGGCAAGAATACTGGAGTGGGTTGCCATTCCCTTCTTCAGGGGATCTTCCTGACCCAGGGATCTAACCTGAGTCTCCTGCAATGCAGGTAGACTCTTTACTGTCTATCCACCAGGGAAGCCCTTAAATCATATGGGATGGGATCTAATTTAGATTTACCTCATATTGATTTTCTAAGGCCAGAATGTATTATCTTGATAAAGTATTCACCTGTGCACTTCTTAATACGCAAAGAAATGTTGTATAAAGCGTGAAGAAACACTTTGTCAAAAATAATTAAGCTGCGTTTTTGAGAAATATTGATTTCTACTCTCCTTTTGGTGGCTCAGTCAGAAAAGAATCCGCCTGCAATGCAGGAGACCACCTGCAGCATAGGAGACCCAGATTCGATCTCTGGGTTGGGGAGACCCCCTGGAGAAGGAAATGGCAACCCACTCCAGTGTTCTTGCCTGGAGAATCCCATGGACAGAGGACCCTGGGCTACAGTCCATGGGGTCACAAGAGTTGGATACAACTGAGTGACTACACAACAGCAGGACCCTCCTTTTAGGCTAGAAAAGACCCTTGTGATGTTGTTGTGCTAGATATGGAGAAAAGAAGTCCTATCTCTGCCTCAGGTTCCTGAGGTGGAAACCTAAACACCTTAGGGAACTCAACACTGTCGTCCTTACTACCAATCTGCTTGAGTTGTCAAAGTACCATGGGGGTGGGTAGCCATCTGTGACCCCACATGAGGGCCTCCTTTCCTTCTGACCTCCTCATCCAGCTGCCCCTTCCCTAGCTCACTCTGGGGGGAGTGCTGGGTGGAGGTAAGTATGAGCACACTTTCTGAAATATTCCTTAGAACTCATTATTACTTTCTTTAATAATTAGGTTTAAAATTTGTATTTAAGTCAATCAGAGAAATTTAACATATTTTAAGAGGTGCCCTCTACCCTCTCATAAGACTGTATAACCAATTATTCACCTACTGTTTAAGTAAGAAATCACCCTCAATTTTGCACATGTGTAAATCCAGATTTTCGTATGCTGAAGGATGGGCATATTTCTACTGCAAAATCCAGAGAGAGAACAGAGTGCCTGCCTTTAAGTGTGCATTGGGTGGGGAGAGGGCAAGCCACCCTTCCTTTTCCTTCTTTGGACCTTCCTTCCTCCTTTCTAATCAGCCTGAAGTGGGAGGCAGCAGCCCAGATTTTACACCTTCCTGTTTGTTTCTAGCTTATTACTAGCTGCTTTAATTGGGTCCTTAATTTGCCAAGAATGCAAATTGGTCAGATTCTCCTGTGATTTTTTTCTAAACCTTAAGTGATGTAATGGGTGCCAGAGATTTGTGAGCAAGAAGACCACAAAGACGGGCATGATTGATCTGAACATTACTTGATGAACAATGTGAGCAAGCTTTTAATCTGACTTTTATTCATATCTGGCCTTGCTGTCCAATTTATGCTGCTCTTAGCAATATACAATGCAGAGGTGAATTAAATGGCACTCAGAATATTTGGCTCTGTTATTTGGTCCTGATGGTGTTATGAATTCTAGTCACATTCTTTCCTTGGCCACATCACCTATGATATTGGAGAGCAAATTTTGCAGCCCTCTCCCTCTGCACCTTCATTGTTATTTGGAAATGCATGGTTCAGCCTTGGAGCATGGTGAATTACTTTAATTCAAAGCCCTTAACTTTTCTTTTTTTAAACAAAAAGGATGAGTATGACTGACTTGATTTAAGGTTTGCCTATCACTTAGCTTTTTGTAAGAGGGGGAAAATAAAATCAATGCTTGTGTATTGATTTACTTGCAGGTTTTGAGACCTGGGACCTAGAAATTCCTCGTCCTTACTCAGATAAATGGGGAAATGACAAGGGGGTCTAAAAATACCTCTTGGAGGCAGTGGAGCCCAGCAGGAGATTCAATCAGCTTGGAGTGGAGCCCCTGGGATACAGTGGCCACTGCCTGTATAGTAACTGGATGGGGCCCCATCTGAGGCCACCTCTGTCCTAGGATGGCAGTGCCTTTGTCAGTCAAAACTAGGACCCCTTGATGTATTAGTTTGGTAGGGATGCTATAACACAGATAGAGTGGCTCAAGCAACAGAAATTTGTCGTCTCACAGCTCTTGAGGCTTGAAGTCCAAAATCAAGGCGTCTGCGGGGCTGACTCCTGAGGACCATGAGAACGTGTCTGAGGCCTCTCCCCTTGGTTTGTCTTTCCCTGTGGCCCTTCGTATTGTCTTTCCTCTGTGTGTGTTTCTGTGGCAAGTTCCCCCTTTTGCCGAGGACACCAGTCGTATTGGAGCAGACCACCCTGGCGACTCCATTCTAACCTCATTGCCTCTGTGAAGGCTTGAGTCTCCAGTCAGATCACATTCTGAGGTACTTGGGAGTCAGGATTCCAACATGAGTTTTGAGGCAAGGGGCGCTCTTCAACCCGTAACACTTAGCTCGATTAAAAACTAAGAAACTAGGGGGGTGAAGGTCAGAGCATGGATGAGGAGAAGGTGCGATAGAGAAATAGCTGTGTGGTAGGAGCCAGATCTCCGAGGCGGATGGTCCTCTGAGAAGGCAGACATGTGTTAGCGTCTGAAGAGGAAGCGTCGCCATGGAGTGAAAGACAAAACTTTTTGAAATTTTAGCAAAATACGTAACCGACTCAGTGACCCTAGGTGTCTTATGTGTAAGGATGTTCGAGCTTTCAGAGAGAGTAATACCTGAATGAGAGCATAGGTGTGAGGTTAGCCAGACAGTGTGACCTTGCAAATGACTTGTAACTTCTTTGATTTTTGATCTTTATGAGGTAAATTTTTTTTACATTAAAAAATACTTTTATTTATTTTTATTTATTTTGGGCTGTGCTGGCTCTTACTGCCGTGCGGGCTTTTCTCTAGCTGTGGTGCATGGGCTTCTCATGGCAGGGGCTTCTCTGCTGTGGAGCACAGGCTCTGGGGCGTGGAGTCGGCAGTTGTGGCTCCCGGGTCTAGAGCACAGACTCAATAGTTGTGGCCCATGGGCTTGGTTGCTCCAAGACAGGCAGGTGGGATGTTCCTGGATCAGGGATTGAACCCACGTCTCCTGCATTGGCAGATGGGTTCTTTACTGCTGCTCCCCCAGGGAGACCCCTTTAAGAGAGAAATTTTAACAGTGCTTGCTTCAGAGGGTTCTTACGAGAAATCAGTAATTCATATAAAAGTCTCAGCATGTGCTGAGACGGAGGGCTTCCAGTAAATGTTAACTGCCTTTGTGTCATTATCCTGGCTGGACGCAGATGCAGGATATGGAGGGGTTTCAGCGTTTCCTGGGCTGCGGTGAATTAAACGAAGCCGTCAGCCCTAATCGTCAAGGCCAGCAGCCCTGATTCCACGTTTGAAAATGGTCCACGGTTAAAGCAACTGGTGGTGGCTTTTCAAAACTCTCCCAGACCTTTAACCTCTGTTGCCAAGGATGTACTTGGCCTCTCAGATAGTTGCATAGAAACTGCGTGAATTGAGTCTTTGTGCCTGAGGGAAACTCTGACAGCAAAAATTCCTAGCGGATGGTTGGATCAACTGTTTCAGATAGTTCAGATAAAATATCACTGAATTATTTGGGAATCTACTCCAATCCTTTGCCAAGTAGGGTTGGTGAAGTAGTCTATCAAGTGTGTATGGCTTGGTGGTTTTAGTCAGTTTTGGTTACAGACTATGGTTTCCCTCCAGCCAGGATGTAATATTCATTAGTGAAATTATGTCTGTGCAAAGAGGAAGGATAGGCAAGACTTGTTTGTGAGGACGGAGTCCTCCTCTGTCATAATCCTAGCGGTGGTGTACTTTGCCTTGGCTCATTCAAAGGCTTTGCTTGGCCACTTCATTTGGCCGTGAGGGTGTTGCTCTGAAGGCTGTTTCTCAAGTAGCCTTGTGGCCAGGGCCATCGAAAGCTGGGAATTGTGACAGGAGCTGTCTTGTAGGACAACATTTAAAGTTCTGACTAATAAACTTGGGTGGCAGAAGAAAATTTTATTTGACAAAAAATAACTGTTCAAAATATTCACTTATTGAGGTCCCCAAAGTAGATACTATTATCCTCGCTTCATAGATGAGTAGATGCGAGTCAGTGGAGAAGCCAGGATCCAAACCAGCCAATCTAACAATTGCATTGTGTGACTGATCCATCCACAAAGACACCAAGAGACCCTAGGCACGGAAACAGAAAGCAATTACTTTTGTTTCCCGCTGGAAACCTTTCTGTGAGGGGTGAAACCAAATGTAAATGACAAAATAAAGGATGAGTTTAATGCTTTGTTTACTTTTTAGGTTTCATTAAGCACCTCAAACAGTGGCCTATTTGAGCATCTAGCTAAAATAAGGCATTTATTTTAATTTGCTTTTCTGCCATTCAACTTACATGTCTTTGGAAGATTGGAAGTGCTAACAAATCATTTCAAGTGGAGATGGTATATATCAATCAGTTCTTAACCTATTTACTGAGAAGAAATTTGTTTGTGTATTTAAAAGAGAAATAATCCTTTTCATCAACAATAAAAATGTATTACTGTGCATCAAAATAAATCTTTAGATCTCATTAGTTTCCTTTAATGTTTTCTGTTTATTCTGAAAGCTCTTACTAATTGGAGAAATTCATAGAACACCAATGTTAGACAATCACAAATGTTTCAGAATTTAATAAACATCTGTTGAGAGCGTAATATATGCAAGCCATAGTATAAAGAGCTGGGAGATGTTAAAATACATATTTTTAAAATAAGGCCTCTGCTTTGAAGGATTTTGTCTTCTAGTAGAGGCAGCAACAGAGACATGTAAATAAGCGATAAAAAATAAAATGCAGCAGGAGGGGCTTTGAGAGCTTCTGGCTGGAAATCAGAGAGATTGCATGAAGGATGTAATTTCTAGCTCCATGAAGCAGATGCTATACCCCTTATTTTGTTTTCCCAGATTTTAGCCCAGTATCTGGCACATAATAGAATTGTTGAATTCAGTGATTTTAAAATAAATAAGTTGGCCCTAGATGGTCAGGTATGTAAGGAAAAATGAGAATGCATAATCTCAATCCAGCTTGATTCAGCAAATATCAATTGTCGTTTACTCTGGGTGGGGCCCTTTGCTGGGTGGGAAGAACAGCCAGTGCCCAAGCATGGAGACAGGGAAGCTGGGTGCAAAGTCCATGGAGAGCTTGGCATTCCTGGGCGTGGTGGGTGTGGGAGATAAGGCCAGAAGAGCAACTGGGGACCAACATTGAAAAGATCTTGGTGCTGAGGGTTTTGAGGAGAAAGATCCCCAAATATCTATATTATGTTGTCTATATTTTTACTTCTCTTAAGCAGATATTGGTTGATAGCTGATCGTGTTCATTTTACTAATATAAAAAAATGACTAGTTAGGTTAAATAATACCAATTTATTCATTTTAGATATATTGTAGTATGCCTGTTATTTGTTTCTGTATGTTCCCAAACCATATAAGCAGTCTAAAGCGGTAGAAAAAATGTTTGTGTTTGACAAGGAGCCAATTCTAAAATGATGTTTGGACACATCGACCAGACTAATTCTGTTGCAAAAGCCCATTTCTAGACATTCACAGAATTTACAGATCTAACTGTCCTGAAGGGTTTTAGTCCTAGCTCTTCCTTAAAATAGCTGTAGCCTTGGGACAATTTGCTTCACTTACCCAGCAGGTGCAAGCAAAATGCACATCTCCGTACCCGTATCTACTTCTCTTCGGCCGCCACACAGTACAGGGTAGAGCAGAGAGAGGAAAAGTTCTTTGAACTTTGGCCTCTGACAGGTCTGGTTGGCAACAAGGCAATATCACTTCCTAGCAGCAGCAGCAGCAGCTGTGTCTTTAAATGAAAGGCTTAACTTTGAACTTCAGTTTCCTCACGTATAAAATAAGAGTGAAGTAGTGAAAGTCACTCAGTCGTGTCCGACTCTTGCGACCCCACGGACTGTAGCCCGCAAGGTTCCTCTGTCCATGGGATTCTCCAGGCAAGAATACTGGAGTGGGTTACCGTTTCCTTCTCCAGGGGATCTTCCCGACCCAAGGATCGAACCCAGGTCTCCCGCATTGGAGGCAGACGCTTTAACCTCTGAGCCACCAGGGAAGCCCAAGTAACATTTCCTAATTCGTTATGGCTGTGAGAAACTCGCAAGAGTGCTCGCTCACTGTTGAGCAATTGCTATGTATTTTCCTTCGAGTAAACTGAGGCACAGAGAGAAATTAAGTAGTACCCACGTGGACACACAGCTAAGGAAAGGCTGCGCTGGGTTTCCGGTCCAGACTCTGACTCAGAGTACACCTTCTGGGCCTCTGTCATTCTGTCTGTAAAGATCTACCCTCTGTGCTGTGCTGTGCTTAGTCGGTCAGTCGTGTCCAACTCTTTGCGACCCCATGGGCTGTAGCCTGCCAGGCTCCTCTGTCCCTGGGATTCTCCAGGCAAGAATACTGGAGTGGGTAGCCATGCCCTTCTCCAAGGTATCTTCCCAACTCAGGGATCCAACCCAGGCCTCCCACACGGCAGGCAGACTCTTTTTTTTTTTTAGCATCTGAGCCACCAGGGATGATCCTTAATAAACACTAATTTCTATCTTTATTTCCCAGGACATTTGTGAAGCTAAATTGTTGTAGTACTTTGATCGTTCTTAAAGTTCAAATATAAGGTGTCCAAAGGTAAGGAATTAAAAATTTTCAGGGTTTAAATTTTTAGATAGTTAGAATTTTATAACCATTTTCCCATGCTGATTATATTAGTAATGTAAGTTCAATGTAGAAACCTTTAAAAAATTTTTAAAAAAGAAGTAAAACAAGATCATCTACAATTCCTCGAGGCAATAAAATAATTGGAATTTTAGTGAAATGAATGCATTCTTCATTTCCTTGTTTTTTTGTTGTTTTGTTTTAGCAGTCCAATATTATGATAGGCAACAGTCCTGCTTTACAGACCATGTGGAAAATTTGTCTCAGATCTTAAAATCAGTTAGTCATGAAAAAATAAGAATAGGAAAAAATTCCGTTAGTTGTGATGTATCTTAGGGTGAAAGGTATACTTTTTTGTGAAATGTGAAGACACAAGGAAAGAGGAAAAATAGTATTGAGTAGGAGAGAAGAGGGGCAGAGTGTTGATTCTCTTTGGGTTGCTTTGGGAGTTATAAATACATTTTTTCCTTTGGTGTATTGTACAGTTAACAGCAAGGTTTAGAAGACCAAAGAGGCGGCTGGTGAGGTTGTTGAATGAAGGATTGAGAACATGCTTGGGTTCTTCCTCCTTGAAGAATCTATTTGCAGCTGTGAATCAGAACCACTAAAATTTTAGCATCTCATTATTGTGGCATTTGCGCATCTCCTCCATCCATATAATGAGGGTCTTCATTGCCGCACCTGGGGGCTTCTCTAATCGTGGAGCAGAGGCTCAGTAGTTGTGGCTTCTCTATTTGCCCCCGGGCACGTGGGCTCTTAGTTCCTCAACTAGGGATTGAACCCTCGTCCCCTGCATTGGAAAGTGGATTCTTAACCACTGGACCACCGGGGAAGTCCCCATTTAAGACTCTTTAAGTGAAGAAGAGTGATAAAGTGAAGTGGTAAAAATGGAGTTAGCACAAGCTTGTTTCGGGATATTGACTTGTGGTTGCTGTGGATGAGGTGTCAGGGGGCTTGGGGAAGTCCAGGCTGTTCCACAGAGGAGAAGGTGGCCTTCAAGGATGCCATCCTACTAGGTTTATAACTGAATATCGTCCAGTGATCCTTTGTGCTTGGATAAACATGGTTTGAACAGGATGGGAACTAATCAACTTATCTCTGGTTTATTCACAGGAGTTTGAATAAAGAAAATTATGACAACGCAAGCCCAGCTACACTGCTTGTGTCTCCTTACACTTTACTTGGTAAGAGAAGAGAAATGTTCTGTCTTTAGTGGAATATTTCTAGCCCATACCGGGGAAGCAACTGCTATCATCACTTAAAAAAAATGTCTATCAAATTAACTTATTGTGAACAAAGCACACAGCTTACCCTAATGGGGCATTTTTGATGAAATGGCTGTAAGTTATATGTCTAACTTTCAACCAGGGAGACACTTTCTTCTCAGCTCTTATAAGCCAATGCCCCTTCACAGGCAAGTTTTAAACAGTTCATCTACTCAGTTTTAGACCTTTACATCCAGCTCAGGGAATCTGGAAAGAGAATTGTACTGATACATGTGTTAGTCTGTGTCCTTAGTCTTGACTTTATTTATTTTTTCTTTAACCATGGTTAAATTACCACCAAAATTAAGAAAAGCATTTTCTCCATTTTTGACTCTGCTCTGCTCTGTACTTTTGTTCCCATATATGGCTTGGACTTTTTTTTGGCCATATTTGCCCTTAGTCACTTGTTGAACTAACCCTATCGGCTCAGGCTTCTAGAAGTTGGAGCTGAATGGAACATGGGGAGACCAGCCCAGACCTCAGGTAGATAGAGGGATGCAGTTTTCCCTTTTGTCATGAGGTTCATAAGGGTCATACACTTGCCAGATTTGTTGTGTTATGAAGCAAAATTATGGGGAAACATTTGCTTTCTCCTTAGAAGGAAGCTACTAGATCCTCTTACCTCTAATCTTGGTTCCTTTCTTTGAAAACCCAAATATAACATCGAATTTCAAGTTCCAGAAAGCCCCTGAGAGTCTACACAGTTCAAAATATTTAGAGTGATGTATAGCCATACTTGTAAACTTACCAGAGCATTCCTCTTGAGGGGAAAAGCTGCAATTTGAACCTTATGAGCGCTATGCATCCTCACAGCCTGGGGCTCGAAGCTTGTCCCTAGGACTGCCAAAAAGCACCACTTGACTTCTCTCCTCTTCCTACCTTCTCATATGTGCTTTGCTATCTATATTACGGCAGAATGGTGAAATCAGTGCCGAGTTCAAACTTGGCACTGCTGTTGACTGGTGATAGGAACTTGGGTGAGTTACTACACTCTGAACCTCAGTTTTCTGCCCTGTGAAATGGGTCTAACAAGAGGACTTGCCTTATGTAGCAACTAAATGAGATCATATAAAGCCCTTGGGTCAGTGACTGGCACAGTCTAAATATAAATAGTCTGATAAATATTAGCTATAATTAATGCTACCACATTTTAAATATTCAGTAATTACACTCATATGGACCCTGACCTCCATGAGGAAGACTGTGTTTTAGTCATCTTTACAGCCTCAGCACATAGCACAGTGCCGGGAACAAGGTAGAAATTAAATACATGATCATGGATTTATATTAAGAAACAACAGTGAGCTCTAAGAAAGAGAGGGAAGATTCTATCACGATAATTTAATATTAGCAGACTCAGTAGCTTCTGATCTGAGACGGGGATATGCATTTTTCTTCCTAGATAGAGGGTGAAAAGCAGTTTTCCTTTTCCTTTCGTTTTCCTTACTGTCACCATAGTGAAATTTCTACCTGGAGTAAGAAATACGGCCCAAACCACTGCTGGCGGCAAGAGCGTTGCCCGGGAGACAGCCACGTGCACAGCTGTCTCTGGGCGAAGGAGGGAGGAGGGAGGGAGGCTGGGGTCTCAGGGGTGTTGGGAGAAACCATGTCTCTTCTGCCCCCACTCTCCCCTATGCCCAGACCCTCTCCTGTGAAGACTGCAAGTTCACTTGGTGCTTCTTTCTTTCAGCATCAGGCTTTTATTTAGCAGAGGTTATTTACCATTTATTCCATACTATGGTGGCTCTCCCATTCTCTTCTGAGAACTGGTTCTCTTAGGGGATTAGAAACACTGTATGAACACATTGGAAGGGCACTGAAGAGAGGATTTGGGAGAGTGCTGAGTAGGGATGCAAGGAAATCAGTGCCTGGGACTCTGCTTCCTCCAGAAGAAAGAAGAGCTTGAAATACTTACTGTATAACCAACACAGAGAACTCTTGCTGTAAAGTGCAATGAAGGTGGCTACTTGGCAGGCAGATCTGACAATTGCAAATGTCCTTTGCTGGCCTGGAAGGCAGTGGGGCAACTTGGTGGAGTCGGGGCTTGGTAGTCCAGCCCCATTGGCACCATTCCACTGTAACGCCAACTATCTGTGCCTCTGCTGGGGGGATTCTCTTGAGAGACTTCCCTGATGTTGATGAAGATCTTAAGAAATGACATGTGTGGAGGGTCACATTCTATAGCAGGAAACACAAAAATATCAGTTCTATCCGCTTCCTACCTTTCACCTCTTTATGCAAGATGGTGGGTTTTGTTCCTCCAACTCTTTCACAAGTTTTCACCGTAACATTCTTCCCAGTTCTGGCAGTATGGCCTGTTGACTCATGCATTTTGAAATCTTTATAGCTCAAATAGCCCTGATATGAGAACCCAACTCTACCTTGAACCTTGCCACTGAGACCTCTCCTTGTTTCCTGATAGGTGAGACAGCTTGTCCACCGAGGAAAAATGCAGGCTTGTGGTTGAGGTTTGCCTGACTAATGTAGTTTTCCTGTAGGGGCAGTCACTGGTGTGATCAGCCGAAAGACGGACTGCTTACTGATGTGAGCAGAAAGCTGATGAAATGAAATGAATGAAAGTCACTCAGCTGTGTCCGACTCTTTGCGACTCCAAGGACTATACAGTCCATGGAATTCTCCATTTCAATTTCATTCTCCATGGAGTTCTCCAGGCCAGAATACTGGAGTGGGTAGCCTTTCCCTTCTTCAGGGGAACTTCCCAACTCAGGGATCAAACCCAGGTCTCCCGCATTGCAGGTGGATTGTTTACCAGCTGAGCCACAAGACAGACTGCTTACTGATGTGAGCAGAAAGCTGATTCAAGCAGTGTGCTATTAAGCCGTAGCCCCTCAAAGAGCACTGCCTTCATCCTGTATCCACCACGGCACCCACTTCTTGTGCCCTGCCTTCCAGAGGGGCCAGTGGAGCTGGAGAAGATGTGGAAAGAAGTGGGAGGGAAGATGAACCCTCAGAGGAAGACACACGTGGAAAGGAATTGATGAGCTAGGAGTCTGTATGGTTACTGTGTCAGTTAAGAAATCCTTTAGCTACGAGCAAATTTAGAGTGTCTCCAGTCAACAGGGATTTATTTTTTTGTTAGACAACAAGAATCCTGTAGTGGGCAGTCCTGGGCAGGTTTAGCAGTTCTGTGATGTTATCAGAGACCTAGGCTTCTTTATCTTTGCTCCACTATTGTTTGAGCTGGTTATCCCCTATGGTTTCATGAAAGCTGCCATAGCTAAAGACAGGGGACCACTGCCTGAACAAGAACAAGGAAAGAGGAAGGGCCATGCCACCCACATCTCCTTTTTCATCAGCTCAGTTCAGTTCAGTTCAGTTCAGTCGCTCAGTTGTGTCTGACTCTTTGCAACCCCATGGACTGCAGCACGCCAGTCCTCCCTGTCCATCACCAACTCCCGGAGTCTACCCAAACTCATATCCATTGAGTCGGTGATGCCATCCAGCCATCTCATCCTCTGTTGTCCCCTTCTCATCAGGAGAACAAAAGCTTGACTAGAAACATTCCCTCATCCACATCCCGAACCAGCAGACTCCACCTTTTGTTTCATGAACCAGAATTGAGTCACTTGGCCATGATCTTTCCTGCAAAGGAATCTGGGAAAGAGATCATTTGTCTTTCCAAGGGATAGAGGTTGACGATGGCTGCGGGGGCAGCTAACCCAAGGGTCCACTGCAACTCTGAAGGGGAGGGAAGTTCCAAATCCCAAAACCTCTGTGTTCTTGTTTGTTACTGCTTTTTTGTTGGACACCCAGATCAACTCAGTCGAGGTTTAATGAGCCATAGTACAAGATCTTCTTTCCCCATCATTTCATCCTAATTGTTTTTGGATTATTTATCTCCAGTGTTTCTGCGGTAAAAGTGTACTTGCTCCATATAAAGAAATGGAAAACAAATCTCTTCTCCCCAGTTTTTCCTTCTTTTTTTGGTTTTACCTGTCCAAACCATTAACTTCCCATATCATACTAATCTATCCCACCCCTGACTCCCACCACAGGAGGAGAGCGGAAGGACCACTCAGGAGGGGCACTGGCATTGGGTGTCGTGCTAGATACCTCGTTCCAGGGGTGCCCACTGTGGTGGGTTCATAACTGGTGGTCCCTTCCTGCGTGCTGCTCTGCCTCGCGATTTCCTTCAGTGATCCTCGTTGGTGGGAGACAAAGGGATGGCAGGAACTACCGCTGAATGTGCCCTCTTGCACACACCCCCACGCTGCAGATTTCCTGCCAGGATGGCTCAGCCACTTGTGCTCCTTCTAGTGGGTAGTGGGGCAGTGGCTTAGAGCAGCTAAGGGTGGTCTGGAATTGTAGGTTCGAATCCTGCTTCCTGCACTGTGAGCAAATGATTTAAACTTTTTGCACCTCAGTCTCATCACCGGTGAAACAGAGCTAGTGATGATAATTGTAGGATTGTTAATGTGGTTAAATGTGCTTAGAACAAAGCTCAGCATACACTAGCATAGCAAATGTGAGCTCTTTTTGCTGTGTGCCAGGCAAGCATTGTACTAAACAGGTCCACATATTTTTTTCCCCTTATGGATTCAATTGTCTTTGAGGTGCCTGAACTCTAGCATGCTGGGGATCTGCCATGGATTTCCTTATAAACTAACAAGAGTGGAATGGAGGGTCAACCAGGTAGAACTGAATGGCATAGTGGCATTGTTGGACGATGATCACCAGTTTTCCTTCAGCTAGAACCTAGTGTGTGTGCCATGTCAACCGCTCATGGGTTCTAGCCCGGTCAAGTGAGCCTCATTGAAAACACGGCAGTGTTAAATTTTCCCCCCCAGGGTGATTGCTTGAATCACCTTGAATGAGAAAAGCAATGCTAGGCTGCTGGCAAACCATCTTGACGCAGTGGAGCCATGTTAGAATCTTAGATTTCATATATCACTCCTAGAACCGTAAGAAAATCATCAAGTGGCCCATATACATTCAGAGTACATGGTGTTGATGATTTTCTCTTTTTCTTTCATCTTTCAACAGATAACCGGATATGGCCAAGAGGGAAAGTTTAGCGGACCCCTACAACCCATGAAGTTTTCAATTTTTGAAGGCCAAGAACCGAGTCAACTCATATTCCAGGTAAGGGCCACTCTTAGTCCCTGTCTCTGGATTTTGCAGGCTCTCTCCATGGACTTTTACTCCTTTATCTACTGGACACCCAGAAATAAAACAGAGGGCTAGTAGATCTCATTATGGAGAATGATTTCAGGAGCCAAGAGACGAGCAGCCTCAGTATTCTGACGTCCTCAGCGGTATTTGGGGTGTCTCCCATCCCTGAGGCGGGGACCTTAGGGCCTGTGGGCTCCGCCCCTCCCCGGGGGTGGGCGGGGAACCAGTCTCGGAAGCGGGTGGTTATCTGAGTCTTGGTCTATTCGGTGAGCTGGCTGCTTGAAGCATTTGAAGATGCGGATTCTCTGGTTTAGCGCTGGAAGAGCCTGCCTTCCCGGAGAAGGAAATGGCAACCCACTCCAGTATTCTTGCCTGGAGAATCCCGTGGACGGAGGAGCCTGTTGGTTTACAGTCTATGGGGTTGCAAAGAGTCGGATGCGACTAAGCAACTAACACACACACACACACACACACACACACGCACACAGCCTGCCTTCCCCACTGCCTGCTCTGAGCCTGTCTCTAGGCCTCACCCAGGCATTGGCCAAGACGCACTGGGAGGCAGTCATCTTGTTTACTTAGTAACTGAGAGAAGCCTCAGATTGAGGGTGGAAGGCAGGGGCTTGAGGGGCAAGAGACTTCAGCTTTAGGGGCACCGAAATAATCCTGGAAACATAATGAAAAGAGGGAGAAAAACATCCTACTGCATTGGTCAGAAACCCCCTGGGGAAGCCTGCTTGGCCCTCGAGTGGTTGAAGAGGCTTTGATGGGCCTTAGAGGGTGCCCGTGACCCCCTGACCCATGCACTGGGGCAGCAACAGGGGTTGCTAAACTACTGTTGGAGGTGGGTATGTCTTCTGTCAAGTGCCACACATCTCTTTTGTTGGACAGTTCCCGTCCACAGAGGAGGGCCTGAAAGCTGCCTCATCACCTTCTCTCATCTGGCACCGGATCAGTGTGAAGTGGCCCTATTATATGAGCTGGTGGGGGTGCACAGGTATCTCTGTGCCCTGCCGTGGGGTGTTACAGGGGCTTTGACCTCTCCAGTCAGGGGAGTCAGGCCCTGAGGGAGGAGCAAATGCTTTGAGAGCTTAGACAGGAGAGCAGTCCAGCAAAGGCACAGCTGGGACACCTGCCCTGTGCTGGGAGAGGGCAGGGCCTGCTTGGGGTTCTGGCAGAAGGCCAGTGAGGCTGGGAAGCCGCGGGCCTGGAGAAGGAGGTAGGAGTGGAGGCCGCAGAGATCGGAAGGACCCTGACTTCTAAGGTTCTTAGATTTTGCCCCCAGAAGAGTGGATCTGAATCACATCTCCATTCAGGGCTGGGAGGGGGCTGGGAAATGGGAGAGGATGCCAGGAAACTGGTTGGGAGTCTCTGGCGAGGGCTCACTTAGGAGAAGATTTCGTTAACTAACTCTGTCTCCCTCACCAGGGCGCATTTAGTTAGAGGTTTCTCATTTACATTTGGAAAGTCCTTTTCATTTGTGTGTTTTTATGCTTCATAAGCTGGTAAGAATGCTGTGGGCCGGGCATACATTCATCTCCTTTTATGAACTGTGCAGAAAGTGCCTACTGTTACAAGATGCTGTGCTGTGTCCTGGGGGTGCAGGATGAGACCACCAGCAATTCTGCCTCTGGAGAGCTCTTGGGTAGCTGGAGACTAACAAGAAAGCAAACAGTGCAGTGGAGGGTTCTGATTGGAGTCTGGTGGGCTGCTGCTGCTGCTGCTGCTGAGTCACTTCAGTCGTGTCCGACTCTGTGTGACCCCATAGACGGAAGCCCACCAGGCTCCCCCGTCCCTGGGATTCTCCAGGCAAGAACACTGGAGTGGGTTGCCATTTCCTTCTCCAATGTGTGAAAGGGAAAAGTGAAAGTAAAGTCTCTCAGTCATGTCCGACCCCTAGCTACCCCACGGACTGCAGCCTACCAGGCTCCTCCATCCATGGGATTTTCTAGGCAAGAGTACTGGAGTGGCTTGCCATTGCCTTCTCCGGCTGGTGGGCTGCAGAGGGGACCAAATGCAGGCGGAGAAAGAGTGGTTGATTTTAAGAGTGGAGGGTAGTCGTTGAACAGAAAAAGTTTCACTGGACCCCTGAACTGAGTATTTAAAGTTGACCAGGCACTCCCAAACAGAAAGCAGGCCCTGAGGGCTAGATGGGAAAAAAAGTATGGGGGCAGGCATTTAGCAAGAAAATGAAAGATGGCAGGTGGTTCAGGGTGGGAGAGGGTGTGAGGGGAAGGTGAGACTGCTGAGGGCGGGGGTCGGCATGGGGTCCAGACTGGCTGTTTAACCTGTACTAGGCGGCAGAGCCCGCTGAGACGTTAAGGCAGGGGTGAAGGAGTTAGGCTGTGTTAGCCCAGACCTGCTCTGTGATCGCTTTGAGTGCATGATGAGGGGAGTGAGCCTGGTGGTGGGAAGGGTCTTGGGACACTGTTTGCCACAGAACCAGTGGGAGGTGACGGAGGCCTGGTTGAAGCAAGTATAAGCGGGAGTGGAGGGGAGGGAGGGGTGGGAGCAATGCCAAGGGGTCCCACGTGCTGGAATTGGTTACTGGGTGAGTGCGGGCAGTGAGAGAAGGTGTTGAGGGTGACTCTGGGGTCTCTGGATGGCTTGACTGGCTGGTTTGTGGTGTCATTCAAAGAGAGAGCAAGAGAACGAGGGGAGGGAAAGTTTATGGGAAAATAAGTTTTAGGCTTATTGAATTTAATCTGTGGGGTGAGCAAGGTGGAGAAGTTTAAGAGACAGTGGCCACATGAGTCTGGAGCTATAGACTGGGGAGTCTTCCTGTCACAGTTGCTAATCCAGGGCTTGGGTTTGAAAGCCCATCTGTAGTGAATACCTCAACTACCTACAGGGGCCAGATGGATGATGAATGGTACTATCTTGGGATCAGAAAGGCAATAGCAAAAAAAAAAAAACCAAAAAACAGAGGGAGAAAACCCCCCAGCTGTGCAAATGTGAAATTAAAAGTCTTCTGATGCTTGGTTGCAGCCTGTGGGACACAGGGAACAGTGGGGAATGGGACTAACTGAGGGGCCTCACAGGGCAAAGTCTCAGTGTAATTCCAGATAATTGCTCAAATCAGATTTGTGTACATATTACAGGATTTCATGATTTTTTTCCCACAAAAGTCAGGCAGTTTTACATTTATGTAGAATTTCCTAAGAATCTAAATATTTCCTAAGAATCAAAATCTAAGAATATTGGCACAGTTAAAAAAAAATCATCCTATAATCAAAGCAAAAGGTATCTGTGGGCCAGAGAGTCTGCCGTCACTTCTTTGGGCAGAAAGAAATGGATGTTTTGTGAGTACAGGTCCATATCTCCTTGAACAGATGTACACAGTTCTGATGTACTGAACCACACAATCTCCAACTTACAAACATTGCAGACCCAGAAACTGCTTCTTTGGATTCTTTCACAGTCTCTGAGGATCCCAGCCAGTAAAATCATTCCTTGGGTTGCTCCACTTCGTTTTCTGTTCTTTTTCCATCAGTCATGCTACAAAACTTCTCTCTTCTGGGCAGGAAATGAGAGCTCCGTTGTCATGGCTGAAAGTTCTGTGTATCGGTGTGTGTGTTACAGAGGAGAAGTAGGAGATGAAGGGGGTTTCCTTCTAGAATCTCAGAGTCTTTGTGCTAGAAAACACCTTAGAGACTTTTTGTATCAACTGCTTGTTTTACAGATAGGGAAACTGAGGCTTAAATAAGTTAATGGCATAACTGATATTATAACACTGCTATTCTCATGTTCTAGTCGAGTATATCATGCTGCTGCTGCTGCTAAGTTGCTTCAGTCATGTCCGACTCTCTGCGACCCCATAGACGGCAGCCCACCAGGCTCCGCCCTCCCTGGGATTCTCCAGGCAAGAACACTGGAATGGGTTGCCATTTCCTTCTCCAATGCATGAAAGTGAAAAGTGAAAGTGAAGTCTCTCAGTCGTGTCCGACTCTTCGTGATCCCATGGATTGCAGCCTACCAGGCTCCTCCGTCCATGGGATTTTCCAGGCAAGAGTACTGCAGTGGGGTGCCATTGCCTTCTCTGTATATCATGCTAGCTTGGTGGGCTTTCGTCTATGGGGTCACACAGAGTCCAACACGACTGAAGCGACTTAGTAGCAGCAGCAGCAGCAACACCATATATGGCTTCCCAGGGGCGCTAGTGGTAAAGAACCCGCCTGTCAGTGCAGGTAGAAATAAGGGACGTGGGTTCAATCCCTGGGTTGGGAAGATCCCCTGGAGAAGGGCATGGCAACCCACTCCAGTATTCTTGCCTGAAGAATTCCACGAACAGAGGAGCCTGGCAGGCTATAGTCCATAGGGTCACACAGAGTCAAGCACCACTGAAGTGACTGAGCATGCATGCAACACCATATGCAAAAATTAACTCACAATGGATTAAAAACCTAGATGTAAGACCAAAATCATACAGCTCCTGGAAGAAAACATAAGCAGAACACTTTGATATAAATCATATCTGTCTCCTAAAGCAAAAGAAATGAAAGCAAAAATAAGCAAGTTAAACTCCAAAGCTTTGGCACAGCAAAGGAAATGACTATTAAAATGAAAAGACAACCTACAGAATGGGAGAAAATGTTTGCAAATGATATAACTAATAAGGGGTTAATATCCAAAATATACCAAGAGCTCATACAACTCAACGTGATAAAACAACCTAATTTAAAAATGGGTGGAAGACTGAAATAGATATTTTTCCAAAGAGGGCATGCAGAAGGCCAACAGGCACATGAAAAGATGTTCAACATTGTTAATCATCAGAGAAATGTAAATTAATAAACTCTAGAAGTGATCCCTGAAAGTATAGTCTTGAGAAATGCAAATTTAAACCACAAAGAGATATCACCTCAAGCTGTCAGAATGGCTAGCCTCAGAAACAGTGCAAATAACAAAGGTTGGTGAGGATTGGAGAAAAAGGAACTGCTCGTGCACTTTTTTTGGGGAATATAAACTGGTGAAGCCACTGTGGAAAATTGTATGAAGTTTTCTAGAAAAATAGAACTACCATATGACCCAGTGATTCCACTCCTGGGTATATGTGAAAAAAAATGAAAACGCTAATTCAGAAAGATACATGCACCCCAATATTCATAGTAATAGTATTTATAGTCGCCAAGATATGGAAGCAACCTAAGAGTCCATCAGTGGATGAATGGATACAAAATATGTTACACACACACGCACAATGGAATACCACTCAGCCATAAAAAGAACTTCCCTGGTGGCTCAGACCGTAAAGAATTTGCCTGCAGTGCAAGAGAACTGGGTTCAATCCCTGAGTTGGGAAGATCCCCTGGAAAGGGAATAGAAACCTCCTCCCGTATTCATGCCTGGAAAATCCCATGGATAGAGAAGCCTGGCGGTCTCCAGACCATGGGGTTGCAAACAGTCAGATATTACTGAGCGACTAACACTTTCACTTTCATAAGAAGAATGAAAATTTTCCATTTGCAGCAATATGGATGGACTTCGACGGTATTACGCTAAAGTGAAATAAATCAGACAGAGAAAGAGAAATATTGTATATAATCGTTTATATGTGGAATCTGAAAAACAAAACAAACTAGTGACTACAACAAAAAAGACTCAAAGGCACAGAGAACAAACTAGTGGCTACCAGTGACAAGTTGGGGGAACAGGAGGGGCCAAGATAGAGGCAGGGGATCAAGAGGCACAAACTGTTATGCATAAAACTCCCTTGAACAGCAAGTGGATCCAACCAATCAATCCTAAAAGAAATCAACCCTGAATATCCCTTAGAAGGACTGATGTTGAAGCTGAAACTCCAATACTTTGGCCACCTGATGCAAAGAACTGACTCATTGGAAAAGACCCTGATGCTGGGAAAGAGATTGAAAGTGGGAGGAGAAGGGGATGACAGAGGATGAGATGGTTGGATGGCATCATTGACTCAATGGAGATGAGTCTGAGCAAACTCCAGGAGATAGTGAAGGACAGGAAAGCCTGATGTGCTGCAGTTCATGGAATCGCAAAGAGTTGGACATGACTTAGCAATCTACAAGGGTGTATCGTACAACACAGGGAATATGACCAATATTTTGTGGTAACTATTAGTGGAATATAACCTTTAGACATTGTGAATCACTATGTTGCACCCCTATAATTTATGTAATTTGTGTGCTGTGCTGTGCTGTGCTTAGTCGCTCAGTCTTGTCCGGCTCTCTGTGACCCCATGGACTAGTCCTCCCAGCTTCTCTGTCCATGGGGATTCTCCAGGCAAGAATACTGGAGTGGGTTGCCATACCCTCCTCCAGGGGATCTTCCTAACCCAGGGATCGAACCCAGGTCTCCCGCATTGCAGGTGAATTCTTTACCATCTGAGCCACCAGGGAAGCCCATGTAATATTGTGCTTCAATTTAAATTAAAAAGTAGGTGACATGGCAAAAAATAAAATAAAATCTGACATCTCAGGAAAAAAAAGCATTTCATTTTCTGTCCATCTTCAGATGTGGAGATGATGTGGGAAACTCAGCCTTGGTAAGAGGTCCTCTGAGCTCTTTATTCCAGTGGTAGCATGGAGTTGTCCCAGTTGCCTCGTCTGTACCACTCGAAGAGCTTCTTACCTGAAGTCAGGGAGGCACAAAACAAGCTTATTGCCCCATGAGGTTGACCCTTGCATTATTAGCATATCCTCCAAAAAAGAAAGAAAGAAAAGGAAGGCAGGAAGGAACTACACATCTACAGACTTCTTTCATTGAAGATTTGCAACTATCCCTAGCTCGGTGCTCTCAGGGGCTTCCAGATGAAAGAACTGTATGATACATTTCTGAGATAGGTCATTTTTTGCCTTTTCTCTTTGTAATGTATGAGATGTAACTCACATATCTTAAGATTTACCCTTTTAAAATGGCCAATTCTTTGGTTTTTAATATATCATAAAAATATGCAACCATCACCACTGTCTGATCCCAGAACACTTTCACCAGCCTCAAAGATACCCTGTACCCACTGGCAGTCACTCTTTCCTCTCCTCCCAACCCATGGCAAACACTAATTTATTTTCAGTCTCTATAGATTTGCTTTACAGACACTTCCTAAAAATGAAATCATATAACATGTGACCTTTTGTGTATAGTTTCTTTTGCTTAGCATAATATTTTCAAGTAGCAGGTATTAGTACTCCACGCCTTTTTTATGGCCGAATAATATTCCACTGTGTGAATATCCATTTATCATTTGATGGACATTTATGGCTATTACAAAGTAATGGTATTATGGACATTCATGTACAATTTTTTGTGAGGACATATGTTTTCCATTCTCTTGGATATACACCTAAGAGTAAAATTTCTGAGTCACGATGAATTTAATATTTAGCCTTTTGAATAACTGTAAAATTGGTCTGCAAAACAACTGAACTATTTTACATTCCCACCAGCATTGTATAAGTGTTCTGATATCTCCACATCCTTGGCAACGCTTGTTACCATTTTTTTTTTTTTTTTTAGTTAAAGCTATCCTAGTGGAGTAGAGTGGTTTCTTTGTGGTTTGGGTTTCCCTAATGATTAATGTTAATATCTTTTGATGTACTTATGTACTATTTGTATCTGTTCTTTGGAGAAATGTCTCTTCAAATCCTTTGCCTATTTTTAAATTGGATTATGTCTTTTTATTGTAAGAGCTGTTTATATATTCTGCATAAAGTTCCTTATCATACGTATAATTTGCAATACTTTCTCATTCTGTAGATTATCTTTTCAGTTTCTTGGTAATGTCATTTGAAGCACAAAAGCTTTTGATTTTGAAGTTCAATTTATTTATTTTATTTTCTGTTTGTGCTGTTGATATAATATCTAAAACACTATTGCCTCATCAAGAGTCATAAGGTTTTATGCCTGTGTTTTTTTCTTAAAGTTTTATAGCTTAAACTCTAACATTTCGGCCTTTTATCTATTTTTAGTTGTTTTGTGCATGGTGCAAGGTAGGGATCTAACTTCATTTTCTTTTGCATGTGAGTAGCCAGTTGTTCAAGCATCATTTGCTGAAAACACGATTTTTTTCCCCTTGAACTATCTTAACACCTTTGTTGGAAATTAATTTGACAATAAATACAAAAGTTTACTTCTGTACTCCTGATTTTGATTCCACTGATCTATATGTCTATCCTTATGCCAGTGACATAAGCTTGTTGCCCCCCTGAGGTTGATCCTTAGGTTATTAACATATCCTCCAAAAAAGAAAGAAAGAAATTCCTATACAGTTCTATAATATTGTAGCTTTGTAGTAAAGTTTGAAATTAGGCAGTGTTAAGTCCCCCAACTTGGTTCTTCTTTTTCAAGATTGCTTTGGTTATTCCAGGTCTTTTACATTTTTACCATCATCCTGTTAATTCTACAAACAAGACAAAGGTAATTTTGATAGGGATTGTGTTGAATCAGTATCTCAACTTGGGGAATATTACTATCTTAAAAATCTTGTTTTTCCGTTTTTAAGGACGGGGTGTTTTCCATTTATTTAGATCTTTAATTTCTTTCAATAATGTTTTTGTAGTTTTCAGATTACAGCTCTTGTATTTCTCAGGTTAAATTTCTTTTGAAGTATGTTATTCTTTTTAATCTTATTGTGTATAGAGTTGTTTTCATAACATCACTTTCAGATTTATTTTTGCTAGTGTATAGAAATAGTACTGATTTTTGTATAATGATCTTTTGTCCTACAGCCTCACTGTACTTATTTGCTGTAAAATTCTTTTTAGATTCCTTAAGATTTTCCATATATAAGATCATGTCTTCTGTGAATAGAGGTACTTTTACTTTCCAATCTGGCTGACTTTTGTTTCTCTTCTTGCCTAGGATCTCAAGTACAGTATTAGACAGGAAGTCCCCTACATGCGAATGAGTTCTGTTCCGAGAGTGCATTCTTAAAGTCCAATTTGTTCATAAGTCCAACAGAGTTAGCCTAGGTACCCAACTAACACAATTGGCTATAGAGTACCATATTATAATTGGTTTATAATACTTTTCACACAAATAATATGCAAAAAACAGACATAAAAAATAAGGAAAACATTTTTAACCTTACAGAATAGTACCTTGAAAAGTACAGGACAGCACCTGGCATACAGGGGCTGGTATAGAGTGAATAGGCAAGAAGGGTTACTGACCTGAAGAGGGAGAGGAGGCGGCAGACAACAGCGCTGAAGGACTGTCAGCAGTAGGAGACGGAGGGCAGGCTGCAATTTCACTCCCGCCTGATGTCGCGGAGAGTCGGACACGACTGCGCGACTGAACTGAACTGATGTTGATAGCACAGGTTCTGGTTCCTTGCTGGATTCAACTCTATCTACCCTTTTGATTAAATGATCCAGTGATGTCTGGGTAGTGCCTCCTTTTTTTCTCATCGTCGATGGTATCTTGGGCTTGAAATTAAGACACTAGACTACTACACTTTGTACATTGCGTGCGTGCTCAGTCGCCCAGTCGTCTCTGACTCTTTTTGATCGCGTGGACTGTAGCCCACCAGGCTCCTCTGTCCATGGGATTCTCCAGGCAAGAGTACTGGAATGGGTTACTATTTCCTCCTCCAGGGGATCTTCCCAGCCCAGGGCTTATACTAGCATCTCCTGTGTCTCCTACATTGGAAGGCAGATTCTTTTCACCACTGAGCCTCCTGAGAAGCCCATTCTCTACAGAACTGTAAAGTACACAAAAGCACAACCACTTGCAGAGGATGTACCCACGTGATAACGTGCGCCAGATAAGTGAACTAACTTAAGACATGCAAATGCATATTCGAATCTTTGAGAGCTCACACCTTGAAGGGGACTTACTATATAGAAGTGACAAGATTGGGCTTCATTTTCTTCTTCCTGATCATATGGGGACAGCTTTCAGTCTTTCGCCACTAAGTATAATAATAATATTAACTGTGGGGTTTTCTTATATATCCTTCATCAGGTTGAGGAATTTACCTTCTATTCCTGAACTGCTGCATATTTTTCATCATGAAAGGATTTTGGATTTTGTGGAATGATTTTCTACCTCTATTGAGATATTCGTCTGGTTTTGTCCTTTAATTTTATTAATATGGGGTATTAAATTAATTGATTTTGTATGTTGAACCAGCCTTGTATTCTGGGATAAATGCCACTTGGTCATGATATATAATTTTTTATAGTTGCTAGATTCAGTTTGCTAGTATTTTGTTGAAAATTTTTGCATCTGTATTTATAAGAGATATTGCTCTGCAGTTTTATTGTATTTTTTTTTCTGGTTTACATATAAGGATGATAATGGCCTCATAGAATAAGTTAAGAAGTGTTCCATACTCTCTTTTTTATTTTTTTGGAAGTATTTGTGAAACTCTGCTGTTAATTCTTCCATACTTGTTAGGTAGAATTCACCAGTAAAGTTATCTAGACCTGGACTTTCCTTTATGGGAATTTTTAAAATTACTAGCTCAATCTCTTTACTCACTATAGTCTTTTATTCTTTTGTCAATTTTGGTTCAGTTCAGTTGCTCAGTCGTGTCCGACTCTTGTGACCCCATGGACTACAGCATGCCAGGCCTCCCTGTCCTTCACAACTCCTGGAGTTTACTCAAACTCATGTCAATTGAGTCTGTGATGCCATCCAACCATCTTATCCTCTATTGTCCCCTTCTCCTCCCTCCTTCAATCTTTCCCAGCATCTGGATCTTTTCAAATGAGTCAGTTCTTTGCATCAGGTCGCCAAAGTATTGGAGTTTCATCTTCAACATCAGTCCTTCCAATGAATATTCAGGACTGATCTCCTTTAGGATGGACTGGTTGGATTTCCTTGCAGTCCAAGGGACTCTCAAGAGTCCTCTCCAACACCATAGTTCAAAAGCATCAATTCTTCAGCGCTCAGCTTTCTTCATAGTTCAACTCTCACACCCATACATGACTACCGGAAAAACCATAGCTTTGACAAGACAGACCTTTGTTGGCAAATTAATGTCTCTGCTTTTTAATAAGCTGTCTGCTGCTGCTAAGTCACTTCAGTCGTGTCCGACTCTGTGTGACCCCATAGACGGAAGCCCACCAGGCTCCCCCGTCCCTGGGATTCTCCAGGCAAGAACACTGGAGTGGGTTGCCATTTCCTTCTCCAACGTGTGAAAGTGAAGTCGCTCAGTCGTGTCCGACCTTTAGCGACCCCACGGACTGCAGCCTACCAGGCTCCTCCATCCATGGGATTTTCTAGGCAAGAGTACTGGAGTGGCTTGCCATTGCCTTCTCCGAATAAGCTGTCTAGGTTGTTCATAACTTTTCTTCCAAGGAGCAAGTGTCTTTTAATTTCATGGCTGCAGTCACCATCTGCAGTGATTTTGGAGCCCAGAAAAATAAAGTCAGCCATTGTTTCCACTGTTTCCCCATCTATTTGCCATGAAGTGATGGGACCAGATGCCATGATCTTAGTTGTCTGAATGTTGAGTTTTAAGCCAACCTTTTCACTCTCCTTTCACTTTCATCAAGAGGCTATTTAGTTCCTCTCCACTTTCTGCCATAAGGGTGGTATCACCTGCATATCTGAGGTTACTGATATTTCTCCCAGCAATCTTGATTCCAGCTTGTGCTTCATCCAGTCCAGCATTTCTCATGATGTACTCTGCATAGAAGTTAAATAAGCAGGGTGACAACGTACAGCCTTGATGTACTCCTTTCCCAATTTGCAACCAGTCTGTTGTTCCATATCCAATTCTAACTGTTGCTTCTTGACCTGCATACAGATTTCTCAGGAGGCAGGTCAGATGGTCTGGTATTCCCATCTCTTGAAGAATTTTCCACAGTTTGTGGTGACCCACACAGTCAAAGGCTTTGGCACAGTCGATTTTGGTAGTTTTTAATCTAAGAATTTATCCATTTCACCTAGGTTATCTGATTTGTGAGAATACAATTACTCATAGTATTCTATTTAGATTTTTTAATCTCTGTAAGTTTGGTAGTGATGTTCTTTTTTTTTTTGGTTGTGCCATATGTGGCTTGCAGGTTCTTAGTTCCTCAACCAGAGATTGAACTGGTTGAGGTAAGTCCAGTTAAGATTTGTTCATTGTATTGATCTTTTTTAAAAAAAAAAACTAACAACTTTTGGGTTTGTTGATTTTCTCCTTTGCTTTTGTATTCTCCATTTCATTAATTTCCACTTTATATTTCCTTCTGCTTGCTTTGGGTTAGTTTAGTCATCATTTAGTTTCTTTTTTAAAATGATTTTTTATTTATTTATGGCTGCGCTGGGTCTTCCTTGCTGCACGTGGGCTTTCTCTAGCTGTGTTTGAGCAGGGGCTAACTCTTTATTGCCATGAGAGGGCTTGTCATTACAGTGGCTTCTTTTTTTGTGGTGCACATGCCACTTATTGTTTAAAAAATATTTCTTAAGATAAATTCTGTTTAGCAATGTTTGCTATTAAAGTCTATAAACATTTTATGCCTCAAGTTATTTCCAAAAAGATTATGCTAATTTATATTTTCATTAATAATATATGTGCTTCTTTATATTCTTTTTACAACATTGGCTATTATTGATTTTTAATTTGTGAATATAGAACAATATATTAAAGTTGTTAATGAGGTTGAGTGACTTTTATGTCTAATTTATTTTACATGAATTTTCTCTTCTGTGGTCTTAAAAGTACTATAGCTATCCCATGAATGATCATTAACATTTTCTTCATTTCTGAAAAAGTGAGATTTGCATGCAGAATATTATCAAATAAAGCCACTTTAAAGTTGTTTTCCTTAACATTAAAATAGCTCTTAATCTTTGTCACAGTTTTTAGAAGTACTAAATGCCGTCTTTTTCATCCTAGCAATGAAACTACATTTCTTAATGCTTCTTGGAAGCTAGTAGTAATATATTTCTCAGATATTCCCAGAAAAATCTCATCTAACTCTAGCTATAACGTAAAGTATCAATTGATTTTTGTAAATATATTAAATTATCTCATATATTGTTTCTTGAGAGAAATGTAGTTTGAATGTTAGTTAATATTAAAGTAGACTTTTAAAATGTATCCCTTTAAAAGCTTAGAAATTCTTATTTTGGTGACTGTGCAAATGAAAATGTTACCTGAAATTGGTGACTTACGACAAATTCTACAACATTGCTTTTCCTAATGACTTAATCTAATTTTTGCTTTTCCCCAGTTTAAGGCCAATCCTCCTGCTGTGACTTTCAAACTAACGGGGGAGACAGATGGCATATTTCAGATACAACCTGATGGACTTCTGTATCACAACAAAACTCTGGACAGGGAAGCGAGAGCTGTTCACAGACTCCAGGTGAACCAACACCAGAGAGCGGGCACCAGCTCCAGTCTCTGAGTGGTGGAAATATCACTGGCACGCTCATCCCCAGCACAGGATACCGTTTCCACTCTCTTGACCCTAGTGACGTGTTTGCGAATCTCATTTGTCCACATTTATTTTTTAAACCAACTAGAGAGTGATTTGGTAAAGGTATCCTCATTTTTAGGCTTTTTGACCAGGTAACCCAAGTTATATTGCCAAGGCTCTCAGATGGATCACTCATCCAAGTAAGGCCCTACTTAGACACAGGGATCAAAACCACTCAACACTTCTCTGATATTTCACTGGTGTCTCGCTCTGGCTGTTGGGTGGGCTCTGGCTCCACAAAGAAGGCAGCATCGGTGCCAGATGGCACACCTTTGGGCCTGGCAAGAAGCAGAAGGAACCGATGACCAAACTCAGAGTCTGACTAAAGAGACCTCCTCCCTCTCTTTCTCCCTTAGGTTTCATGGTTTGTATCTGAATACACAGAAATGGTAGAGAGCTAATTGTGGGTAAAGAGCAGGCCAAAAGCTTTCTGTTAGTAAATATGCAGATCGACTACTAAAGTGCCTCTGTAACAGTAGGTCACGTTTCCATACCCTCAAGGGTCAAAGTGTTCTTATTTCACTGATTTTAGCTATCTAGAAAAGAGCATGTCCAGTGTCCAGCATATCCCACTGCTGGAAAACACAGTCATGCTTCGCTTGGCTTAACTGATAGGGCCTCTATTTAGCAGCCCCCAGTTTGCACTTTTATGGGTGTCTTTCTCCCCTGTAGTTATCAGATCATTGATTATTTGGGCTCTAATTTCCTTCAAGTGACTTTTGGGAGTATGATATGAGGTTCAGACTCACCAAGAAGGTTTCCTTCTCCTGTCAACACCAGGTCTCAGCCCTCGATGCTCAGGGCAATACCGTGGAGGGCCCGGTTCCCATCACCATCGAGGTGAAGGACATCAACGACAACCGACCTGTGTTTCTCCAGCAACATTATAATGGCTCAGTAAGGCAGAATTCTCGCCCAGGTAATAGGCAGGAGCCTGGAGATACTTGGCAGAATGGCAGATTTGTATGGTTAACAGCTATAGCTATCATTCATTAGCGCTTACTGTCTTAAATTTTATTTATCTTATTTAAATTTCACAGCAATCCTCCGGGATTTGTTTTATTACCCCCATTGCTCTAGGGCTCAATTTCTCAACCTTGGCACTAACTGACATCTTAGGCTCTATAATTCTTTTTTGTGTTGTTGTTGTTTTTCTTTTTTGATCGGGGCTGCTGTTCTGTGCATTATAGGATGTTAGCAGCTTCCCTGACATCTATCTACACATCAGATGCCAGGAGCAACACTTCCCTTCCAAGCTTTGATAGCAGAGATGTCTTCAGACATTGTCAACTATCTCTTGGGGGCAAAATCACCCCCAGTTAAGGACCACTATCTCAGGGTGAGATTTTAGAATACCTTACAGCTCTAGAGGGGCTTCCCTGGTAGCTCAGACAGTAAAGACTCTGCCTGCAATGTGGGAGACCTGGGTTCAATCCCTAGGTGGGGAAGATCCCCTGAAGAAGAGAATGGCAACCCACTCCAGTATTCTTGCCTGGAGAATTCCATGGACAGAGGAGCCTAGTGGCTACAGTCAATGTTGTCGTCAAGAGTAGGACATGACTGAGCGATTAACACACACACACACGCAGCTCTAGAACACTCTGGACGGGTAAGCTTACTTTCCTACATCCTCCCAGGAATACACATTCTCATGGTCACTGCTGGCTCCCAGTTCTTTTCCTTCTCCTACTTCCAACTCCTAGCTATGGTTCATCCTCTCACAATTCTCTTACCTTTCATCTCCAGGAAATCCCCTCATCAAAGCCTAGGTGTGTGCGGTAGGCTTTACTAAAGATTTAGAGAAACGAAGGAGCATCTTGTCATAACAGAGCACAAAACAAACATGAATATTAGACTTTGAGTTCTCAGACAGACTCTTGGCCATTTCCATCGACTCACTCTCAAGCTTCCTTCTGTGTTACTTAATGTTCTCTCTCATTTTTCAGTGCCCACTTCCAATAACTCAGGAAGAGTATTCCTTTCACTTTATTAGATGGAGTAATTTCATGTGTCTCTGTCCCTGAGGTTGCATACCAAAGGTTCACTGCTGAACTGTGCTAAGTAATAATCTTGCAGGTCTTATTCTTCACCAATAGGATTTTCTAGTTCAGTGTTTCTCAAACTTTTTGGTCTTAGGGCCTTTGTATTCTCCTAAAAACTATTACAGGCTCAAAGGAAATTTTCCAAGGATATATGGCCTATATTCAGTGGTATGCTGGCAAATTTCAATAGCTGTCTCTCTGGGGGGCAGGAAAAAAACCTCTGATTTGTAGAATTTGTCAATTTCTGTGGTATAAGTACTCCACCATAACCCATTTTAAACTACCGATGGTTTTAATAATTGACTCACAGAATTTCTGGAGATTCAACTGGGTTGTACAAGTTGGCTCCACTATATCACTGGTTATATCTACCAATATTTATCATATTTGAAATCAAAACTGAGAAATTGAAAAATTATCTAGTAATTGATTTAAAGTAATTATCATATTTTAATAAAAAGAACTGTATTTTCAAAGATAGAAGGAATTAAGAAAATGGCATTGTTTTAGTCTTTGTACATCCTTTAATGTTTGGATTCGTTGAGAACAATTGGATTCTTATATCTATTTTTGCATTCATTTTGTGGCCATATACTGTTTTGGTTGAGACATTTAAAGAAAAACTGTCCTTAGGCAGATATGTAGTTGAAAAAAGGAGTATTGTAACAGTGTTTTCAGATAACTGTGAGTAGTCTTTGATACTAGACAAAACTCAGCAAGGGATGGTTTCTTTATTGTTGATTGCAATGTGGAATCTGAAACCATATCAATGTTTTTTGGAGTACTCCTTTATGCTAAAATGCATTGATTTATCTTGTGATTTGGATGGGTCTTTTATACATGTATGATCTTAAAAACAGTCTCAAAGACCCCTTGAGCTTCCTGGACCATACTTTAAGGAACTTCATCCTAGGAAAAAGGAGCAGAATAAAGATTTATTCCACACTAATATGAATTATGGCACATTCCTCCACTCTATTTCTGCCCCTTGGAAGGCAAATGTGTCTATGGTTGGTTTAATATCTTTTAAAAATATCTTTTAATATCTAAATATCTTTTTTTTTCTGGGTACATTTTGTTAAACAGGAAAGCCCTTTATGTATGTCAATGCTACAGACTTAGATGATCCAGCCACACTCAATGGCCAACTTATTTATCAGATTCTCATGCAGCTTCCCAAGGTCAACAATGTCATGTACTTTCAGATCAACAACCAAACGGGAGGAATTTCACTTACTTCACAAGGTGAGTTAAGTGATGCCCTCATGGGACTCTCTGAATCAATACAAACAACCTAGATCCGTATCATCTTCAGAGACATTTCCTTTTCTCTTCTCTCCTACTTCCTATAGGAGCCAATGAATTGGATCCTTTGAAGAATCCTTCCTACAAGCTGGTGGTCTCAGTGGAAGACATGGGAGGCCTGACTGAGCATTCCTTTAGTGACAGCGTATCTGTGGATATTACAGTGAAGGAGAATATTTGGAAAACGCCAGAACCTGTGGAGATTGAAGAAAACTTGACTAAACCTTACCCCATTAAAATCACTCAGGTAGTGCCCAAGGAATTCTAACAGCCTGCCCAATCAAAGCACTCACATTGTAGGGGCCCACCCTCATGGTCTTCACTGATGTTTTTGCATAGTATCATTACAAAGCAAACTAAATAAACAGAATCTCTGACCCCAAATCTTTGGAGTTTGCCATCATGGGTGAACTCTGGACTGTACCAACTTAGATTCATGTGTGCTAAGTCACTTCAGTCATGTCTGACTCTTTGTGACCTTATGGACTGTAGCCCACCAGGCTCCTCAGTCCATGGGATTTTCCGGGCAAGAGTAGTGGAACAGGTCGCCATTTCCTTCCGCAGGGTATCTTCCCGACCCAGGGATGGAATCAAAGTTTCCTGCATGGCAGGCAGATTCTTTATCATCTGAGCTACTAGCGAAGCCCAACTTACATATATTTGAGTTTTAAAAGAGAACTTTACTCACCTTCATTTTCTAAGTAGATAACGCTGTTTTCTTTTTCTTGTCTATAGTATAGGATATGGCTGAGTTGTATATGGTACATGTGCATGATTTGAATTTGAGACTGTGAATTATTTTTGAAAGGTTGCTTCTTATTCCGGTGGGGAAAATCTCAATGTGAAAGATTCGCCCCATCGTAGGCTGAGGGGCAGAGACAGGACTGGCCAAGAATAAGAGCTGAGTAGACAACGTTTATCTTTGGAGCCCACCCCCTTCCCAACGCCATCCCCTGTAGGTACCTCCCCTCTCCCTTCAGACCTGCCCCTGGTCCCAGCTGTGTCTCCCTCTGAGCCTTCTCTTCCTGCTTTAATTCCTGGAAATCCACTCCAAGGCCCAGCCAGATCTGATCTTTCCTGGGAGATCAGGAGATTTCTTGATACAAAAAGCTGTGAGTCAGTGGAAGATCACTGGATTTGGAAGCAGATAAGCACAACCACATTCTTGCTCTATTACCTCAAGGACTGATCATAAACAAAGAAAGTGAAAGTGAAGTCACTCAGTCCTGTTGGACTCTTTGCGACCCCATGGACTGTAGCCTACCAGGCTCTCTGTGCATGGAGTTTTCTAGACAAGGATACCGGAGTGGGTTTCCATTTCCTTCTCCAGAGGATCTTCCCAACCCAGGGATTGAACCCAGGTCTTCCACACTACAGGCAGATTCTTTACCATCTGAGCCACCAGGGAAGCATAAACAAGTCAGTTATTGTTTATGAGACGTTGAGGCAACTTCTCACCATTAAAATGAGGATAATGACAGCTCTTTGGGGGTGTGACGGAAGTTAATTAGTATCTGTGAAAGTAGATAAAAGGTATTAATGTTATGAGGCAGTTCTAGTGTCTAGTACTCCTTTTTTTTTTTAATGATGCTGTTGTTGTTAAGGGGTCCTAGAATGGCCTATCCCACCGTATGTATCATCTAACTCAAGATTTTTATTTATTGAAGTTTTTTAACGTGAAAAATATTTCACCTCCTTTTACAAATTTGCTTATTTATTTAATTGGATGATAGTTGCTTTACAATGTTGTGTTTGCTTTCTGCCATACAACAATGAGAATCAGTCATAACTGTATATATATCCCTTCCCTCTGAAGACCCCTCTCACCACTGCCACCTCCCCCAATCCCAGCCCTCACAGAGCGCCAGGCTGGGCTCCCTGTGTTATATAGCAGCTTCCCACTTATTGAATATTGAATTAATGAATTTCACCTTCAGAAGAAAAAAAACAAAAGCAAGAAGTATTCTGCTTTACCAGATTAGAAAGTATATCAGGACTCATTACCCCAAGAATTTCAGTTTGGGTTCCTTGATGAAAGTCTTCCTATTTATTATTCAGGTTGCCTTCATAAGGATTTGTAAATGCTAAAAAAAAAAAAAAAGCATATACTTATTTTTTCATAGGGCTGCCAAAGAAATGAAAATATAAAGAGCCACAGCCAATACCCAGGCCTGGGAAAAGTACTCAGTTTGAAGAAGAACGGAGTGGGGCAAGAGGGAAGAACTTGGGCTGAATTTGTAGGGTGTAATGGGAGCTCGCTTACAACCAAGAACATGATCTTTGGCCTGGAGCTTAAATAACTAGAAAAGGACAGTGGTGGCTCCTTGATACCCTTTCAAGTTGTCTTTGAGGAAATATTGTAGAAATTTCTACACTAAATGAAGTGTAGAACCCAGTGTAAACCTAAGTGTAGGACCTTAGGCAAGTCATGTAAACATTCTGCCTTCTAGTTTCTCCATTTATAAGATGGGGGTAACAATAGTCTCTGCCTCACGGGACTGTTTGCGGATTTAATGAGTTACTTTAAAGTGTTTAGTATTATGTCTGGAATGGGGCACAACCCTCAATAAGTGCTGTTATTAGTAGTAAGTAGATTATCCTATAGGTCAGGCTCTGTCTGTAGCAAGTAGACGGGACTTACTACTGAGTTTATTGATTTTTTTTTTTCTCCAAGTTATTTACAAAACAACACTGGGACTTGGCAAATATTCTTATCCCTAAAGTCTATGAGATTAAATATTTACGGGAGAGGTGTTCTTTATTTATGTATCACTTGTCTTAAATAACAGCATGGGGAAGAACTGGAAGTGTCTCCGATCTTTACTGGGGAGTTTTGGGAGCCTGTCATTGATCATGGCTTAGTCCTCACATAATGACAGATATTAAGTGCATCTTGTTTCTTACATTGCTGTTTCATGACAGGAAGTCTTCACAGCCAGGCTTCCAAATGAACAACCCATAGACTCTTTAGAGGGTTCACAAAGAACTGCTTTAGGGGAGAGAAATACTGCTATGTGCTTATTTGGAGCAATATAACAGTGAAAAGGAAAAAAGGGGAGGGATTATTTTAGATTGAAAATGAAAAATGTAATTTAGCAGTTATAAGAAACCACAGACATCCAAACAAGGTCGTCAGAAATTTCAAATGGAGAGCTAGAAAATTGTTTATTTCCTTTCCAATTCTCTCCGTCTGGGTCTGCCTGTCCTCACATTTTGCTCTGGGCCCTGCAGGTGCAGTGGAATGATCCAGGTGCTCTGTACTCCTTAATGGACAAGGAGAACACACCACGATTTCCATTTTCGATCGACCAGGAAGGAGATATTTATGTGACTCAGCCCTTGGACCGAGAAGAAAAGGATGCAGTGAGTAAAACTAAGAGGAGGTTCACGGGTGACAAGACAAATCCTGTGCCCGTGGAGATCTGAGAGCAGAAAGGATTTTACTTAACACCCGCACCACCACCACCAAACCCCCCAAACTGTGTTCTAAACCTCAGTGCATTACTGCTCTCAAAGACATGGAAATAACCCCACAAATTTGATCAATTTTATGTTTTCTCATTTCCCAGTTCTAAATGAATTGAAAATAAGGGGATAAATGAAATAGTCTTGAAACAGTTGTTTTCTCTGCCTTTTAAAGAGGATGATGATGGAATCATGTTTTACCTCTGATCTTGTTATAGTACGTTTTTTATGCGGCTGCAAGGGATGAGCAGGGAAAACCACTCTCAATGCCACTGGAAATTCAAGTGAAAGTGAAAGACATTAATGATAATCCACCTACGTGTCCATCTCCAGTGACTGTACTTGAGGTCCAGGAGAATGAACCAATAGGTAAGAAAGTGTGTGTCTGTCTTTAACTCTGTAATCCCTTTCTCCTCCCTGTTGGGTAAATGGTGGGCAGGTAAACCTGACTGGGGATCGGTTGTCCATGCCCAGCACAGCGCAGAGTTAGAATGCATTTGGGGACTCACACAGGCACAGTGTTTCAGTTCAGGGAATGTCTGAGAAGTGTTCTAATATTGGCATTTTCTCACTCCCACCCCGACTCAGAGTGCTGTTACTACCACTACCGCTACTACTGCTACCATCACCACTACCGCTAGCCCTTGCAACAACCATGAGCGCTGTAACCACTCACACCAGGATCTTGTATGAATGTGGAAGCTTGTCTCATCTGCACAGTTTTCCCATAGATTCTTATTTGCCTTCCAAAAAAGTCAGCGACAGATGTCATCCCATCAAATTTGCTAAATAATGTAAACGAACATTCACACTCCATGTCAGATACCCTGCAATTGACCCTCTCTGTTCAGTTCAGTTCAGTCGCTCAGTCGTGTCCGACTCTCCGCGACCCCATGAATCACAGCACGCCAGGCCTCCCTGTCCATCACCAACTCCCGGAGTACACTCAAACTCATGTCCACAGAGTCGGTGATGCCATCCAGCCATCTCATTCTCTGTCGTCCCCTTCTCCTCCCGCCCCCAACCTTTCCCAGCATCAGAGTCTTTTCCAGTGAGTCAACTCGTCGCATGAGGTGGCCTAAGTATTGCAGTTTAAGCTTTAGCATCAGTCCCTCCAATGAACATCCAGGATTGATCTCCTTTAGAATGGACTGGTTGGATCTCCTTGCAGTATAAGGGACTCTCAAGAGTCTTCTCCAACACCACAGATCAAAAGCATCAATTCTTCGGCGATCAGCTTTCTTCACAGTCCAACTCTCACATCCATACATGACCACGGGAAAAACCATTGCCTTGACTAGATGGACCTTGGTTGGCAAAGTAATGTCTCTGCTTTTTAATATACTATCAAGGTTGGCCATAACTTTCCTTCCAAGGAGCAAGCGTCTTTTAATTTCATGGCTGCAATCAGCATCTGCAGTGATTTTGGAGCCCCCCAAAATAAAGTCTGACACTGTTTCCGCTGTTTTTCCATCTATTTCCCATGAAGTGATGGGACCAGATGCCATGATCTTTGTTTTCTGAATGTTGAGCTTCAAGCCAACCTTTTCACTCTCCTCTTTCACTTTCATCAAGAGGCTTTTGAGTTCCTCTTCACTTTCTGCCATAAGGGTAGTGTCATCTGCATATCTGAGGTTATTGATATTTCTCCCAGCAATCTTGATTCCAGCTTGTGCTTCTTCCAGCCCAGCGTTCCTCATGATGTACTCTGCATATAAGTTAAATAAGCAAGGTGACAATATACAACCTTGACGTACACCTTTTCCTATTTGGAACCAGTCTGTTGTTCCATGTCTAGTTCTAACAGTTGCTTCCTGACCTGCATACAGGTTTCTCAAGAGGCAGGTCAGGTGGTCTGGGATTCCCATCTCTTTCAGAATGTTCCACAGTTTATTGTGATCGACACAGTCAAAGGCTTTGGCATAGTCAATAAGGCAGAAATAGATGTTTTTCTGAAACTCTCTTGCTTTCTCCATGATCCAGCGGATGTTGGCAATTTGAT
Organism: Moschus berezovskii; assembly: GCF_049115385.1. NCBI lineage: Eukaryota > Metazoa > Chordata > Mammalia > Artiodactyla > Moschidae > Moschus > Moschus berezovskii. Next base: position 11,685,389 of record NC_142475.1, on the reverse strand, counting down.
CTCTGGTGCCTCTGCCTTTTCTAAAACCTGCTTGAACATCTGGGAGTTCGCGGTTTACATACTGCTGAAGCCTGGCTTGAAGAATTTTGAGCATGACTTTACTAGCGTGTGAGATGAGTGCAATTGTGCAGTAGTTTGAGCATTCTTTGGCATTGCCTTTCTTTGGGATTGGAATGAAGACTGACCTTTTCCAGTCCTGTGGCCACTGCTGAGTTTTCCAAATCTGCTGGCATATTGAGTGCAGCACTTTCACAGCATCATCTTTCAAGACTTGAAATAGCTCAACTGGAATTCCATCACCTCCACTAGCTTTGTTAGTAGTGATGCTTTCTAAGGCCCACTTGACTTCACATTCCAAGATGTCTGGCTCTAGGTCAGTGATCACGTTATCGTGACTATCTTGGTCGTGAAGATCTTTTTTGTACAGTTCTTCTGTGTATTCCTGCCACCTCTTCTTAATATCTTCTGCTTCTGTTAGAACCATACCATTTCTGTCCTTTATCGAGCCCATCTTTGCATGAAATGTTCCCTTGGAATCTCTAATTTTCTTGAAGAGGTCTCTTGTTTTTCCTATTCTGTTGTTTTCCTCTATTTCTTTGCATTGATTGCTGAGGAAGTCTTTCTTATCTCTCCTTGCTATTCTTTGGAACTCTGCATTCAGATGCTTATATCTTTCCTTTTCTCCTTTGCTTTTCACTTCTCTTCTTTTCACAGCTATTTGTAAGGCCTCCTCAGACAGCCATTTCGCTCTTCTGCATTTCTTTTCCATGGGGATGGTCTTGGTTCCTGTCTCCTGTACAATGTCACGAACCTCCGTCCAGAGTTCATCAGGCACTCTATCAATCAGATCTAGTCCCTTAAATCTATTTCTCACTTCCACTGTATAATCATAAGGGATTTGATTTAGGTCATATCTGAATGGTCTAGTGGTTTTCCCTACTTTCTTCAATTTAAGTCTGAATTTCGCAATAAGGAGTTCATGATCTGAGCCACAGTCAGCTCCTGGTCTTTTTTTCACTAACTGTATACAGCTTCTCCATCTTTGGCTGCAAAGAATATAATCAATCTGATTTCGGTGTTGACCATCTGGTGATGTCCATGTGTAGAGTTGTTGTTGCTGGAAGAGGGTGTTTGCTATGACCAGTGCATTCTCTTGACAAAACTCTATTAGCCTTTGCCCTGCTTCATTCCGTGCTCCAAGGCCAAAGTTGCCGTTACTCCAGGTGTTTCTTGACTTCCTACTTTTGCATTCCAGTCCCCTATAATGAAAAGGACATCTGTTTTGGGTGTTAGTTCTAAAAGGTCTTGTAGGTCTTCATAGAACCGATTAACTTCGGCTTCTTCAGCATTACTGGTTGGGGCATAGGCCTGGATTACTGTAATATTGAATGGTTTGCCTTGGAAATGAACAGAAATCATTCTGTCATTTTTAAGATTGCATCCAAGTACTGCATTTCGGACTCTTTTGTTGACCATGATGGCTACTCCATCTAGGAAGCTGATAATGGAGAAGGCAATGGCACCCCACTCCAGTTCTCTTGCCTGGAAAATCCCATGGGCGGAGGAGCCTGGTAGGCTGCGGTCCATGGGGTAGCTAAGAGTCAGACACGACTGAGCGACTTCACTTTCACGCATTGGAGAAGGAAATGGCAACCCACTCCAGTGTTCTTGCCTGGAGAATCCCAGGGACGGGGAAGCCTGGTGGGCTGCCTGCCGTCTATGGGGTCTATGGGGTCGTACAGAGTTGGACACGACTGAAGTGACGCAACAGCACAGCAGGAAGAAGCTGATAAAGCTCATGGGGCTTAAAGATGAAGTTCAGTTTCTATCTGTTTTTGTCCTTTTGTTCTTGACCTGCTTCATTTCTTTGTACTATGCCAGATAGCTTTAGTTTTGTGCAGGGACAGCTACTGTTAGAACACTGATTTCTGGGAGTTTTATGACTTCACTGGATTTGGGACACTCCTTACTGCTGAGCTCATTGGTTTTGCAGAAGATCTTTTGAGAACCTCTGTAGATGATGCCTTAAGTACTTTTGTGTGGGGCCCAACATTTAGTGTATCAGTTCATCTATGATGCATAACAAACTGCCCCCAAATTTAGCAGCTTAAAACAACAAACATTTATTATCTCACTGTTTCTCTGAGTTAGGGATCTGGACATTCAGAAAGAGAGACAGAGAGTTTTAAAAAATGGCAAGTAAGATGAAAGTCAGTCTTTTCATAACCTAATCTCAGAAGTGACATCCCATAACTTCTGCCGTATTCATTAGAAATGAGTCACCAGGCCCAGCTCACACTCAAAAGGAGGAAGTTACATCAAGGCATCACGATCAGGGCTGGGTGATTGCTGGGGGCCGTCATAGTGGTGGCCCGCCTTACTAGGGAGGAGGACAACACGAGTTTTCTGAGACTAGTGAGGATGTCCTTGTTGGTAAAACAAATTTTTCAAGGGTGCAGCCTTTCCAAAAGTGATAATTTATTTTGTAACAATATTTCACAGTCTTGAGTTGTGGACTTAATGGACCAGGAATTCTTATAAATCAACACAGAATGAGTCTATTCTAATATATATAGCCTAAAAGGGTACCCAAAAAAAATGCCCCTGCCTTTTGGGGCCTTACTGTCTAGCTCACTAAAATACTAAATTATTCTTTAGTATATTTATATTCTCCTGTTTGGTGTCTTGTATCGGAGAAGGCAATGGCAAGCCACTCCAGTACTCTTGCCTAGAAAATCCCATGGATGGAGGAGCCTGGTAGGCTGCAGTCCGTATGGTCGCTAAGGGTCGGACACGACTGAGCGACTTCACTTTCACTTTCATTGGCCAGAAACTTGTGAGATTCGTGTCCCCAAGTCTCAGCAGTGCCAACTTTAATTCTGAAATCCCACTTGCCACCAACACCTTTGTATTCACACCAGAACTTTATCCTCTCATAAAAGCCCCACCTCCCCAAAGTATTTCTCTGTGCCCCAAGAGATACTGTACGTACCTCTGAGTCAGTTTGGGCTGCCCCTTATTCCTAGCCTTTGTCACTCAGAGACATGATACCTCTTTCACTCCTGGCTCATTCATGAAGTTCTCTGCTCCCACTAAGTGGCGCCCCCTACTGGAATTTCCCTGTCATTGATGCCAAACAGTCCTGGTGTCTCTGACAGCTGGAGGGTCCCCCTGCAATGAGGGAAGACCGGTGTCCTCTGTGTCACGCTCACTTGCCGGGGAGAAGGGTCCCGAGCAGGGCTGCTCAGACACCAAAGTGAAAGTGAAAGTCGCTCAGTCGTGTCCAACTCTTTACGACCCCATGGGACTATACAGTCCATGGAATTCTCCAGGCCACAATACTGGAGTGGGTAGCCTTTCCCTTCTCCAGGGGATCTTTCCAACCCAGGGATCGAACCCAGGTCTCCCTCATTGCAGGCGGCTTCTTTACCAGCTGGGCCACAAGGGAAGCCCTCAGACACCAAACCACCACAGAATTTAGTGAGACGCACTTTCATTCCAGCACACAGATGCTTTTCTTACAAGGGCAGATGCAGGTTGCAAAGGTGACTTGGTTGCTTGTGAGGACGCAGAAATGGCAGCTGCTACCACGCTAGGCACACATTCTGATGCCTCTCCTTCCGTGGCCAGGAGACACGTCTGCCAGGGCAACCCTCTTAGAGGCATAACGCAGGGACTTCCATTCCTCCCCTCGTGAAACCCTCCAAATCTCCCTGTGAATCAGTAGATGCAAAGTAACAGGGCGAGGGGATAAAGCCAGACTCCACAAGGGGGATGCATATTCAAGTTCTAGCCTTCACGTGGGTTTCCGGCTGTGCGTAGAGAAACACACAATTCCCATTTCATGCAGCAAGATGACCCAGCATCTATCAGAGTTCATCCAGACAGACCTGCGTAGAGCGCTGCGTCGTGGCCAGACTTCTAGAACTCCCCGGACTGAGACACTCACAGAAATAAAACAGGTCCATAAACTGCAGCGAGGCAGAGAGGACGGACGCCTGCCTGCTCTCGGCCCGTGCTGTCTTTATCTCTGGGGTGGAGTCAGTCTCTGCCATTGTTCCAGAAACTTGCTTAGAATTCAGTGCAGTTGGCTTGTCCTTGTTTAGTTTTACCATTTGCCTTGTGCGTTAGTGTCTGAGGGCAGCCGTAACAAATGACCACCGACTCGGAGACTTGAAACAACAGAAATGTATTCACACACAGTTCTGGAGGCTAGAAGTCTGCAATCAAGGTGCCTGCGAGGGGAGAATCCTGGTCCCTGGTGGCTCCTGGCATTCGTTGGCTGCTCGTGGTGGCCTTGCTGCAGTCTCTGCCCTCTTCTTCACGTTGCCTCCTGCTCTGTGAGCATCTCTGTCATCTCCTCTGGATTTAGGGCCCACTTCACATTGGAAGGAAAGTTATGACCAACATAGATAGCATATTAAAAAGCAGAGACATTACTTTGCCAACAAAGGTCTGTCTAGTCAAGGCTATGGTTTTTCCAGTGGTCATGTATGGATGTGAGAGTTGGACTATAAGGAAAGCTGAGCGCTGAAGAATTGATGCTTTAGAACTGTGGTGTTGGAGAAGACTCTAGAGAGTCCCTTGGACTGCAAGGAGATCCAGCCAGTCCATCCTAAAGGAGATCAGTCCTGGGTGTTCATTTGAAGGACTGATGCTGAAGCTGAAACTCCAATACTTTGGCTACCTCGTGCCAAGAGTTGACTCACTGGAAAAGACTCTGATGCTGGGAGGGATTGGGGGCAGGAGGAGAAGGGGACGACAGAGGATGAGATGGCTGGATGGCATCACCGACTCGATGGACAGGAGTTTGAGTGAACTCCGGGAGTTGGTGATGGGCAGGGAGGCCTGGCGTGCTGTGATTCATGGGGTCGAAAAGAGTCAGTCACGACTGAGCAACTGAACTGAACCACATCCAGGATGGTTGAAGACCCTGACTTGGGTCCTCCCGAATTCATTTGGTGAAGTCCTAGCCCCCGGCACCCCAAAGGGGGACTATCATTTAGAGACAGGATCTTCAACCTCATTAGTGTGGGTCTTAACCTAATATGACTGATGTCCTTCTGAGAAAAGAAAATCTGAATAGACACAGAACGGGGGAAGACCACGTGAAAACACCTGCAGCAGATGGCCATCTATAAGCCAGAGATCTCTGAAGAAATCAGTTCTCCTCACACCTTGCTCTCAGACCTTTAGTCTCCAGAAACTGAGAAAATAAATTGCTGTTGTTAAAGCCATCCATTGTGTGGTCACTTTTTTTTTTTTTTTTAATGGCACACCCTAGCCAGCTAAAAATGGACTTCCCTGGTGGCTCAGACAGTAAAGAATCTGCCTGCAATGCAGGAGACCCAGGTTCCATCCCTGGGTTGGGAAAATTCCCTGGAGAAGGGAACAGCAACCCGCTCCAGTATTCTGGCCTGGAGAACTCCATGGAGCGTGGAGCCCTGCGGGCTAGACCATGGGGCTGCAGAGAATTGAATGCGACTTAGCGACCTACACACACATATGCAGCCAACTAAGAGGCTGCTCCACACACTGTACTGCTGGAAAGGTTAGAAGCACCAGCATCAATCTAAGAACTTTATTCTGCTTCTCACGGTTACTTCCAGTGCCTTCTAGGAACCCGATTCCCCACGGAAGCCATTTTTTAATAGGCTGAAAAGAATAATGGATGGTTTCCTTCTTTGTTTCCCTATAGGGAGCAGTATTGGAGCTCTTATTGCTCATGACATGGATGAAAAAGACACTGTCAACAGTGTTTTAGAATACAGAATTGTGGATCAGACTCCCAAAGTTCCTCGAGATGGACTCTTCCTGGTCCAAGAATATTCGGGAATACTCCAGTTAGTGGTGCAGTCGCTGCATAAGCAGGACACTCCGCAGTACAACCTGACAGTGGAGGTGTCCGACAAAGGTTAGTATCACTTTCACAGTGTCGAGTGAAAACTCTTGTTTTCTTTCTAGCTGTGATTGTCAGGTTGCTCTAATGCCTGGGTGTGTTACAGAGGCTGCCGTTGAAAAAGGTCTTGCTTCCCACGTAAAACAAGCCCAGAAGCCAACATGGTAACAGCCAGAGTTGCAGCTCAGAAAATGTGATTATGTTTGTCTCCTGAGAAACAGATGCCCAAGAGGGGATTAATAAGGATTTTATTAGGGGAACTGCCTATGAGAAAAAATGGAAAGGGATACAGAGAAGGCTGGAGGAGCCATCAGACCTCAATACGAGCCTGACCCTGAGTGAAGGAGGGAAGGAAGGAAAGTGCTGGGGAAACTCCTGGTCAAAGGGAAATTCGGCAAGGTCGTCGGAGGTCCAAGGTTGGCTGTGGAAGGAGTCTGTGGTCTCCAAAAGCAGGCCTACCTTAGCCTGCCGGCCTTGTTCAGGCACTGCGGGGGCAGCCAATGGGAAGCAAGATCTTGGTGCTCACACGGTGATGGGCTTCAGAGCCCGGCAGCATGTTGTCAATTCGGATCCCTGTTGTTAGAAGTTGTTGGCAAGCCTCGTTGTCATGGCCACCGTGATCACAAACAAGAAAGTTAATTGTATTTCTCATGTCTCCCTTTCAGACTCAAAGGCTTCTACTGTATGACAGTGAAGGAACTTTTGGAAAGCTTTGTCTTCTCCTATTGGCTTCTAATTGGCCGTTTGACGATATCAGGAAACATTCATCCTTATACTTTATACAATTTCAAAGCGAGTGGTTTTTCATCTTTGCTAAGTCATGAGACCCTTTGAGAATCTGATGGAAACTATGAATTCCTAAACAAATGCATATGTTCTCAGATAAATTGCACAGACACACAAACATACTCAACCTCAGAGACAGGCCTATTTTAGGGTCATTAATACTTTTAAGTTAAGAATCTTTCTTCGAGTTAACTGGTCCTGGGTCTTAAATAACTAAGTAGTTCAGTAATTATTATGCTAGGAAAGAGAGATTATATAGGTAAAGAGCATCATTTCACATTGGGCTTCATATTGTTTTTCCATATTCAGACGTTGAGATACTAAAGAGAACTGAGAGTACTGGAGTTTGCTGCTGCTGCTGCTGCTAAGTCACTTCAGTCGTGTTCGACTCTGTGTGATCCCACAGACGGAAGCCCACCAGGCTCCCCCATCCCTGGGATTCTCCAGGCCAGAACACTGGAGTGGGTTGCCATTTCCTTCTCCAATGTGTGAAAGTGAAAAGGGAAAGTGAAGTCGCTCAGTCGTGTCTGACCCTTAGCGACCCCACGGACTGCAGCCTACCAGGCTCCTCCATCCATGGGATTTTCTAGGCAAGAGTACTGGAGTGGCTTCCATTGCCTTCTCCGGTACTGGAGTTTACCAGGCCCCCAAAACCTGATTAAAAAAAAGTTTTGTGTCATTTTTTGAGGCATAGTCATTTGACACATGGAGAGGGCCTAACATAACGCTTAGCATTACGCTCAGAGGTACAGTGAAAGTGGGTATGATAAATCATCCCTGTCTGTGATGAGCTGACAATTTCACACGATTAGCCTGCCATTCTTCCAGTGGTTACTGAGCGTTTACCTTGATTGAGGTACCATTCAAGGTACTGGGAATGCACAAATAAATAAGACCCTGTCCTCAAGGAGCACTTTCTGGTAGAGGAGCTGGACAAGTGAATAAATAAATTACAAGGAATATGTACAAGGTAGCCCATGAAAGCAATGAGTGACTCAGTGGAGAGGGAGGGAGACCTGATAAAGCTTTCTGGAAAAGGTGTCATTAATCTGACTTTCGATGGATGATTATGACAAGTTACAAAACAGTGTAAAGGCTTACAGAGGAGAAGCCTCTGTATACACGAATATACACATGAATACATCTATAGACTATATGGACCAGATTATGCAATATATTTATATGTAAATATATATGTGTATGTGTGTTGATGGAATTAAACATTCAATTGTGTACGACAGAAAATTAGTCAGTAGGCTATAATTAGCATAGTTTTACATAAATTCAGGGAAGTGATTTTATTTACATAAAATCACAAGGCTCACTGCTGGTCCAAATGAGGCTTACATGGGACAGGCAAGTGGTGAGTTCAGGCCCTGGGACCTCTCCAAATCTCCAGCCATTCTTGCTGTCTACAAATGTCCTGGGGGCTGAACCCAGCTTTAATTAACATCCACTTATTTATAAGATGGTTATTATTAGGTTACATGCCTGGCCTTGTGTCTGGTGTGTTGAGAACAAGCTCTGGAGCTAGGCAGCCTGAGTATGTTTGCCAGCATCCCAGGAAGAGAAAGTCCCCTTCAAAGAAGTAACCAAAAAGAGAGTAGAGAAGGGATTATCTGTAACGCTGTGGGTAGGGGCTATGGGAAGCCAGTAGGAGGTGTGAAGCACAATGGAGTCATTTTTACCCCAAGGTGAGAAGGGCAGGGCCTGTCCCTGAAGGAGCAGGCACTGGGCCTGGGGCTGTGGCTCTAGAGCAAGCTGCTGGCAGTGGGAGCCAGACTCTGACTCCGTGCTCCTGCCTTTCCTCAGACCTCCTGCCAGTGCTCCCCCTGGTAGAGCTCAGCTGCTACCCAGAGGGCCAGGATGCCCAGTGACGCTGTTCCTGAGGTCAGGCTCCAGGGCACAGAGCAGGGTGAAGGGCGGGGAGCAGACAGAGAGGACTAGTGAGCACACGGATTCAAATTCTGGCTTGACCACGAGCCAGCTGTAGGACCTTGGTCAAGTGGCCCTTGGCTTCCTTGGTTGTGAACTAAATGAAAATGATAATAGTACCTACATCTCAGAGTCAGAGTGAAGCTGAAATGAGTCATGCAAGCAAAGCACTTAATACCACGCCCGATGCACAGAGAGTGCCAGCGGAGTCTGTTACCTGATCTTGTTGCTATCTGTGTTTTATAAACTGACTACCTCACACTGACTCCAGGTAAAACACCAAACCTCTTACACATCTGATAAGTGCCAGAGACAGAATTTCAGTGGTGGGGTTCCAGAGCCCAAAGTCTTAGCCACTGTATAATACAGGCTTCATGGTTAGAACAGTGGGAACCTCAACAAAAGACCCCATCCTGTTGGTCTTCATGCGGCTGTGTTTCTGGGGATCCCATCTCCACCGGTACTCCATGCTCACCTTGGATCCAGGTTGAACTGCTGTCTCAGACTAGGTCTCTGAATTGTCAAACCCCTCAAAGCCACTTTCCAGGATTCTGTGAGCTGCCTCTGGGTAGGCATGCCCTTGGAAGAAGGCTAATTGTATCATGGGCTTCCCAGGTGGTGCTAGGGGTAAAGAACCTACCTGCCAATGCAGGATATATAAGAGACGTGGGTAAAATACTGGGTCAGGAAGATTCCCCTGGAGGAGGAGCTGGCAATCCAGTCCAGTCCTCTTGCCTGGGAAATCCCATGGACATAGGAGCCTGGAAGGCTATAGTTCAAAAGGTTGCAAAGAGTCAGACACGACTGAATCGACTTTGTACACAGAAACGCAGTTGTACCTTGCCTCCTTCGCTTGGGCCTTCGCTTTACGGGGGCAGAAGAGATGCAGGACTGTGAGTGCCGGAAGTGTTCAGAGAAGGAAAGACAAGCTTCTTGGGATGCTCAAAGAAGCTTTCGAGAAGGACAGTTTTGCACTGGGCTTTGAAGGCTACATAAGTTTCACTAGCCAGAAAACAGGCCGCTTCCCAGGAAGCCTGGCTTCAGAACAAGCTTTTACTGAGGAGGAGGCAGGTGGATGGAGCGGGAAGCCCAGAGGAGCCTCTCCCAGGGTTTTCTTCTGCCCCACCTTGGTGACCTACACGTGGGTGTTGGTGGGGAACAGAGAGACTCCTTGCTACGCACATCGCAGGTCAATAGTCAAATTGTGGCATGGCTGTCACTATACTTGCCAATTGTTTTTCTTGCAGATTTCTGATCTTAATGCATGATTTTCAGTGAAAATGCTTGTGATGTGCTTTTGATTTTCAGACTTCAAGACCCTCTGCTTTGTGCAAATCAACATTATTGATATCAACGATCAGATCCCCATCTTTGAAAAGTCAGATGTGAGTAGTTGTCACCTTGTTTTTGCTTTACTTTGTTTATATTAGCTGACCCCAAATTCTGGGGTAAAGACACAAACAGCAGTTAGAGATAATGCCAGATTTGATGTCTTCGCTAATGCTCTGGTCGTAAACTCAGGCATCATCTTCAATGGAAATCTTCTGGGAACAGTGACGTTCACTGTTACAGTATCTGCGAGCATCTGTTTATAAACTTTTGCCAACAGCTCATTCATTTCAAGGGCTGCTTGAAAGCTATAAGCACAGTCTTTGTCAAATTGAGACGAATTGAGTGGCTGCTTGCAATTTGACTTTATATATTTTGTGTGTATAGGACAATAAATAGATTATTGCTAGGTTCTCAAACAAGAATTTTTTGTCAAAATTTAAAATCCAGCAGAACACTGGCAATTTAAACTCACCTTGCTTTAACTGAATAAGAATCCAGTAGTCACATACAGGTGTGAGAGTATCCGAAGTCTGAGCCCCGAAGAATTGATGCCTTCAAACTGTGGTGCTGGAGAAGACTCTTAAGTGTTCCTTGGACTGCAAGGAGATCAAACCAGTCAATCCTAAAGGAAATCAACCCTGAATATTCATTGGAAGGACTGTTGCTGAAGCTGAAGCTCCAATACTTTGGCCCCTGATGCGAAGAGTCGATTCATTGGAAAAGACCCTGATGTTGGGAAAGATTGAAGACAGGAGGAGAAGGGGATGACAGAGGATGAGATGGTTGGATGGCATCACCAACTCAATGCAAACTCTGGGAGATGGTGAAGGACAGGGGAGCCTGGTGTGCTTCAGTCCATGGGGTCACAAAGAGTCGGACATGACTGAGCAATTGAATAACAGCAACAACAAAGGCAAAAAGAAAGCTAACCTCTGGTTTACGCCAAAAGAATGTGCTCAGGACACTTGCAAAAATGAGAAGAACTGGGCAGAAAGAGCAGGAGAAGAAAGATCAGTTGACTATATCAAGAAGAATTCAAGCTAATTTATTGTTAATGTGGGCTTTGAACTTGGCAGTAGTTTTATCATTGCTTCTCTTAAAATGGATGCCTCTGTTTATTTGTTTTGGAGGAGAGAGAAGCTGTTTTGACTAGATTGTTATGTTTGAAGTCAGTGATGAGGCAACGCAGAGCCTTGTGATGATGTTCATAAATCAAAATAAGGATAAAGCTGTGACAAAGGAAGGGAATTGATTTATAGGAGGGTTTGCAGAGGTAAAAGGTATGACAATGTAACTTGAGTAGCAGGCACTGAGGTTAAGTGAGCATGAGACTGAGAGCCTGTCTCTCCTCTGTCTCCGTTCTCTGGGGTATTTGATCTTCTCTGTGTGTTATAGTTTCCTCGCATTACATCTAGACAGTGCTTTTAGACTGAGAACAAAAGTTCTGCTTTAGGAATCTCAGAGCTTGGAAGGGCAAACAGGGCTCTAGAAAGTGTGAGTCCACTTCTCTCGCTGCCATGGTCCACTCCTGGACCCTGCCTGTTATCATCGTCATGATCGTGATGCCAAGAGACTTGACCTGGGGGATTTTCAGTGGAGGAGCGAGAGATCAGCAGCACCTGCTTTGGAGATGGACAAGCATGGATTTGAATCCCAATTCTGTGACCAGCTAGCTGTGTGGTCTTGAGTAGGTTTTACCTCTCCAATCTTTTGCTTCTCTGTCAAATGGAGGTGATAACACAGCTATTCAGTAAGGCATTTTATCTTGTTGCTTATCTTTTTTGAGCACTTATTATGTGCCAGGCATTCAGAGGTTTTATATGTATTGTCTCTGTAAATCCAAACAGAAGACGTAAAATAGCTTCCATTTTTATTATGTCCAATGGACAGAGGATGAACCTGAGACTTTAAAAAAATCAGGTAATTTATTTCAATTCACCCAGGTACTAAGTGGCAAGCCTAGGATTCATACTGAGGCAACTTGACTCCAAAGTTCAGGCTCTTAACAACTATTCTGATTGATTAAGAATTAATTAAAATGATATATGTAAAGTGCCTGTCACATTGTAGGTACTTGACACATAGTAGCTATTTATCTGGCTCATTACTAATAACTATGATGATAGTTACAGTTATTAAAAATATTGGATGTGGGTGGGAGAATCTGTTTTAGAATCCTATCAGTAGCTTTCTGAGACTCTGTTTCTTGGTATAACGGATATCAGTCTACAAGTGTGACTGATGTCAAAAGCAACTGCAACCTACTCATCAACAGGAAAAACATGCTTGTAAATATAGATATAAAACTAAGACTTGCATCCATTCTGCAACCAGAGGCAAGTTTGCTCGTTGACAATTGTGCTTGATGACAATGGACATTCTCATTGTTTCCTTCCCCTATTTCCTTCTTAGTATGGAAACCTAACTTTCCCTGAAGACACAGCTGTGGGATCTGTCATCTTAACCATCCAGGCCACAGACGCTGATGAACCGCATACTGGGAGTTCTAAAATCCTGTATCGAATTACACAGGGAGACAGTGAGGGATGTTTGGAGATTGAAACAGATCCCCAAACCAATACTGGATACGTCAAGCTTAAAAAGGTAAATCGCCCATTGAATGAAATTTGTCTTTTTCATAGATTAGTTTCCTTCAGACCATTCAAGGACCTATAAGCAGAGGGGATGAATTGGCAGTGACCTCTCAGGCATGTGATGGACTCCCGGAACCCCCTCAGTCATTCCTGTCCTCGTTAAAGACAGAGGCCAGAATTCTTGCTCTGAGTCTGTCACTAGCTGACCAAGTAACCTTTGCAGAGGGAGGTAGGATTTTCATGAAAATTATAGAATGAATCATTTTTAGTATTAGAATGTTCCATGCAATGATTGGGACATACTTCTACTAAAAATATCGCTTACTGTTTATCTGAAATTCCAATTTAACCAGGCATTCTTTATTTTTATTTACTAAATCTTGGGCAAGGTGGTGCTCAGGGCTTTATTTTTCCCTTTGCAAGTGTGGGACATTAGACCAGAAGAATCCCATGAGCCCGTTAGGATGTGGGCTGTTTATTCTAGTGGACCAGTCATAGGTCCCTCTTTTTAATAATGACTGGAGATTGGCAGGTCTCCTGTAACAGGTGAGTTACAATAAACAAATTTATTCTCTCATACCTTCTTCCCCGCCCACTCCTTACATTCATCTTTTAACGTGCCGCTGAGGCCACTGGCTCTTGCTTCGTCTCTCCCTCTGTAAGGACTGGGTAGTCTGGAAGCCAAAATCTTGATTACTGTGACACTTGCTTCTTTATGGAGGGTCTTCCCATTCTTCACTCCTATCCCTACTGTTTACACCTGAAGTTTGACCCTTTCCTCTGGCTGCCTCATTTAGGCATGTAAACTGTGTATCAGATGACTCAACAGGAAGCGGCACTCAATGTCGTCCAATGTCTGTAGAATGAAAAGAGATCAGAGTTACAGCAATAGAGGCTGCAGACATGGTTGAACGCTGCGAGTTTGTAGTCCAACGTGTGGGAGACTGCATCAGAAAGCTCTGAAGGGAAGTTTTGACCCAGAATAAAGGTAGAAATTGAAAATGAAGACAAAAGAAAATAATTTTACAGAAAATGGATAGAAGCATGGGGAAAATAGTGCCGGTGCTGAAGGAAGCCCTGGAGCAGAATCTCAGAATTCTGGTACCGTTCTGACCACACACCCCACCTCTGACAAAGGGCCTCACTGGGTTTCAGCTGCAAGGTTTGTGCGTGGACCTACTTAAGCAGTAGTATTTTGTGTGAGTCTGACCTTTGAAAAAGGTGCTGTTACATCTTCCCCCTTCTATTCATGGCTGCTTCAGTTCAGTTCAGTTCAGTTCAGTCGCTCAGTCGTGTCCGACTCATGGCTGCCTACATGGACACAAAGAACCCAGAAGGAAAGGCCAGGGCCCCAAGTTTGCAATGGATGGTCTGGGCAGCAGGCCTGGTCCTGTGGCAAGAGGCAGGGGCAGATAACTTCCACCCTTCCCCAGGACCAGCACCCTCTAGGTGTCTAAGAGAAGATAAAGGCTTGTCCATCTCAGTATGAACGTCGGTAACTTTTCACGGTGGCTTGTTGTGAACTAATGTAAGTTAATTTGACCATCTGTGGCTTACGGGCATCCATAGGGAAAAGTCGGTAACCTTGTTGATCAGTAGTAGGCGAGGGCTCTAATTTTCTTCCCACACCTTCCTTGACATGCAGGGGTGTGTTCCAATACAGCAGGCCTCTGGACAAAATCTTGGTCACATCCTTATTTTGTTTGTGGTTATTTGCCAAGTGTCCAGAATATTTGCACATAGTGGAGGTTCGATAAATCTTGGTTGCCTGAATACATAGTTGAATTCTGACCAATGTGCAATTAATAACAAGCAGGTTTGAAAACCAGCATTCAACTTGTGCTTTAGGCTTTAGGTTTGTGCTGCCCCGGCTCTCTGTCCCTCAGGCACTGTGATCACGGTAGGCTAGGGAGAGGGTTCATCAGACTGTCCACAGAAAAGGTGACGATAGAACAGAACTGGAGTCCTGGAACTCCGAAGGGTATAAGCTGCCGGACTAGCCAGTCGCTACATTCTTCTTCAAGAATGTATTTTTCCACCAAATTGCATGTCTTGAATACCACTGATACCACAAAAACCTCTTTGCAAGATCACTTTGCTAATTAACAAGCCTTCTAGTGGAGCTCGAGACAGTGCTAGCTCAGAGCCTGTAGCAGCTGCCTTTGGGGTGTGGCTCTGATTGGGATCTTTCAAATGCTAAGTGACAGTCAGCCCAGAAGTGTAGATCCTTGACCAGGATACATTGGATGTCAGCCAACTGCCCCTAGGATGTGTGTCCTCACCATGACAGGTGTGTTCATGCAGTTTTCAGGTTTTTAAACTTACAGGATCTATTATGTGGTTTCTCTGGTGGCTCAGTGGTAAAGAATCTGCCTGCAATGCAGGAGATGCAGGAGGCATGGGTTCGATTCCTGGGTCGGGAAGATCCCCTGGAGGAGGGCATGGCATCCCACTCCAGTATTTTTGCCTGGAGAATCCTATGGACAGGGGAGCCTGGTGGACTGCACGTCCACAGGGTTACAAAGAGTCAGACACGACAGAAGCAACCGACCAGGCACGCATGTGGTTTCTCATGCATAGCTTAGTTAGCCTTACTTCTAAGCCCCTCCTCATTAAGCCTTCCATTGCTTCAGAACCATTGTATTGGTCATTTAAAAAAAATTTAAATCCCAATGTAAGCTATCACGATTCTATCAGCACCTGTTCACCGGAATTAAATGTCCAAATGAAAGTGAAAGTCGCTCAGTCGAGTCCGACTCTTTGCCCTCCCATGGACTATACAGTCCATGAAATTCTCCAGGCCAGAATGCTGGAGTGGGTAGACTTTCCCTTCTCCAGGGGGTCTTCCCAACCTAGGGATCGAACCCAGATCTCCCATATTGCAGGCAGATTCTTCACCAGCTGAGCCACCAGGGAAGCCCAAGAATACTGGAGTGGGTAGTCTATCCCTTCCCCAGGGGATCTTCCAGACCCAGGAATCGAATCAGGGTCTCCTGCATTGCAGGTGGATTCTTTACCAACTGAGCTATGAGGAAAGCCCTAAATGTGCAAATAGCAACCGTTAAAATTCACCGAGGAGCGCACACTCCACAAGTGGAGTGCCTTTCACTTCATGAAGCACTTCTGCACTTACTCCTTTGCTTCTCACACTGACCCCGAGGGAGGCAGAAACAGTCCCATCATCCAGCTGAGGTTCAGGCTCACAGGTTACAGTCAGCCCCTCTACTAGATGGCGGAGCTGGGAACTTGACCCCTGGCTTCTGATTCCTTTCAGGAAATGACTACAATGGGAGCCTGGCATTGCCATGTACTAGCTCTGCGGCCTTGACACAAACGTTGTAACCTCTCAACTTTCTGATCTGAAAAACTGGCGAATTGGTAGAACCTTCTTGATGAGGATCCTGGAGGATTCAGCGTAAAAATACACTCATAACTCTTAAGACAGCCCCTAGCAGGTGGTAGCCAACTTCATAAATGTTCAGCATTATCTTAATTCTAATTAACTCGTGTGAAGGCAGAAGCTAGGACTCTGGCGGTGGACAGATGAGACATTTTCTCTTCTTGCCAAGGGGGCCAAACTTGCTCGATCCCGGAGTCAAATGGTTCCTGCTGGGGACAGCTGACTCAGGCTCTCTGGGGGAAGCCCTGGAAATCAGTCATTTTAACAAGTGCCCTGCAAAGGCTTTCTCCTCTACTCTTGAGTAATCACTGCACTTCAGGGTGGATACCAGGTGTGTGGGCTTTCCACACACCTATCAATTCGCCAACGCCAGCCTGGTGTCCTACAATGTAACTCAATTCTAACACTTATCTGTCGGGAGACAGCATCCGATCCCCCAGGTAAGGGCTCAGTCCCACTCTCCCACCCCACTTCAGAAGCCAGTAGCAAGTCCCAGGTTGTCACCTGTTCTTCTGGCTGACTGGCTGTACATCAGAGGTTCGTGACTCCCTCCTTAGGTTCCAGCATTTGCTAGAACAACTCACAGAGCTCAAGGAAACGTATTTACCAACGTATCATATAATAAAGATATGACGAAGGATCCAGCTAAGCAGCCAGATGAAGAGATACAAGGGGTGAGGTCTGGGAGGGCCCTGAGAGCAGGAGCTTCTGCCTTATGGAGTGGAGCTGTGTGTCACTTCCCCCGCTCATGGATGTGCTCACTAACCCAGAAGATCCCTGAATGGCTCACTCTAGGGATGTTTATTGAGGCTTCATCGTGTAGACGTGATTGATCATGAACTCAGGCTCCGGCCCCTCTCCCCTTCCTGGGAAGTGGGAGGGGTTGTGCTGAAAATCCCAAGCTTCTAACCACGGCTTGGTCTTGGTCTGGTAACCAGTCCCCATCCTGAAACCATCCAAGGAGCCACCAAGAGTCACCTCATTAGAACAAAAGGCACTCCTATCACCCAGGAAATTGCAGGGTATTTAGGAGCTCATATCAGGAACCAAAGGAGAAGACCAATATAGACTTTTTCTATTAACTCATATGCCCCAAGTAATTCTTGGGAATAAACACGTTTTATTTAGACATGTTTTATTTATTTGTGCTGTCCTCCCTGTCTTTACTGCCATCCTGAGCTCTGGCCTATAGTGTGATAGATCAACATATTCTTGAGACCAAGCAGGTATCAGGAGCCAGGAAGGCTATTTCTCTGAGCCCTGCCAGACTCATCGATAATTCTCCTGAAACTGAAGTTCAGAGGTTTGTTTTGGTTTTAAATTTTTTTTTTGATACAAATTTTGTCACTTCTTCATTATGGCTGGGCCTTTTGAATTCTCAGTGCATGGTGTATTTTTAAGCAGCTAGAGTATCATGTGGAAAACTAATGTGCATTTTTTTCTCATCACTGATTATTGATGAAAATGTTAAATGTCCCCGGTCTCAGTTCCTTTCCTTCAGCACTTTATCTCTGCTTCCAGGTTGAATCTAAATTATGGGGTTGACCTTTCAAGCAGTCGTATACGGAAGGGGGATTGTGGCATAAGTGGGTGTTTTCTGCCTACCTGATGGGAAAGGTCATGAGGGTCTCTTGACTTGACTCTGCAGGCACATCCCCGTGTCGTGAAAGACAGGGCACGTGGTTGAACAAAGCTTGTTCTTGATTAAACTCTGCTGGTTAGCACTTGCTAATTTTGCATCTTCCATTTCTAATTTTATTCCTGGAAAATGTGGTTCCGTGTGTTTTCCTGGTGTGGAAGTTAAGCGGACTGACTGATGGCAAGCTGTTACTTCCATTCAGTAAGGGTTGAAGGAACACTGACACCCCGTCCTAACGGGCCTCCCTGCCCTAGTCGGATCGGCTCAAGCCCACCCCTCCCCTAGCGGCTCCCAGAGTTGCCTTCCTCCAACAGATCCCCTTGTCAGTCTTGTGCTCGCCACCTCTCTCTGCTCATCAAGGATCCAGTCCCAGCTTCTTAGCTTGGCATGCGCCGTCTTCCCCATCTCCCCTCTTCTCTCCGGTCGCACCTTCTGTCCTGCTAACTCTCGCTGCTCCTCAGCTGCAGGTTCACCATTTTGCTTCTTTATCCCTCGCCTCTGGTGGCCGCATGAAAGGATCAGAAAGCCAGGGAGGGGACTTAGGACCTGTTTGATGTCAGGATGGGGTGTGCATCCTCTCCCTGAGCCCACAGAGTGCTGTGCTGCTTCTCTGAGCCTGGGCTTGGCTGGAACCACAAGGAACAGATTGCCGCATCTGGTCCATGTGGCGGGCTTGCTCTGGGGGCTGCTGGCTTCCTGCTCCATCTACCAGACTTTCTCAGTTTGACGGCCCTGCTCTCCTCCCCTGAGATGATGGGTGGATCCCTGGGAGTCAGACGCTCCAGCGTGCACACATCTCTTCCCAACTCCCCTGGGTGGGGAGCCCTATCCCACCATGAGGTCATGACCAAGAGGTCATCATGGGGTCATACCCTGTAGGTACTGGATGCTTATTTCTATGAAAAACCTCTCTTTTTACATCTCAGCTGGATTAAAAAATTTTATATTCTGCATTTGAACAAGAGCCAATTGATTCTCAGACCTTGAGTCTTTACACATAATTCTTTCTCTTTCATATGAGGAAATTTTCTATCTTACTTCCTTTTGAACTAGCAATTGGGTTGCGATGTTGTGTGTGTTTGTGTGTTCATGGAGGAGAGGGTTTCTAGAGAGTGAAGATTTTCTCCAGAATCTCTTTCCCACTGGAGCCTGCAAGGGCTGGAGAAGGACCAAGCCCTTCTCGTTTTTGTATTTCCTGATGGATATACTATGCGCACTGTTTGTCAGGGAAGTGATGAGAAGCAAAGAGTATAATACAGTTCCTCTTCTCAGAGAGCTCGTGGTCAGTAAGGATCTGGAATAGAGAAGCAAACAATTAGAATCCTGAGTTAAGTACTATAAGATTACAGAAGGCATGGAGCTCATCTATTTGGGGATACAGAGTGGGATTTGGGGAAGATGATCCAGAGAGAACAGCACTGAGTCAACTTTCGACTGATGGGGAGAATTTTTTCAGATGTTGGGGGAAGAGCAGGCTGAGCTAATGCCGTCATGTGTCAGCTTTTCCTCTTCATGAAAGAAAAATACCATGTTTGTTTACCTGATGAGAAACTGATATAAACTAAAGAACTGACAGCACCCCAAGAGATCCTGGGTCCTCCAGGCCTGGAAGAGTGAATAAAACAGTGCAATTCCCAGAATCTAGAATGTGCTTTTTGAGCTTTTCTCTGGTTCCTTCTTCTTTTTGAGGTCATGGGTACCTTTAAGACTCTGACCAAAAAAAAAAGACTCTGACAAAAGCTACATAACCTCTCCTGACGAAAAAATTCATGTATGCACAAACAACAAAAATTCAATGGAGTAAATTTAAGGATCAAATTGGCTTTATTAAATAATTCATAAATCAAGTGTCATTCCATCTAGCAAACAGAAAGGAGCTCCACCAAGCTGTAGAAAAGGAAAGATTTTAAAAGGTAGAATGGGAGTGGAAAAAGGAAATTATTGGCAAAGAATGTCTTGTTTCCAACAAGGTTGCCCTCCTAAAAGGAACAAAAGGGCCTACTGGGTGGATTACCTCACTAGGGCTGACCAGATTCAAGACTGGTTAAAGTTGCATTCCTGGGGCAGGGATTGAGAATGCAATAAGTTAGGTATTAAGTTTTGTTGCTGACATGGAGTTTAGCACAGGTGATTCTATTTTGGGCCTGTTGTTTCTTTAAAGTGTGTGCATGCTCAGTTGTGTCTGACTTTTTGCAACCCCAAAGAGTCCAACTCATTGTGGACTGTAGCCCTCGAGGCTCCTCTGTCCATGAGATTCTCCTGGCAAGAATACAGGAATGGGTTGCCATTTCCTTCTCCAGGGGATCTTCCCGACCCAGGGATCAAAGACACGTCTCCTGCATCTCCTGCACTGCAGATGGATGCTTTACTGATGAGCCACCTGGGAGGCCCTTTAACAGATTTCCCATTTGGATCAGATTCTTGCTTATCTGAGAAATGTGATGAAAACTTAAAGCATTAAATGCCGCTATCAGATTCTGCTCTTTAGTACTTCTTCTGTTGATCTTCTGTGTGATATTCACAGGTCATAATGTTGTTTTTTTTTTAATCCCTGTGATATTCACAGGTGTCAACTTCAGGTTTAGAGTTTTTAAGTTGGTCATTCTCTCTGTCCCCTTTCTGATGTTCTTAGTCTTAGTGAGACTTGGTAGTGAGCGGTTGTGAGCATGTATTTAAAGCTTTTGAGAGAATGCAGCACATGAGAGAGAGAACTCTGATTCTAACAAGCAGGATAATTCCTCGTGTTTGGAGTGTACCTTTGAGCCATGGCCCCCAAGACCTAAACCAACCAGATGCAAATAATTCAAAGAAAGACATCGCAGGAGTCACCCTTTGAAGGCAGGTGGCTTGCTCAATGATCTGATGTTCCTGAATTTCCCTGCCCCGAAAGTGTTCTCCAGGTACAGCAGCTGGTGTTGGCTACAGCATAGACATCTCCTTGCTTACCTGAAAGAGAATCAAGGGCTATCTTATATCAAGAACAACTTTGGCCAGAAAGTCTTAAGATTTTTGTTGGACAGCTATTGCTCTAACAGTGAATTTTTCAATATTTTCAAAAATTAAGGAAAGGTTCCTAATCATATTCTGGTTTACATGCACTCTTAACCAAGGAGGGCTTCCCTGGTGGCTCAGACGGTAAAGAATCCACCTGTAATGTGGGAGACCTGGGTTCAATCCCTGGGCTGGGAAGATCCCCTGGAGAAGGGAAAGGCAACCCACTCCAGTATTCTGGCCTGGAGAATTCCGTGGACTGTATAATCCAAGTGGGGTCTCAAAGAGTCAGACACGACTAAGCAACTTTCACTTCACTTCACTTAACCAGGGAAGAATGGACCGGCTGAAGAAAGTGAATCCTGAGTCATGAATCCCTCTGGACAATTCCTTTCTAACTCACTGATGTAAATCCAAGGAGTTCAACCAATGAGGTGTCTCAGTTTGTTTGTGAACACTCAGGGGCGCGGTTAGATAACCGAGGAGACATTGCCTGATGACGATGTGCCAGCCATCTAGGTACATATGGAGGATGATAACCATCACAGACAAAGATAAATCCTATGAGGACACAGGTCGCTTCCATCAAGGCAGCACTGTTAGTGGATTCACTCACAGGGATAGTTAGTTGCATATACCTTTTCAAGTTAGATGTCAGTTAGGTTTTCTCCCAGCCCCAAATCGTAGTTGTTTCAAATTTCAGAGGCTACCTCTCTTAGCAACAGCCTGGGAGATGCAGATGATGGTTTACCTTTCCAGGCTAATGCCACAGTGAAAGAAAGGGAAGGAAAAAAAGAGAAAGTTTCATGTTCAGTTGAAGTATGAAGTGTTGATCTGATGTCCTGGAAGGGAGCATCTGCCTCACTGTCAGCTGCCTCTCTTCCTACTCAATTTGATTTGGAGATTCAGTATTTTTATAAGACCAGCTGTCAGGTGGACTCCT
This sequence comes from Moschus berezovskii, assembly GCF_049115385.1. NCBI lineage: Eukaryota > Metazoa > Chordata > Mammalia > Artiodactyla > Moschidae > Moschus > Moschus berezovskii. The sequence goes on along the minus strand of NC_142475.1, from coordinate 11,663,870 downwards.
CTTCAGCTGTGAGCTGTATGTCTAAGGTTTAAGACCCTAAAGTTTGGCTGCCATGTGTGGGGAGAGGAGGTCCTGGCAGAGTCCCTTCCAAGGAGGTTCAGGGGCAGTCTTTGTTCTCACCGATTCCAATTCAGAAAGGTGGGGCAACTGAGACATTAGTTTGGAGAGATGTAGCACGATATCTGAGGAAACTAGAAAAATTCAGGATCCAGTCCAGTTTACGGGTATATGTGTGCATGCTAAGTCACTTCAGTCATGTCCAACTCTTTGCAACCCTATGGACTGTACCTCGCCAGGCTCCTCTGTTCTTGGGATTCTCTAGGCAAAAGTACTGGAGTGGGTTGTCATGCTCTCCTCCAGGGGATCTTCCTGACACAGGAGTCAATCCTCATCTTTTATGTCTCCTGAATTGACAGTCAGGTTCTTCACCGCTCGCACCACCTGGGAAGCCCAGAGTCTAATGTGCTGTGCTGTGCTTGGTCACTCAGTCATGTTCGACTCTGTGATCCCACGGACTGTAGCCTGCCAGGCTCCTCTGTCCATAGGGAATGTACAGATTCAAATAGAATTTTTCTCTCTACAATTATTCCTGCAGTTTAAAAAAATTCTTTATAAGGATAACCCCAGTAAAATAATTGTTTTTGCATTAAATTTGGTTTGATTATTTACATAAGCGCAGCAAGAATAGTGATTGACCATGTAAGCTCATGCTGGACCCTTCAAAACAAAGTACTCTCTGAGTCTATGTACATCTCTCTCAAATGTGACAATCCAGTCCAAGCCTTAGAAATGTAATCAATGTTTCCAAATGTGTTCCATTATGAGGAGAACAGACTCTTATTGAACATATGTGAATGACTATCTATATTGCCATGAAAAGAATATATTGAGAGTTTCTGAATTCTGAAAAGATCACGTAGAAAAAAAATGTCATTTTTGTTTAAAAAGGTATGCTTTATCAATTGCTATAAGTCATAGATTACTTAAAAGAAAACATTTCTTTAAATCTGGAAAAACAAAACATTAAGAAATATGCACTGTATTAGAACAGAAAGTCATACAAATTATAATCAACCTCCTCAGTTTATTTAGTTCAATGTAATTAATACTGCTGCTGCTGCTGCTGCTAAGTCACTTCAGTCGTGTCCGACTCTGTGTGACCCCACAGACGGAAGCCCACCAGGCTCCCCCTTCCCTGGGATTCTCCAGCCAAGAACACTGGAGTGGGTTGCCATTTCCTTCTCCAATGTGTGAAAATGAAAAGTGAAAGTGAAGTCGCTCAGTCGTGTCCGACCCTTAGCGACCCCATGGACTGCAGCCTACCAGGCTCCTCCATCCATGGGATTTTCTAGGCAAGAGTACTGGAGTGGTTTGCCATTGCCTTCTCCGAATTAATACTGGCTCTATTTTAATCTAGGTTTTCTGTTATTCTGGAATTCCTACCCAGTTTAGTTTTATGATTTTAAAATGATCAGATATTCTAGAATACCTGTCAGAGTCCTTTTTATGGATTTTTCTGAAGATGAAATAGTTTTGTAGCAACACTTTTGCAAAAGCATCAGAATAAAACAATTAACTATCTGTAAATGACAAAATCCTTAAAATGCCCATTATTAAATATCTGATAAGAATTCATTGCAATGGAATTGACAAGGAAATTTGGTAATTTTTGCAATAAGTAATGTTTAAGATAACTAGAATTATGACTGATAACATCATACCAGGAAATAATAGATTTCCAGGAATTTTATATAATTTCTATAACATTTACATACCTATGTAAATATAACATAAAAAAGGTTTGGACTTCCCTAGTGGGCCAGTGGACCCCACTCCAGTACTCTTGCCTGGAAAATCCCATGGATGGAGGAGCCTGGTAGGTTGAAGTCCATGGGGTCGCTAAGAGTCGGACACGATTGAGCGACTTCACTTTCACTTTTCACTTTCATGCATTGGAGAAGGAAATGGCAACCCACTCCAGTGTTCTTGCCTGGAGAATCCCAGGGAAGGGGGAGCCTGGTGGGCTTCCGTCTATGGGGTCACACAGAGTCGGACATGACTGCAGTGACTTAGCAGCAGCAGCAGCAGTGGGCCAGTGGACATGGGTTCGATCCCTGCTCTGGGAAGATTCCACTCGACACATTAAAACCGTGCACTACAACTGCTAAAGTGCGTGCACTTTAGAGCCCACGCTCTGCATGAGAAGCCTGAGGACCGCAACTGGGGAGGAGCCCCTGCTCGCTGCAACTGGAGAAAGCCTGTGTGCAGTAATGAAGACCCAGCACAGCCAAAAATAAATATCTTTTTTTAAAATAGAAAAAAGCTTGAACACTCAAATCATTAAAAAAAAAAAAATAAGGCTTAGTATTACTTGTTTGACAAAGTTTTCCATGTAATTTAAGATATCAAATAATCTTAACTAGTGTAACATCTCTCTTTTTATAAGGAGAAAGAAAATGTCTTTTCTGATTTTTCCAAAGTATTTCTGGAAAATCCCAAAGTTATTTCCAGGTCAAAAAGACTTTACTTAGAATTTGATTTTGGGAAGTTCTGCCAAAAAATTCAAAAGGTTTGGACACAACTAAAAATGATCACAGATCATTATGAAACAATACTTAATTATCCACTTAATTATTCAAATAGAATAGAATAGATGTTTTCAAGAGCAAATGCAGTAAGTTACATACTTCTGAGCCAAACTTTGCTTTTTAAATATTGAGACGACTCAGTTTACTTAAATAATCAAAGACTTGATAATAAAGCTATAAAGCACAAGAAATTATTTTGATAAAACACAAATCTTTGCTTTCTAAACAGCTTGTTTTAAAGATAAAGAAAAGCTTTTCAAATTTCTCATAAAGAGTAGATCTTTTTTAAAAAATTTATTTTATTGGAGGCAAATTACCTTACATTAATATATTGGTTGGTTTTGCCATACATTGACATGAATCCGCCCCGGGTGTACATGTGTTCCCTTTCTTGAACCCCCCTCCCACCCTCTCTTCCCCAGAGTAGATCTTTTTTATTAATAGATCTAATAAAATTTGTCCTTTTAGCAGATGAAAGAAAATTTATAGTTTTACATAAGAATATTTTAGTATTTAAACTTATTTTAAAACTCTTATAATAACAATTTTTTTAGCTAACTTGACTACACAGGATTTCCTCTTTTTTCCTCTTTTTCTTTCTTTCATTCTTTTTTTTTATGTCCATAGTTTTTCCTTAATTTTTCTCCTTCCTATTTTAAAATAACTAGCTTTACTTTAGAAAAAAACCGCTTTTATTTCCCTCAACATAATATATTGCCATACCTCATACCCTTTTTAACAACAACAAAAAAAGCCTCTGAAACAAAAAATACGTCCTATTTTCCTTGCATATACAATTATTTCTTATTGTTTTAAATTACATGAGTGACTGAGCTTGCACACGTTAGCATTCTTAACCCTTAGAAGCCTTAATTTATAGTGAACACTTACTAAGCAATTATGAACTGTTACCCTAGCATTCTTTAGACTAGCAAATTTATGATACATTTCATAATTTTTAGAAAAACATGCTTCCTCATAGTAAACATTTTCAATGTGGCACTAGCCATATACATACTAATAGATCCAAATATCTTCAGTTCCTCTGCAAAAGGAAACCAGAGTGGGTAAAATCTATGATCAGTAATTAATGTTCTAGTATTTTATCTTACTTAGAAGTGATCTAGATGTTCAATGAACTTCTGTGGAGGGGAGCAGTAGGAATTACATCAGTCCTGTAGTCTTTTTCGAATACCTTTTATATCTCTAATTTTTTATCAGGCTTTTGCAATGAAATTTTCAATGAAACTATTTTGGAATTTTGAAGTCTTTTTGAGGCTTCTGCATGCCAATTAAAATAGGTATTCCTTGCTTTTAAGTGCTCTTCTTAAATGCTCTTGTCTAATTGGAACATTCCTCTTAATGGCCATTGTAATTCCCCTTAAGATTGACAGCAGTTTGCTAGGAACCTTAGCAGCATACGGAGTTCAACCTCCATTTCTTTCTGTTCAGCCATGTTTGGGGCCCCAGTTTGGGGCCCACGCCAAGTTCTCATGCACAAAATTCTAGGTTGTCTTTAGTAAGGTCTTGGCCATTTTTAGGGGTAGGTATCTATGGTTTCTGAGACAGTTTTTAGATGTAAAATGAGCAGGTATGCTCTAGTTTATGCTAACCTCTCCCACCCGCCAAGAGTTTAAGTTTTTTTATTTTGAAATTCGAATCCTGAGGTTTCTGGGAAATCATTCTCCATACAACGTGGTTGCTGTTTAGCTGCTGTCGTGTCCAGCTCTGCAACCCCATGGACTGTAACTGCTTCAGGCTCCTCGGTCCATGGGATTCTCCAGGCAAGAATACTGGAGTGGGTTCCCATTTCCTTCTCTAGGGGATCCCCTCGACCCAGGGATTGAACTTGCATCTCCCGCCTTGGCAGGTGGAATTCTTTACCACTGAGCCACCAGAGAAGCCCCACACCATGTGGAAATCTCTGTATAAGCGTTTCTCAGTGACTTCTGAGATCTGTCTTAAGGGAATCAGTAAGTTTCTGATGAATGAATGAATTATTCCAGGTTTAAATAAATTGGAGGAGTGCTGTATTGATTCCCTCTTCTCGGAGAGTCAGAACACACTTTGGCATATTCAAAGTCCTGGCAAGTCCTGTAGCAAAAGCTTCTCCATGGCTCTACTATCCAGAGAAGGAAGTTTTTGTTGACACTAGATTAAGAATGGATGCTCTGTCAGAGCATTTTTTAGGGCGCCTTGGGCGGGGGGTGGATTTTAAGGGAGTTAATTATCCCCCAATTGATTTTCCTTCTTTTTTCCCCTGTACAGCCTCTTGATTTTGAAACAGTAGCCATTCATAATGTTGTAGTCCAAGCAGAAAATCCTGAGCCTCTGGTGCCTGGTGTACAGTATAATGCCAGCTCTTCTGCTACCTTCAGACTGACAGTGACAGACGTGAATGAGGCCCCGCAATTTTTCCAACAAGTATTTGAAGCAAAAGTCAGTGAGGCTGTGGCTAAAGGCACAAAAGTGGGCAACGTGACTGCCAAGGATCCGGAAGGTCTGGACGTCAGGTAGAGAGGAGCCATGCTGGGAAGCTTGGCTGGGTGCTGTAGTCATGGCCCATGGGAGGAGGAAGGGCTTGGGGGCGGGTGGGCAGAGAAGCTGGCCTGACTCGAGGGCTCTCCCCTAAGGGAGCAGCCAGGGATCTGAAGCTGTGTCCCTGTGTGCTTGGTGAATCTGCCCTTGGTTTCGGCAGGTGCCAGTCACCTGGGAGCATCGGGGAGCATCCAGACTCGGGAGTGGGAAACAGGTCAGATTCCAGCCCAGCCTGCCTACTGCAGGTCTCAGCTGAGAGCTGGGGAGTCCAGGAGGTGGGACTGGAGACATGGCTGCCCAGAGGTAGGCCCTGTGTCTGGACCAGTCACAGGGCCAGGGTCTGGAGACAAGCTCCAGCTCCTCAGGCAGACGGGCATTCTAGACAGCAAAATAAGGCAGAAACCTGACGGGGTGGATTCAATCACGTGAGAGGGTGAAGGGAACCTTCTCCATGAGGAGCTCTTCAGAGCAGGTCCAGGGCAACAAGATTCATTCCGGAGCTCGGCCCTGGAAAGGTGAGTGCATGGGCTAGGATGGTGAGACAAGATGTGTAAGTATTTCCAGTTTAGTAGTTCTCATTTTTTTTTTTTTCAGGGTGATAGAACCCACACAGATTTTCCTTAAGTGCAACAATATCAAATTTTCCAAGATAACAGATGCATACATCCATGTCTGTATCAATATCTATAACCTTCTTAAGATCATCTCATTAATAAGCCTAAGGACAGGACTTGAACCTGGATCTTTTGTTTCTATTGTATAACGACAGCCCTGTTGTCCATGACATGACAAATATTTTAGCATGGCTTAAAACCTATTCATGTGATTATGAATGTTATGATTGACAATTCCTTAAGTGTCTCTAAGTATTTGAGGGGAGTCTTAACTCCCACTGAGTGATCCTTTTGGCACTTGTAATCAGTTTCAAGACGTTTTTCTGACTGTCTGTTGGAGTAAAGTTCCCACCTACCATTTTACACTGCAAGCACTTATCAACTTTCGCAAAGAGAAATAAGAGAAAGGAAAGAGAGGTGTTGTACTGGATGGTTAATGTACATACTACTCTGTACATCAGTCACTAAGCGTGATGGGGCACAAAATGTTCCTAATTTTACAACAGTTTACTCTTTAACAAATGCTTTGATCTCCTTCATGAGAATGCCATGAGAAAGGCAAGTGGATAAAAAGTTGAGTTTATGAGTGGAGAAAACAAAGTCATTTAAGAACGTTCCTCAGATGTTCATTCTTTCATCTGAGGGAAAAATATGATTCATGTACTATTAAGTTAAAATCAGGAATATGAGTAAGAAGGATAATGTCCTGGAAGAAACAGATGAAAAGAGTACTTCATGAATGAAGAGTAATCAATAGTTGGGATGCTAGGAGGAAGTCAGCTAAGATTTAAGGAAAAGTCCAAAGCTGCTGCTGAAGCCTGAGTGATTTAATTCTCTTTCTTTTAGATCCACAAACTTGGAATCCATTAGCACCCAATTGGATTCTAATCCAGTCTATCAGTAAATATTAGTGATTCTTTCATTGAAATATGTCCAGAATTCACCTGCTTCTCATCACTTCCTCAGTGATCCAGGCCACATTATCATCTCTTCCACCCATCCATTCACTGCAATGAGAGCGGGTCTTTAAAAAAGTAAACTCACGGAACTCCTCTGAAAACCCTCCAGAGGGTTTCCATCTCACTCAGAAATCCCGACTGCATCAGCTCAGTTCAGTCCCTCAGTCGTGTCCGACTCTTAGTGATCCCATGGACTGTAGCACGCCAGGCTTCCCTGTCCATCACCAACTTCCGGAGCTTGCTCAAACTTATGCCCATCGAATCAGAGATGCCATCCAACCAAACACAGGCAATTTTTAATTCATTGCCCATACACAGAGCCTAACACAGTGCTTGACATATACAATATTCTAACACTGGGAAAAAATTAGTTTGAACTAACAACATTATTATTTTTTAATCATTCTCCTACTCCCAGACATGTAGGTTGTTTCCAGTATTTTTTAAGTTATAGAAAAGTTTTGAATGTATGTGTATAGTTCATTTTTAAAACTTCTATTAAGTTCTTTTTTATTTGGAGAAATTTTCCAGAGGTGGGGTTTTTTTAAATTTAAAGATACAGACATCCTTATGGCTATGGCACTTTGTTCCCAAAAGGCTGTAGCCATCTGTTTTCCTTTGGTTCTAGACTTTTCTCGCTCAAATTCACCTTTCATGCACCTACCAATGAGTTCCACTGAAAACACAAACACGACTAGGTCACCAGCCCCTGCCTGCCCATTGCTTCCCATGACCCAGCTCCTTCCATCCCTTGAGCTTCATCCTTTGCCATCCACTGTGTCCTATTTTTATCCCTTCACTCCTGGAATGTCTGATGCTCCCACACCCTAAGCTATTCCTTGGCCTCTCTGCCTTAGTTTCTGCAATTCCTTCTGCTTAAAGCATCCTTCTTTTTCTCGTTTTAGTTAACGTCTACTCTTTCAGCTGTTTCAGAAAAACATCTATTTCTGCTTTATTGACTATGCCAAAGCCTTTGACTGTGTGGATCACAATAAACTGTGGAAAATTCTGAAAGAGATGGGAATACCAGACCACCTGACCTACCTCTTAAGAAACCTCTATGCAGGTCAGGAAGCAACAGTTAGAACTGGACGTGGAACAACAGACTGGTTCCAAATAGGAAAAGGAGTACGTCAAGGCTGTATATTGTCACCTTGCTTATTTAACTTCTATGCAGAGTACATCATGAGGAATGCTGGGCTGGAGGAAGCACAAACTGGAATTAAGATTACCAGGAGAAATATCAATAACCTCAGATATGCAGATGACACCACCCTTATGGCAGAAAGTGAAGAGGAACTAAAGAGCCTCTTGATGAAAGTGAAACAGGAGAGTGAAAAAGCTGACTTAAAGCTCAACATTCAGAAAAATAAGATCCTGGTAAAGGGTCCCATCACTTCATGACAAATAGATGGGGAAACAGTGGAAACAATGGCTGACTTTATTTTTCTGGGCTCCAGAATCACTGCAGATGCTGGTTGCAGCCATGAAATTAAAAGATGCTTACTCCTTGGAAGGAAAGTTATGACCAACCTAGACAGCATATTAAAAAGCAGAGACATTACTTTGTCAACCAAGGTCCGTCTAGTCAAGGCTATGGTTTTTCTAGTAGTCACATATGGATGTGAGAGTTGGACTATAAAGAAAGCTGAGGGCCGAAGAATTGGTGCTTTTGAACTGTGGTGTTGGAGAAGACTCTTGAGACCCCTTGAACTGCAAGGAGATCCAACCAGTCCATCTTAAAGGAAATCAGTCCTGGGTGTTCATTGGAAGGACTGATATTGAAGCTGAAACTCCAATATATTGGCCACCTGATGCGAAGAGCTGATTCATTTGAAAAGACCCAGATGTTGGGAAAGATTAAAGGCAGGAGGAGAAGGGGGTGATAGAGGATGAAATGGTTGGATGGCATCACTGACTCAATGGACATGAATTTGAGTAAGCTCCGGGAGTTGATGATGGACAGGGAGGCCTGGCATGCTGCGGTTCATGGGGTTGCAAAGAGTCAGACACGACTGAGCGACTGAAGTGAACTGAACTCTTTCAGGAGGGGCTTCCCTGGTGCCTCAGCTGGTAAAGAATCCGCCTGCAATGTGGGATGCCTGGGTTCGATCCATGAGTTGGGAAGATCCCCTGGAGGAGAACATGGTAACCCACCCCAGTCTTCTGGCCTGGAGAATATCCATGGACAGAGGAGCCTGGAGGGTTGCAGTCCATGGGGTCACAAAGAGTCAGATATGACTGAGCAACTAAACACAGCCCAGCACATTCTTTCAGAAAGTCTTCTCTGATTCCCATTACCTTACCTGGAATTCCACATGGACCCTGACAATCATCACACTAGAATTATCTGTCTCTGTCTCCTCCACTGGCCTAACAACCCCCTTTGGTAATTTCCTCTCTTGGTGCACAGCCTGATGTTTGCTATCTCCGCAGATGTCTGCTGAATGAAGAGTTCACCATGCCTCTGAGTATTCACCTATTCACATGTTTCCACCAATGAATGTTCATGTTTTCTTAGAGGGCATGGTTTTTATAGACAATTCCAGGTTGTTTTATTTGAAAAAGTAGTTTAACTTTTTTCACTAGAGGTTGTGACTCTACCTTTAAAAAAAATAATTAAAACAAGTACAAAAACCACTTTGTAGAGATGAACAAATCCTTCTTTTGAAGGCAGACAGTAGGCAAACATAGCATTAGTAATATGAAATTATGCCTCTTTACATATATTGTCAATAGTCTGCAAGGGACAGTGCTGATATAACAGCACAGAGGTGCGTAAACTATCTCCACGTTTTCACGCGGGGTAACGTGGGCTTTCTTTTGCTCTTTTGTCTTACTGAAGTTATTCACTGAGAGGCGACGAGAGAGGCTGGCTAAGAATTGACCCCGTCACCGGTGAGATCTTCAGTGTGGCGCCACTGGACAGGGAAGCTGAAAGTCTGTATCGGGTACAAGTGGTGGCAACAGAAGTAGGTGAGCCAACGCAAATACGGAAAAGGCCACACAAGTGATCGGGGCTACGTCAACAGCAGTGGGAGGGAGGGCGAGGTGAGCAGGGAACTCCGCTGGGTCAGATGGACAGAATATCTGACAGTGGAGAAGTAAGACGAGGACAAACACGAAGGGAGGGGCTCACCCCTCCTTGGCTGTGTTCCGAGAGAGAACCCTCGTGCCTGCCACGGGGCTCTTTAGGGCCAGGCTGCCCCTGGAGGCTGTCAGGGCTTCAGGGCTGCTGCTCCCTCTGTGGGGTCTTGCAGGGACCACGGCTTCTAGGAAGGCTCCTGTGCCCCCACTGAACCACCCCGCCTTCCTCCAAACTTGCTGTGGATGTCTCCAGGGATTGGGATCAAACCACCATGTAGTAATACAGAATTATATGATGGTGGTGGTTTAGTTGCTAAGTCATGTCCGACTCTTGCGACCCCATGGACTGTAAATTCTATTTGATTTGAATTTACAGAGGAGCCCTGTCCATGGGATTGTCCAGGAAAGAATACTGGAGTGGGTTGCCATTCCTTCTCCAGGGGATCTTCCCAACCCAGGAATCAAACCTGGGTCTCCTTCAATGCAGGCAGATTCTTTACCAACTGAGCTATGAGGGAAGCCCCAGAATTATATAATATATACTAATATACCTGCCTGACCTACCGAAAAAAAAGAGAGAACTGAACAAAGTATGACTAAATAAACACAGATTTAGAGCAAAGAAACTTTCAAAATGTAAAGCCCAGGTTTGGGAGTGGGGGAATGGGGAAAATTCCAGTAAGTGGAATCATGAAAATGGTCCATGTCTGTGAAAAGATGAAGAACAGCAAAAGTACTGTAGTCATGTTAAACCAAAGAAGCTAGACCCGCAGATGTGTGTGCTGAATTTGAAATGGTTGTGGGTGAGCGCATGAACCTCGCTGAGGTGGGTCAGGGGCTCTCTCTCTTGCTTCTAGTTAATGTGCTTCTAACACATACCACTATCACACTGTACACATTTAACTCTTGATTTAAAAAGCTCCTGATTTACTCAGCAGGAAGTTTCTGATGAAATCTTTGTGCTCTGCCTTCCGCTAAAATGTACCGTGGGGTCAGCACTTCACTTTAGACGTGTCCTAAAGCCTCTCACAGTTTAGAAGTGTCGGGAATCAAAAACAGGGTTCAAAACCCTGCCCAGTGTGCAGTTGGTGACCCTGGACTGATCCGTGTTGATGAAATGACTTCAAGAACCCAGTAGCTTCCTCCTTTGGTTAAGCAGACAGCTGGCAAGAAAAGCAGGCAAATAGAATTTACAGGAATTGAAGCAGGTTGGAGTCAGAAATTGTAGGAACATCAGGGAGAATGAGAACAGTCAGTGTTACTGCTATACTGACCGTCTCCTTCTAAGCACTTACCCCTTACACAACACTATGGGGAGGGATTATTATTGATTATATTTGATGTATGAAGAAACCGAGATACTGATAAGTAACTCTCCAATGATCACACAGTTACTAATTGTTCAGGCAGCAAGGTCAAAATTTTTACCGTGATACCCCAACAAATAACATTTGTACAGCTCTGTACAATTTTCTAAGACTACTACATGTTGGATCCTCATATAGTCACATTTCACAGCTGAAGAAATGAGACTTAGAAATATTTTTTTTAATATTTGTTCATTTATTTTTGGCTGTATCAGGTCTTAGTTGCGGCACTTGGACTTCCCTCTAGCTATGGTGTCCAGGCTCAGCTCAGTAGGTGTGGAGTGCAGGTTTAGTTGCCTTGCAGCCAGTGGGATCTTACTTCCCCAAGCAGGAATCAAATCCTCATCCTCTGGATTGGAAGGCAAAGTCTCAACCAGTGGACCATAGGGAAGTCCTGAGGCTTAGAAAGCTTAACAACCATGCCTAAGTCAGCGATGAGGAGCAATTGAAGTTGTGGGCTCTAGAGTCAAATCTCCTGAGTTGGAAGACTCTCCACTGCTGTATGACCTTGGGCAAGTCACACAACTTCTCTGAGCTCCAGTCTTCTCATCAATAAATGTATGCAGAATTGTTCTGAAGTAACATGTATAAAACATTAGCACATAATTCTTGGGTGTGTGAGTGTGTGCTCAGTTGTGTCTGACTCTTTGCAATTCCATGGACTGTAGCCCATCAGGCTTTTCCGTCCATGAAATTTTCCAGGCAATAATACTGGAGTGGGTTGCGATTTCCTCCTTCAGGGGATCTTCCCGAGCCAGGGATCGAACCTGTATCTCCTGCACTGGCAGGCAGATTCGTAATTCTTAGTTATTTTTATTATCAAGACTTTTAAAGCAGAAAATGAAACTAGGTCTGAATTGTAAGTTTTTTTTTTTTTAAGGAAAAGAAATATTCTTTCTGATTGAGAGCAGACACTATATTTCAATGATTCAATTCCTTAGGTGGATCCTCCTTGAGCTCCACGGCGCAATTCCACCTGACCCTTACGGATGTGAACGACAATCCCCCACGGCTGGTCAAGGAGTACACAGGCTTGTTCTTTTGCTATCCCCTCAAAGCACCCGGAAGTCTCATTTTTGAGGCCACCGATGATGATGAACTGACATTTCGGGGTCGACACTTTACATTTTCCCTTGGCAGCGAAAGCTTACAAAAAGACTGGGAAGTTTCCAAAATCAATGGTGAGTTGTCAAAAGAACACTGAGAAAAAGACCGATGAGTGATGAAATGAGTTTTTGATTTGCCTTGGTGTGTGTGCAGCACTCAACACAGAGCTTTCTTCCACATTCCAGAAAGGAAGTTCATGCTGTGGAAACTTGCACAGGCAAGCTCTCCAGAGGGTTGAAAGCCCCCAAGGTTGGGAAAAGACAGATTGTTAACACTCGGTGTCCCCTTTGGTGTACTCGCACAGTTGGACAGTAGTTGGTATAACATGAATTGTTTTGCAATTAGAGCAGCATTGCAAAGCAACCAGTGGCAGCTGAGAAACAGATTTCGTCATGATCTTTTAAAAACAGCTTTGTTGAAATGTAACTGACATATAATTAACAGCATATATTTAAAGCATACAGTTTCATAAAAGTTGATATACGTATGTGCCGCTGAAGCCATCAGCACAATCAGGTAAGACGACTCCACCAGCTCCACCGGGTTTGCTCATACTCTGTTCAGTTCAGTCGCTCAGTCGTGTCCGACTCTCCGCGACCCCATGAATCACAGCCCGCCAGGCCTCCCTGTCCATCACTAACTCCCGGAGTTCACTCAGACTCATACTCTGTTGCAATCCCTGTTTTCCGCCCCAAGCTGTTCATCCTCAGTCAGTTCAGTTGCTCGGTCGTGTCCAACTCTGGGACCCCATGGACTGCAGCAGGCCAGGCTTTCCTGTCCATCACCCCCAAGTAACCCCTGATCTGCTTCCCGTCACTGTAGATTGGTTTGCATTTTCAAGAGTTTAATGTGAATAAAATAACAGCGTGTAATATTTTTTTGTTTGGTTGGTTAATTTCACTTAGTATACTTATTTGGAGATTTCACCGTGTTATTGTATATATCAGCACAGCACTCATTTGTATTGCAGAGGAGTATTCCATTGTATATCATGATTTATTATTCATTGACTTATTATTACGTAAATTGCTTCCAGTTTTTGCCATTTCAAATAAAGCTGCTATGAACATTTGTGAAAAAGTACTTTGTAGGAGCCTGTGCTTCCATTTTTCTTGGTTAAATACCTGAAAGTGGTCATATGGTAGCTACATGGTCAAATTTTAAGAGGATATCGAATTGCTTCCCAAACAGTCTGTAACATGTTACATTTCCACCAGTGAACGAGAATACTAGTTGCTTAATATTCATCCCAAAGCTTGTTATGCTCAGTCTTTTTAATTTTAGCCATTGTAGTGGGAGTGTAGTATTTCGTTATGGTTTTAATTTACATGGCCCTAATGACCAGTACTCTTGCCTGGAAAATCCCATGGACGGAGGAGCCTGGTAGGCTGCAGTCCATGGGGTAGCTAAGAGTCAGACACGACTGAGCGACGTCACTTTCACTTTTCACTTTCATGCATTGGAGAAGGAAATGGCAACCCACTCCAGTGTTCTTGCCTGGAGAAACCCAGGGACGGGGGATCCTGGTGGGCTGCCGTCTGTGGGGTCGCACAGAGTGGGACATGACTGAAGTGACTTAGCAGCAGCAGCAGCAGCAGTGACTGATGGTGCTGACCGACTTTTCATAAGCTTATTTGCCATCCATATATCCTCATTAGTGTAGTGTCTGGCCAAATATTCTGCCTGCTTAAAAAATTTAGCAAAGGTTTGACTTCTATTGTGGTCTTTGTCAGATATATGTTTACAAATATTTTTTTCCGAGGCACTGTTATATTTTTATTTTGTAACAATACCTTTTGAAGAGCAAATTAAGTATTTTTTAATGAAATCTAGTTTATTGATATTTTCCCCTTATAATTTGTGACTTTTTGCATATTCTTTAAGAAATTTTTGCCAAGGTCACTAAAGTTTTCTAAGATTTTTTTCTTCCAGAGGAAAAGAAAGCTATGGTTTTAGCTTTTACAATTAGCTCTATGATCCATTTCAAGTTAATCTTTCTTGCCTGTATGGTAAATGTCAAGGTTCATTTTTTTTAATATGGCTGTCTAATTATTTAAACACTGCTTATTGAAAATATCCTTTTCACATTGAATTGTCTTGGCAGCTTTGTCAAAAATCAAGTGACCACATATACATGGATCTATTTCTGGACTCTCTTCTGTTTCATTGAGCTCTTTGTCTATCTTTATAGCAACACTATACTATTTTGATAATTTCAGCTCAATAATAAGACTTGAAATCAGGTAGTGTAAATGTTCTTGTGTTGTTCGTTTTTAAGTTTATTTTGCATTTCTGTATAAATTTTAGAATTAAGCTCATCTGTTTCTACCCCCAAAACCTATGCCGGTTGTGACTGAGACAGTATGAATCTGTGCCTGAATTTGGGGGAAAATTTGAATCTTAACAAAATTGAATTTTCCAATCCGTGAATATGATTATGTCTCCATTTATTTAGGTCTTCCTAATTTCTCTGAGCAATGTGTTTTAATTTTTTAAGTATAGTTTTACAGAATTTCCCCTGAGCACTTCATATTTTTATGCTGTTATAAATACTTAAAAGTTTTAATTCCAGGATATAGAAATATAACTGATTATTTCCTTATACTGATTTTGTAGTATATAACATTGCTGAGCTCACTTCTAAGTTCTCTCTCCCTTTTTTCCTTACATTTTCATAGTTTTTCTACATGTTGTCTGTGAATCATAATAGCTTTATTTCCTTTCCAATCTGGATGGCTTTTTACATGTTTAGCTTGCTTTCTTACTGGTTAAAATCACCAGGACAATGTTAAATGAAGGTAGTGAAAGAAGAAACAATTTGGCTTCTGATCTCAGGGAGAAGGCATTCATGGTCTCTCACCGTTAAGTATAAAGTTAGCTATAAGTTTTTGTAGATGTCCTTTATCAGAGTGAGGACTTCACCTTTTATTCCTAACTTGCTGATGAGAGGTTTTTGTTTTTTTTTAATGATGTATGATGCTAAAAATTGCAGATGTTTTTTCTGCATCTATTTAGATGATTGTTGGTTAATTTAGGCTTTTGTTGTTTTTGTCTGTTAGTTGGTGAAATATTTCAGTCAACTTTTATATCTTAATTCAGTCTTTTCTTGAGGTAAGGCCTACTTGGTGGTGAAATACTAGCATTTTTATAAGTGACTGGATTTGATTTGCTAAAATTTTAAGAATATTTCTATCTATATTCATGAGGGATATTGGCCTATATTTTTCCCTTATAGTGCCTTTGTCTGATTTTGGTATCAGAGTAGTGCTGGCTTCATAGAATGATTTAGAAAGTGTTCTACCTCTTCAATTATCTGGAAGAATTTGTGTAAAATTTCTTTTTATTTTTTCCTTCAAGTTTGATAGAATTCACCAGTGAAGCCTTCTGGCTGAAAGTTTTCTTTGTAGGAAGTCTTAACTACAAATTTGATTTCTTTAATAGATAAGGGACTAGTCAAGTTATAGATTTATTTTTGGTTGAGCTTGCTAGTTTGTATCTTTCAAATGATTTCTCTATTTCAATAGATTTGTCTAATTAATTGGCATGAAGTTGTTCATAATATTTTATTACTTTTAATAATTACAGAGTATGTAGTGATATCACCTCATTCTAATATTGGAAATTTTTGCCTCTTTTTTGGTCCTGATCAGTCTGGCTAGAGGTTATTAATCACACTGAATGAGCCTTTGGTTTCATTGATTTTGCCTTATTTTTGTTTTATATTTCATTGCTCGGATCTTTATTATTTCCTTTATTCTTTTTATGTTGTTTTTAATTTGCTCTTTGGTTCTGTTTTTATTAAGATGGAAGCTGAAGCAACTGAGAATTTTTTTCTTTGTTAATATAGGATTTGGTGTTATAAATTTATAGAAATTTTTAAATTTATATCAGTGTCTTATTAGCTGTATTCCATAAAGTTTGATGTGTTTTCATTCAGTTCAAACACTTTCCAATTTCCCTTTAGATTTCTCCTGTGACACATGGGTTATTTAGAAGTAGGGTATTTGGTTCTCATGTATGTGGGGATTGCCCACATCTTCCTGGTTACTAATTTCTAATTTAATTCCATAGTGACCTGAGAACATGTGACTGGAGTACTTTTAAACTCAGAGTTTTTCTTTCAGTACTTTACAGCCGTTTCTTCACTGTGTTCTGGATTGTGTTGGTTCTTCTTTGTTCTTTTGAGTATAGTAAGTATAATATCCTTTTTTCTCTGAATACCTTTAAGATTTTCTCTGTCACTAATTTTCAGTAAATTGAGTATTATGTGGTTGGTGTAGTTGTTTTCATTTTTCTTTCTCCTGAGATTTGCTGATCTTCTTGGATCTGAGGATTTAGCGTTTTCATCAAATTTGGAAAAACGTTAGCAATTACTTCTGCAAATATGTTTTCTAATTCAGTGTTTGTGGCCACTTTATGGAACTACCAGGAGTAGTGACAACCTACTGCATCTGGTGTTCATTTCCACAGTGAAGTCGGGAATTGAGAATTTGATGGGTGCTTCAGCATCCTTTTTAACATTATGGAGGTCACCTGTGGAGTGGTGATACTTGTGGTAGTTTAACTCACACTGTCATCTAACCATTCATGAAGAGGCAGAGATGAGCTTTATTCCTGCTCATCCAGGGGCCCACAGTTGTGTTTCCATGTCAGTCATCTTTTTTTCCCTATTCTGACAGGAACTCATGCCCGCCTCTCCACCAGGCACACGGGCTTTGAGGAGAGAGTTTACAACATCCCAATCCGTATCAGTGATGGTGGCCGGTTACCCTTGGAAGGGACTGTCTCTTTACCAGGTAGATATTTTGCTGCAGGCAACTTGGGATAATGTTGTCTCTCAATATGGTAATTTGTGAGAATTCTTATCTTTAATACAGGATTCTGCCATTGTTCGCTTGAAAATTTATCTACCAAATATTATTCTGTTTCTCAGTTACTTTCTGCAAGTGTGTGGAAAATAGGTGTTTCCGGCCAGCAGCTCGCATGCCTGGGATACCCCCGGTGGGCATGGCAGTTGGTATACTCCTTGCCACCTTTTTGGTCATCGGTGAGTATAATTTCTCAGATTCAAGGATTTCTGTCATGTTTCTGCCTCAGAAATGTGAGCTCACATGACGCCCCTACTTCATGGGCTGAACTGGGGTTGCTCGGATGGCAACCTGGGCAATTACCAAGAATACAGATCACCAGTAAACCATAGCCAGCCTTCCTGATTGGGAATTACTGCTTTGGTACTACCCTCCACCCATCACTGCCTTGCTGGTTTGTTTGGGAAACAACACACAAGCGGCTTTAAAGAATAAATTATTGTATCTCACGCCGAGTTACCAAGCTTTCATGATGAAGGGGAAAGAAACGCAGTAGCTGTGCCTCTGCTATGTGTCAGGCACTGTGCCTGGTGGGAGACACGGTGACAGAGATAAATGGATTTTTCCCTCACAGAGCTTAGGGTCTAGTCCGCCACTGTTGGAATAGGTAGAAGCTAGCCTTCCGGTGGAGATGCAGACATATCTGAAGGGCCTGACATGTTGCAGAACGCCCCCTTTTCTGTTTTTGTGACTGTGGACCTCGGTTCTTTATTAACTCAGAATAATCCCACTGCATGGCAGGCCTCACTCTGCCTTGGCCCCTTGACAGCAGAGTTCCTGGTCTTCTTTCTGTAAAGAGCTCAGTGTCTACTGTAGTCTTTACCCTCTTTCAGCGGGTGTTCGCACCACAAATTAAGTATGAGAAGTAGATACTTGATCAGTTCACATGCACCTGAGCGAAGGAGTTGACACAGTTTCACACCCTTTCTCTTTGAAAGGAAAAGCTGGGTTATTCTAAGTCTTCTTCATTGTTCCCTTGGCATCTGTTCTTTTCTGCCATCATCCGGTCTACCACCCTGGATTCCGATTCATAGCTCTAAAAGGGATCTCGTTTCCTTACACCCTTCTGTTTGTGTTCCTCATTATTATGGCATAGAATTGCCATTTCCTTCTCCAGGGGATCTTCCCGACCCTGGGATCGAACCCAGGTCTCCTGCATTGCAGGCAGACGCTTTAACCTCTGAGCCACCAGGGAAGCCCCGGCACAGAAAGGCCTTTGTGACGTGACCATGACCCATCCTAATATGTGCATAGTAGTAGTAGTGAGTAGTAGTGTTAGTCGCTCGGTTGTGTCCGACCCTTTGCGACCCCATGGACGATAGCCCGCCAGGCTCCTCTGTTCATGAGCTTCTCCAGGCAAGACTACTGGAGTGGGTTGCCATTCCCTTCTCCAGAGGATCTTCCTAACCAAAGGACCGAACCTGGGTCTCCTGCATTTAGGCAGATTCTTCACTGAGCTACACGGAAGTCCCTAATATGTGCATGGTGGCCATCATTTCTCTCTGACAACAGCTTGGTGCAAACCTTTTCTGCTAGCTGAGCTGGCTTCTGAGGGTTACTCAGTTACCAGACTCCCCCGACCTCTATGCCTTTGCTTTTCAATTTGTCTTCTCATCTCGAAAGGATTTTGGGGCTTACATGCCATGGTTTTCTAGCATGACCATTCACTCGCAAAATTTTAGCACAAGTGAAAGATTAGATGAGTTTGGTGATCTACAGGTAGAAGTAATAGGATCTTGTAGTTTCATATCCTTACTTTTTTTTTCAAAATAGGAGGATTGGGATTATTGCAAGATTCTTAACGAGCCTCTGAGCATCCAGTCTTTTCTGCCATTATTCCTCCTGTGACCCTAACGCGAGGTTAATTTCCTAAAAACAATTTCCTTTTCCATATAGGTCTCTGGTTTGTAGTATACATTTAGTGCTAAAACGCACAATATAATTTTGCAGGAGGTTAGAGATGAGGGAAA
Source organism: Moschus berezovskii (assembly GCF_049115385.1). Classification (NCBI taxonomy): domain Eukaryota; kingdom Metazoa; phylum Chordata; class Mammalia; order Artiodactyla; family Moschidae; genus Moschus; species Moschus berezovskii. The sequence continues at coordinate 11,644,772 of NC_142475.1, read as the reverse complement.
GCAGAGAGGTTAGGTAGTCTACTCAAGCTGGAGCCACGAGGAAGGTGCAGAAGAAAATGTGATACTTGGTGAAAGTAGGCTTGAGGTAGACGGACGAATCCAAGAAAAGCTCTCTGGTTGTTCTCATTGGACTATTTCCTCCAGGGAAGGAGAAGGAGGACTGGAATCAACATCTGTTGACTGTGTCCAGAGTTCAGGAACTCTGTCAGATGCTCATACACTTAGTCTTCAGGGTAGTGCAGGCATAAAGTCCTGTATCCCTTGACAGAGGCCTGGGGATAGCCATCAGCTTAGATATAACTTGGGACTTGTTACACACTGACAGCAAGAAAAGTGATAAGCGTACTTGTCCAAGAAAACCCATGCCTAGACACCCTTGATCACCATGACAACGAAGCTTTGTTGACCCACTCACAAATGAAATTATATGAGTCATTTTTTCCTACCAGAGTGCTACTTTATAAATGAATGTGACAGTACATTGTAGGGTTTCATCTCTTTGACTCTGATTTTTCTCTTTTAGGCATAATTTTAGCAGTGGTGTTTTTCCGGATGAAGAGGGATAAAGGCCAACATAACGCTGAAGGTGCTCAGGCATCTGAAGCCAAGCCTCTGAGAAGCTGAATGTGAAAAAGAATGTTTGAGTTTATGTACCAAGTGCTACTTCAGTAACATAACCATTTAGGCCCATATTTTCACTTTTCATCCAACATGTGCACTCTAAGTTTTACAGATAAACTCTCTTGTCTTTCAATATTTTATTACTTTTAGATATTTCATGTGCTATAGACATTAGAGATATTTTCCAATTTCTCATGCCACTTTTCTACTCTGCAAAAGTCGTAGCTATTTCTTCAAACACAAAAATGTGTGTTTTTCCCTCTTAGGGAATGAGGGGGCTGATGAAATACTCTGTTTATTTTTGCTTCCTCAAGAGGTTTTATCAGTCACCCATCACAGAGCTTTCTGGATTCCATTTATGCTTTTTTCTAATTCCATCCCGTGTCTCCTTCCACCATATCTCCTTTGGTATTTCACTAATTTTAAAACATTTGTTGGAGAAAAGAACAAAGCAGAGTCTCAGGAAAAAAAATAAAAGGGCGGCTCCGTCCCTCATTTGAACAGAAACTCTTGATCATTTGAAGAGGCCTGTTTCACAGACCCTGCTTGCAAACACCGACCATTCACCATGTTTACTCACTGCCGACCATGCTCGTGTGCTGTGCACGTTTCCTTTACGTGTGGATTAATAAAGTTTTGGTTATTATATATTTAACAGTGAAGGAAAATAAGGGAGCATGAAAGGTGTAGTGACAACAATCAAGAATAAACATTGGCCATGGTTTCGTTTCTTGGATTCCTTTGGTTCTGCTTCCTGGTTCTTTGCATTTCTTGAGGGAACGACCAGATAGCAGTGGTTACCTATCGTTAATCAAAATTACCTCTCATGTAGAATTAATCCATAAAGAGGGGTCCACAATGAAATAAAAATTCACTGTGCTTATGATCATGGATTGGGATGTTCAAGGCAGATACATGAGGAATTTAAAATTTTTAAATCAGAAAGCCTTCGATTTGGAAACACTTTTAGACCTGGAGCTGTTGTCTGGCTCCCAATTTGAGTCTTGAAAGGATTCAACATTACACAACCTCTCAGAATTTTCAAGAATTTGGGGGAAAACAACTTGTATCTGAAAAGGTGCTCCTACACTGATGGCTAAAGCAGGCCATAGAGTTTTGTTTTTCATAAATAACCCTCTTTGTGGGCTTTTATTATTTTTTTTTGAAAAGAAAAAGTAAGACAAAAGAAATTATGTAAACTCTGTTTCTAAGACCTCAGTGTTATTTTCTGGCATAATGTTATCCTGTGCCTCAGCATAATACTGAGCTTTTTTACCTGTTTGTTTTTTTTTTCACACAAGACTCATTGGAAGTCTCATGATGAGTGAGGTTCTCTCTTGTCTCACCAAATGCTGAAAGACCAAACAAAAGAAAACAAAAATCGAGGAGCGCCAAAAGCAAATCTACTGCACACATTATACCCGAGCCCAAAGAATGGTCTAACTTCCTCAGCAACGTCTATAGGAATTTTTCTTGTGTGTTTTTGACTAAGAGTGACTGTGATTTAGTCACTTAAAATTGCATTCTTGTTGTTGTTCAGTCCCTCAGTTGTGTCCGACTCTTTGCAACTCCGTGGACTGCAGAATGCCAGATCACTGTATTGTTCCTGAAAGACAGAGGCAGTTCTGTGGCAGGTCTGCTCAGGGGGCTCAAAAACCTTCCTGTCTCAGTTCAGGGTTGTCCTCTCTGGACCAACTTATATCACCTAATAGTAGACTGATCACACATAACCTTCTCATCTAAAATCACTGATTAGTATTCACGCTTTTTCCCCTTGGTGGGCCCTCCCTCTAAACCTTCTACTCCTTTCATGACCAGATCCCACCCATTCTTAGAGTCTTCAAGACCAATTTAAATACTTCTCTGAGGAAACTACAGAGACCCAGCCACTATCTCATCTAAACCTCTACACTGGTGAGGAAAATGCCAGGACCTTGATAATATATTAAAAAGCAGAGACATTACTTTGCCAACAAAGGTCCATCTAGTCAAGGCTATGGTCTTTCCCATGGTCATGTATGGATGTGAGAGTTGGACTGTGAAGAAAGCTGATCTCGGAAGAATTGATGCTTTTGAACTGTGTTGTTGGAGAAGACTCTTGAGAGTCCCTTGGACTGCAAGGAAATCCAACCAGTCCATTCTAAAGGAGATCAGTCCTGGGTGTTCATTGGAAGGACTGATGCTAAAGCTGAAACTGCAATACTTTGGCCACTTCATGCAACGAGTTGACTCACTGGAAAAGACTCTGATGCTGGGAAAGGTTGGGGGCGGGAGGAGAAGGGGACGACGGAGAATGAGATGGCTGGATGGCATCACCGACTCTGTGGACATGAGTTTGAGTGAACTCCGGGAGTTGGTGATGGACAGGGAGGCCTGGCGTGCTGTGATTCATGGGGTTGCGGAGAGTCGGACATGACTGAGCGACTGAACTTAACTGAACTGAATTGAACTGATTCCCTCTGCTGGTTAGAGTGGTTCCATTTCCACCGGAAGACATCTTCCCCTCCCCTTTCCCCAGCTTTTCCACACCCCGTCTATATAGTTTAGAGTCAACTTACTGTTTTTTTCCCCATGGTCCTAGACTTACTTCTAGAATTTTGTCAAAACTCTCAGAAAGCAGCTCTCTTTAAGTACAATTTGCTAAACTAGTGGAAAATAAATTTAGAGCATTCTAGTCACCATAAGATCATGGCATCTGGTCCCATCACTTCATGGGAAATAGATGGGGAAACGGTGGAAACAGTGTCAGACTTTATTTTTCTGGGCTCCAAAATCACTGCAGATGGTGACTGAAGCCATGAAATTAATAGACTCTTATTCCTTGGAAGGAACGTTATGACCAACTTAGATAGCATATTAAAAAGCAGAGACATTACTTTGCCAACAAAGGTCTATCTAGTCAAGGCTATGGTTTTTCCAGTGGTCATGTATGGATGTGAGAGTTGGACTGTGAAGAAAGTTGATCGCCGAAGAATTGATGCTTTTGAACTGTGGTGCTGGAGAAGATTCTTGGGAGTCCCTTGTACTGCAAGGAGATCCAACCAGTCCATTCTAAAGGACATCAGTCCTGGCTGTTCATTGGAAGGACTGATGCTGAAGCTGAAACTCCAATACTTTGGCCACCTCATGCGACGAGTTGACTCACTGGAAAAGACTCTGATGCTGGGAGGGGTTGGGGGCAGGAGGAGAAGGGGACGACAGAGGATGAGATGGCTGGATGGCATCACTGATTCGATGGACATGAGTTTGGGTGAACTCCGGGAGTTGGTGATGGACAGGGAGGCCTGTGATTCATGGGGTCACAAAGAGTCCGACATGACTGAGCGACTGAGCTGAACTGAGTCACCATAAGAGGTAAGCCTGTCTCAGAGCAAGGACCACAGGAGTTCAGAGGAGAGGTTGAAAGTGCTGAGTACCTGCTCCAGCTCTGTCTGAGGGCAACCCTGTTCTGGACTTTCCTACCCTGTGAGATGTTACATTCCTTTTTTACTTAAAACTCAGTGGACTTCTGCCTGGCAACTACAAGAGTGGATGTTTGTACCTTACTTGTGGACCTTCTGTTCCACAACTGGAGAGCATTTGACCTCCCCAACTAGTCTGGGGTTCCTCTGAATCCTTTCCGTGTCTCTCTGACAAGTCTTGGCTCATAGTGGCTCCTCCATGAGTTTTTAAAGAATGAACACATGAAATAGCTGATTCATTTAGGCCGTTTATGCCATTGTCATTTAAGAGGCACCCGTTAGACAAAATTGAAACTAATCCGTTCTGTGTTTAGTTACGGTATCTTCAAGGATACCTTAAACTCCCACTTCACCACCCTGCTTTACCCTACATACAAACTCTGATGTGCCATTCAAACATCCTCAGAGCTGAAAGCAGTGGTGAGTAAGGCCTGGAGTGACAAAGCCTGCAGGAGTTTCTGGATGATTGAGAAGCAGCTGTGAGAGTGAGAGGGTCTCAGGGGGTGGGAAGTGCTCTTGGGAGAAGCTATCAGGAAAGTCTTGGGGGTTTCTGGACAGCAGTAAATGAAGAGGAGAGATCTAAGGGTGGGGGTCCATAGTCTAGATACTCACAGGTAGGAAGCTAAGGTTACCTCTGAAGTATCCAGGGCAAGAAGGAGGGAACTTGTTTCCAAGATTCTGCGTAATGCTATATGCATCATGGGAACTTGTTAAACTTGGAAACTTAAGAGTTACCTGAAAAGAAACAATGTCTTACAATTTTATTTTTAAAATTCATTTAAACTACTTTAAAAGGTACAGTTCAGTGGCATTAAGTACATTCACATTATTGGACAACCATCACCGTCATCCATCTCTAGAACTTTTCCATGAATGTGTAAGAGTTTCTAAATGAAACAATTAAACATGAACTCCTCATCCCTTCCTACCCCTAGTCCCTGGCAACAACTGTTCTAACTTTCTGTCTCCACGAATCAGGTATCATACACTATTGGTTCATCATATTAGTGTTTTAAAACAGGTTTTAAAATAGTAAGAGAGAAAAAATTGCAGTCAAACCTAGGAGTTACACTATGAGGAGACTGTCTCAAAGCTAATGCTACTTTTGATTTTGCTGCAAATGTCCTTCTACACTTAGATATGTGTTTTACACATCCATGAAGATATCCAAACAATGCATACACAATGCACGTGGGTTCTCCAAACACACACACTCTCATTGCTCCTAAATTTCTTCTCACCAGAACCTGTATCCTTCTGGCTGAATCCCAAGACTGTGGGCAGCTGTTGGATAGCCAGCTCTCTACCACAGGGGTGCTCAGTGGACACACGTTAGAATCAACTGGGGGAGTTTTTAAAAAATACTCACTCCAGAGCCCCATCCACAAATGAGTCAGCAGCTCTGGGCAGGGTGTTTTAATATTCTGGGGGGAAAAATATCCCTGCATGAGTCTAATATGATCCCTTATTCCAGACAATCCTCAGAGGGGTTAGCACCGGACTCATGTGGAATATGATCCTCTGTGGGGTCTGAATTAGCATCTTTCTTCAGAACATCAGCTTCCCAAGCCTCTCAACTTTCTGGGCACCTTTAACCCGGGCCTGCTCCCATTTTTTCCCATGTGGAAACTGGGAGCATGTCCTAGAGCTCAGGGAAGGTGGGGGGTTGCTGTCAAGAGAGTCATTCCTTGGCCCTCAAAGATCTTTCCGCTGAGAGAGGCCTGGTGGGTACAGACTCAGGTCACCCTGCCAGTATGTCAGAGCCTGTGAACTCCAACCATGAAGCTGAGAAGAAAGACACAGCTTTTACCTGTGGGAGAGCAGAACTTTTGTAAACTAGAGCAAAAATTACTCAGAAAACAATTTCTCTTGTGCTTGGGGACCTGGTTATTTAAAGGGACATTCCTCACAGTCTTCCCTGTAGCTCACACAGTAAAGAATCTGCTTGCAATGCAGGAGACTGGGTTCGATCCCTGGGTCAGGAAGATCCCCTGGAGAAGGAAATGGCAGTCCACCCCAGTATTCTTGCCTGGAGAATCCCATGGACAGAGGAGCTTGGCGGGCTACAGTCCATGGGATTGCAAAGAGTTGGACACGACTGAGTGACTACTACTTCCTGACAGTGTTAAAGACAAAGAATATTTTTCATAACACAATTACTTCCCATTTTATTGGTTTTCTACTTGTACCTCGAGCATGGTACAGGCCCCTTTCGACATGTCAAAAGGACTGTATGCTACCACAGTCATGTGTCAGCCTTCTGGGCCCTTTGGACAAGGAGGGCGGCATCCTGACATGGTAGATAATTCTAAAGGGGAAGGGACTGTCCTGGAATCCAAGGGTAATAATGCCCACGGCTAGGGCACAAGTCACACTTGGGGCCTCCCCAAGTTATTTGTCTCCCACAGCCCTTGGTGTTTGGGGACAGAAATCAAAGCCCACCCCTACCCCCGACCTTTTTACACATGATCCTCATCCTGGGAGTGTGCGGTGGGACAGGAAGAGGAGTGTAAGTCCGGCTATGGAAACAAGGGCTCCTCTGATGGGGAGAAAGCGTTCTCATTCTTTCCATTGCAACAGCTGGGCTGAGGAGTAAGTCCCGGAGTTGGAAAGCTACCCTGGAAGGGGAGGAGGGCAGGCACCAGGGAGGTGGGAATAAAAATAGCACCTGTGTGCGCGCAGCATTTTAGTTTCTTGAATCAAGCACAGGACTGGGAGGAAACAGAACGTATTTTTAGTAACCGAAGTTAAACTGAGACTTTCTGGCTCTTGGCCGAGAGAAGATCCCAGAGGTGGAATTTCCGGGGGTCTGCTGCGGCCTTGGTTGGCGGCGGACACAAAGAACCGGGGAAAGGTCCCCTGAGGGGCAAGAGGGGAGAGGCCCCTGGGGGGCTCCCTGCCGAGTGAAGGCCTCTGTGGGGGGCTCTCAGACCGCCTTCCTGGGGCCTCTGAAGGGGAGGCCTTCCCTGGAGTAAGCAGGCCGCGCGGCTCGGCGCTGGATCCCTGCCTGGCGTCCCGGTTCCGGCTGAGCCGGAAGTCGGTCCTGAGGTAAGGCTTCCTCGGGGTGTGAGGGCTTCCTCGGGGTGTGAGGGCTTCCTCGGGGTGTGAGGGCTTCCCCGGTTGCTCCGCGTCCTCCCAGCTCAGTATCAGTGACCCTTCATTGGAAGGGCCCGTGTGTTCTCCAGGAAGGCCTTTCAGGAAGTGGAAGCCGAGAAAGAAACAGGCAAGGAGAAGCTCTGTGGGAGGCAAGGTCTGTGAGGGATGGAAGAAAGGAGGGTAAGGGGAGCCCGGGCCGTGAGGAAGGGTGCTGGGTGTTGAAGGAGCCAAGCAGGGCAGGAGGACCTTTAAGAGGAGCCTCAGGCCCGCCGTGCAGCTCTGAGAGCCAGGGGCCAAGCCCATGCCGAACTCGAAGGACAGACTGTTGCCCAAGTTGGGCAGAAGCCTCTGATCTCAGAACCCCTGCTCCGCCAGGCTGCTGACTGGAAATGTGATCCTGAAGGTGGAAGTGGCGATCCTTCAGCTCCTGCCGTGAGGGTCCTCTTGAGGGAACATCTGAGCCTACCCTGCCCCCCACCCCATCCCATGACCGTCATAGTTCAGTTCAGTTTAGTTCAGTCACTCAGTCATGTCTGACTCTTTGCAACCCCATGAATCACAGCACGCCAGGCCTCCCTGTCCATCACCAACTCCCAGAGTTCACTCATAAAACTCATGTCCATCGAGTCAGTCATAGTTAGGTTGCTGTATTGTCCTTTTGCTTATCGGTAGGTCAGATATTTGTTGACCCTTCACCATGGCTAGTAGTAAAGAATCCTCCTGCCCATGTAGGAGACTCAGATTCAGTCTCTGAGTCGGAAAGATCTCCTGGAGCAATGAAATGGAATGAAATCTACTCCAGTATTCTTACCTGGAAAATCCCATAGATGGAGGAGCCTGGGGTCCTACAGTCCATGGGGTCACAAAAAGTCGGGCACGATTTCGAGACTAAAAAAGCTGTAACCACATCATGACCTGATATTGAGCTAGTCACTTGGAACACAAATCACATTAGCTAGTAATTTTACAGCATTTATCATGTGCCCCATACTATTCTAAATGCCTTACAAAATATCGTCATTGAGCCCTTACAACAGTATGAGGGAGATACAATTATTATGTCTGTTGTACAGATCAGAAACTGCAATAGAGAAAGGTGAAGTACGGAACTTGCTCAAGGTCACATACCAGGTAAACAACCCCAGAAGTCTTAACTCTGAAGTCCATGCCCCAAACTACCATATTTTATTTAATCTAAGGAACTAGCTCTTGTGAGATGCATTGTTATTTCAAGTGACACTAAGAAAGAAAAAGAAAATGAAGTCGCTCAGTCATGGCCGACTCTTTGCGACCCCATGGACTGTAGCCTACCAGGGTCCTCTGTCCATGGGATTCTCCAGGCAAGAATACTGGAGTGGGTAGCCATTTGCTTCTCCAGGGGATCTTCCCAACCCAGGGATCGAACCCAGGTCTCCCGAATTGCAGGCAGATGCTTTACCATTTGAGCCACCAGAGAAGAAAGAAAAAAGCACTGCAAATCAACTTTGCCCTGTCATTATTAGTAAGAAGCATCCTCAGCTTCAGAGAGGTTAAAATGTGAAAAAGAAAGAAAGTCTTGAATTGATCGTTGTTACAAAGAGGTATGTCTCTGTTCTAAGGCACAATTGCACAAGGGAGACAACTTAATGATCGTCGTGCAATAAGCTGAGCGTCAGGTCACACCAAGGTGGAGCACACACGTACTGCTTCGGTGGCAGAAAGGGGTGACCTTCACTTCTATATGAGGGTCTGGGAACCCATCGCAGAAGTGGCGCCCAGCTCTGCCTTAGGGTTTCTCCAAATAGAGAAGAGAAGGATAGAACTGGGAAAGCTGGGATATTTTAAGGGCCATGGTTGCTAATACAAATGCTAATATTAATTAGCAGTTGCTAACAAAGTTATGACCAACCTAGATAACATATTAAAAAGCAGAGACATTACTTTGCCAACCAAGGTCCATCTAGTCAAGGCTATGGTTTTTCCCGTGGTCATGTATGGATGTGAGAGTTGGTCTGTGAAGAAAGCTGATCTCGGAAGAATTGATTCTTTTGAACTGTGGTGCTGGAGAAAACTCTTGAGAGTCCCTTGGACTGCAAGGAGATCCAACCAGTCCATTCTAAAGGAGATCAGTCCTGGGTGTTCATTGGAAGGACTGATGCTAAAGCTGAAACTGCAATACTTTGGCCACCTCATGCGACGAGTTGACTCACTGGAAAAGACTCTGATGCTGGGAGGGATTGGGGGCAGGAGGAGAAGGGGACGACAGAGAATGAGATGGCTGGATGGCATCACCGACTCTGTGGACATGAGTTTGAGTGAACTCCGGGAGTTGGTGATGGACAGGGAGGCCTGGCGTGCTGTGACTCATGGGGTCGCAAAGAGTCAGACACAACTGAGCAACTGAACTGAACTGAAGTGACCAATAGCTAATTGTTCAGTCTTCACCACATGTCAGGCACCATGTTTAGGGCTTTCCATGCATAATCCCATTTAATCTTCACAGAAGCCCTTTGAGAAAGCACCCTAATGAGGAAGATTCCGGAGGCTTAGGAAGTGAACAGATTCATCTCGTACAGCACAACTAATAGGTAATGTACCAGGATAAGGATCTCTGGCAGCCCCACTCCCAACTCTCAGATTTTAACTACACTGCAGAGCCCCCTCTAGGAAGCAGGTTAGTCTTGTAACAATGTACTGTACAACTGAAATTTGCTGAGAGAGTAGAATTTCAGTGTTCTCTCTCACACACAAAAGGTAAATATGTGAGGTGACAGCTGTGTTGATTTAACTAGTTCAATGGGAGGAATTCTTTCATAACACGTACATATATCAACTCATCACATTGTATACTTTTAAGTCTCTTGCTATGTTATTTGTCCATTGCTATCTCTCTCAATAAAATGGAAAAAAAAAAAAAAGAATTGGTGATGAGACCTGCTCACCAAGATCACTGTCATCCACTGAGCTCTCCATTTCCTGGTAAAAGCACGTGTGAGGGCTAAGCATTGTCCGACCCAAGGGTAGAAGAGAGACCTTTGATAGACCAAAGGCCTGACTCTGAAGTTGGGCAGAGGATGAGTGATGGGCGTGAGGTTCTGAAAGTGTTGGTGCAAGATTGGGGCCACTCAGTCATTTCAATGAGCAAGTCTTTGCTGAAAGCTCATCTCAGGCAAAGATCTGTGTTGGGCATCCAGAGGACTTTTGAATGAAGTCATGGACTGAGCATCAAATGTTGCATGAATATACAACCTTGAATTCCTCTGCAGGCCTCTCTTATCCAACCCCTACCCTCTCTGACCTCATCTCCTGCCTCCTCCCTCTTACTCACCATGGGTTAGTCACACCGACCATCTGGCACTTCCTTGAGGGGGCAAATTCCTTCCCCTTCTGTTCCTTTACATGTGCCTCTGCCTGGAAGATTCTCCTACCTCTAATGCCCTTTCTTGTGTCCGCTCTTTTCTCTTGCTTTAGGTCTCAGTGTAAATTTGGTCTCTTGGAGGAGGCTGTCCTGCCTGTTATTTTTCCACTTGTTAATTTTCTTCCTAGCACTTTCATAGTGTATATTATGTCCTTTATTAGTTTGCGTCTTTAGGGGCAGAAACCTTGTTTGCTGTTGTGTCCCATCACTGAGCACGGTGCTGGCATGTAGGAGAGGCTCTGTATTTGAATAAGTGAATAGCTTAACTGAGAATCTACGTATGGAGCTGAGATGTACATCGATGGCAGAGAAGAGTTAGCTGCTGAACTTTCAATGAATGGAGAGTTCGATGTGGGCAGAAAATGTCAAGGAGGCCCAAGCACTGAACAGGGTGGGCAGAATCCACAGACTTAGGGATGGCCCTGGAGAAGAACCAGCTTGGAGAGAAAATCCAGTCTGTGGGAGAACACAAAAATAGTTTTCTCTTCCCTACAGGTTTGAAGCACCTTCAGTTTCAGTACCTGCAATCCATCTAGCTTTACTTACCTCATGAGCTCTCCTCCTACTTACTGGAACACGAGCAAAGGCCACGGTGTCCAGGTGTCCAGGCTTCTTTTCCCAGAGTGCTCTGGTGGACTCCCTTGGGGGACCAAACACAACACTGAGATTGAACTCACTTATGGCTTCTCAGCCCAGGAATGAGGATGTTTGGGGGAAAACCAGCATGGATACTGCCTTCCCTCACAAAAAGTGACCCCCGAAGTCCATGGCTCAGAGGATAAAGAATCAGCCTGCAAGGCAGGAGACCTGGGTTCAATCCCTGAGTGGGGAGATGCCCTGGAGAAGGAAATGGCTACCCACTCCAGTATTCTTGCCTGGGAAATTCCATGGACAGAGGAACCTGGTGGGCTACAATCCATGGAATCGCAAGAGTTGGACACGACTGAGTGACTAACACACAAAGTGCAGAGAGGACCTCAAATGGTCATATTTTAGAATCCCTTCAAGGAATATAGACACAGAGATGTAATTCATCAGTTATAGTGTCTCTAGTCAGCTATTCTCCCCCACCCCCCCATTGAGGTCTAATAGAACACATTATTTGATCCACTTGCTTAAGAGTTGTACTTGCACAACTTTGAATTTCATGAATTTCCACACTGTACATTTTGCAGGTTAAGACTTGTTTCCTTTTTATACATGTTCTGCCTTATTCATCTTACATGTCTAGAAGGTGGTCTGTAGAGCATCAAGTCTTACTTTATTTATTCATGTGTTCACTTCCCCTCACCCCACCCCTATCCAGTACACACTCTGCACAACTTGAGGACAGGAGACCAGGTCTTATTATCATTGTAACTCTGCTGCCAGCAAAGAATCTTTAATAAAACAGTTTCTTGGTAAGTGTTGAAATAAACCGAAGCATTTTAAGACCTTCCAGAAGTTCAGTTCTCGTTTTTAGCAAAGTTGCCTCAATTCACCTGAGCCCAAGGTTGTTTGCCCATTAACTGTATAAACTAAAATCTGTGTCCTCCTTGTCAAAGACTATTAAAGGGCAGAAATCTCATTTTAGCTTCAACTGGTCTGTGACTTAATTTGGGAAGCCTTGCCTTACCCATGATTAGACATTATTGAACAAGAATAGAGAAAAATGAAAGTTTAAAATAACTTTCTGCTATAGTGAAATAACAATTTAGAACTCTAAGCAAAACTCTTTGCCACGAACCTCAACCCAAGAATCCAGCTATTTCAGAATTTGTAGGGATTTAATTGCCACATTTCTGCCAAGGACAATACCGTGCAATGGAGCTAGGAATGAAGTCATTTGGGCATGTGTTTTCTGGAACTGTGCCCCAAATAGTTTTCTTCTTGACATATGCCCAGCTCTTTAATACAGCTTGGCATTAGTAATGCTCATAGTTTCTTTATAAAATCATGTTTAAAATATAAAGGAAGCATGGAAAGATGCTCAGAGTAAGGGAAAGGAAAGAAAAATAAGGAGGAAAGCATTCGTTGAGGATGAGGGAACACTCAACAAGAGTGCATCATGAAAACTGCTCTGTCAATGAGAACCTTATCCAAAGAGTCAGCCCAATGATTGACTTGACATTTGCCCCCTGAATTAGGGCACTGAATTTAGCTAAGGATTACCTTTAATTCATTCATCATTCACTTACTCCGTAAAGGACTATTACTTTTTTCATTCCTCAGAAGCAGGCAGAAGCAGTGATAACAACCCTATACCTTTGTCATGCAGTTTCCTTTCTGTCAGTTGTTTCACTCCAATTGTGTCAAGTCTTCAGAAGGAATTTTGGATGTTCCCTGATTCCAGATTCAAGGACTCTTCCACCAAAAGGTTATTGAGTAAATGTTTACAGTAATCTTTGCCCACCTTGGACTGTTCCTATCTTTGGTATTTCACCACAATCAGAGCCTAAGATCATTTGGCAAACATTTTAAGGAAATAAAAGGTATGAAAATCCCTTTATTGAGGTCAGAACTATGGAATTACAGAGAGACTTGGTAGACTCCCCAGCAGCCGAGAACTGTCAGCTAGAGAGTGATGCAGAAATTCATAAACCATATTAAAAGTTTTGGTGCCCTGGAAAAAGCTCTGAAATGTTCCAATCATTAAATTACTCAATTGAAATCACTTTCAGATGAGCAAATGCAGAACAAACCCAAGCTTTTAAACACCATCATATGTTCCAAAAGTAAAATGGAAAGCAATAAAGCAGAGTGGTCTGTTCTTACTCCCACCTGCTTATGCAGGTGATTTCAGATTTAATACAAAGACATCTCCAGTATGTCTGCCCTCAGAGCCAAATATGTGAAAATAATAAGCTTGGACCACTGACTCAAAGGAGTTTAATCTTTAAATGGTTCTGCCAATTAGAGTGGTTGATGTCAGGACACTTAATATGTGGTAGATTTCAGTAATGTTCATTTCAGTGATACACAAACACACAGATAAATAATATCTGTGGAGAGAATAAGGTGGAAACTCTTGGCAGAGTAAGTAACCCTATGAAAGAATAAAAACAGAGCCCCCAAAATAAGACAAAAACTTGCAGACTAAAGTGCTCACAAAAGTCAGAGAAGAAAATCATAAAAAGGAGTAAGTGGTTGACAAGCTCAACTGTAGTGAGGGGCCTTGGACTGATCAGTGTCAAGCAAATTTAATAACAACCTGGTGATCTGGAAGATGATAGTTGCAATTTGCACGCAACATCAATTAAGTAGACATTGCCTCCAACTCCCTGTGCATTCCCTGGTATTATCCCCTTACCAAGAGTGGGGAGGGGATTTAGTGACACAATACTAGTGAACAGACTCTGGAGGAAGTGATGGGTGTCACTTCTGATATTAGGTAAGAGAAAGACTGTGGTTTCTCTCTTGGGCTGCCCTCTCATTCTCTCTCTGAGTTGCTTGCTCTGGGGAAGCCAGCTGCTGCCCTGGAGCTGTCCTAAGGAGACAGTCATGTGACAGAAAGCCTCCTGTTTCTGGGCGATAGCCAGGGTGAGCCCGAGGCCTGCCAGCAGCCATGGGCATCCAAGCGCATTCCTGCAGTCATTTACTGTGTTAGGAATATGTGCTAATAGACATGGATCGCTGTCATTTATCTCAAGTACGACTGTGCTATTAATATTACTGAAAATCACGTTGTAGCCATTCCCTAACCTAACAGCAAAGAGTGATGGCCCTGTGGGCTTAAGGATAAAGGGGGAAGATAGCCTTCCTCAACGACCAAACAAAGAAGACAGATGTCCTCACGCATTCAATTTACTCTTTAGTCTCCTAATTCATGGTTTCACTTACCATTTCAAGGTCTGTTTAGAAAATTCCAATCTGTTTTGACTAGATAGACAAAAATAGATGACTAAGAGCCAAAACAAAATATTTCAGAAACTGTGATCTTTTAAAATAGGATTTGTTTTTAAGTCACTTTCTTTTTTGAAAAAAGATAACAGGAAGGAAAACAGTTTAACAGGACTGATTAACACAGCCATTTGGATGTGGTTATTTTGATTTAGGAAGTTTTTTGGTGTAACTGCTTTGATCCCAGTATTCTGATGAAAATGAAAAATGCTGTTTATTTTTAAAAATTTCCAAGTGATATGCCCAGTAAATTAGTGGATCCTGATCATCCCTCACCCTGGATCACTCTGATCTTAATTTCCAGGTAGTAGTTGATGATGAGTTGAAACTTAGGGGTTGGGTAAGGATGACAATTTCAGAGTACTGCAGAATGATATTTAAAATGTAAAATTTTAGTGGCACAATTTTGGGGGGATATTCAAATAATCTGATTATCAATATGGCCATTTCAAATTGTTAAGTACTTGGAGGTATATTGTTTTTACTAATTATCTCTTTGCTTATGTGACCCTACTCAAAATATATAATATCCACTAATATAACTTATGTAAATGTTTTCCAGATTTAAATGTAGATGGATAGCAGTTACGTGAAATGCTCTCTGGAATGCACTATAATGTAATGGTTAAGAATACAAGATAATATACTCTATAATATAGTATATAATACTATATACTATATTAATACTCTATAATATAATATATAATATTAGTATAAGTCACTCTGTAATATAGTGGTTAAGAATAAAAGATAATATAATCCTATATTATACTAGTAGTATTGTTATCAGAAATACATATGTTTTAAGTTGAATCTGGGAGGGCAATTCCATTGATAACATCATAAGCTGATAAAATATAGATGAGAATTATTAAGATGTCCCTGGTGGTCCAGTGGTTAAGACTCTTTGCTTCCAGTCGGGGAGGGGGGGCATGGTTTTGTTCCCTGGTTGGGGAGCTAAGATCCTACAGGCTCACATGCCATGTGATGGGGCCAGAAAAAAAAAATTATGTAAAGCTGTTAATATTAGGAATTCCCAAACATGGCTGCCTATCAAGAACCATCGAGAAAGATTTCACCTTCCTGTGAAGATTAAGAAGAAAAATTTCACTCTTTCTGTGAAGAGTAAGGAGGTTTGGATTTAACTTCAGACCATAAACAACTAGAAAACAGGGTAAAATAGATGAAACAGTCATTTTCATACATTGGACAATAGGCAGCACATTGATTCTTGAGAGAAGGAAAAGAGATAAGGTGAGCCCTGTGAATCCTGTGAATCCCCAACCTTCTGCCCACAGGCAATTTATGGATCAGTGATATGGCAGGAGGGAATCCAGAGACTTGCTGAGTTAAAGAGATAGAGACAAAGTTTAGGGGAGACTGAGGTGGCTGAACTTGTGGGACAGAGTTCCAGAAAGGAGGGAGTAATACAGAAAAAGAACTTACTTGTGTAGGGATTCCTTTGCATCTTTACTGAGTACTATGCTGTATAAAGTGTGAAATTCCACAAGCCTGGGTACAGAATGACCAGAGTTATAAACTGAATAATTCCCAAAGCTCACACAGGGAGGGAAAAATTTGAAATCTAGTTATTCAGTCTGATGAATCCTTTACATCATCTACAACATTCAGTAGAGGGCCCAGAAGAATTACATCATAGTGATAGGACTCTATTATTTTGGAGTGAATAATACTCTAGACTACCCTAGCTTCCCTGCTGGCTCAGCAGTAAAGAATCTGCCTGCAGTGCAGGAGATGCGATAGACATGGGTTTGATCCATGGGTCAGCAAGATCCCCTGGAGTTGGACACAGCAGAATACACACACACACACAGTTATATTAGAAAAGATGGCCAAAATCAATGGTCTAAAATCTCACCTTAAAAAACAAGGTGAAGAAGAGTAGGTTAAACCCAAAGTAAACAGAAAAAGGAAATAATAAAAAGCCAAAAACAATAAATTAAAAAATGGGGAAAAAAAGTAGCTGAAATCGGTTCATGTAAAAGCTGATTCTTTGAAACGCTCATTGAAACTGATGAACATTTAGCTAGACTGGTCAAAAAGAGAGAGACACACACACAGAGACACAGAGAGAAGACACATTCCCAATATCAGAAATGAAAGAAGAAATATCACTATAGATCCTAAAATGAGGTTATGGACAACTTTATACCAACAAATTTAAAAATTTAGACAAAATGGATAGATTCTTGAAAGATTCAAATTATCAAAACTGACTCAGGAATGAATATCTGATTCTTATGGAGTCAACCTAGCCCTGATTCACTGAATATTATTGAAAACCATTGGTTTTGATCAGATTTTATCTAAATAATATTATCAGTGGATCGAAATTATAGAAGATTTGAGCAGGATTGTTGGTTTTTGTTGTTTTAGTCACTAGATCATGTCCTACTTTTTGCGAGTAGTACTGTAGCCTACCAGGTTCCTCTGTCCATGGGATTTTCCAGGCAGTAATACTGAAGTGAGTTGCCATTTCCTTCTCCAGGGGATCTTCCTGACCATGTTTCCTGAGTCTCTTGCATTGGCAGACAGATTCTTTACCTCTGAGCCAACAAGGAAAGCCAGGATTCAGTTCAGTTCAGTAAAGCCAGGATTCAGTTCAGTTCAGTTCAGTCACTCAGTCGTGTCTGACTCTTTGCAACCTCATGAATTGCAGCACGCCAGGCCTCGCTGTCCATCACCAACTCCCAGAGTCCACTCAAGCTCATGTCCATCGAGTCGGTGATGCCATCTAGCCATCTCATTCTCTGTTGTCCCCTTCTCCTCCTGCCCCAATCCCTCCCAGCATCAGGGTCTTTTCCAGTGAGTCAACTCTTCTCGTGAGATGGCCAAAGTATTGGAGTTTCAGCTTTAGCATCAGTCCTTCCAATGAATACCCAGGACCTGGTGTCCAAATAAAGCCAAAACCATTAAACAATAAAATATGCAACTACAATTGAAGGTTGCACCACCAAACCCATCTCCAAATAGTTTTTCATCGAGTTGCTGAATGATTTGAGTCAATTTTCTAGGAGTTTTACAAACCTAGCCTTCAAGATTTAGATGTGAAGACACCGTGGGTTGGCTTACTTGACAGCTATTCCCAATCCCCTTCTCTCTTGCATATTTTCCAAGCCTTCTTTGCAGCTAGATACAGGTGGCCAAATGCACCAACCTGGCAAGAATTATAAGCAGATATTTGCTAAAGAGTGGGGGAAGCACCTTGATAAAAGGTGGAAAAAGTTCAGCAGCTCTCTTGCAAATGAGAAAATGGCAGGGACAGTAGTCCTAACATCTTTTAGCTGTTGAATTGGTAATGGAGATAATGGGCTTCTTATGGATTTCTTATTATTGGTATGTAAGAAAAAAAAATCCCTATTTATTTGAACAGTAGATATTGAGCTTTCATTTACTAGAACTGAGCAGTCTTAACAGAAGACTTGCTGTTACTGTTTAGTTGCTAAGTTGTGTCCAACTCTTTTGCGACCTGATAGACTGTAGCCCACCAGGCTCCTCTGACCATGGAATTCCCCAGGCAAGAATACTGGAGTGGATTGCCGTTTTCTTCTACCGGGGGATCTTGCTGACACATGGATCAAATCCATGTCTATCGCATCTCCTGCATCAGCAGGCAGATTCTTTACTGCTGGGCCACCAAGGAAGCCCACGAGAAGACTAGGGCATATTTATATACCCCCATAACCGAGGAAACGACAAAGACAAAAAGGGAGCTGTCGTTCAACTCTTCCCTTGATTGGCTGTAAAATCTTAGAACCATTCCTTAGCATCAGTGAGCCTGAGTTTTGACACCAGTAGATTAACAGCAACAATAATAGCTATGTAGTAAAAACAGTGCTGAGGGAAGAAATAAACAAGAGGCTTCAGAATCCCTTTTGGCCACTGGAAAGACACTATGCCAGTACAGGAAGTTTCTACACATCAGAATGGCTAAATCAAGACTGAGATTCTCCATGTGGCATAATGAAACTTCGTTAAGCATCAGTTTTAGCACGAATATGAAGAGTCTTGAGGGTTTTTTAGAAGTACATATGCTAAGAAGGCGTCAGCTCTTAACAGGATCGGGAAGAGTAAATGAAGTACATTCAGTGTTTCCCCAACAGAAGCCTGTGACAATATTTCATATGAAGGAATCTTTGCCTCTATGATTCACTGCAAATCCCATGACCCATGTTTCTTCTTACATGAAAAACCACCAAGGTTCCCCCCAGAATAACTCCCTGTTTAGCAGATATTTGTGGTTAAGGTTCAGAGAAGATTTTTTTCCCATAAATGGCTTGTGCTCTGTCCACTTGGAGGAAAGTAGTTCAGTTCAGTTCAGTCGCTCAGTCGTGTCCGACTCTTTGCGACCCCATGAATCACAGCACGCCAGGCCTCCCTGCCCAACACCAACTCCCGGAGTTCACTCAAACTCATGTCCATCAAGTTGGTGATGCCATCCAGGCATCTCATTCTCTGTCGTCCCCTTCTCCTCCCGCCCCCAATCCCTCCCAGCATCAGATTCTTTTCCAGTGAGTCAACTCGTTGCATGAGGTGGCCAAAGTATTGGAGTTTCAGCTTTAGCATCAGTCCTTCCAATGAACACCCAGGACTGGTCTCCTTTAGAATGGACTGGTTGGATCTCCTTGCAGTCCAAGGGACTCTCAAGAGTCTTCTCCAGCACCACAGTTCAAAAGCATCAATTCTTTGGCGATCAGCTTTCTTCACAGTCCAACTTTCACATCCATACATGACCACTGGAAAAACCATAGCCTTGACTAGACGGACCTTTGTTGGCAAAGTAATGTCTCTGCTTTTTAATATGCTATCTAGGTTGGTCATAACTTTCCTTCTAAGGAGTAAGCGTCTTTTAATTTCATGGCTGCAATCAGCATCCACAGTGATTTTGGAGCCCAAAAAAATAAAGTCTGACACTGTTTCCACTATTTCCCCATCTATTCCCCATGAAGGGATGGGACCAGATGCCATGATCTTTGTTTTCTGAATGTTGAGCTTCAAGCCAACCTTTTCACTCTCCTCTTTCACTTTCATCAAGAGGCTTTTTAGTTCCTCTTCACTTTCTGCCATAAGGGTTGTGTCATCCGCATATCTGAGGTTATTGATATTTCTCCTGGCAATCTTGATTCCAGCTTGTGCTTCTTCCAGCCCAGCGTTCCTCATGATGTACTCTGCATATAAGTTAAATAAGCAGGGTGACAATATACAACCTTGACGTACACCTTTTCCTATTTGGAACCAGTCTGTTGTTCCATGTTGTTCCACTTTTCCATGGCGGAAAGTAGAGCTCACAGAATTTCAAAAGGCTGCTAGTGCCCAAGGAAATCCATGCAAAC
This sequence comes from Moschus berezovskii, assembly GCF_049115385.1. Classification (NCBI taxonomy): domain Eukaryota; kingdom Metazoa; phylum Chordata; class Mammalia; order Artiodactyla; family Moschidae; genus Moschus; species Moschus berezovskii. Next base: position 11,624,964 of record NC_142475.1, on the reverse strand, counting down.
TACCTGGGCATGTAAGCAAATGGAGCAAGAAAGTCATGCGCAACTTCCAGGTGACAAGGAAGGGCAGTGAGACTGGAATCCACACAATCGCGGTGCCTTACCTTTCTTTCTTATAAATAAAGCATGGAGCTTTATTTGCTCACCAGTCTAATTGCTTTTTGGCTTCCCATGTGGCAAGTGGTAAAGAATCCACCTGCCGACACAAGAGATGCGGGTTCAATCCCTGGGTCTGGAAGATCCCCTGGAGTAGGAAATGGCAACCCACTCAAGTATTCTTGCCTGGAAAATCCCATGGACAGAGGAGCCTGGGGGGCTGCAGTCTCCATGGGGTTGCGAAGAGTCTAACACAATGGAGCATGCACCAACTGGTTTCTTATATAAAAAAGGCTCTGGTATCATCCAACTCTACCACTTACCACCTGGTTGTGTTGACACTGGGGGGAAAAAAACAAGTTGTGTCTCAGTTTTGTCATATGTAAAATAAGGATGATAATACCTCCTCCATAATAATAATGGGCTTCCCTGGTGGCTCAGTGGTAAAGAATCTGCCTGACAATGTATGAGACACAGGTTCAATCCCTACATCTGGAAAATCCCCCAGAGAAAGAAATGACAACCTGCTCCTTTATTCTTGCTTGGGAAATCCCATAGACAGAGGAGCCTGGCTGACTACTGTCCATGGGGTTGCACAAGATTCGGACACTGCTTAGCAACTAAACAACAGTAAGCAACTTTAATAATAATAAATGTATTGAGATTTACTTCATACGGAACACTACTGTAAGCTTATTAAGTATGTTAAACTCCTGCAACCGTCACAACTCCACTCCATGGTGTGGACTCTACTATCATGATTGCATTTTAAGCTGAAAAAAGTTGAAGAAAGGGTAAGAACCTTCCTGAGGTCACATAGCTAGTAAGAGACAGAGATTAGATAGAGGGTGACCATCAGGATTAAATGCAATAATGTATGCATGTAAAGCCCTGCCTGGCACATGGCACATATGTGCCACTATAAATACTAGCTGTTATTTCTAGGTCATGTTTTGCCCGTAATGTCACCTTAGAAACAAGTATAGGAGTCTATTGCACGTTATGAGTAGGGAATGTAACATAAATAAAAGCACTGAACCTTTTTACTGAAATCCAATTTTGTAGGATAGGAACATGCTGGGTAAGGCAGTTCTAATTGTTTTCTAGGGAGTCTTTCCGGAGAAGCAGCCAGCACAAACCAGTCACAGAGACATTGTCAATGGTGAACTAAAGTCAACCTTAGGAGAGAAACAAATGCTGAGTTCTCACAATGGCAGGGGAGTTATAAGAGAATATAAAGGGATAAACCTGTAACAGACATAGTCCCACTCCTTTCTAAAATAATCTAGAGTCACCTAATCCTTCTGTTTTTCTATTTCATAATAAAAGAGTCATTGGCTATCTATCTGCTCCTCAGATAAACCCATTCTATTAATATGAACTCTTAGAACATTTTTTCCATTCCCTGAGATACACTTAATTCTAATCCACTTTTGATTTCATCTTTAGCCAAGCTGATTTTATGCATCTTTACTTGTATTGCCTCCAATTCTGTTTAAAACTATTCACTGAGCTCCTATTTTCTCCAGGATTTTTCCTGCAATCAAAAAGATTTATTCTTTAATGAACTTCCATGGAAATACTTTTAAGGGTTCTTTCTCTTTCTTTTTTACAACTCTCCAACACAACTTTCTGTTCTGACATTTGTTAGAAATGAGAACTTTGTGGACTGTCTTGTGATTTGTGATATTCTCAGAAAGATGATTCTTTCTTTTCCCAGAGGTCTCCCCTGAGGCTAAATAAATATTTCTCCAAAGAACACATACAAATGGCCAAAAAGTACATGAAAAAGATGCTTAACATCATTAATTATTAAAGAAAAGAAAAGAAAAACTACAATGAAGTAGCACTTGACACCAGTCAGAATGGTCACCATCAAAACAATCTATAAACAATAAGTTCTGGAGAGGCAGTGGAGAAAAGGGAATCCTCTTGCACTTTTGGTGGGAATGTAAATTGACATAGTCAGTATGGTGATTCCTTTAAAAAACTGGGAAAAAAGCCATCATATGACCCAACAGTCCTGCTACTGGGCATGCACCCTGAGGAAACCGTAATTAAGAGACGCATGTACCCCAGTGTTCACTGCAGCACTATTTACAACAGCTAGGACATGGAAGCAACCTAGATGTCACACACAGGTAAATAGATAAAGAAGTTGTGGTACATATATACAATGGAATATTACTCAGCCATAAAAAGACCCCATTTGAATCAGTCCTAATGAGGTGGACCAACCTAGAGCCTATTATTGAATTAGTGAATTTGGTCAGATAGAGAAAAACAAATATTATATATTAATGCCTATATGTGGAACCTAGAAAGATGGTACTGATGAACCTATCTGCAGGGCATCGTTGGAGAGGTGGACGGAGAGGGCAGACTTGTGGACACAGTGGGGGAAGGAGAGGATGGGACGAATTGAAAGAAAAGCTTGGAAACATGTATATTACCATGTTTAGAATAGACAGCCAGTGGATGTTTTCTAAAAAAGGTGGTGCAGATACACAACGGAATATCAACCATCCATAAAAAAGAATGAAGTAAGGCCATTTGCAGGAACATAGATGGACCTCGAGATTGTCATACTGAATAAGAGAAAAGCAAACAGCATATGATGTCACTGATATGTAGAATCTAAAAAATGTACAAGTGGACTTATTTACAACACAAAAATAGAGTCACAGAGAAAATAAACTTATGGTTACCAGTGGGGGAAAGAGCTGGGGGAGGGATAAATTGGGAGATTGGCATTGACATACACAGACAACTGCATATAAAAGAGATAACTAATGAAGACCTACTGTTTAGCACAGGGAACTCCACTCAGCACTCAGTAACGGCCTATATGGGAAAAGAATCTGAAAAGAGAGTATATAACTGACTCACTCTGCTGTACACCTGCAGCTAACACAACATTGTAAATCAACAATGCTATACCAATATACCAACTACACGAATAAAAGTTAAAAAGAGACATTCATTCATTCAGTGTTCAGCACCAGTCATTTCCTGCTGCTGCTGCTGCTAAGTCACTTCAGTCGTGTCCGACTCTGTGTGACCCCATAGACGGAAGCCCACCAGGCTCCTCCATCCCTGGGATTCTCCAGGCAAGAACACTGGAGTGGGTTGCCATTTCCTTCTCCAATGTGTGAAAGTGAAAAGTGAAAGTGAAGTCGCTCAGTCGTGTCCGACCCTTAGCGACCCCACGGACTGCAGCCTGCCAGGCTCCTCCATCCATGGGATTTTCTAGGCAATAGTACTGGAGTGGCTTGCCATTGCCTTCTCCGAGTTATTTCCTAGGAGTTGGAAATACAAAGATAAATAAGATGTCGTAACTGTCTTGGACAAGATACTAAAAGTAAAGGAAAAAAGAGTAAAGGCAGAAATCAACATAACATTATAAGTCAATTATACTTCAATAAAATAAATTTTTAAAAGAGTAAAACCAGAGCTGAGATTTAAATACAGAACTCTCTGGCTCCAGCACTTGTGTTCATCTCATTGTGTTAGATACCCATTCATTGACTTACTCAGAGTCAGGTTCTGGGCGAGATGACATGGCCAGGAAGTCACCAGGGTATGCAGCAGCTGAGACTTGACCTCAGATCTTCCGTACCAGCCCAATGTTCCTCCCATGCCACTACAGTCCTTGACTGGGTACTTACCAAAATTGGGCAGATACCATGATAAACACTAGTGGTAAAGAATCTGCCTGCCAAGGCAGGAGAGTTAAGAGGCACAGGTTTGATCCCTGGGTCAGGAAGATCCCCTGGAGAAGGTCATGGCAACCCACTCCAGTATTCTTGCCTGGAGAATCCCATGGACAGACAGAGCCTAGCGGCTACAGTCCATAAGGTTGCAAAGAGTTGGACATGACTGCAGCTAGTTAGCACGCACACATGTAACATGATAAAGACTGAGTGGGGTTGGGGGTGTGGTCTCCCTTGGTTCAAAGGCACCCAACAGAATGTGCAACCCTTTCCAGGTCCACCTTCCCTCCCCACTGCTGCAAACGGACACCCACTTTGCACCTCGCCCTTTGCTTCTACTTTCTTCATGGGCTGTCTGCAAAGCACCAGGGACTTAGTGTTCAGTTCAGTTCAGTTGCTCAGTCATGTCCAACTCTTTGCGACCCCATGAATCACAGCATGCCAGGCCTCCCTGTCCATCACCAACTCCCGGAGTTCACTCAAACTCATGTCCATCGAGTTGGTGATGCCATCCAGCCATCTCATTCTCTGTCGTCCCCTTCTCCTCCCACCCCCAACCTTTCTCAGCATCAGAGTCTTTTCCAGTGAGTCAACTCTTCACATGAGGTGGCCAAAAGGATTGCTTAAATACAGATTAAATCCATTTAATTGAGCAAGTTTGTAAGGTCCATTGAAATGCAGCCATCAATAATGGAATCTCCCAGGTTTGAGGCTGAGGGGATAGCCAGGATGAATGAGATAGTGTATGCCCTCTGTGTGATTTTGGTTTAATTTGAAGGGAGGCTGATGGAGAGCAGGGGTCAGCAAACTTTTTCTGAGAAGAGTGATATAGTAAATATTTTAGGCCCTGTAAGCCATAACATCTCTGTAACAACTACTCAATTCTGCCTCTGCAGCACAAGAACAGCCATAGACAATAGTAAACAAATGGAAATGGCTATGTTCCAATAAAACTTTATTTGTAAAAACAAGCAGTGGGCCAGATTTGGCCCACCAGCCATAATTTGCTGACACATGGTTTAGAGTGAGGTCTCTGCCATGAGACTGCCCATGTTATAACCCACTACCTCCAACTGTGGGGCCTTGGTCAGTTCACTTAATCCCTCCAAGTCTTAGATTTCTTATCTCTAAGCGGGAATGGGGATAAAAGTGCTTCACGGAAATGTTCTAAAATTGAATGAGATATGGCTTACGTGGGACAATGGCCCGCTCCTGGTAAGAACTCAATAAATGTTAATTATTCCCACTAAGCCAAGAGCCCAATCAGAAACCTCTCTCTGGTGAGGACATTACAGATATAGAAGTAGAGAAAGGGGATCGTAAACCATAAAGTGTTGTAAAGGAATTCCCTTAGAAATGAAAGGCTTACACAAGGCCCTTGTGAAGAAGGGTGTGAGGATCAGAGAGATTGCTGAGACTTTTTCTGACAGTCTCTTCCCCCAACACATATGCCTGGCTTGGCTCTGCTCTCATTACATCTTGTGTGAACTTCTGTTAGGGTCATTGATGGTTCCTCTGAGGAAACCAAGAGTTAACACCTGTCCTCACTCCACAGCAAGCCTCTCCTTCTGGGATTCCAGGACCTCGAACAGGGCTGGGCTCAGTGTTACGTGGTTAGTGAATATTGTTTTTGTATACTTTTCAGTGTTTAGGATTCTATATGAGTAAAGAAACAGCTCTGCTATAACAGCTTTGAGCTCTCCAAAGCCAGTGCTGTTTTGAGGGGGTTTTGGAAGGGCCTTCGGATCATGCTGCTAACATCCTCCCTCTTCTCACGGCAGTTTCTAAGCTGGATCTTACCCAGTCTCTGAATGTCTGTTTTCTTTATTTCTAAAAGTCAAGGATGGATCCTGTAACACTTACAGAATGTTCTTGAATAACCAATTGACCCCTGAATATTCAATGAATAATCTTCTTTTACTCATAGGAATGAAAAACAAAAGAAAGTGCCAAAGCTGAACAATCCTAGCATGGCAGTTCTGCAGTGGATAATCACCTTGCCACCAGACAGAGACCCAGATAAACAAAGTGAGTGGAAGCCAGACAGCCAGCTTTCCATCGCACCCCTGGTAGGCATCCTCCAGCACCTTTCTGGCACAGCCTGGAAGGGGGTGCCAAATGAGGACATGGTTGACATCCGCCTCAGTTCTAACAGAAGCAGATCAATGAACCTGGCACCTAGCTCGTTTTTATTTGGATTGCTTTTGAAAGCCCAAGATAGGGAGAGCCAACGGGCTCTGCAACACAATGGCCTAGTGGCCTTGGCCAGAGGCTCTTCTGCTGTCTGCCTCTCTGCTGTGCTGAGTCATTCTCAACCGGGGTGGGAGGGGGGCGGCAGGAAGAAAGGGGCCTCTTTGCAAAGGTGTGGAACTGGCCTAACCATATCCCAGGGCTTTGTGCAAACTAGGCATTGTTACTCACTTCTGTCTGGGCTACAGAATCAGGAATGTAGCAGAAGCGAAGAATGGGGGCCTCACAGAAGAACGAGCCAACGTGTATCGGTGCCTGGGCAAGCTTAGCGCCAGAGGCTGACACACACGCTCACAGGAAATGCCCACAGACGGTCTGAGAGCTTCACACCAGAGCCCTTCTTTACCCTGGATCTCAGGTACGAAGGCTGCTATCCAGTCTTAACCTCCACAAACCTCCAAGAGGTTCTGTCACTGCGTCATGCTCTCCCCGAGACCAGCCAGCACTTGCTGGACTTGCTTTTCTCAAACTCGGCCTTTTCTCTTTCACCTCAGAACCTTTCCAAGTGCTACGCCTTCTCTCTGGAGGTCTCTTCTCCTCCTGACTCTGCTTCCTCCAGCCTTTTATCTTAGTAACTGGGTATTTAGATTTCAGTTCAAGTTTTCCTTTATCTAGCTTCACCTAACCCTGCAGTGTAGGTCTGTATCTCTCTTCAAACCTCTTTCCTCAGCTTGTAATCACATTTATTGGCAATAAGTCAGTAGTTAATGCAGTGAGTGTTTTATCCCCATTGTTAACACAGTTCCTGGCTCTGGAGCTGACCTGTTGGGACTTAAATCTTATCTCCAACACCTACCAGCTGTATAACAAGGGCAAACCACCACATCTGCCTATACCTCAGTTTATGTATCTATAAAATGGGCATTAGAATAGAACTAATGTTTTTGAACTGTGGTGTTGGAGAAGACTCTTGAGAGTCCCTTGGACTGCAAGGAGATCCAACCAGTCCATCCTAAAGGAAATCAGTCCTGAATATTCATTGGAAGGACTGATGCTAAAACTCCAATACTTTGGCCACCTGATGGGAAGAACTGACTCATTGGAAAAGACCCTGATGCTGGGAAAGATTGAAGGCAGGAGGAGAAGGGGACGACAGAGGATGAGATGGTTGGATGGCATCACTGACTCGATGGACTTGAGTTTGGGTAAGCTCTGGGTGATGGACAGGGAAGCCTGGCGTGCTGCAGTCCATGGGGTCGCAAAAAGTCGGATACAACTGAGCGACTGAACTGAACTGACATCATAGAGCTGTTGGGATGATCAGTCACTTGAGCCCCTGAGGGGCTGGCTCTGCCTCCTCTCCTTGGTGTTGACCTGTTTGGACTTCTGCATTCACAGGGATCAATCAGTTCAGTCGCTCAGTCGTGTCCGACTCTTTGCACCTGTGTGCATTCACAGGTCTAGTCTGAACCTAAGCCTTAACCACTCCTGACTTCTTGTTTCCACCAACTGGTTTTGCTGTCAGATTGGCTCATTTCTGCCTGCTCAGTCCATGATTTTTCACTTCAGTCCTGACCCTATTTCCAGCCCCAAAGCGAACACGGACAATCACCAGCCCTGGCTCTCATCCAGGTCGTGATCCCTGCTCTGGAGGAAGGGGCACAGAGGTGACAGCAGGGAGGAACCGGATGGACAGAGCTCTGAGCTGAGCCACCACCAGCAGCAGGCTGGGAGTCCCTGAGGGGCAGAGATGACACGCAGAGCAGTGGTGAGACTCCCAAAACCTGCCTTTCATCACATGTTCCCCGGCTCCCCTCCCTGACCTGGGCAGCAGGCTGTCACGCTCCCCTCGCTTGTGACCTGAAACAGCACTGAGGATTACGTCGATGGTGTTTCCCACCGTGATCACTCGTCTGCTATGCTGTGATGACATTTTACATGTTTACATTTTTATTTTATCTCAAATTAGTTTTTAAAAAATATTTATTTATTTGGTGGTGTCAGATCTCAGTTGCTGCACACCAGATCTTCACGTGTCATGGGGATCTTCCAGGGCAGCACGTGGACTCTAACTGTGGCGCATGGGTTCGGTAGTTGCGGCTCCCAGGCTTCGTTGCTTCGTGGCACTTGGGATCTTAGGTCCCTGACCAGGGATTGAACCCATGTCCCCTGCATTGCCAGGCAGATTCTTAACCACTGGACCACCAGGGAAATTCCTCAAACTAGCTTTTAATTATAAAAGTAAAATAAATTTACACGAGTGCTTCCCAGGTGGCTCAATGGTAAAGAATCCGCCTGCCAATGCAAGAGATGCAGGAGACCTGGGTTCAGTTCCTGGGTCGAGAAGATCCCCTGGAGGAGGAAATGGCAGCCCACTCTAGTATGCTTGCCTGGAGGATCCCATGGACAGAGGAGCCTGGACAGCTCTAGTCCATAGCAAAGAGTCGGACAAGACCGAGGGACTGAGCACACAAGCAAATTTACATGATTTAAAACTGATCAGAAGCATAGAAAAGTTATGAAAAAGCTCTCTCCAAACTTACCTATAAAGTCCCAACCCTTTCTGGGGGTTGTCCACAGTCTATTGTGTTGTCCTTCTAGAAAAAAAGAAGTCACTTAGTCGTGTCCAGCTCTTTGCGAGTCCATGGACTGTAACCCACCAGGCTCCTCTGTCCATGGGATTTCCCAGGCAAGAATACTGGAGTGGGTGGTCATTTCCTTCTCCAGGGGACCTTTCCTACCCAGGGTTTGAACTCGTGTCTCCTGCACTGCAGGAAGATTCTTTACCACTGAGCCACCAGGGGAGGACTTGCAGCGGGAAAGATGCTTCTAATATATGATTTGCAGACTTGAGAGCTAATTCGTGTTTATGGGGATGGCGCAGCTGAGCTGGAAACGGAGTTCTGCGCACATGGCTGCCTGATGAACAAGGGTCAGGGACTCGGTTAGCTTCGACCTCCTGCTAGCTGGCCCATGCCCAGGGCTGGCCTACCCAGCCAGGCTGCTCAGTCACCAGTGAAAGGACTGTTTCGCTCTGGTGGCAGGCTGCTTTGGGGTTGGTACGTCTGAATAATTTTCAGAAACAGCAAATGCACCTCGGGTTCAGACGCCCGCACATCATGTGTCACAGCAGCCTTCAGAGAAGCGTCACAAACAGGCAGACGGAAGATCAGGCAGGAAGTTAGGGCACAGGTTAGTAGAGGGCATATTTCTGCAAAGGTCCTCACGATTTATCTTTTGAAACGCGCAGAGACTGCCGCAGGGCTTGAGAGGGTGTCCTGCTGGAATGAGCACTTCCTGGGACAAAGTAATTACCCCTGGCTCCCCAGCGCCATGGAGACCAGCAACCAGCGGCAAAGGGCCTCTGACTAACGTGAACTGGATTTTAAAAGGCACGATTTTGCCAAAAAAAGAAAAGCGGGACAATAATGAAATTCATAAACATTTGAGTATGACATTTATGACTTTTCTCCTTATGTGCTTGAGATATTTTTCTTTGATGAAATCCAGGGCACAGAGACTTTACATCCTGACTATTCAGAGTTAAGTATCTCCAGCTTTGAGTATGACTGCCTTGTGACAAAACAGAGCATGGGGCAGGCGTGGAACTTCTAGCTTCATACTGTCATAAAAAAACAGAAGCCATAATAAAGTATGCCTCCCAGTGCCTTTATTAAAACCTGCTGGCCTGACTGCTTACAGACAGGCCTAGCCCACACCACCTGATGCAAGCCTGGGTGAGTGGCCAGCCTGACTTGTGGAGTAGATTTAGCCCTTTGGTGGTGCCTCCCACTGTCTTCCGCACTGATTTCCTTTGACCTCTAGAATAATTTGAAAACAGATGATGTTTTGCTATGGAAAGTTCTTCTCTTGGAACTGTGCCCAAGCTTTTGATATGGGAAAATTTTTGCATCAATTGCTTAATAATTCCCAACACACATCATAAAACCCTCACAATTTAGGGTACTTTAGTTCACCCTACCAAAAATAAATCAATTTATTAAAAACAACAAAGGGAATTTATTTCCCACAGTAAGTTGAGAGAGGAAGAAACCAGCAGGGCTGTTGGTCCCTGGGGTGGAAGAGAAATTTTTACGCTTCTTTCCCCTTGCTGTTCAGACACTAAGTCTTGTCGGACTCTTTGCAACCCCGTGAAGTGCAGCACGCCAGGCATCCCTGTCCTTCACTGTCTGCCAGAGTTTGCTCAGACTCATGTCCATTGCATCAGTGATGCCATCCAATCATCTCATCCACTGTCACCTCCTTTTCCTCTTGCCCTCACTCACTCCAGCATCAGGGTCTTTTCCAAAGAATCAGCTCTTAGAATCAGGTGGCCAAAGTATTGGAGCTCCAGCTTCAGCATCAGTCCTTCCAATGAATATTCAGGGTTGATTTGCCCTTCCTTGCTTCTAGAGCTGCTAATCTGCTTGTTGAGGTTCTCAGACACTGATGGGGCCATGTTCAAGCGGACAAGGGTGCTAGGAGTGAGTGGCTCTCTCACCTCTGTGTGTGGTTGAAGTACACTGAGTCAGGACAGACCAGCCCACCTTCCTTTCTCTTCTCAGTGGGTGGGAGCCGGGAAAACACTCTCCCTTCCCTGGAGGGAGCTTCTCTCCTTTGCTGCCAACTGGAGAACGAGGATATGGACACAGGAGGAAACTGGCCCTTCAGGCCTCAGGCCCCTTGGCCACTTTCTGCAATTCATTTCTTTGCCATTTTGCACAGAGCAGTGATTCTCCAACCTCCACAAGCATCTTAATCACTGGAAGACCTTGTTAAAACCCAGACTGCTGGACTTCAGCCAGAGTGTCTGACTCAGGACATTTGAAGTGAGAGCTTAGGATATGCATTTCTAATGAGTTCCCAGGTGATGCTGAAGCTGTTGGTCCAGGACCACGCTGTGAGAATTATGATAACGTAATATTTTGCTTTCTTTTATAAATAAGGTGTTCCCAGTCCCTTGCTGTATACCATCAAAGCCTCTCTCTGACCCCTAAAATGAGTAACAAAATTATTAAATTATCCCAGTAATAGACAATGGATTTTATGATGTAATGATAAAGGGCTCAGAGGTTTTTAACCTAAAGAGGATGAGGCAAAGAATCTCAAGGAGAAAGCTATCCATGTTTTCTGCACAGACAGTTAAAAAGGCCTGAGCAGCCATGAGAGAGGGCCTGGTGGATATGTGGAAGGATTTCCAAGGATGATTAAGCAGGCTTGCTGAAGGGGCCTGGAGAAATCTTATCCACAGGGGTCTCCAAAAGCAGGATCAATGACCATCACTTGGACTGCTTGAACCTGGATGAAAACATGCATTTCTAGAAGAGTTGTGATTAGCTTGACTCTCATCCTCTTCCAGGAACTACGCTAAATGCTTTACTTTATTCTCTTAATAATTCTGTGAAATTGGTGCTCATATTACAATCAAGGAGGCAGAGACCACAAAAGCCTCATGCTCACTACACAACTCAGGTTCAGATCCACGCCTGTGTGATTCCCTGTCCCAATTTCAGGTCATACATGAAGCTGTAACTAGCTATTGGTGGTTTGTATCTTCAGATTTAAGAGTCATTCCTGACCCAAGAAGTTGGGAAGAAGAAAGTTCCCTGTAACGGAATGAAAGACACATGATTGGCAAGTTTTGAAGGGCTGAGGATTAGGGAGTCAGGGCAGAGGATGTTGGAAGCACACAGACCCTGGCCAACCAGTGAGGAGCTGAGGGTGGGGAGACAGTATGAAGAGCCTGGAACCCATGGAGCAGATCACACTGAAGAGGGTGGAGAGAAAGGAAACTCAGCTCACAGTTTGTAGCTTTCATAATTGGGTCAGATCTGCTGAGTGTAGGCAGTATCAAAATAACCCAGATTCAGTACGGACTTACTCAGGATGGAAGTTTGTTTCTCTCTGATGTGAAAATCCAAGCTGGTGGAGCAAATTTCCTTTGTGACAGTGTCAAGGGCCCCAGAAAATGTGGCAAGAATACACAGAAGAACTATATGAAAAAGGTCTTAATTACCCAGATAACCACGATGGTATGGTCACTTACCTAGAGCCAGGCATCCTGGAGTGTGAAGTCAAATGGGCCTTGGGAAACATTACTATGGACAAAGCTAATGGAGGTGATAGAATTCCAACTGAGCTATCTCAAATCATAATAGATGATGATGTTAAAGTACTACACTCAATATGTCAGCAAATTTGGAAAACTCAGCAGTGGCCACAGGACTGGAAAAGGTCAGTTTTCATTCCAATCCCAAAGAAGGGCAGTGCCAAAGAATGCTCAGACTACCCTACAATTGTGCTCATTTCACATGCTAGCAAGGTTATGCTCTAAATCTTTCAAGCTAGGCTTCAGCAGTATATGAACTGAGAACTTCCAGATGTACAAACTGGGTTTAGAAAGGGCAGAGGAACCAGAGATCAAATTGTCAACATTCCTTGGATCATAGAGAAAGCAAGGGAATTCCAGAAAAACATCTGCTTCATTAACTGTACAGAATACTTTGTGTGGATCACAACAAACTGTGGAAAATTCTTAAAGACATGGGAATACCAGACCACCTTATCTGTCTCCTGAGAAACCTGTATGCCAGTCAAGATGCAACAGTTAGAACCAGACATGGCGCAATGGACTGGTTCAAAATTGGGAAAGGAGTACGTCAAGGCTGTGTGTGGTCACTGTGCTTACTTAATTTATATGCAGAGTACATCATACTACTTGCCTGGCTGGATGAAACACAAGCTGGAATCAAGGTTGCAGGAGAAATAGCAACAACCTCAGATATGCAGATGATACCACTCTAATGGCATAAAGTGAAGAGGAACTAAAGAGCTTCTTGATGAAGGTGAAAGAAGAGAGTGAAAGAGCTGGCTTAAAACTCAGCATTCAAAAAATGAAGATTATGGCATCCGGTCTCATCAGTTCATGGCAAATAAAAGGGGGAAAGTGGAAGCAAAGGCAGATTTTATTTTCTTGGGCTCCAAAATCACTGCGGACAGTGACTGCAGCCATGAAGTTAAAAGACACTTGCTCCTTGGAAGGAAAGTTATGACAAACCTAGACAGCATATTAAAAATTAAAGACACATCACTTTGCCAACAAAGGTTTATATAGTCAAAGCTATGGCTTTTCTGGTAATCATGTATGATATGAGAGTTGGATCATAAAGAAGGCTGAGCACCAAAGAATTGATACTTTCGTTTTGAGTTGTGGTGCTGGAGAAGATTCTTAACAGTCCCTTGGTCTGCAAGGAGATCAAACTAGTCAATCCTAAAGGAAATCAATCCTGAATATTCCCTGGAAAGACTGATGCTGAAGCTGAAGCTCCAATACTTTAGCTACCTGATGTGAAGAGTCGACTCCTTGGAAAAGACCCTGATGCTGGGAAATATTAAAGGCAAAAGGAGAAGAGGGCAGCAGAGGATGAGATGTTTAGAGAGCATCACTGACTCAATAGACATGAATCTGAGCCCAATCCGGAAGACAGTGAAAGACAGGGGAGCCTGGTGTGCTGCTGTCCATGGAGTCACGAAGAGTCAGAAACGACTGAGTGACTGAACAGTGGCAACAAGGATGCTCGTGACCACCAGACCCAAACCCATTCCACAAACATTACATATTCTTCAGGACTTGGCCAGATGTCATTCTCTCCAGAAAATTATCTGGATCCTATAGCTTCATTCTAAACCTCCAGGCCACTCTCCTGTTACAGCACTCCTCATTTTCCTTATCTTCTTATTTATTTACTTGGCCATGCCCAGCTTCAAGACATGTGGGATCTTAGTTCCCTGACCAGGGATCAAACCTGTGCCCCCAGCAGTGGAAACAAGGAGTCTTTACCACTGGACAGCCAGAGAAGTCCCTCTTATCCTCTTGAGGCTGAAAACCCTGATGATTTTGTCTCTAACCCCAGAACAAAACACAATGTCTGATAAATCCCTATGTTGGGTCCACTTAAAACTCCCAGAATCAAGTTGTACTCAACACTTCTGTGTCATGCACGTCACAGGCCAGTGGCTAAGAGTTCTGTCCCCTGACAGGGAGTTCACCGCCTGGGTCTGGGCCTGGAGGCAGAGCACGTGCCTGGCTAGTGCAGATCTGTCCCCTCTCCCGCAGGCCAGGTGAAAGGAAGAACTGGGCCAGGGAACCTTCAGAGAATACTCAGGTCTCTGAGCTTTTCACATTATTTCAGATCCTCTACCTTGTCTCCTGGCTCAGCGCCTTTGAGACATGTCAGGGCCTTTTATAAAGTCCCTTCACAATGGTGATGAAAGGCAAGCAAAGTGAGGCTCTATCCAGCCACCACAAGGAAAGAAAATGTCAGAGGTAGTTTCACTTCAAGTCTGAGGATAACAGAGGCGATCAGCTTTTGGCCCTTGATAATTTTCAATGCATAGCATGAAAAGGTATTTCAAACCTGGAAAAAGATCTGAATCTGTGTCCCAACATATCTGGAGTCAAAGAATAAAGGTCATATTATTTGTTTCCTGGTATTTGCAAACCCAAGGACTAGACACTGAATGGCTGGGCTATCTTTCCTTGGATGAGGAAGAACTCAGATGAGAGGGTGATACTCCCTTGGAAGGGGACAAAGGTCAGATGTCACTCATTCATTTGTCACCCAGCAGTCACCCTCCCAGTCAGGCCCTGTGTCGGGCCCTTCAGAGAGCAGGACCCACTCTGCCCTGTGCTGTCACCACCAGGCAGGGCGTGACACGTGCAAGGTTGTGTGTGCCATTGTAACACAAACGTCTACACAACTTAAATGTCCATTGCTTACAGTCCACTTAATAAATTATGACCTCCTCATATTAGCAGATATCAGACAGCCATTAAAAAGAATATTGACTGTAAGATACATTGTTATGAGAAGAAAGGAAGCTTCAGGACAGTGTCAGCTTTGATTAGCATGAAAAAGGATCTATCTATCTGTGTGTCTACACACACATACATGGGCTTGTGTGGTCTTAAATGCTTACTGGCTTGTTGTTGATGCTCTGGGAAGGGAAACTGGATAATTTAAGTTGAGAAGAAGATATAACATTCATTTTATATATATTTCAGGCTTCCAGTGGCTCAGCAGTAAGGAACCTGCCTCCCAATTCAGGAAATGTAAGAGACACAGGTTCAGTCCGAGTCAGGAAGATCCCATAGAGGAGGGCATGACAACCCACTCCAATATTCTTTCCTGGAGAATCCCATGGGCAAAGGAGCCTGGTGGGTTAGTCTATAGTGTCTGAAAGAGTCAGATACAACTAAAGCAACTGGGCATGTATGCATGCACACATGAATATATATATTTCAATAATGTGTTTTTTAAAAGATATGTTAATATGTAATAATATTTTAATATTATTATTAAAAATAATTTTTTTCAATCTTTAAAATAATGTTCCTTTTTGAGTTAAAAAAAAAAAGCAACCTGAGAAGGGTTTGAATATTACTCTTGAATACTCTGCCAGGCACTGGGTGTGTGTGCATCACCTCATTTACTCTTCACAAAACCCATGAGGAAGTTATCGTGGTCCCCAAATAATCAGTGAAGGATTATTGGCTCTCTGCTGTGGAGAGCCAACAGGGAGCCAGCGCCCCTGGCCCGGGTGTTGAGAGCTGACTGAGCCTCCGTTTCGAGAGCGAGTCTGAGGAGTGAGGCCGGGAAGGCAATGCCCGGTGAAGAGGTCCACCACCCGCCAGGGGGCCAGGATTGCTGATGGCACCGGGGTGTCGGGCATTGCTTCCTCCTGACATCTGAGCCCTGGAAGGTGAGGAGGATGAGCCAGGAGAAGCAATGGGGGTGAGAAGCGCATCTGGGGCACAGAGCAGCAAAGGCTGACGAGTGGAGGCTGAGGGGTGACGGGGCCCTGCTGGGGCTGCCCATCCGGGGGTGATGAGTGTGGGAGACAGGCTGCAGACAGAGGCCGGAGCCCTTGGGGGAAGCCCCAGGCGGCCAGTGCTGAAGGCAGCCAGGAGCCCCCGCAAGGATCAAACCAGGAAAGAGGGTGCGTGCCCGCTCCTTCCTCATCATCTTCACACTGCTGTCTGATCTTTTTTAACACTGACTGCTGTCTACAAAGGGCTTCCCCGGTGGCTCAGCGGTAAAGAATCCACCTGCGTTGTAGGAGATGCAGGAGATGTGGGTTCGATCCCTGGGTCGGGAAGATCCCCTGGAGGAGGACATGGCCACCCACTCCAGTGTTGTTGCCTGGAGAATCCCATGGACAGAGGAACCTGGCGGGCTTACAGTCCGCGGGTTGCAGAGAGTCAGACGTGACCGAGTGACGGGGCACCAGTCTACGAGATCCGCTCTGCAGCCCACTTGTTTACTCGCTGTGTCCCTCAACGGATACATAAGCTCTGGAGAACTAGGGCCACACGTGTCCTGTGGGCCCCACCGTCTGCTTGCCTAGAGCAGTGTGGGGTATGCTTGGGCTCTCAGCATTGGACGAACAGGTGAAGACTGGTTGACTGGGGGCCTGCTGTGCGCCCCACGCCCCAGTCCTCGTCTTACAGGAGGGAAGTTAAACACTAAGCTGTTATATCTCCCCCAGGTCCACTCCCTGCCTTCCCCACCCTCTCGGCTTCCTGGGAGGTGGGCTTGGAGGGGCTGCCTCACCACCATAGGGGCTCCCTTATGCTCTAGCTTCTTGGAGGGTCCAGCCAATGGCAGCACTGGCGGGAGATCAGGGAGAGGGCCTTCTGCTGAGCCTGTCTCTTATTTTCTGTACCCTGAAGCTTTGACATCTTTGACTCCATCAGACCCTGGAGTGTGCCTTTCATAGGCAGATAAACCGATCCAGTGTTGCCGCTACCAGCTGCCATCTTCATCAGCTCTCACACTCGGGGCCATGGTCCCCTGCCCTCCCCACCCCGGACCAGGTACGAGATGACTAGAGGCAGCCCCTGCGCCCCATTGTTTAGCCTAGCCAATCCTAAGCTTCCTTATCCTGCCTTTCTTTTTCCTTCCAGTGGAAACCACAGGAAAGGCTCTTCTTGGTCGTGTTTTCTCCTGGCTCCTTCTGCCCCCTGACAAATTATAGTACCTCCTGTGGACGCCTCACACAGTGGAGTGCCATGCCTGCTATTTCTGAGGAAGCATGAGTGTAAAAATGTCTTCCTTCACGAGTCATTTCGTGTCTGTGTGTCTTGAGGGACTAGATTAAAACAGGTGCCAAGTACCCTGAAAACTGGGCGCAGTGAAGTCAGGGTATGTGTTCCCTCGACACCCTGCCTGTGGAGGGCTGGCTGCACCCCTCAGGCGAATTACTTCACCTCCCTGAGCTTTGGCTTCCTCATATGTACAGTGGAAATACTATTATCCACTTGACAGGGTTGTTTTGAGGGATAAACAGACAATGTACCGTATATGTCTCCCCAGAAGGGGAGCTTTTTCTCCCTCTGAAAACTTACCCCTCAGAATTAAAAAGGAACTAACTTATATTTGTGTCCCTATAACGGGGTGTGTTTCCACTGGAAATAGTGGCCGACTTTATTTTGGGGGGCTCCAAAATCACTGCAGATGCTGATTGCAGCCATGAAATTAAAAGACGCTTACTCCTTGGAAGAAAAGTTATGACCAACCTAGACAGCATATTAAAAAGCAGAGACATTACTTTGTCAACAAAGGTCTGTCTAGTCAAGGCTATGGTTTTTCCAGTGGTCATATATGGATGTGAGAGTTGGACTATAAAGAAAGCTGAGCACTGAAGAATTGATGCTTTTGAACTGTGGTGTTGGAAAACATTCTTGAGAGTCCCTTACTGCAAGGAGGTCCAACCAGTTCATCCTAAAGGAGATCAGTCCTGGGTGTTCATTGGAAGGACTGATGTTGAAGCTGAAACTCCAATACTTTGGCCACTTCATGCGACGAGTTGACTCACTGGAAAAGACCCTGATGCTGGGAGGGATTGGGGGCGGGAGGAGACGGGGACAGCAGAGGATGAGATGGCTGGATGGCATCACCGACTCGATGGACATGGGTTTGGGTGGACTCCGGGAGTTGGTGATGGACAGGGAGGCCTGGCGTGCTGCGGTTCATGGCGTCGCAAAGAGCTGGACACGACTGAGCAGCTAAGCTGACTGAACGGGGTGTCAGAGGCCCTGTGATAGCCTCTCAGACTCACTTGGTTTCGAGGTAACTCCCAGTTGCCACCGGCCGTGTGCCTTCACACGGGGTAACGACGGTCTCCCACTTCCTGCTGCACCTTCTTCCCGCCCCTTTGGGGGCTCCCTGCAGATGCTGCCGTCTTGCTGGGAGGCCCGTTCAGTGCGCACATTGAGCGTGCGTGGGGTGGGGCGGGGGGAGCTCTAGCTCCCCAAGGGCCAGTATGGACCCCAGGGAGACTGGGGGGGATGAATTCGTCCCCCTCCCCATCCCCATCCCAAGAAGCTGTTATAAGGCCTTTTGAAGGGTGTCTTGAGAGATGGCGCCCTTGGTTCCCTTGATACCAACAGGAATGCACCCCATATCTGCTGCTGCCCAGCACCCCGCTCCTACCTGTGGTTCCCTGATAGACTAGCAGCTGGAAGGCTTTGCCTTCTGTGGAACCCGGGCCAAGACACTTGAGGATTCTTTTCCTTTATTTTGACAAAGTACTGTTTGAGACAAATTGTTCTCAGACAATGTTCTGCTGTCAGCTGCAGTTTGGAGTGGTTATAAGGGTTGCCTTACACAATGGATTTTTTCAAAGGAGGCAGATTTAATACAGATATAGTCATAAATCTGTATTATCTCAGGATAATACGGATTTAATCATAAATCTAGGGATATGACTTCACAAGAGCAAATACTAGATATCATTGAAAACAGGTCTTTAAGGATCACTTTTAAAAGCAGTAATAATTTTATAAATACCATAAATACACATTTAGAGAATGAATGAAGAGACACATCTGTACTAAGCCTTACAGAAATGGATATCTGGGGCCTCAGGTACATTTTCATTAACAGCATATTATTATATGGATTCAAAAGGCAATGTTATCTCAAAGCAGCTTCAGTTCAGTTCAGTTCAGTTGCTCAGTCGTTTCCAACTCTGCGACCCCATGAATCACAGCACGCCAGGCCTCCCTGTCCATCACCAACTCCCGGAGTTCACTCAAACTCATGTCCATCGAGTCGGTGATGCCATCCAGCCATCTCATTCTCTGTCGTCCCCGTCTCCTCCCGCCCCCAATCCTTCCCAGCATCAGACTCTTTTCCAGTGAGTCAACTCGTCGCATGAGGTGGCCAAAGTACGGGAGTTCCAGCTTTAGCATCAGTCCTTCCAATGAACACCCAGGATTGATCTCCTTTAGAATGGACTGGTTGGATCTCCTTGCAGTCCAAGGGACTCTCAAGAGTCTTCTCCAGCACCACAGTTCAAAAGCATCAATTTTTCGGCGATCAGCTTTCTTCACAGTCGAACTCTCACATCCATACATGACCACGGGAAAAACCATAGCCTTGACTAGACGGACCAAAGCAGCTTAGTGGGAAGTAAAGGTGATATGTTTTGGAAAACTGTTAGATGCCTCAAAATGTGACTTAGGTTGTGACAAGAACAGTGATAGTAAAGGAGATATGAAGAACTAATGTAGGATGGTTTCATGAATGTGAGATGGGAATATTTAAAAGAAATATGTCTAAGTTAGCAGTGTTTCTAAATTACATAATATTTGTAATGTCTTGATAAATTAATAGATGTAACAGGTAGACATTTGTCTATTTCATTTATATTTCTGAAAGACTATATACTCATACTGTTCAGAACCTCTTTTTTGATCTTCAGTTTTTGAAAGTGGAGACTCATTGTTCTTTTCGCATTTGCTGTCTGTTTAGACATTTGTGGTACATAGAGGGCTTGGCATAAAGGAAGGAATTGACAGACACTAGCCCCTCTGCCATCTTACTTCCTGATTAATAGCTCAAGTCTCCTTGCTCTTTGCTGCTCAGATTCTACCAGGCGCTAGTTTGCTTTGCTCTGTTTTCTCTAATAAGGGAGCCAGCCTTGAGCCTAAATAAGCACCTGACTCTTTTTACCTGGTGTGTCCTGGCTGTCTTTCTCCCATACAGCTGATGGGGGGTGGTGGTGGTGGGGTGCAAGTTAAATTGGGATAATCTAATTTTTGCTTTTGAAAATGGTATCTCATTTGCCCAAGAGATATTATTCTTAGGAGACTCCATTCCACTTGTCTTGAAGAGGCAGGGCACCTGCCAATTGCAGGTCAGAGCCACACAGAAAACAGGTGCAGGGAAATATCACTTATTGGGAAATTCTTCTCATTACCATGAAGGCAATGGTGCTTAGAGGCAGCTAAAACCAGACTGACATGACTGTGGCTGCTTTGAGTAAAGAGAATCCCTGGTTTTTGCCCTTCCTACAAGCAGAGACATTACTTTGTCAACAAAGGTCCGTCTCGTTAAGGCCATGATTTTTCCAGTAGTCATGTATGGATGCCAGAGTTGGACTATAAAGGAAGCTGAAGCCGAAGAATTGATGCTTTTGAACTGTGGTGTTGGAGAAGACACTTGAGAGGCCCTTGGACTGCAAGGAGATCAAACCAGTCAATCCTAAAGGAAATCAACCCTGAATATTCATTGGAAGGACTGATGCTGAAGCTGAAGCTCCAATACTTTGGCCACCTGATGCGAAGAATTGACTCATTGGAAAAGACTCTTATGCTGGGAAAGATTGAGGGCAGGAGGAGAAAGGGATGACAGAAGATGAGATGGTTGGATGGCATCACCAACTCAATGGACATGAGTTTGAGCGAGCTTCAGGAGTTGGTGATGGACAGGGAGGCCTGGCATGCTACAGTCCATGGGGTCACAAAGAGTTGGACACGACTGAGTGACTGAACTGAATGGCTCTTCATCAGGCATTAGGTTGTTTCACTATTATCATGGTTACTACTTGGAGTCTTCACTGGCTCCTCGGCTTCTCAGTAGCTGGTCATTGTGGACAGGATCTGTACATTGATGCTACCATGTTCTCAGGAGCCACAGGCAGAAAAATCTGGGTATCTTCTGACAGCTGGAGAAGGAAAGCCGTTGATAGATGCAGTTATTGGGACCAAGCTCTTGAATGGTTTCTGGGTCTCTGATCACCTAGCAGGTGACTCTAGAGCAAGGCTCTGAAGCCAGCTCCAAGAAGGGAACAGGAAAATGGCTTCTTGTCATTAGCTGTCCAGGTGACCAGTGAGAGTGGAGTGGGAAAGACTTGGATTTGGGGTCAGGCAGGCCAGGTATTCATTTCAGCTCCTCTACTTACTATTTATGTAACCCTGAGTGTATTAACCATTTTTGCTTTCCATTTCTTCAGTTCAAAATGGGTATAATAATAGCTTCCCCCTTTCCCCTTAAAGTTGTTGAAAGAATTATATAAAATAAATATGGGAAATTCTTGGCACATTTTCTGGCAGCTGGAGAAGGAAAGCAGTTGATAGATGCAGTTATTGGGACCAAGCTCTTGAATGGTTTCTGGGTCTCTGATCACCTAGCAGGTGACTCTAGAGCAAGGCTCTGAAGCCAGCTCCAAGAAGGGAACAGGAAAATGGATGTGAGCTATTATATTGACTATATTACACTTTCTTTAAATAGCACTTGACTACACGAATCCTTCTCTGTCAGTGGACGTGTCCTTGCTCTCAGTACACTAAGCACATCATGACTATCCTTGACAAGTTCTTAGAACTTCTTCCCCTAATCACTACCCACGAGAAACAAGAAAAATAGATATGAAGTCATAATTAAACCCCAAATGCTTCACATGGGTTTAGGGAATGAATTAATCAACTGAAATAGGCTGGTAAGAGATTAGATAAGGAGTTCTTAAAAGAAAAACAAAGGATGTTGCAAAAAGCTGGTAGAATTGTTTCTTATGGTGGGGTTGCTTTTTAGTGATCTTGGTGGCCAAACAGGCAAGGAGAGAAGTAGCTCAAATTCCCAGGTAAGCAAAACACTTGTTTTCATTACTCTCCTCAAAACATCTATCATTACTAAGTCTGAAACAATAAAGTATTGTTTCAATAAAGAATCTTTGAGTGAGGCATTTAAAAAATGAAATACTATCCTAAAAGACAGCAAACGAGAGGGTCATTATCTTCCCTTGGACTTTGCCCCCCAGGCACTCAGCTCCTCTCCCGAGGAGCAACCAGAGTTACCAATTTCTTATGCATCTTTTGGAGATATTCTGTACAGAATCAAGCAAAAAAAACTTTTACCCCCTTTTTTGTACAGATGGCAACAAACCAAATGCACTGCTTCATATTTTATTATTCTAGTCAACAATGTATCTTGATAATCATTGTAAAGTCAATACTGAGAACTTCCCCATTCTTTTCAAGGTTGCAGAGTATTCGATCTTACGCAAATACCGTCATTCATTGAGGGAATCCCCTCCTGATGGACATTCGGGTTGTTCTCTTTCTTTTGCTATTACAAAAAGTGCTGCGATAAATAACTTCCGACTTATGACACTTCTCACCTGTAGAGACAGAACGTTTTAAAAAAGTATTTCTTAATCCTTTGGGCTCAGGATGCCCAGACACTCTGAGAAACTTATGTAAGTGATGACCCTCCAACAACAGGCCAGGGCACCAACTCCCGGCTGCGGTGGGGGTGGGCTGCCAATGGCTCGACGCTACCTCATTCCCCAAGGTGCCACCCTACTCAGATTACCCTGCACCATGCCCCAGCAGCCGTGACTCACCCAGAGGGATGAAACTGCTGCCAATTCTGCGTGCATCGCATGCTCCAGGGTGCCCCGTGGGATCACATTGAAGCTGGACTCGGGTTGAAGCTACCTTCTCTCTTGGTTTTATTCTGTGCCTTGGCCTGTTTCCCTTAGTCTTTTCGCCTTGAGATAATTCCCTCATGCACCCAAATTCCTGTTTTAGGCTCTGCCTCAAGGGTACATGAGCTTCCCTTGTGGCTCAGATGGTAAAGCGTCTGCTTCCAATGCGGGAGACCCGGGTTCGATCCCTGGGTTGGGAAGATCTCCTGGACAAGGAAACGGCAACCCACTCCAGTACTCTTGCCTGGAGAATCCCATGGATGGAGGAGCCTGGTAGGCTACAGTCCATGAGGTTGGAAATAGTCGGACATGACTGAGCAACTTCACCTCACCTCAAGGGTACATACCAACGTAAGACAATGTTTCTCCTAAGAAAAATGTGCATACAGATGTCAAAGAGAATTTTACAGATAATTTCAGAGAATTCACTGGGTCTCTGAGTTCCAGACCAACACAGGGCTTTACTTCAAAACATCCTAAAACATTCACAGTCTCACAAATGCCACCTCACATAAGAGATTACATTATAGTCAGCTGTTTCTTCTGTACTTCAACTTCTCTATTTCCTTTTCAGTGGAAGATGTCGACTTGATTAATTACCTTTAGAAATTAAAATATTTTAATTGCTAATTGTACCGTTCATAATTGATGGGTTAAGAAGTGGAAATTTTTACCACAAAATAGGCTCCAGTTCTCAAATGTATGCCCAGGGTAAAGTGTTTTTCCCTTTGGGAACATGGTGGAAATGTGTAATCTTTCCAAGTTGCTTCAATATCTGATATCCTTTTGAGGGGGAAATGTGGGAAGTATTTTCTCAGTCTTTTGAGGTTAGAGTTCCATAGAATTCTGAAGGACACATTCTGATGTAATTTGCCAGTTTTTATTACCCGGTTTTCAAAAGTTGTAGGAAAATTGCTTCCTTAATCATTGGTAAATTCAAATGCCACAGATTCTTCCAGTTTGGTTTAATGAATCAAATAGGTCCTGAAGAATGACTTTCCTAACCAAAGTGGCGTCTGAGCAGAGCAGTGTAGGTCTCCATGTCCGTTACTGAAGCTTTGTTTTTAGTGCTGCCAGACGTGAGGAGAAGTGATGGATAGGAGCCTGAATACTAATCATTAATAATAACAAGAGCAGCATTGATGGCAGCTGCTATTTACAGAGCATCTGCTACGATAGCACTGTGCTAGGCATTTGCTAACCAGTTTATGTGCATCACCTGATTTAAACCCTCTCGACAACCCCATAAGATAGGGCTCACATATGAGGAAAACGATGGGCCAAGAGGCACTTCTTTTTCGCCTTCAGTGATATCAAATCAAGACTCTCCCAACCTCTGCCCGATAAAAAGCAAACCCAAGGATTACGATTGTGATTGCCACATTATGGATGGAACTGGGTGGAAAAGAAGGAAGAAGTTAGGAGAGATGGGGCCGGGAGGACTTGCTGAAAATGAAACTTACTCCTAAATGTGCTGTTGGCGAGGCTTCCATCTCCCCTGACCATGGAGAGGGTCTTGGGGTGGCAGCGGCTGACTGAGGACCCCCTCCAAGCCTGTGAAAGGGGGGATTCTCAAGTGTGAGTTAAGCATAACCTTCTTTCTTCTGCCCTCCAGATTCTGAATCCACTTAGAAGAAAATAGGAGTAATACAGGGTGCAAAATATCTGCTTTCAGGATAGTCAAGCTGATTGCAGAGCATGACTGGAACTTAGGACAACTTAGTGGTGTAACCCCATCCCCCAGTTTAAACTTTGGGAACAGGGCAAAGGAAAGCATCCTGGAGAATCCAGCACAGCCTCACACTTGTGGGACTGAGCCTGTGAGACAGGCAGAAGGAGGGACTTCGTGTGTGCCTTTAACTCACTAACTTTGCTCAGCAGAGGACCTGAACATCCAACATCCAGGGCCCAGTGAATGGCAAACACTAGTCATCTCAGCAACCAGATAAATCGCTCTCCCCGTAGGGGGAGGACGGAGAGTCTAAGAGAGGGACCAGAAACATTGTTTCAGAAGCCTTTCCTCTGGAGAATAGGGCAGATGTGCACTCTCCTCTACAGAAATATCAAGATAAATATGAACCTCCTGCCTCAATCCTCCCCAGCAGGAACCTCTGCTGTGAAGCCCCACTTGTCCAATTTTAATTTGCTTCTAACAGATGCCACATATCCCAGGAATTCAAGACCGAGACTCAAATAGAACAGAAGCATAAAGAAAGTGCCTCACATTCCCCACCACTGATAAAAATAAACTGCTGCTCATACGCCACTCACGTGCGGATATATGACAGTGGATGTAGAAGTCCATGCAGCATATAGCCCTTGGGGAGTGGTGAGAACGTTTTAGACAGGAGAAAATCTAGATGACCTGGGGTGTGGTGATGATTTCTTAGATACAACACCAGATGCATGATCCATGCGAGAGAGAGTCGATTAGAAAGACTTCATTAAGATTAAAAATTTCTGCTCTGAGCGATTGTCGAGAGAAAGCAAAGACAAGCCAGGGACTGGGAGAAAATA
Organism: Moschus berezovskii; assembly: GCF_049115385.1. Lineage (NCBI taxonomy): Eukaryota > Metazoa > Chordata > Mammalia > Artiodactyla > Moschidae > Moschus > Moschus berezovskii. The sequence continues at coordinate 11,599,678 of NC_142475.1, read as the reverse complement.
CTTGCAGAAGACATGTTTGTAAAGGACTGTCATCCAAAATATACCAAGAACGCTTAAAGCTCAACAGTCAGTAAACAAACAACCTGACTTTTTAAATGGGCAGAAAATGTGAGCTGATATCTCACTAAAGAAGATACACAGATGGAAAATAGGCATCGGAAAAGACGTTCAATATCATTTGTTATTGAAGAATTGCAAATTAAAACCACAACACTGTACACCTATGGGGCTTCCCAGGTGGCGCTAGTGATAAAGAACCCTCCTGCCAGTGCAGGGGATGTAAGAGACGTGGGTTCAATCCCTGGGTCAGGAAAATCCCCTGGAGGATGACATGGCAACCCACTCAGTATTCTTGCCTGGACCCCATGGACGGAGGAGCCTGGAGGGCTACAGTCCACGGGGTTGCAAAAAGTTGGACACGACTGAAACAACTTAGCATGCAGGCATGCCTGCACCTGTTAGACGAGCCCGAATTCAAGAGTGACAGCACCAAACACTGCTGAGGATGTGGCACGGTAGAAGCCGTCATTCACTCCTAATGGGAGTGGGAAATGGTCCCATCACTGCGGAAGACAGCTGGGCGGTTTCTTAGAAAACCGAACGTACTAAGCATGCAGATTACCATATAAGCCAACAGTCATGCTCCTTGGTATTTACCCTTTAGCCCAAAGAGTTGAAAATTTATGTCCACACAAAAACCTGCACATGGATGGTCATAGCAATGTCATTCATAATTGTCAAAACTTGGAAGCAACCAAAATGTCATTCAGTAAAGGGCATGGTATGAAAGTAAAACTAATCAAATGAGAAAAGCAAAGACTTTTCATGAACTTGCTATATCGCAAGGCAGTTGGCCACTCACGATTGACAGGGACTCAAAGGCAGCAGAAGAGTAGGAAAGTTCATGGGCAGAAAAAAGAGGAGGCTTCAGGTATGCCCTATTGGAGGCTTGGGGCATGGGGGAGCTCCAGAGGACTAATTAAAAGTGGGCCATCCCGGGTGACTGGTTAGAAGACGTATTTGGTTGGCCCTAAGTTGGAAACTGTCAGTTATAAACCGAGTGCTGGCCACTAGAGGCGGATTATTATAGAAGTTATTGTTTAGCTCCATGGATTGTCACCGGAGATAGCAGTCTGGCTTCCTGGAGTCTGACTTATACCAGGCTGACTTCCTGAGTTGCTTACTGAAGATTAGTAGAGGTTGGCTTCCTGTGCAGTTTACTGTAGGTTGTGGGTCAAAGTTCTGTTTTCATGTGGGGTCTGACCACTGTCCATTTATATACTCAGTCTCTCAATGGATAAGTTAACATGTGGTGCATCAGACATTAGAGTATTATTCAGCACCAGAAAGAAATGAGCTAGCAAGCCATCAGAAGACATAGAGGAAACTTAAATGCATATGACCAAGTGAAAGAAGCTGGTCTGAGAAGTCTGTATTCTGTATGATTTGTCTGTATGACATTCCAGAAAAGGCAAATCTATGGAGACAGTAGAAATATTGGTGCTTGCCAGGGGTTGCTGCTGCTAAGTCACTTCAGTCGTGTCCGACTCTGTGTGACCCCATAGACAGAAGCCCACCAGGCTCCCCCGTCCCTGGGATTCTCCAGGCAAGAACACTGGAGTGGGTTGCCATTTCCTTCTCCAGTGTGTGAAAGTGAAAAGTGAAAGTGAAGTCGCTCAGTCGTGTCCAACCCTTAGCGACCCCACGGACTGCAGCCTACCAGGCTCCTCCATCCATGGGATTTTCTAGGCAATAGTACTGGAGTGGCTTGCGATTGCCTTCTCCGGCCAGGGGTTGAGGGGATGTTAAATAGTTACACAAAGAGACCCATGTCTCTAATGGAAAAGAAGGGCTATGTAAACCAACCAAAATCTAAGCATGTAAATGCTTCAAGGTTAGGAAATGGAAAGCTGAGGACAAGCAATCACAGTTTGTGATCAACAGTCCAGTAGACTCTAAGCTGCTGCTGCTGCTAAGTCGCTTCAGTCGTGTCCGACTCTGTGCGACCCCATAGACGGCAGCCTACCAGGCTCCCCCATCCCTGGGATTCTCCAGGCAAGATCACTGGAGTGGGTTGCCATCTAAGCTACAGCTTATCAAATAATTTTCTTTCTTTGCTTCACACCTTGTCTCTGTAGGTACTTCCCCAGCTCCTGCCTGAGGTGGGGTCGTCACCACTTCCCATTTGATGCTGCCCCACTTGGTCCTATGTTTGCTCTGGTAAATTCAAAAACTTTTAATATGCCTCAGTTTATGATTCAACAAGGCCAGGGAAGGGATGAATAGGCAGAAGACAGAGGACCTTTTTAGGGCAGTGAAACTGTACTGTATGATATTATAATGTTAGATATGTGTCATTATAATTTGTTAAAGCAGAATGCACAATGCCAAGAGTAAACCCTAATGTAAACTGTAGACTTTGGGCAATTATGATGTGCGGGTTCATGGACTTCAACAAATAAATTACTCTTGTGCAAGATGTTGATCAGTGGAGAAGACTGTGCATGTGAGGGGGAAGACAGGTATATGGGAACTTATATTTTCTGCTCAGTCTTTCTGTGAACCTAAAATTACTCTAAAAAACAAAGTCCACTTCAAAGGAAAAAAGAATGTTGTAGAACTAGACAGTGGTGATGTTTGCACAACACTGTGAAATATACTAAATGCTACTGAATTGTATACTTCAACAAGGTTAATTTTACATTATATGAATTCTGCCTCGATATTTAAAAAAAAAAAAAATGTTGGGGATGGTCACATATAAAACCAAAACAAAACCTGTAGTGAGCATCCTACATCTCTTTAAACTGGTTCATTGCTGGGACTCGGCCATGTCCAGGCCTGCTTAGAAGCTATGAACTGGGCTGCCTGAGGGGCGGAGGTCCACTTGAGAAAGGACCTGCCCCAAAAGGAAGGGAAAAAGGCAAGCTTGGTCCAGTAGGGCAGAGGGCAGGGTGACTGGAGAATTAGTTGTTTCTGACCCTCACCTTTCCCTGGTGTCACTGTGTGTCCCCTGTCTTCTAGGCCGACTGGCTGCCCTTTCGGTCATCAGGCCCCGCTCTGCCTTGAGAGTGGGACGCCCAGCACGCGCTCAGAGAGTGCTGACGGTTCCCGGGGCCGTGCTGTTCACACATCCCGCTGGGGCCTCTCGCCACTGGTACCAAAATTCGGCTCTGGGTTCTCCTCACACTGCCTCTGACCCATCTGTTCCCTCTCCATGCCAGACTAGCTTCTTCCCAACATAGGTCCATTATTCTGGCTGAAGGTTTTGTAATGATGGAATTGCTATCGAAAGCGTGACTTCTTCCAGGGCCTGGGAGTGGGCTCTTGTCCAACATTCAGAAATAAATTGTCCAGGGAGACACACTCACTGCAAAGTGAGAACCTTTATTGGGAAGGGGCGTCTGAGCAGAGAGCAGCAGCGTGAGGGAACCCAGGAGCACTGCTCTACCGTGTAACTCCCAGTCTCAGGTTTTAAGGTAATGGGGTGAGCTTTCTGGATTGTCTCTGGCCAATAATCTTGCTTGCGCCCATGTTTGACCTGACTTGAGTCCTTCCTGGTGGTGCCTGCATCTCATAGCCAAGACGGATTCCAGCACAAGGATTGCTGGGAGGTTGACTGGATATATTATGGGCTGGTTTCTCCTTCCTTTCAAACCCTCCTGGATTCTTCCAGTTGGAGGTAGTTGGTCAGTTCCATGTTCCTTATATGAATCTCCAGTTGTGAGATCACTCATGCCAGTGGTTATTATCCTGCCTGGCCAGGGTGGGTGGTTTCAGTCAATGGTTCCCTAACAGAATTACATCAGTTTCCCTAAAGCCCTGGGTCCAATCCAGCCAGGCCAGTCTCCTGGCAGAGGCCACGCTCCAGCATTGGCCATCACTGTGCCCCTGGAGCCTGTCCCTCAGAACAGAGGTCTCTTTCCAGTGTTCTCGCTCCTTGAAGGCTAGAACCATCTTCACTCCTCCCCCTTCTCTTTTCTTTTGGACTGGCCCAGAGGAAACCAAAAGTCAGAGATCATGAAAGCCAGGATAAGCTAACAGTAAAAACACGACATTATGTCAGAGAAGGAAACATTACACAAACTCCAAAAAGAACTCAACCTCACAAGCAATCGAGAAATACTCATTACTAAATGAGTATTTAGCATATATTTAGCATACACCTACCAGATGGATGAAAATGAGAAAGACCAGCAATACCAGCTGTTAGCAAGCATGCAGAGCAATGTGTCTCTGCCACCCGCTGGTTATGAGAGTCAAATGCAGTTAATGGGAAACAGTGTTCAGCAAGAGCGCGTGCTCAGTGTTGCTGTCCTCAAGAGCCCTCCAATCGCTTCACTTCATGAAGGCAGAGCTGATCCTCTTTGCATCCACAGGAACATTCTGGACCAAGGTCTGGCCTCATCGTAACCTCTTTGCCAAAGCAAAGTCTCCTTAGGATGGCTCTGCCCCCATCTCCTTGGGCAGCTGGCACAAGAGGCAAGCCTGGGGTTCTTCTGCCTCTGGTTCTCCTTGAGGCTCCCAGTGAGGCAGGCCGGGGCCTGGGATCCCTTGCTGCAGTGCTTGCAGCTTGACCGACATCTTCTCGAGCAACAGGATACAAAGACATTCTGCGGGACGAAAAATAACTGCAGACGTGCCAATCGGGGCAAATTACGACCATGCATGTGTGCACGCTAAGTCACCTCAGTCATGTCCGACTCTGCCACCCCGTGGACTGCAGCCCGCCAGGCTCCTCTGGCCATGGAATTCTATAGGCAAGAATACTGGAGTGGGTTGCCGTGCCCTCCTCCAGAGGATCTTCCCAACCCAGGGATCAAATCTGCATCTCTTATGTCTCCTGCATTGTCAGGTGGGTTCTTTACCACTCATGCCACCTGGGAAGCCCAAATTATGAACAGTAAGAAACTAAAGGCCAAAGCCCAATTGCCACATCTGAGGTGCTGCAAGCAAAAGCAGGGTCGTGCACAGAGGACCACCAGGGGTAGGCAGACCACCTAAGCCACTCTCTGGGCTGACCCACCAATCCAGCCCCACTCTCACCCCATTTAAGGAGTCAGCTCCTCCCTCCCTCCTCACCCCAGGGACTGAGCACAGGCATCCGATAGGGGTTCTCACTCCCTCTTGCTGGAGCACAAGTCCCAGCAAAGCCTTGCCTGAATTTCTCTTCTGGCTTCTTATCAATTTGTATGGATTACATTGTCCAAGGGCCAGGGCTGCCGCCCTGAGTCAGTGTCACCAAAGTGGATGAAGGGATCTCCAGCTCCTTCTGCAGAGCAGCCTCCAGCAGCCTGGAGCTAGCACTGGGCCTTGCTTTAGGGCTGGCATACTTCATGCTGGGGTCAGTGGCGCCTTTGGCCCTGGGCACAGCAGGGTCACCAATGAAAATGGAGAGACATAGCGATGCGCCCACATCAAGGGAGCTTCACTGTCAGTGTATGAGACACGCGGCACTCGTGCTTGGACACCGTGCCTGCGATGGCGGTCAGTGGTCCTGGGGCGCGTGCCTGCAGGGACCCGGCAGGGGTGTGGACGTGCCAGCATCTCGGGTTGGTGAGCCACCCCTCAGTGCTCCAGGAAGCTGGAGTAAAGGCCGTTTCACTGAGGGAAATAAAGACGACAACCAGATGGTGATGACGATCCTGACGGTAACATGTTGGTGATCCAGTTTTATATCCTGCTTGCATAACCTGGGAACCAGCCACAAAATGCCAATAAATCAGGCAATCCTCCAGAGCCAATTCTGTATAACGTTTCTCAAAGGGAGTCCTTCAAATTAGCATCAGCATCAAAGGCGAAGTTCTTTAGACCTGGATGCTCAGATCCTACCCTCAGTTCAGTTCAGTCGCTCAGTCGTGACCGATTCTTCGCGACCCCATGAATCACAGCACACCAGGCCTCCCTGTCCATCACCAACTCCCGGAGTTCACTCAAACTCATGTCCATCGAGTCGGTGATGCCATCCAGCCATCTCATTCTCTGTTGTCCCTGTCCCCTCCCACCCCCAATACTTCCCAGCATCAGACTCTTTTCCAGTGAGTCAACTCGTCGTATGAGGTGGCCAAAGTATTGGAGTTTCAGCTTTAGCATCAGTCCTTCCACTGAACACCCAGGCTTGATCTCCTTTAGAATGGACTGGTTGGATCTCCTTGCAGTCCAAGGGACTCTCAAGAGTCTACCCTAGGCCTCCTGAATAAGAACCGCTGAGTGGGAGCCGAGGAACCTGCATTTTCAGGCATTCCCCAGGTGACTCACGTTTCCCATCCATCAGGGGAGGCAGGAGCTTCTTTGCAAAGACAGCCATGCCTCTGATGACCCTCGGGCTCAGGGTCTGAGCTCTGCTTCCTCCTCCTCTCAGCTCAGTCTTTTCACCAATGATTGGGGAGCTTTGCACATTGAAAGGGTTCAAGAGTTGTTTTCCAGGCTCGTTCCATTCTCCAAACACAAACTTCTTGTCCCAGAATTCATTTTAAGAACCTTTGCTTTGTAGAAAATCTTGAACAGGCAATGTTTATATTTCTAATGGGTTGTCAACATTATTTTTTGCTTTCATGGTGATTTTGTGAAACTTAAGATTTGGGATGCATCTTAACACAGTTTCAGGCTGTTATAGCCTGAAAGCCACTTGGGATTTCCCCTTAATGTATGTATCACACAAAAGAAGAAAGGGGCAGGGGGCTGTGTGCAGAGTTTCAGGCTCTTTCACTGCTTGCCTTCCCCTCATGTGCAACTCTCACGGGGTGGGCTCTAGGTCAACTTGCCTTTTAGGGTTTACCAGGTTACCTGAATTTCTTTCTATGTGTACTGTCTGTATATTCTTTTCTCATTTTTTCTCTTCCAGAGAAACTCTTCTCTAGAGTTTTTAAAAGTAATCATGCAAAAGAGAGACCAAAAACAGGATTTTACACATTGGCTCGAATTTCTTGTTACCCACAGTTTGGGATGTTACTTAGTTACCAGAAGAGTCTGGCTTGGGCTCCAAGAAAATTAGTTTGACACTAAAAACTTAAAAGTGCCAGATGTGCTCAATGTTTAGACAGGCTTGGCAGATGAAAAGTTCCAGAACTGGAAAGTGGTACAAGCATGAAACCCACTCAGAGTCCACAGACCTCTGCATTTATGTGTTTTCCCCTCTCTCTTTTTTTCTTCTCCAGGACATTTAATTGCCTCTGGGTGGACGACAAATCTGTGTTCTTGCAAAACGTGTCTCCTCCTGTCATGAATGATTTATCCTGTCTTTTCCCAGTGGCTGTTCTACATTTCTATGAAAATAAAAATAAAGTGGCCCCTGCTCTAGAAAAGGAGGAAGAGGAAATCTCGATTGAGTCCCCTATTTGTTTTACTTATAGAAAATCGCAGACAAGGCAGCATTGCAATTTACAAATATGTTTGGTATATCTCCCCTGCTGAACCCATGTTACACCAGAGGGGGAAGTCTGATCTAGTCCATCTGGGGTGGGGCCCCTGAGAACTTGCATATTTAACAAGTTCCTAGACGGTGCTGATGCTGCCTATCTAAGGACTCCCAGTTTGAGAGCTGGTCAGAGCACTGATTTTCTCAACCTTGGCTGAACAGTTGAAGCACCTCGGGAGCTTTACGAAGCCTGAACCCACCTCAGAAGAGCAGGGGATTATGAGCCACGTCAGCACTTCCAATCACTCTGTGTGCTCAGTCGCTTCAGTTGGGGCTGACACGTTGCGACCTCATGGACTGTAGCCCGCCAGGCTCCTCTGTCTGTAGAATTCTCCAGGCAAGAATACTGGAGTGGGTTGCCAAGCCTTCCTCCAAAGGATCTTCCCGACCCAGGGGTCCAACCCGTGTCACCTGTGTCTGCTGTATTGCAGGCGGGCTCTTTACCCCCTGAGCCACCTAGGAAGCCCTTCCATCGCTCCAGGGCTGTGTTTTCTGTCTTGGTTGCACATCGATTACTGGGGAATTTTTAAAACCCTGGTGCCTAGGCTTCTGCCAACTTCAGACTTATTCCCAGGCATCAGTGGTTTTCAAAGCTCGCCAGGTGAGTCACACATGCAGCCTGCAGGGTGAAGAGCCACCAGAACACAGGCCCGTTAGCACAGCAGATGCCGCGGCTCTGGGAAGAGGGCGGGCCCTTCAGAGTCAACCCTACTTTTCTGGTCACTTCAAGAGCAGTTGTTTGTTTTTATTTTTTCCTTCCTGTCCTTTCTCCTACTAACTGGATTTTGAAACAGAGGCTCTAAATCGGCTGTGTTAATGCTGGAGGGGTTTTATTCAACATTTTAATAGTCACGGAAGCAAAAAGGATCACCACACTCTTTCAGGGCCAGGAAAGCCACCACTTTGAACAAGTGGGCTTCACCTTGCTATTACCTTCTTTTGAAGGTGGGAGCAGAGGTTGACGTTTACCGGGGTAGATCGTGTAGCCTCATGGGGAAGGTGCCATTGGGAGGTGGTGGGAGCCTGCTGGTGGTTCGGACTGGCCGCACACCAGCCTGTGACTGCAGGCTGTAGAGACGAACACATCCGACACCGGAAGAAACGGAAGCAGGAAGGGCGGTCTGGGGAGGCCAGTGCTCAGAACAGCTGGAAGACTGGTGGGGGGGGGGGGCCCAGGTGCCCCAGGACAAAACGGGGACTCAGTGAGGCTTGGAAAACACCATTTGACTCAAACCTGGTGCTGAATGTGACTTTAAAATATATATATTTATTTATTTGGCTGCATTGGGTCTTAGTTGCAACATGCAGCGTCTCTGCTGGGACGTGCAAACTCTTGGTTGCAGCATGTGAGATCTGATTACCTGACCTGGGATTGAACCTGGGCCCCCCCACCCCACAAAGTCTTAGCCATTGGACCACGAGGGAAGTCTAAATGTGATTTTTTTTTTTTTTTGATGAGGGACCCAAAGAACACACTTTTCTTTCAAAGAAGTTGGTTTAGACTAAGTCACTTTATGAAATTCTTAACCACACACAGACCTTTAAACCTGAAGGGATGCTTCATGATCACCCAGTGTCAGTTCAGTTCAGTTCAGTCGCTCAGTCGTGTCCAACTCTTGCGACCCCATGAATCGTAGCACACCAGGCCTCCCTGTCCATCACCAACTCCCAGAGTTCACTCAAACTCATGTCCATCGAGTTGGTGATGCCATCCAGCCATCTCATTCTCTGTCGTCCCCTTCTCCTCCCGCCCCCAATCCCTCCCAGCATCAGAGTCTTTTCCAGTGAGTCAACTCGTTGCATGAGGTGGCCAAAGTATTGCAGTTTCAGCTTTAGCATCAGTCCTTCCAATGAACACCCAGTACTGATCTCCTTTAGGATGGACTGGTTTGATCTCCTAGTCCAAGGGACTCTCGAGAATCTTCTCCAGCACCACAGTCAAAAGCCTCGATTCTTCAGCGCTCAGATCATCCAGTGTAGTTCTCTCCAAGGTAGGTTTACAGAGCTCTGGGCATTTCCAAAGGTTCTTTGAGGGGTCTACTAGGAGACAGAGCCACCAGGGCTTCCTTGGTGACTTAGATGGTAAAGGATCCACCTGTCAATGCGGGAGATGTGAGTTTCATCCCTGGGTTGGGAAGATCCCCTGGAGAAGGAAACAGCAACCCACTCCAGTATTCTTGCCTGGGAAAATCCCATGGACAGAGGATCCTGGCGGGCTACAGTCCATGGGGGTCACAGAAGAGTCAGGCATGACTTAGTGACTAAAACCACAACAGGAGACAAGACGGGAGGTGAGAACCAGGGCGGAGCCAAGTTGTGGCCTGGGATGACCGTTCGGTTCAGTTCAGTCGCTCAGTCGTGTCCAGCTCTTTGCGACCCCATGGACTGCTGCATGCCAGGCCTCAATGTCCATCCCCAGCTCCCGGAGTCCCTACCCACCACCTATAGACATCAGGCCTAGTCAGTGAGGCGCTTGCTGTGCGGCTTCAAGACAATAAAAGACAATGCAGGCACCTGCTCACTCCTGCCAGTCTCCCTTTTAAGGAGCTGCCCTGGGTGAACACATTCAGTCCTCACCAACCCTGTGAAGAAGCTCTGTCCCCCTCCTACTGCTGAGGAAATGAGCCCAGGGAGGCCAGGGCCGTTGTCCAGGGTCCCTGTTGTCAAGAGGCCGAGCTGAGACTCACACTCGTGGTGTGCGGGGCCCCAGCTCCAGCACCGGGTGGTCTGCCTTCCCGGACGCCGAGCCTGGCTCCCACTCCGGCTGCCTCCTGAGCTGGCTTGGCCGCACGATGGGGGTTCAAGGCTTCTCCATCTACAGTTCAACCTGAGCTCCCCCGGTTCCATGCCAGGGCGGCAAGAGCCCGCCTCTTCATCTCCAAGTGGGCCCCTCTGTCTTTGCGGCTACAAATGACTGGAGGGTCTGTGTCTGCTTCCCCCGGCAGGGTGGGCTGTGGGAGCCCCCCAGGCGCCCCCATGCAGCCCCAGGTCCCTCAGAGCCCTTCTCCGCTCCCCCAGGCAGCCTGCCTCTCAGACCTCCTCCCAGCCCAGCACGCGGAGCCGAGCCGGGCACGGGCTCTCCACGGAGGGCCGGGCGGGTCTCAGGGCCCATCGAGGCGGGCCAAGGCTGCCCTCTGTGCAGCTCAGCTGTCATCCTGTACTTTTCCTGAACAGGTCCTTCCCTCCCTCCTTCTGCAGAGAGGGCCCCTGGGGGTGTCACCTCTTTCCCTCCCTTCTCTCCAGAAGAGGACCTTCCTTGATCTCCTTCAAGTGCTTACTCCGGGGCTTGCTGCCCCGCTCTATGTACAGCAATAAATGAGGAGCCAAGGTAGGGGTCATGGGTTCTGGGAACTTGCCCTGAGGTTGATTCAGGCCCTCTGAGGCTCTTCCCTGAGCTTTGCCGGTCGAGGTTGAGAGGATATGGAACCCACTCCGGACCCTCTATCAGATCAGCCTCCTATTAGAGCCATTTGGAGGAGAGGGGAGGGTAACCTTGCCAAGCAGAGGACTAGTTAACCAGTTTCTGGGGAAGAACATGCAGCTTTTGGCTCAAAGGCTATTGCTCCTTTGAGCCAACCCCACACCTTGTGGAGTAGCCTTTGTCCTCTAAGCGTGGCTGGGGGTTTTGCTCAAGTGTCTGCCTTACCTGCCTGACCTGAGCCTGCAGGCCTTGCAGGTCAAGCCACTTTCACTGCAAATGGCCCTCATTCTAGGAGGAAGGGTGCTGGATTCTGCACTTCAAACATGTAAAACTCAATTCCAAGGCTCTTCACACTGACATAAGTTTGTTGGATCCATGCAACTTTCAGTTTCAAAAAAGGAACTCAGGCTTGGGGAAAAGATATCTGAGACCAGATATTGAAGGTCCTTGCTCCTCGTTTTATATTTCAGAAAATCCATTGCGAGGAGATGAGACATCTCTGACATGGTTATTGAGCTCACCTTACATGAAAGAAAAATAAGCCTTGCATTTTCCAGGAAAGAGTTTAGTCAGAGAAAGACACAACTGAGAATCCTTCTAGAATAATGAGAAAAGTGCCGATCACAGACCTATTACGTGTCCTCCTTGAGGGCCTCACTGTGATACCTTCTCTCCTTTCTTTTGGGATAGCTTAGATAAGAAGTGTGGCACTGGGATGGTTTCATGTCATTATTTCAAGCCTATACATAAGGCCAGATCCTGGCAGTTTCAGCCATTCTCCCTCCTGAGTCCATTCTAAAGGAGATCAATCCTGGGTGTTCACTGGAAGGACTGATGTTGAAGCTGAAACTGCAATACTTTGGCCACCTCATGCGACTAGTTGACTCACTGGAAAAGACTCTGATGCTGGGAAAGGTTGGGGGCGGGAGGAGAGGGGGACGACCGAGAATGAGATGGCTGGATGGCATCACCGACTCTGTGGACATGGGTTTGAGTGAACTCCGGGAGTTGGTGATGGACAGGGAGGCCTGGCGTGCTGTGATTCATAGGGTCGCGGAGAGCTGGACACGACTGAGCAACTGAACTGAACTGAACCTATATTCCACAAGGCAAAATCCAATTCTCTGGAATGCAGCCGTTGTTCCTTTCTAGGCTCTGGGACAGTTTGTTTAAGATAAGGAGAGGACTAAGAGGCTGGATTTAGAGGCACTGAAGGACGGACTGAGACGGCGGTTGCAGGCTGTGCCTATGCGGGCACAATGACCTCACCCCTGGGGAGGCGCCAGGGCCAGGGAAGGACGCTCCTCCCACATGGTCCCTGGTCCCTGCCATTTACAAGAGACACTGTCCTTATTTTCTCTCTTCCTCTAGTGATGTCCCTAGATGGCTAATTCTTACCCCTGGAGCTGTGGGGCTTCCCTAGTTGCTCAGACAGTAAAGAATCTGCTTGCAGTGAAGGAGACCTGGGTTCCATCCCTGGGCGAGGAAGATCCCCTGGAGAAGGGGAAGGGTACCCACTCCAATATTCTTGCCTAGAGAATCCTGTAGACAGAGGAGCCCAGTGGGTTATAGTCCGTGGGGTTGCAAAGAGTCAGACACGACTGAGCGACTAACACTTTCACTTTACCTGAGGAGCTGTGGGGTTCAAGAGTCAACTGGAGTGAGAAGCAAAAAAAAAAAAGTATGCTTAAGAGCTGAAACTGCTGCAGGAAAAACATGGGGCCCAAAAGGGATGGTTAAGTCCCAGGTCCCAGGCGAGTGCCTGGAATGGGCCCACCAAGTGAAGAATTCAAGAACTTTCCAAAACAGAGGGAAAGCAGATTTATTTAGGGAGACATGAGCTCCATAAACAGAGTGTGAGCCGTCTCAGAAGACAAAAGGCCCCAGGGTAGGATGTTGTTGGTTTTTATGGGATGGGTAACTTCATAGGCTAATGAGCGGGAGGATAATTCCAACTATTTGGTGGAAGGGGTGGGGGTTTCCAGAAATTGGGTCACCACCCATTTTGGGGTCCTGTATGGTCAGCCTCAGAGCTGTCTTGGCACCAGTGGGTGTGTTGTTTGGCATATGCTAATGTCTTACAATGAGCCCATGAGGTTCAGGGTTCCCTGAAAGTCAAATTTTCTGCCATCTTGGGCCTCATCAATTCTAACAAGTTTATGTCACGTCCTTAATGGCCGAGCCATTCTTTTAAAAGTTGTGCCCTGTTCCTTTCCCACCTGTTTCAAAACCAACTCCAATCCTTACTGACCTTGTGATCTTAGGTGTCCATCTTCTGATGGAGCGAGGCCATAAATGAGGTGAGGCCATCACACCTTTGTATCATGATGATAACAATTAAGATAAGGCAATATTTCTGGAAAGAGTTGTCTGTAGTCTGTTTCACCTTCTGTGTTCCATTGTGTCTCCGCAACCCGCTTCAGCTGGTTTTCTGTTCCCAAACACTCTGTATGCTTCCTTTACCTTTGTCTAGATCACCGATGGGCTTCCCAGGTGGCTCAGTGGGAAAGAATCTGGAGACACAGATGTGGGTTGAGTCCCTGGGTCAGGAAGATCCCCTGGAAGAGGACACGGCAGCCCACTCCAGTATTCTTGCCCAGAGAATCCCATGGACAGAGGAGCCGGGTGGGCTACAGTCCATGGGGTCGCAGAGAGTCGGACACGACTGAGCATGAGCAGATGGCTGATGATAATCCAGGTCACCTGTATGTGACCATCCTCCTGACCCATCTGCTCTGCTCAGCACAGCTGCCGCTCCCTCCCCTGGGGCATCCACGGCACCCTCGCCCTTCCCCCCCCCCGCCCCTCCATCTCAGGGCCTTGGACAGCCCTCCTGCCCCAGCACTCCACCCCTCAGGGCTGGGCCTTCTTTCCCTCCCCCTACTCTCTCCCCCTAGGTGACTCATCTAGTCTCAGAGCTTTAAGGGCCATTTGGAAGCCAGTGACACCCAAATCATCATCACCAGCCTTGACCTCTCCCAGGAACTCCACACTTAGGTACCCAGCTTCCTACAGGACATCACCACTTAGACGCACAATGGTCACTCCATGCTTAAAATGGCCAAAACGAGACCCTTAGTGCGTACTCTTCCACCTCTCCCTCAGAAAGGCCTGCATCTCAGGCTTGGCTTTAGAAGCTACCTTAGATGATTCTTTCTTCTCAACTCTCCCCCTTCCCCATCACCCCCTTTCCATACCACAGTCTAATCCACAGCCTGTTCCGTCAACTGCGTCTCAAATCCTAGGTCGGTCCACGTCCACTCCTACCACCCAGTCCAGTCCCTCTGGGCTCGTAGCATCATCTCCCTGGTTTTTCCTTCTACCCTGGCAGGATCATGCCCTCACCTGCCTCTGCAACCTGGCCTAATCCATTTTCTCCCTCATGTATTCTGCTGTTGCCATACTGACCCTGTTACAACTTCTCATACTTGCCAAGTTCGTTTTCACTTTCAATCATTTCCTCTAGACATTTTCCCCATCTGCGACGATCTTTGTTCTGACAGGGCAAACAGCCCGCACCGCTCCAAAAATGCACTTAGTATTTGAAAGCAAAGGGCACATAAATGTTTACATTATTTGCCACTTGAGATAATCTGCGCCGTGACTATATTCTTTCATCTGGGATGATTAGGAGCTATCGAGAGAAAAATGGAGACACTCAGAAATGCACCTTTCTTGTTAATGAGGTAATGTGATCCCAAGCTGAAGAATTCTATGAGGTTATATGGTCCGTGATTCAGAGTGACTCACACTCCACCCTGTTTGATACAAATCCCTTCCTGATGCCACTGGGAGATTTCCGTGGGTAATTTAATCAATTGGGCCTGTTGCTACGTTACCATTGCATCACTTCTTGCTAAGATTTATCTCCCCTTTCCCCCAAAAGAGTCTCAGTGCTGTCTCCTGAACTTTAAAATTGACAATGAGCAATACTTTTAGGACAGACGTTGTAAGGCTTAAACATGAAGGTCACAAAGACTGAATCCAATTCTCTTTTCTAAAATGAGACACAGAGGAAATGACACACAGAAACATTTCCCTAGATATGACAGGCTCAGTTGTTCTGCTGAAAGTGCCTCAACGCACACGCTACCCTCCCAGGGTGAAGTCAGGTGGACTGCAAACACCTCAGTCACCGTTCAACTACTTTGCAGTTTGTCAGTGGCTTTCGAGGCTCGCGTTCTTTGGGCCCTAAAGGAGATGTTTGCACTTCAGGTTGAGTTGCGGGCAGCTGGGAGCAAGTCCACCATGGTGGGCGTTTTCAGTTGCCTGCATGTCTGCCTGGAAAACAGACAAGTTGCTGGCAAAGATCATTCTTCCTCTCCCTGCAGGCTGTGTGGCCAGCATGCCCCCAGCCCATGGGGAAGGCAGAGACTGACAAAACAGAACACGCTGATAGAAGGTGTGTGATCTCCTGATTAGCCGAGACATTCAGAAAACTCTCATTCTCCCCATATTTGAGCCATGCCCTATTTGCCACCTTATATTACCTTTGCTCGGGCTTCCCTGGTGGCTCAGAGGTAAAGAATCAGCCTGCAATGCAGGAGTTACAGGAGTGGCAGGGTTCGATCCCTGGGTTGGGAAGATCCCCTGGAGGAGGGCATGGCAACCCACTCCAGTACCCTTGCCTGTAGAATCCCCATGGACAGAGGAGCCTGGCGGGCTACAATCCATAGGGTTGAAAAGAGTTGGACATGAAAGAAGCGACTTAGCATGCACACACGCACACATTGCCTTTGTTCTCCTTCACTGACCAAGGTGTCAGAGGCAATGGCCATGCTCCAAGGCAGTATATTTCTGAGAATAAGCTAAAAAACTAAAACAGGGAAACAATTTAAATGTGAGCAAAACCCTGGTTCATGCTGTAGTCAGTGGAAGTTTAGGCTTGGATTCACAATGTTGACCTGCTGCTTATTTCTGCGACCATAAAACAGATTTATTCAGGATCAGCAGTGAATTCATGATTTATTTTTAGCTGCGCTGGGTCTTTGTTGCTGCACCCGGAGTTTCTCTAGCTGTGGAGAGCAGGGCTACTCTCACGTGGTGGGGCATGGACTTCATGCCTGGCTTCTTTTATTGCAGAGCACTGGCTCTAGGGCAAGCAGGCTTCAGTATTTGCGTGTGAGGGCTCTAGAGCTTGGGTTTAGTTGCTGCACGTGGGCTTAGCTGCCCTGTGGCATGAGGGATCTTCTGGACCGGGGATCGAACCCACGTCCCCTGCACTGGCAGGCAAACCACCAGGGAAGCCACAATCAGCAGAGAACTGAAAAAAAACAAAAAAGGAACATGGAGCCTGCATCCATGGAAAGCCATGTGCAAGTCCCTATGTAGCAAGGGAGAGACAGCACTTTTATGAGGGAAGAGGAAGTTGGGAGGGCTGGAGTAAACCAGGAGGCCAGGGCTTTTCGCTGGTGAAACTGTTTCCAGGAAAGAGGAGTCTGTGTTCCTGTTGGGCTCTGCCATGGTCTCAGGACAGAACAGCTCCCTCTTCTGGTTTCCCAACTCTTTAATTAAGGTTTCTGTTGAACTTTTCACAGCAAGTACTATGTGAAACCCTCAAATGTGTATTTTTACCTTTCACTCTTTTTGAAGGACAGAAGCAATATAGAAAAAAAAGATAAGAGTAAAAAGTGACGAATCCCCACCAGATTTTTAATCTCAGCACCTGTTTCCTGATAGCAAGCTCAAGCAGGGGAAAGGGGCACAGACAGGAGTCTTGTTAGAGTCCACAACGGATCGCTGATGACTATGGAGAAGGAAATGGCAGCCCACTCCAGCATTCTTGCCTGGAGAATTCCATGGACAGAGGAGCTTGGTCAGCTACAGTCCATGGGGTCTCAGAGAGTCAGGAACGACTAACACTTTCATTTTCACATGTTTGGCACAGACTAAACATGTTCTATTCATTCTTTTATCTAAACTCCAGTGTTCAAACTCGCATACTCAGCTCTTACTATCTCCATTCAATGGATGCAAACAGGCGCAGAAAGTGAGCTAAATCTCTCCAGATCTCAAAACTAGTCCATGGCAGGGGTCCACCTGACCCCCAGTTCTCTGGTCCCTGCACTTCCAACCCTGCTTCCTTCTGCAAGGTTCCTTCTCTGATTCCTCTGGATATCCATACCTGCTCCAGCATCTCCAGGACTAGAAAAATCAAAGAAAAGGGCACAACCCTGGTCAGACACTTCATCCTCTTCTGGTTAGTCCTCTCCTTCTCCGTTGCGTCAGTGAATGAAATGATTAAGTTGTAATGAGACAGATTTTAATGCACAAACATTTCGTTCTGTCTTGGTGCTTTGGATCATTTTTGCCATGTTGTCAGTAGGAAATGATTGTCAAATTAATCCAAGCATCAGGATCATCTGGAGAAACAAAAAAATACATATCCAGGACCCCATTTCAGACCTATATCAGTATTTCCATGGCCACAACACGTGTCTCTGTTAAGAGGGCTGTGTGTGTGCGCACAAGTGCGTGTGCATGTATTTGTTGATAACAAGATCTCCCTTCTTAGCAAATTTCAAGTATGCAATACAAATAGCTAACTACAGTCATGTTAGTCCATTGTAGCTCCCAAACCTGTTCATCTCGTAACTGACACTTGGTTCCCCTTGACCGTCTCCCCATTTCTGCCCCCCGCCCCCAGGTCCTGCTCCTCTATTTCCATGAGCTTGACATTTTCAGGTTCCACACATAAGTCAAACCATGCAGTATTTGCATTTGTGTTTCTTCATCCAGTTTATTTTACTTAGTCACAATATTCTCTCAGTTCATCTATGTCGTTACAAATGCTAGAATTTTCCTTTTCTTTTGACCATGCTGCACGGCTTGTGGGATCTCAGTTCCCCCACCAGAGATCGAATCTGTGCCCCCTGCAGCAGAAGCATAGACTCTGAATGAGGGAAGTCCCAGAATTGTCCTTCTTTTTTAAGGCTGAATAATATTCCCTTGTGTGTATATACACTCTACTTTCTTTATCCATCACCACTGATGGGCTACTGCAAGCCGTACTACATCCCGGTTTCACTTCCTTTGGATGTATACCCAGAAGTGGGATGGTTGCATCCTAAAGGTAGTTCTGTTTTTAATTTTTTGAGAAACCTCCATATTGTTTTCCATAATTAACCTTTAAAACCAAGCTTCTTCAAAGTACAGAAGTGTGTAAAATACGCCACAATTGTGTTTAAAGGGAGATATATATATATATATTCCCTGGTGGCTCAGATGGCAAAGAATCTGTCTGCCATGCAGGAGACTTAGGCTCGATCTCTGGGTCAAGAAGATCCCCTGGAGAGGAGAATGGCAATCTTCTCCAGTATTCTTGCCTGAAGAATTCCATGGACAGAAGAGCCTGGTGGGCTACAGTCCATGGGGTTGTAAAGAGTCAGACATGACTGAGCGACTTTCACAAAGTAAAAGATACCCAATAAACTGGTAATATTGGTTCCCATGGGGAGAAGTGGATAGTCAGCTGCTCTCTTGCCTGGAGCAGAGCCACCCAGCTGAGCACAGCCGAGGTCAACAAAGCCTCCAGCAGCTTCACAGCTGTGTGAACAATAACAAATAATTACTGTTTAAAATTAATAGAAATAAATCATAAGAGTGCTGTGTATCTCACCATTATGCTCCAATAATTCCCTGCCTATATATTTATTCAAGGAAACTACAGTGTAAGAGTCAGGCTCTGGAGCCAGACAGCTTGCCTGTGGATCCCAGCGCCAGTGCTATCCAGCTGCATCCCTTGGGCTAATTACCTAACCTCTCTGTGCCTGCGATTTCTCATCTGTAAAGTGGGAATTCTAAAAGCTGCTGCTGTTCAGTTGCTAAATCATGTCCAACTATTTGTGACACCATGGACAATAATCCAAAGGGTCCTCTGTCCATGGGATTTCCCAGGCAAGAATACTGGAGTGTGTTGCCATTTCCTTCCTCACTTATAAAAGGACCAACCTCGAAGGGCTCGGTGTTTTCTAACATACATTTTAAAATACAAAACTATTAATATATGAAGTGTCTTGTCCATATACCACCTAAAATCACCTTTTAAAATGCCAGTTGGCACTATGCTGAATGTGGGCCACACCACTATCACAGAGAAGAAAGGAAGGAAGGAAGGAAATGTGCTCAGCAAGCGTTCTTCCGGAGCCCGAGGAGGAAGGCGGAGTTACACTCACGTGACTGATCGGTGACTCCAGGAGGAGCAGCCCCGCCCAAGGCTGGCAACAGCAGAGAGGCTGGTGTTGTTTCCATGAACCTACGGAGTCCTCCCCATCTCTGCAGCATCTGCCCATCCTAGGACATTGAAAGGTATTGTGAGATCATTCAAAGGATTGTGAGGAATCGATGTGTTTTCCTAACCTTTAATTCTGTTTTTACCCCAAACTCCATCAAATTGAAAAAGCTTTTGGTCAACCTAAGACTTTGCTAATATCATAATGATGAAAGTGTTCTCAGGCTTCCAAAAAAATATATATATATAAGAATGAAGTAGTAAAAGGGAAATCTATAATCTCAGTCAGAGGGGAAGAATACTTCGTAGCTTCTAAATTTAAGCACTTAAAATATCGAAGCTATCAAACGGCATGAGCTGGATGGAACTGAACAATTTTTTTCACCTTCATAAACATGTGTATATATGTATATATAAGAAATACATCTTTAAAACTTCATAATGTTTTTTGAGAAATTTTGAGTTATTTTTGAAAAATGTCCAAAGCAGAGAAAAGCAGAAACATTTGCCCTAAAGATGGACAAGAGCATCCCTGAGAACCGGTGATGGTGGAAACATGCCTCCAGTGAGGGCTGTGGGATGGTTTCCAAGGTAAACCAGAGACTGAAGGCCAAGGCTTGTATTTCCTAGTTCTGTTTCTGCTGTTTACTTCCTGCAGAACTTTATGCATTATCTCATAAGAAAAATATAAATAAAGACCTAAATGAGCTAGTTACAAAGTGGTTTTGAATAATTAAAATAATTATGATGCAGAGATAACACTCGTGTATACCAACACCTGGAGAAGGAAATGGCAACCCACTCCAGTGTTCTTGCCTGGAGAATCCCAGGGATGGGGGAGCCTGGTGGGCTGCCGTCTATGGGGTCGCACAGAGTCGGACACGACTGAAGTGACTTAGCAGTAGCAATACCAACACCTGTGAAGGGCTGCAAACATGGAATCTGAATGCTAAAGAGATTTTAGTTCTTTCTTTTAACAGATGAAGAAACTGAGGAACAGAAATGTCAAATGACCCGCCCAGGGTCACACAGTAAATTCCTGCTGTTGGAGATTAGGACATAGGTTTCCTGATGCCATCTAGTACCTAAATTGTAATGTACATGGTACAGTGAAGTCAATGTCCGGTCTAAAAATGGAAAATAAATTAAAAGTAGAGACTTAATTTTTTCCCCTTGTTATGGGTAGAGGGCAAGGAAATTAGTATAGATTTCAAAGCTTAAGTGATAGTAAAAATAATAAGAGACATCAAATAGTGTATTATTTAGTAATAATAATATGGTTAAAAAGACACAGTAAATATTACATGGCAGGCCCTGTGCTTATTATCTCACTTTTTTCCTCATGATATCCCTGTGAGATTGAAATTCTTCTTATCTCCGATTCAGCAAAGAACAAACAGTTTCATGGAAATTTTCCAGTGAGATGGCTTACACTTGTGGGTGGTGGATGAGCTCAATTTTACAGCCTCACTTTGACAAACGCAAACAGATGAGAGGCCTTTCCAAGAACAGAAGCCAGGGATTTAAAACCTGCCGTGGCTGAGGGGGCTGAAGGACCGGATTTGGAGTGTTCTGCAAAGTTAAGTGCATTTATACACCCATTTAATCCCCTAAGCACCCGAAAGACCTGGTTACTAAAAGACCTTGGTTCCATTTTACAGACACGGAAACTGAGAAAAGAGAGATCAAATAACTTGACAGAGGTGGAGATAGGATTTGACCGCAGTTCTATTTCTGATTCCACACTTCTGGCCAGCATGCTCTGCTTCCTCCTGGGCCTCAATTCTTTCATCTAGAAGGCAGGAGTTAAAACACCACTTGTGAGGTTTAAGAGAGGATTACACTGCACAATGGCAGGTAAATGAAAGAGCTATAGCTATTAGGTGCTCTGAGAACACTATTTTTGTGGGGATGAGATGGTAAAGAAACCTTTGTTTGGAACCGTAGAATTTAGAACTTGGAGTCTTCCTAGGAATCTTGGCTAATTTTTTTCCCCTAAATTCTCAATGCTAACATTCTCCACGTTTCCTTGCAGTTTTCCTTCTGCATACATTACTAAAATATGCATGAAACTCCAAGATGCAAATTCAGCTTTCTCATGAAAACCATTACCATTAAAACACTTTGTCAGATTGGTGATGACGGGGGTTAAAATCAAAATAGCAAGCTGGCTCCCAAAGGGTTGTTGTTCCTGTCGACCTTGAGATTCTGAAAGAAAATAATTGAAGCAGGGCCTGTGAAAGGTTCCCACAGAGATTTATGAACAAAACCTTAAACACCTCAGCAGTGCAGCCTGTGTTTAAATCTCTCCATTGTCAGTGACCTCCAAGCAGAAAATCCGAGAGGGGGGTGATTTGAGAGCTCACAGCAGGAGAGACACCATGGTGGGAATGGGAACAGCGTCTGTCTTGCAGAGGCACCTGGACACCTGTACACACAGGGAAGTAAAAGCTCTTGAGTTGAGTTAAAAGGTGAGGGGCCGAGACCTGGTGGGCCACGCATGTTTTTAATGCATTGTCTGTCCCTGTTATCATTTCACGTCTCATCCTTGACCACAGATTCGTCCCCCACTAACATGTATACTCAGACACACGCTTAACTTTTCAAAATAGAATAGTTTGCCCAAAGAGAACTCTGAGACATTTTTTTGTTTAAAACAGTATCCGTTTCTTAGAATTGGTTCTAATCAAAGCCAATGGTGACTTAATATCTTAAAACTGCCTCAGTGAGACATTTCTGAATTTAGTCTACAGGGCATTCACATTTTGGAAAACAGCTAAACCTTCAGCGAGTCACAGTACAGGTAGTTTGTTTCCATTCGGAGAATTGACCTTAAGCTTCATAGTATCAAATCCATTCTATATTTCCCTGTGTTTTTTTCAAGATTTGTTCCAGATAATGCTTCCGTTCTGTTCAGTCACTCAGTCGTGTCCGACTCTTTGCGACCCCATGAATCACAGCACGCCAGGCCTCCCTGTCCATCACCAATTCCCGGAGTTCACTCAAACTCATGTCCACAGAGTCGGTGATGTCATCCAGCCATCTCATTCTCTGTCGTCCCCATCTCCTCCCGTCCCCAATCCTTCCCAGCATCAGACTCTTTTCCAGTGAGTCAACTCGTCGCATGAGGTGGCCAAAGTATTGCAGTTTCAGCTTTAGCATCAGTCCTTCCAATGAACACCCAGGATTGATCTCCTCTAGAATGGACTGGTTGGATCTCCTTGCAGTCCAAGGGACTCTCAAGAGTCTTCTCCAGCACCACAGTTCAAAAGCATGAATTCTTCGGCGATCAGCTTTCTTCACAGTCCTGCTTACATGGTAACAAATACAAATAACCAGTCACCCAGCTGAAGGACTTCCCACAAGGGAATGTGGAAATAAGGATACAGAGACACTGCTGAATTGCTTCCCTGAAATTATTTCCTCAGTCAGTCAGTTCAGTCGCTCAGTCGTGTCCGACTCTTTGCGACCCCATGGACCACAGCAGGCCTCCCTGTCCATCACCATCTTCTGGAGCTTACTCAAACTCATGTCCATTGAGTCGGTGATGCCATCCAACCATCTCATCCTCTGTCGTCCCCTTCTCCTCCCGCCTTCAGTCTTTCCCAGCATCAGGGTCTTTTCCAAGGAGTCAGTTCTTCACATCAGGTGGCCAAAGTATTGGAGCTTCTGCTTCAGCATCAGTCCTTCCAATGGATATTCATGACTGATTTCCTTTAGGATGGACTGGTTGGATCTCCTTGCAGTCCAACAGACTCTCAAGAGTCTTCTCCAACACCACAGTTCAAAAGCATCAGTTCTATGATATCATAGCTGTACCCAAATCCAGCATTTGTGCTCATAGACACACACATAGCGTTCACCCTCAGCCAAATTCACCAACCTATCTGAGTCAGTTCACAGTAAGACTGAGATCCTTATTGTGAAGAAAAGGGAGATGGCAACATACTTTGGTCAGCTCCCTCAGACATCCTCAGAAGCCAACTTCTTCAGCTTTGGCCAAATAGATGTACAGTCAGCTCTCCCTATCCATGGATACGGAACCTACAGATCCGGGGTGCTCACTGTACTACATCATTTCATATGAGGGACTTGAGCATGGCGGAGTCCTGACCCAATCTTCCATGGATACAAGGGATGAATACAGTTACATGGTCACATAAATCCTTTTACAGATGTTTGTTATAAAGAAGTTATCAATTTCCTCTGAAAATCAATTGACAAACAGAGTCACTGGGACTTAAACAAGTTCATTGGTTAAAAAAAAAAAGCCCGTGTGAAAATGGATGGCAGCGATTTCACTCCTAGTTATAAACTCAGACTCCAACACAGGGATTTGAACACTTATTTGTACACAAATGGTCATAGCAACACTCACCACAATAGTCAGAAGAAGGTGGAAACAACCTAAATGTCCATCATGTGATGAACAGATCCGCAAAATGTGATGCCTCACATTGTATATAATTCAGTCTTAAAAGGAATGAAGTTCTGACCCATGCTACAACATGGATGATGTGGGAAACATTCAGACACAGAAGGTCACACATACTGCATGATTCCACTTATATGCATATCCAGAACAGGTGAGTCCATAGAGACAGGAAGCAGATTAATTGTAGCCAGGGTCTGGAAAGGGAGGTGAGAGAATGGGACTTGATGCCTTAAGGGGAATACAATTTCCTTTTTTGGTGGCGGATATTGTTTGAAACTAGGTAGATGTTGAAGCTGAAACTCCAATATTTTGGCCACCTGATGCAAAGAGCTGACTCACTTGAAAAGACCCTGATGTTGGGAAAGATTGAGGGCAGGAGGAGAAGGGGACGACAGAGGATGAGATGGTTGGGTGGCATCACCGACTTGATGGACATGAGTCTGAGTGAACTCCGGGAGTTGGTGGTGGACAGGGAGGCCTGGCGTGCTGCGGTTCATGGGGTTGCAAAGAGTCGGACATGTCTGAGCGACTGAACTGAACTGAGCTGAGAGGTGATAGCTGTACAACATGGGACTGCACCAAACGCCAGCGAACTGTGCACTGTGAAGCGGTCGATTTTGTTATGTGTATCTTAGCTCAACAAATAGAAAAGCCAGGGAATGAGACACAGATCCCACCAGAGAGGAAGGAACTTCGCTGTTCCTGCCTGTGCTGTGTCTCCAGCCCCAAAGCCTCTCTCCCCTCTCGGCAATCTTACTGGTTTGCTTGGATATGCAGCCACTACCACTCAGGTTTCTGTTGCCTGACGTGCAGCAAGCAAAAGCACTGAGTCACCGAGGTTTGTAACAGAGAGAGGGTTTATTCACAAATCAGCTGCATGAGGAGGCAGCAGAATCTGTCTCAGACTCACCTCCTCAGAGGCTGGGGGCTTGGGTATTTATGGCATAAAGCATAAAGAAGCAGTGTGGGCTGAGGCGTGGGCAGTCTGGGGAAGGGGCAGTATTTGTCATTCTGCACAGTCGTGACTAAGCTCCAGGTTTCCCCACATTCAAACATGGAGGCATATAGCATCATCTGAGGGTGGGGTTTTCGGTCCTCTGCCTTCGAGAGGTCACCCGGCAGACACGTGTGCACGCCCAGTTGGAGGGCTGGTGGTTCTAATCAGTCTTAACTAGCTCCGCTTTGAACCAGACACAGCAAACTCCAAGTTCCTGGAAAACAATTTGGGCAAGCATTTCTTGTTTAGGGTATGCTCCGCTTGAGGACATGCAAGCCTTCACCTTGATTCGTGAAGGCAAGGGAGAGGGATTTGACCAACGATTGGCTTCAGTGGCACAGAAGATGAGAAATCTCCATGCCACCCGCTCGTCCAGCTCATCAATGCGCTTCCAGTCAGCTGCCATCCCCAGCCTGGCACTCGTCTTCCACATCCAGTGACAACTGCCCTTGGCTGCTATTCAGAGAGGGTTTGCCAGTAACCATAGACAGTAGCTGGTGAGGGCCTGGAACCCTGCCTTTATCTGGGTACCACTTTGCTCATCCTCACTTTGCCTCAGAACTTCAGGGATCCAAGGAGTTAAAGGGTTTTGGGGTGTCCTTCTTGTTGCCAGAGAAGTCTGACCTATATATAGGGGATTTTCCTGAAACAACAGAACAATTTCAGATTCAAGGAAGTGAGAATAGGATTGTTGTCTTAGCCTGGGTCACCCAGAAAGCAGAGCCTGAGACAGACGCACACGTGCAAGTGGGTTACTCGGGAAATGATCCCACGGAAGAGTGGAGAAGGGCGGAGGGGAACTAGGAACCAGGGAAAAGGGGAAACCAATACACGGATGCATTATCACTTTGGCCCCTGCGACAGGTGCTGCTCGATCTTGCCTGAACTTTCTGAGGAGCCTCCTGCATGGTGTCTTCTTGGGACTACCAGCCTTGATTACAGTAGGGGGAATGTCTGTCCATCTGTATCTGTCCCCACTTGATCAAGGGTGGTCCAGTAGTACTCACATTTCCAAATTGCACATTTGTGAGTGCCCAGATCCTTGGAAGAGAAGCTATGACCATACTAGACAGCATATTAAAAAGCAGAGACATCACTTTACCAACAAACATCCATCTTGTCAATGCTATGGTTTTTCCACTAGTCATGTATGGATGCGAAAGTTGGACTATAAAGAAAGCTGAGTGCTGAAGAATTGATGCTTTTGAACTGTGGTGTTGGAGAAGACTCTTGAGAGTCCCTTGGACTGCAAGGAGATCCAATGAGTCCATCCTAAAGGAAACCAGTCCTGAATATTCATTGGAAGGACTGATGCTGAAGCTGAAGCTCCAATACTTTGGTCACCTGATGCAAAGAGCTGACTCATTGGAAAAGACTCTGATGCTGGGAAAGATTGAAGGCCGGAAGAAAAGGGGATGACAGAGGATGAGATGGTTGGATGGCATCACCAAATCAATGGACATGAGTTTGAGTAAACTCCAGGAGTTGGTGATGGACAGGGAAGGCAGGCCTGGCGTGCTGCAGTCCATGGGGTCGCAAAGAGTCGGACACGACTGAGTGACTGAACTGAACTGAGTGCCCAGCAAGTTCTTGTAGCATCTCACATGCTGGCATCAGAGATTCCCAGGCAGCACAGGACACGTGTGTTGGCAGCACTGGTCTGTTCGGAGCCCTGGCTGGAGCTGTTTTATCAGCAGCAGCTGGAGCAAGGTGGAGGCTCGTGGGACCTGCACTGGCTCGAGGCATGAGTGCCACAAGGGTGTGGGGAGAGCGCCTTAGACTTGGAAGCAAACATCTGAAAGCAGCATCTATGAACCGCTAGCGTACTCCCGCTTGTGTCTCTGCAGTTCTTCACTCCCGCTGGCCAGGCAGCCATCGTCAGCCAAACTCTGCCTTCCAAGCCTCCTTCCAAGCCTCAGGTGTTGACTGGGCACCATCTGTGCGCTAGTTGCTGGGCATCCGGCAGTAAGACCACAACATCCTCGCTCTTAAGAAGCTTACATTCTAGTGGGCAGAGATGGACAACATAAACCACAAAATAAACAAGAGACATGTCAGATTAACTAAGTGTGGGAAGCTGAAGCAGGGTGGTGCGCTGGGGCTGAAGAGCCAGCTTACCTTCTCACTGTTGCTTCGCGGCGTTACACAGGTGGGTGGTTTGCGTCTGGTTCCTGTTTCCAACAGCTCTGTGACTCATTCACGTTTTCTTTAAAAGCGGTTTCAATTCTTCAGTCAGTTCAGTTCAGTTCAGTTCAGTCGCTCAGTCGTGTCCGACTCAGTCAGACACAATTGCACAGTTTTTAAGCCTAACATTTAAAAACAAATTCATGATTCATAAGATCCTATGACACATAATAAGACCAACGATGTCTTTAGAAAAAATGTGAGAATCATTCTTAATTTACTGTTCTCCTTTGCATCTCTCTCCCACACACTCACACACACACTTACACACACATACGCACACACACGCACACACACTGTCACACACACCCGCACACACACGTACACACACTGTCACACGCACACGCACACACCCACTCACACACGCACACACTGTCACACACACCCGCACACACCCACTCACACACGCACACACTGTCACACACACCCGCACACACACTGTCACACGCACACGCACACACCCACTCACACACGCACACACTGTCACACACACCCGCACACACACTGTCACACGCACACACCCACTCACACACACACACACTCTCACACATTCACATGCACACACATGCACGCACGCACACACGCACACGCCAGCTGCACTTCCTGCCATTTCTCAAACCCACTCTCCTTTTCCGGCTCTCCATCCCCACAGCACATGTGGTCCAGGCCTGTGCAGCTTCCGGTTGCCTACCCAAGTTTTGCTTTGCTCTGCAACCTCA
The DNA here is from genome assembly GCF_049115385.1 of Moschus berezovskii. Lineage (NCBI taxonomy): Eukaryota > Metazoa > Chordata > Mammalia > Artiodactyla > Moschidae > Moschus > Moschus berezovskii. The sequence continues at coordinate 11,572,275 of NC_142475.1, read as the reverse complement.
TTGCCTGGTATCTGGAAGAATTTTCCTTTTTGTACCTTTTACCCACTGGTCTGTGTTATGCCCTCCAGAGTTTCGAGGAATGACTATAGGCAAATATCTAGCTACACAACTGCTTTCCCAGTGAATGACTAGAAGGACACAATACCTTCCCTTCTCCTCTCTCTGGCCTGCGCCTCTCTCATGCCTTACCTTTCTTATTGCATCGTCACTTCCTGATCCTTCTTCCTCCTCGTGACCCAGATCTGAACATACTTCATTGTTTATAAAATGCACTAAAAATTGAACACAGCGTTTCAAACATGGTCTGAGCAAACCACAGTGATTCAGTTTCTTCTTTTGAACGAATGCTCTTTTAAAACAAACCAAAACATATATTTATTTATCTATTTGGCTGCACCAGGTCTTGGCTGTGGCATGCGGGATCTTTAGTTGTGGCGTGCGGGGTCTAGTTCCCTGACCAGCGATCAAACGCAGGTGATGTGCAGTGGAAGCATGGAGTCTTAGCCACTAGATCACCAGGCAAGTCTCGGACTAATGCTTTTATTAAAAATATCGGGTTAGCCAAAAGTTCGTTTGGATGGAAAAATCTGAATGAACTTTTTGGTCAACCCAATATATTTTAAGAGTGAATCTCTGAGCTTTGACAAATAAATACGCCTGTGTAGCCACAAGTCCAAGGTAGAGAACATTCCCATCACTTGAGAAAGTTTTCTCTTGCTCTTTTGAAACCATGTACAAGCCACTGTGTCCTTGTCTTTTGAAGTAAAATGCTGATTCAAGAGTTAATGAATGGGAAATGTGAAGATGGAGAAACAAAGAAGAGCTGTTGGGCTAGGGAACTGGTAACAATTTAGACTATAATTCTGCCACACAACAGAATCACGAAACTCCCAGTTTCCTGAAAGGTATAGCTAAAGGCCTGACACACATTCCGAAGCAGTTTTTACAGGAAGCAGACCACACTCCAGATGAAAAGAGCTGACCACAAAAACATAGACGCTAAACTAGTTGAAACCAGAAGGCTGATGATGCTTGAAACTTCACCTTGATGCCAACCAATCCAAGAACTCCCCACGAGCTGATCACGCCCCGCTCCTTGAACACTAAAACTCCTCTCTCTTCTCTCCAGAGTGGGTCACCCAGTCTTCAGGGCCTTAGCCCGCTGTGGTCCCGTTGGCCTGGCAAAGCAATTAAAGCTTCTCTTTTCTACTTCACCCAAAACTCTGTCTCCATGTTTCTGTTCATCGCTGGTGAGCAAAGGCCAAGTTTTGGCAACACTTTCTTAGTCCAATCTTACCAACAGTAGCAACCACTATTCTGATTTCTCCCACTGTAGATTAGTTTTGCTAAACCAGAATTTCCTACAAATAGAATCACAGAGAATGGACTCTTCCGTGACTGGCTGCTTTCAGTCAACATAATGCAATTGAGCTTCATCCGTGTTGTTATGGACGTTGGTAGCTAGCTCCTTCCTACTGTTGAGTAGTGTTCCACCGAATGGTAGTACCATAGTTTGTTTATCTATTCTCCTGCTGACAGTCATCTGTGTTGTTTTCAGTTTGGGGCGATAATGAATATAACTTTTATACACATGTAGCTTTATTGACTTTTGTTTTTATCTATCATTTTTTATCTGGGCTTTTATTTACCCAGAAGTGGAATTTCTGTATCATAATGTAGGCGAATATTTAAATTGATAAGAAATTAACAAATAATTTTCTGAAATGGTTGTGCCAGCCATGTATGAGAGTTACAGTCCGTTGCTCCACATTCTTGCTAACATTTAGTATTATAAGTTATTTCATTTTTTCATTTTAACCATTCTTATGGATGGAAGTGGTCACTGTGGTTTTAATTTGAATTCACTCATGAACTTGTCTTTCATATGCTTATTGACGCTTCATATATCTTCTTTTACAAAGTGCTTGGTGAAGCCTTTTGCTCATTTTTATTGAGTTGTCTTTTTATTACTCAATTATAGGAACTCTTGATAGTAACTAGATATAGAAATATATATACTGTGAATATTTCTCTTTGTGTGTGGCTTACCTTTTCATTTTCTTAATGGTGTCTTCTGAGGAACAGAAATGGCAAATTTTTATAAAGTTCAATGTAAGCTTTTTCTTTTATATTTAATGATTGTTTTGTCTAACACATTTTAGCAAAAATATTCTCTTACATTTTATTCTAGAAGCTTTATATTTTCAGTTTTTTTTGTTCAGGGCAATCCATGATCTAATGAGTCAGTTCTTCGCATCAGGTGGCCAAAGTATTAGAGCTTCAGCATCAGTCCTTCCAATGAATATTGAAGACTGATTTCCTTTAGGATTGACTGATTTGTTCTCCTTGCAGTCCAAGGGACTCTCAAGAGTCTTCTCCAACACCACAGTTCAAAAGCATCAGTTCTTCAGAACTCAGCTTTCTTTATAGTCCAACTCTCACCTGCATACATGACTACTGGAAAAACCATAGCTTTGACCATATGGACCTTTGTCAGCAAAGTAATGTCTCTGCTTTTAAATACACTGTCTAGTTATGTCATAGCTTTTCTTCCAAGAAGCAAGTGTCTTTTAATTCCATGGCTGCAGTCATCATCGGCAGTGATTTTGGAGCCCAAGAAAATAAAGTTTGTTACTGTTTCCATTGTTTCCCCATCTATTTGCCATCAAGTGGTGGGACTGGATGCCATGATCTTAGTTTTCTGAATGTTGAGTTTTAAGCCAGCTTTTTCATTCTCCTCTTTCACATTCATCAAGAGCCTCTTTAGTTCCTCTTCTATTTCTGCCAAAAAGGTGGTGTCATCTGCATATCTGAGGTTGTTGATATTCCTCCCAGCAATCTTGTTTCCAGTTTGTGAGTCATCCAGCTGGCATTTCTCATGATGCACTCTGCATAGAAGTTACATAAGCGGGGTGATAATGTACAGCCTTGTACTCCTTCCCCAATTTTGAGCCAGTCTGTTGTTCTATGTCTGGTTCTAACTGTTGTTTTTTGACCTGCATATAGATTTCTCAGGAGGCAGGTAAGGTGGTCTGGTATTCCCATCTCTTTAAGAATTTTCTGCAGTTTGTTGTTAATAATATATATATAAATCACAAGATAGCCCTAACTCTTATAATACCTGCAGTTTCATCGTCAAAAATGCTCCACACAAATGGGGCACCGACCAATGAATGCATAAAGAAGATGTGAGACATATATACAATGGAATATTATTCAGCCATAAAAAAGAATGAAATAATGACATTTGCAGCATCATGGATGGACCTAGAGATTATCATACTAAATGAAATAAGTCAGAAAGAGAAAGACAAATATCATATTATATCACTTATATGTGGAGTCAAAAAATGGCACCAATGAATATATCTACCAAATAGAAACACACTCACAGACATAGAGAAAAGACTTGTGGTGGCCAAGGGGAAGGGGGGGTGGGGAGGGATGGACTGGGAATTTGAGATTAGCAGATGCAAACTACTATATATGGAATGGATACATAACAAGGTCCTACTGTATGGTATAGGGAACTGTTTTCAATATCTTGTAATAAATCACAATAAATAAGAAAAATAATATATATTTACATGTATATACATATATATACATAATGTATATATATGCATTTTAACCACTTTGCTATACCACAAAAATGAATGCAACACTATAAATCAATTATACTTCAATAAAATAAAACTTTAAAAAGGCATCAACTCACTTTCTTGGGTGAAAGCCATATGTGATTATTTGCTCAGTCCTCTCTCTCCCTGTTAATTCCTTTTCTCCTTCCCTAGTTGTATAACAGCAGAAAGTAAGATATCAAAATCCCTCTCCCCTGTTCCCAACCAAAATAACAGAAATCCTGAATCATAGCACCCCAAGGCTCAAATACTAAATCTGATTTCTTCTCCATCTACTCCAGAAAGAAGTAGATGGTTTCTGCAGAGAAAGTGACTGGAAGAGATATAAGATCTTGCGTGAAACCCTGTGTCTCCTAGGGAATCTTCAAGGGTCAACTGAAATCATGCACAGAGGCAGTTGGTTTCTGATCGCTGCATATGTCACCTTGGGACATACATGTTCGCAGCCTGGATGAACAGGAAAGAAAACACCAGATGTGCGAGAGTGGTGCAGAAGGGTGGGTAAAAGGACATTAGAATTAAACCTGACCTTTCTCCTTGCTCCAAAGGAAGAGACAATCCTAATGCTACAGAGATTTATTTGCACTAACAAGCTCTTATTTCAAAATGCAATTACCCATGGGATGATTAAGCCTGCATCATTGGCGACTGCATTAAACACAATTAAGTCCTCTGCAATCAGATTCATTATTTGGGGGCAGGGGGAAAAAATAATTCCAGTTACAAAGAGATGGAAAAGAAAATTATCTAGGGCACAATTTCCCACATCTGCTGCATAAGATCTATCAGAAAACCTTCTAAAAAACACAGATTCCCTTTTCCTTCTCCGCACCTCAAACCAGCTCTGAATCAGGAAAGACTGATGTAGGGGCTAGGACTAAATATGATAAAAACTTCCTGGGTTGTCTGATGCTGGCAGCCCAGGAATGAGCATTGAGGAAGCACAGGTCTTGGACGCTGGTTTGCTGCCTTGACCAAAGTTCAGTCTGATCTTCAGCTTGACAGACGTTAAACTTGACATAGCGCTGATGCTGATTGAGACTGATCCACCTACAACATGATGTACTCTGCATATAAGTTAAATAAGCAAGGTAACAATATACAGCCTTGACGTACTCCTTTTCCTATTTGGAACCAGTCTGTTGTTCCATGTACAGTTCTGACTGTTGCTTCCTGACCTGCATGCAGGTTTCTCAAGAGGCAGGTCAGGTGGTCTGGGATTCCCATCTCTTTCAGAATGTTCCACAGTTGATTGTGATCCACACAGTCAAAGGCTTTGGCATAGTCAATGAAGCAGAAATAGATGTTTTTCTGGAACTCTCTTGCTTTCTCCATGATCCAGCGGATGTTGGCGATTTGATCTCTGGTGCCTCTGCCTTTTCTAAAACCTGCTTGAACATCTGGGAGTTCACGGTTCACATATTGCTGAAGCCCGGATTGGAGAATTTTGAGCATGACTTTACTAGCGTGTGAGATGAATGCAATTGTACAGTAGTTTGAGCATTCTTTGGCATTGCCTTTCTTTGGGATTGGAATGAAGACTGACCTCTTCCAGTCCTGTGGCCACTGCTGAGTTTTCCAAATTTGCTGGCATATTGAGTGCAGCACTTTCACAGCCATCATCTTTCAAGATTTGAAATAGCTCAACTGGAATTCCATCACCTCCACTAGCTTTGTTCGTAGTGATGCTTTCTAAGGCCCACTTGACTTCACATTCCAAGATGTCTGGCTCTAGGTCAGTGATCATGTTATCGTGACTATCTTGGTCGTGAAGATCTTTTTTGTACAGTTCTTCTGTGTATTCTTGCCACCTCTTCTTAATATCTTCTGCTTCTGTTAGGTCCATACCATTTCTGTCCATTATTGAGCCCATCTTTGCATGAAATGTTCCCTTGGAATCTCTAATTTTCTTGAAGAGATCTGGAACAACAGACTGGTTCCAAATAGGAAAAGGAGCACGTCAAGGCTGTATATTGTCACCTTGCTTATTTAACTTACATGCAGAGTACATCATGAGGAATGCTGGGCTGGAAGAAGCACAAGCTGGAATCAAGATTGCTGGGAGAAATATCAATAACCTCAGATATGCAGATGACACTACCCTTATGGCAGAAAGTGAGGAGGAACTCAAAAGCCTCTTGAGGAAAGTGAAAGAAGAGAGTGAAAAGGTTGGCTTGAAGCTCAACATTCAGAAAACAAAGATCATGGCATCTGGTCCCATCACTTCATGGGAAATAGATGGAAAAACAGTGGAAACAGTGTCAGACTTTATTTTTTGGGGCTCCAAAATCACTGCAGATGCTGATTGCAGCCATGAAATTAAAAGACGCTTGCTCCTTGGAAGGAAAGTTATGACCAACCTAGATAGCATATTAAAAAGCAGAGTCATTTCTTTGCCAACCAAGGTCCGTCTAGTCAAGGCTATGGTTTTTCCCGTGGTCATGTATGGATGTGAGAGTTGGACTGTGAAGAAAGCTGATCGCCGAAGAATTGATGCTTTTGAACTGTGGTGTTGGAGAAGACTCTTGAGAGTCCCTTGTACTGCAAGGAGATCCAACCAGTCCATTCTGAAGGAGATCAGTCCTGGTGTTCATTGGAAGGACTGATGCTAGGCTGAAACTGCAATACTTTGGCCATCTCATGCGACGAGTTGACTCACTGGAAAAGACTCTGATGCTGGGTAAGGTTGGGGGCGGGAGGAGAAGGGGACGACAGAGAATGAGATGGCTGGATGGCATCACCGACTCTGTGGACATGAGTTTGAGTGAACTGCGTGAGTTGGTGATGGACAGGGAGGCCTGGCGTGCTGTGATTCATGGGGTCGCGGAGAGTCAGACATGACTGAGCAACTGAACTGAACCTACAACATTCACAGAAACCTATGTATAAGCCAGAATGCCAGCTCACTAATTATAAGGCGGGATAACCCTTCTCAGAAGAAGGCAATGGCAACCCACTCCAGTACTCTTGCCTGGAAAATCCCATGGATGGAGGAGCCTGGTAGGCTACAGTCCATGGGGTCACGAAGAGTCGGACATGACTGAGAAACTTTGCTTTCACTTTTCACTTTCATGCACTGGAGAAGGAAATGGCAACCCACTCCAATGTTCTTGCCTGGAGAATCCCAGGGAGGGCGGAGCCTAGTGGGCTGCCATCTATGGGGTCACACAGAGTCGGACACAACTGAAGCAACTTAGCAACAGCAGCAGCAGTAACCCTTCTCTGAGATCAAAATGCCCATGCTTGCCATACAGAATACCAGGGCAACCACACTTTTATTCAGATGGTTGCTTTTGCTATTGATCTATGAAATCAGATTGAACAGATGCTCCCAATGGCATTTTCATTCAGACTACAGAAGCAAAGCAGTAATCCCTGTACCACTGAGGTATAGGCATACTGATATATGCTCAGAACAGATCTCCTTAACCCTGGCCAGAGCTGGAGATACGTTGCCAAATTCTTGCCCTCAGACATACTTTTCTAGATTCTGTATCTCCTAAGAGCAAACCCAGGGAAGGTTCTGCTGCTCGCCATGCTCAGGAAGCTCACCTCTTTGGGGCAGATTTTCCAGCCTTGACTGGAGTGATGTTGTGCCATCCCTAGTGGGCATGACCAGACACTTCCTGGGATGTTGCTTCTTACTCTGTTTTGTAATAGCGTATACTTTACATAAAAAGGAAACCTTTACTTAAAAAGTTATCTACATGTAAAACTGCAGGTGATTAAAAGTTTTTCACTGTCAGTTAACTGATTTGCAATGAAAATGATTTTGTCATCCAGATTTTGCTAACATTTTTGTTTTTAAGATATTTATTCTCTCCTATAATACCATACATATTTTATTAAATTTCCATTTTCTTTGTTGAACTCACATTCCATTCATGCTTCTCTGGTCCCCTATGTCATACTGCATGTGTTCACATCACCAGTATCTTGGTGACTCCTTAGATGGGGTAAATTTATTATCTATCCTGCTCTGATCTGACGCTCAATCTTGTGAACTTACCTCCCAGTGGGGAGGAGACTCGTAATAAATATATAATAAGAATAAAAAAAATAAGTATGAATGCTTTGAAGAAACTATACTAGATCAAAGGGTAGAAAGACTAGAGCTGGTAGTTGGTCAAGGAAGCCTTCTCTTCAGATGTGACATTTATGTTGAGAGACAGAGCCTCATAATTATACCCTCAGAGCATATTTATTTCCAAAGCCACACATATATCTCCATTGTGAATACTGACATCGTTTAACTAAAGGATTCAGTACACGGTTTTGCTAAATTTGTTATGAACAGCTAGAGGGGAAAATAGATGTCTAGATAGTTTGAAAACTATTCTACTATTAAATACAAGAAATACCAGGTACAATATAACAAATATTTATAAATATACTGTTTCTAAATGAAATATATTTTTAAATTAAGAGATGGGCTCACAATAAAGTAAAAGAAATCATCAGTCACCAAAAATAAGGAAAATGAAAGCCAGTAAGGTCAACATGAGACTTGAAGCTTCAGCTACTGCAGGGAAAGAGTTTGGATACTAATCCCTACGTAGGAATAGGAGATAAAGCCTTCAGCCTGAGAGACAAGAAGTTGGAACTGAAACTGCAACATGAAGCCAGAATAAAGGAGTGCAGAATTTTTAAATAAATTTAAAAAAAAATCCATTAGCTTTGGATAGGAGCTTGTTTGTTTGTTTGTTTTTAAGATATCCCTGAGGATTTATAGCCACATAACCATCTGGTGTTCAAATTCATGCCACAAGCAATATGTAGAAAACTTTAAATTGAGATAATAGCGTAAAATGTAGAGTTTAGCTGGCGATGGTCTTGGAGTATCTCACAAAAGCAAAAACAGCACCTCTCTTGAAGAACGTTCCCTTAATGTGTCTCTGTCAGGATTTCAAGAGATTGAATTCAAATGAGGCCAAGTTCACAGTCTAAAACTATAAAACATATGAGGAAACAATAATGTGAAAAAGAGTATGCAAACATAATAGAAGACAGAATTAGAATTTTAAATGTTAGAATTCTTGAATAGAAACGATCTTTAAAAGGATTTAAAGGATTAGCTATATAAAAGAAGGTCTTAAGGGAAAAGTACAAGATTCTCTGAAAAAAATGATCAAGCTGACCTTTAGAATAGAATGAAATAGAACTTTTAAAAATTAAAAATATGGCAATTAAAGCTAAAACTCGTTAGAAGTGACAATATTTACATATTACATATCTAACAATGGACTTGTATCTGGAATAAGTAAAGAACTCTCTAAATAAATTATTGATACATATAATAATTTAGATGGATCTCAAAGACATTATCTTCTTCATGGATCACAGCCTTGTCGTGGCGATAGGGCCTGTGTAACTCAATAAAGCTATGAGCCGTGCCGTGCAGGGCCACCCAAGATGGACGAGTCATAGTGAAGAGTTCTGACAAAACGTGGTCCACTCGAGGAGGAAACAGCAAAGCACTCCAGTATTCTTGCCACAAGAATCCCACGAACTGAATGAAAAAGAAAAAAAAAGTGACACCAGAGGATGTGCCCTCCCCAAGTTGGAAGGTGTCCAGTATGCTACTGGGAAGAGCAAAGGGCAACTTAATAGCTCCAGAAAGAATGAAAAGGCTGGTCCAAAGCAGAAATGATGCTCAGTTGTGGGTATGTCTGATGGTGAAAGTAAAGTTCAGTGCTGTAAAGAACAATCAAGGTAAATTGGATATGGTAAAGTAGGAGATGTGGGCAAGAGTGAACCCTGACATCTCAGGAATCAGTGAACTAAAATAGATGAGAATGGGTGAACTTAATTCAGAGGACATTAGATCTGTGGGCAAGAATCTCTTAGAAGAAATGGAGTAGCCCTATAGTCAACAAGAGTCTGAAATGCAGTACCTGGATGCAATCTCAAAAGCAACAGAATGATCTCGGTTTGTTTCCAAGGCAAACAATTCAACACAGCACCGTCAATCAGCACAGTAACCTAAGTCTGTGTCCCAACCACTGATGCCGAAGAAGCTGAAGTTGACCAGTTCTAGGAAGACCTACACGATCTTCTAGAACTAACACCAAAAAAGACGTCCTTTTCATCCTAGGTGATTAGAATGAAAAAGTAAGAATCCAAGATACCTGGAGTAACAGGCAAGTTTGGCCTCGGAATACAAAATGAAGTGGGGCAAACGTTAACAGAGTTTTGTCAAGAGAAAACACTGGTCAATGTAGACACAATTTTCCAACAACACAAGGGACGACTCTACACATGGACATCACCAAATGGTCAATACTGAAATCTGATTACATTTTTTTTGAATGGGAAGATGGAGAAGCTCTATACCAAGAGCTGGAGCTGACTGTGGCTTAGATCATCAGCTCCTCATTGGTAAATTCAAACTTAAAATGAAGAAAGGGAAAACCACTAGGCCATTCAGGTATGACCTAAATCAAATCCGTTATGATTATACAGTGATGAATAGATTCAAGGGGTTAGATCTGGTAGATATAGTGCCTGAAAACTACGAACAGAGGTTCATAGCATTGTACAGGAGTAAGTGACCAAAACCATCCCAAAGAAAAAGAAGTGCAAAAAGGCAAAGTGGTTGTCTGAGGAGACTTTCCAAACAGCTAAGGAAGAAAGAGAAGCAAAAAAAGCAAGGGAGAAAGGGAGAAAGATATACCCAACTGAATGCAGAGTTCCAGAGGATAGCCAAGAGAGATAAGAAGCCCTTCTTCAATGAACAATGCAAAGTAGTAGAGGAAAGCAATAGAATGGGAAAGACTAGAGCTGTCTTCAAGAAAATCTGAGATTTCAGCAGAACATTTCATGCAAGCATGGGCAAAATAAGGGAGAGAAACGGTAAGGACCTAACTTGGGCAGAAGAGATTAAGAAGAGGTAGCAAGAATGCACAAAGGATCTATACAAAAAGGTCTTAATGGCCAGGATAACCAAGATGGTGTGGTCACTTACCTAGAGCCAGACATTCTGGAGTTTGAAGTCAAGTGGGCTTTAAGAAGCATTAGTATAAACAAGGCTAGTGGAGGTGATGGAATTCCAGCTGAGCTCTTTCAAATCCTAAAAGATGAGGCTGTTAAAATGCTGCACTCAGTATGTCAGCAAATTTGGAAAACTCAGCAGTGGCCACAGGACTGGAAAAGGTCAGTTTTCATTATAATCCCAAGAAGGGCAGTGTCAAAGAATGTTCAAACCATCAGACAATTGCACTCATTTTGCATGCTAGTAAAGTTATGCTCAATATCCTTTGAGCTAAACTTCAGCAGTACATGAACCTAGAATTTCCAGATGTACAAGCCAGGTTTAGAAAAGGCAGAGGAACCAGAGATCAAATTGCCAACATTCTTTGGATCATAGAGAAAGCAGAGAATTCCAGAAAACATCTACTTCTGCTTCATTCACTATGGTAAAGCCTTTGACCATGTGGATCACAATAAACTGGAAAGTTCTTAAAGAGATGGGAATACCAGACCTCGTTACCTGTCTCCTGAGAAACCTGTATGTGAGTCAAGAAGTAATAGTTAGAATCTTACATGGAACAACTGACTGGTTAAAACTGGGGAAAGAATTCAGCAAGGCTGTATGTTGTCACCCTGTTTATTTAACTTCTATGCAGAGTACATCATGTGAAATTCTGGGTTGGATGAATCACAAGTTGGAATCAAGATAGCTGGAAGAAATATCACCAACCTCAGATACACAGATGATAATCACTCTAATGGCAGAAAGTGAAGAGGAACTAAAAGATCCTCTTGATGAGGGTGAAAGAAGAGAGTGAAAAAGCTGCCTTAAAACTCAACATTCAAAAAACAAAGATTATGGCATCTGTTCCCATCCCATCACTTCATGGCACACAGATGGGGAGAAAGGGGAAACAGTGACAGATTTTATTTTCTTGGGCTCCAAAATCCTTGAGGACAGTGACTGCAACCATAAAATTAAAAGATACTTGCTCTTTGGAAGAAAAGCTATAATAAACCTAGACAATATATTTAAAAGCAGAGACATCAGTTTGCCAACAAAGGTCCATATCATCAAAGCTATGATTTTTTTCCAGTAGTCAGGTATGGATGTGAGAGTTGGACTATAAAGAAAGCTGAGCACTGAAGAATTGATGCTTTTGAATCATGGTGCTGGAGAAGACTCTTGAAAGCCCCTTGGACTGCAAGGAGATCAAACCAGTCAATCCTAAAGGAAATCAACCCTGAATATTCATTGGAAGGACTGATGCTGAAGCTGAAGCTCCATACTTTGGTCACCTGATGCAAAGAGCTAACTCACTGGAAAAGACCCTGATGCTGGGAAAGATTGAAGGCAAAAAAAGAAGAGGGCAGCAGAGGATAAGATGGTTAGATAGCATCACTGACTCAATGGACATGAGTTTGGGTAAACTTGGGGATTAGTGAAGAACAGGAAGCCTGGCACGCTACAGTCCATCAGGTAGCAAAGAGTCAGACACGATTTAGCGTCTGAACAACAGCAACAACTAAGACATTATAGGGAGTGAAGAAAGCCAGTTTCAAAGGATTATAAACTGTACCATTCCATTTATATAAAATTCTCAAAATGACAAAATTGGAGAGATAGAGAGCAGATCAGTGGATGTTCAGATTTAAGAGAAGGCGGAATGGATGTGAGACTATAAGAGGTGGCGTGAGGGCATTCCTTCATGGTGATGGAACAAGGCTGTAACACTGGTTATATGAACCTACATTGTAGATACATGTCATAGATTCATACATAAATACCTTAAAATATGAGTGTATGCAAAAACTTGTGAAATATGTTCTTTATTTGATAGTATTGTGCCAATCAACTCCTTCCATAATCCATTCTAGGTGTTTAATAAGTCACCATTGGGGAAAGCTGAACATAGGTATTCATGAACTCTCTGTACTATTTTTGCAATTGATGGTTCTATATTTATTTTAAAATTAAAATTATTTCAAATTTTAAAACTATAGAATATGTATACATTTTAAAACTTAATGGACATGTTAACAACAGACAAGTCACAGGAAAAAAAAAAAAAAGAGAATTGTTGATCTGAAAGACTGATCTGAGGAAATCATCCAAAGCCCATCAACCAAGGAAGATAATGAGATGAAAAGTACAAAAACATTGAGACGTGGAGGACAAAGAGGTGTTCCACATAAGTCTGATGGGAATTGCAGACAGGAAAAACAGAGAAAATGTACGAAAGAAGCTATCTGAATAGATCATGCTGAGTTTACAAAACTGATGAAAGACATGAATCTGTAGATTCAAAAAGCGCAACAACTTGCAAACTGTGTAAATAACAATACACTCACCCGCAAACATACTGTAATCAAACTATAGAATACCAAAGGAAAAGAGATTTTTAAAAAACAACAGGCATGGTTCACGTTATCTGTTGCTAATCATTATTTTCTTTCCATTGAAAAACAAACTGCCTGGTGCTTTCGCTTGTATTTACATTTGAAATCTGCTATCCAAATACACCAATAACTCAGAATATCTATAGTTTATTACTTTGGGGAAGAAATTAAAAACACTCTGCACTGCCTAAACTTTTGTGCAATCCCAGCAGTAAGAGCTGAGTAAATCTGACAGGCACATGGTCCTTGCTAGCCAAGAACCAACCAACACAATTTAAGTCTGCTTTATTCACTCAACTTGTTCCCACCCTTCCTCGCAGCTCAGTCTGCAGCACAATGACAGCTCAGTGTAAATACCCGTCAATTAATTTGTTGGGTACTCAGAGGGTACAGGTTTAGCCCCACACATCCCTTCTACCTGAGGTACCAGGCTCTGACTTAGAACTGGGAAAATGAGTGAAGAGAAAAATAATTTAGCTCTTTTTTCCTTCTTCTTCCCCTTCTCCTTTTCCTATTTTTTTTTTAAATGTTCTCCCTCCTCCAACCCCACCCCTTCTTCATCTCTTTTACCTAGTGAACATGAAACTTCTCTGTGAATCAGGCAATTTCATTCAAAACGGGGTGATTTACAATATAGAGCAATGGGCTGTTTCTGACTCTTCTATAAAGCTCTTAAATCTCTGAGTCTTGTTTTTACCCATCTCTAAAATGGGGCAAAAATAAAACCCTATAATACTGCTTATGTCAGAAGTAATACAGTGTTACAGCCCAACACTTCACAAACATGTTTTACCATTGTAATCAACTGCAACATAAGTGTAGTGGAAATGAAAATCAATCATTTAAATTTTTAATATATTTTTCAACTGACACTTGATTAGTACATCAAGTTGAAAATAAAAAGATAATCCTTAAGGATTTATTGGGACACTGTGGAAGGATTATTTATCTCTTCTTGTTTGATTTTTGGTGAATGGAGTGAAGGGTGAGAGGCCATTTCCTTTGGAGTTGGCCAAAAGTAGGATTGCATACATGGAGCAAATTCTAAAAGAATGAGAGTCATATGGAAAATCTACTTACAATTTCCTCATTTGGGGGATTTCCATGACTCCTCCACTGGGAACTTTCTCCATTTTTTACACTGTCCTTGGCTTTGATGGACTCTGACAAGTGTATTTCTATAAATAGCAGTTAAAACGGGATATATCATGAACTTCTCAGTTCTCGGAGTAGGAATAACCCGAAAGAACTGTGTAGGAAAGAAGGCTGAATCATCTCTGCCTGTATCAAGATCTCCTCATGCACGTGGATGGAAAAGGTCCTCAGCTTGTCCTCTCGGATCTGGAATGGGGGTTCCACTCTGTCTCCTGAGGACCTGCACGAGGGGGTTATGCTGATGTCATGCAAGGATGATTCAGTCTCTGGTCACAGGTCATCTTGATGCCTTCGTGGGTTATTTTTAATTAGGAAAAATTCACAGTACAGACATGTGCAAGATTCTTACTTAATTTTTACACTTTCTGGTGCTCAACGCCACAGTTGTTCATCTCTTACTCAACAGGTTACTCTCTCTTCATTCTCTTTGTTGTCTCATCATCTCCTTAAAGTACTGACTTTCAAAAAATTCTGTTCAATGAAAACAATGAGGAAATGGAAAATCGCTGTCATGTTCAGGCTGGGAATCTCTGACAATATTAAATAAATATACATATGTTTAACCACCACTATACCAGAAGTCCGCAGCTGGCTAACATCACACTACTTTTGAAAAGTAAACGTTTTAGCAATAAGTGTTCCAAGGTGACAGGGAAATATTTTCATTCCTAAAATTTCCTATACAGATGATATGCATAGAGTTAGTATGCATAGGGATTCTCTTGTTCCAGATAATAAATTATTCCACCAGGTTATATCCTTCACGTACACAAACCTCCAGGCTCTGTTTGTTTCAACATTCCCTGCAGCTGTTACTTAGATTTTTGCTATATAATTACTGTTTATTCAAAATCTCTCACTTGTTAGGGGATTTACCCACAGAGCTCTCACATTTAGCTTTCAAAATGTGATGATTTTTAAGCGTTTTGTTCTTTGTGCTAAATGTTGAAGGTGGTTTTTAGCCCTAACCAAAATATTTGCATGATGCTAATTATATTTCTGTGAACCATCAAAATAAAGTCTGTAGAAGAATACATGGAAAATGTGCATCAAAGTTCATAATTGCAATTTCAAATATTTTGGAAAAAAGAATCTTAAAAAAAGAGAAAGTACAAATACAGGCACCCTCTTGCTTATGAACAGTGACAGGAAAAACAGCTGAGAAGTACTGAGTGCTTCCTGATGGCCAGGCCTGGCCCTGAGTACCTTCCATACTTAATCTCTAATTACCATATGAGATAGCTGGTATTATCAGCCCATTGAACAGATGAGAAAATTGAAACTTGGAGAGGATATGTCAGTTGCCCAAGGCCCCTCAGCTAGTAAGTGATGCTGTCTGAATTTAAATCCAGGCATTCTGACTGCAGTGCCCATGCTTGATCGACTACACGATGCTCTCCTTATAAAGAAACTTCTCCACGTTGGTATGTTTATTTTAAATTCACCATCCTCTGTACTACAAAAAGGAGAAAGAGGAAAGGCAGGAGCCTCCTTCTTCTGCCCTGATTCTGGTCCACCTTCCAATCCATCACTCCCTATGCCTCCCCACTATGCCCTCTACCCTGACAATAAATGGGAGAAGTCCCCATAGGGCATCGAGCTCCATAACAGTTGCTTTTCCTCTGAAAATTTATTTAAAACATCTAGACTCTGTCTTCTAGAAGTTGGCAATCCAAATAAACAATATGAAGAGGCATATAATTTAAAATTTATGAAAACAATATAAAAAGGCAAATATAAAAAAACATAGGCATGGGAAAAACTTGAAAAAACAAAGGTTGTAACCAAATTTGACAATAAAGGCAATGTGATTTGAAGTGCATAATTGATAAACAGCCTCTGAAGGCAATTCCAAAGCCAAATTTCAACAGGGTTTCTGCCAACTTGTGGTGACAGCTATGAAACGGCAGCCCACACTTAGAATATTTCTGTAAAAGTATCTCATTGTTTTAAATGTAAATCTCAAAACGGATTTCCCCTCTCTCCAGTGAGTTTAACTGGCTTTCTCTTATTGCCTCTTCTTTTTACCCCCCGCTCTTCCTTTATGTCTGCTTTCATTCCTCTGGTCCAGGAGTTCATTCAACAGCTCCTTATGGGTTCACTCCCTGGATTGGGAAGACCCCCTGGAGAAGGAAATGGCAACCCACTCCAGAGTTCTTCCCTGGAAAATCCCATGGACGGAGGAGCCTGGCGGGCTACAGTCCGTGGGGTCGCAGAGAGTCAGACACAACTGAGTGTGCATTATGGAAGACCCTGTTTCCAGGTTCTCTGAGGGCTATCAGAAGCTGAAGACAACATCCCCTGTGTTGAGGAGATTACCTGCTGCAGGGTCATCTTTTAACACTGAGATAATGATATCACCCATACCATTTAGAAGCACAAGCTGGAATCAAGATTGCCGGGAGAAATATCAATAACCTCAGATATGCAGATGACACTACCCTTATGGCAGAAAGTGAAGAGGAACTCAAAAGCCTCTGGATGAAAGTGAAAGAAGAGAGTGAAAAGATTGGCTTGAAGCTCAACATTCAGAAAACAAAGATCATGGCATCTGGTCCCATCACTTCATGGGAAATAGATGGGGAAACAGTGGAAACAGTGTCAGACTTTGTTTTTTTGGGCTCCAAAATCACTGCAGATGATGATTGCAGCCATGAAATTAAAAGATGCTTACTCCTTGGAAGGAAAGTTATGACCAACCTAGATAGCATATTAAAAAGCAGAGAAATTACTTTGCCAACAAAGGTCCGTCTAGTCAAGGCAATGGTTTTTCCCGTGGTCATGTATGGATGTGAGAGTTGGACTGTGAAGAAAGCTGAGCACCAAAGAATTGACGCTTTTGAACTGTGGTGCTGGAGAAGACTCTTGAGAGTCCCTTAGACTGCAAGGAGGTCCAACCAGTCCATCCTAAAGGAGATCAGTCCTGGGTGTTCATTGGAGGGACTGATGCTGAAGCTGAAACTCCAATACTTTGGCCACCTGATGTGAAGAACTGACTCATTTGAAAAGACCCTGATGCTGGGAAAGATTGAGGGCAGTAGGAGAAAGGGACAACGGAGGATGAGATGGTTGGATAGCATCACTGACACAATGGACATGGGTTTGGGAGGACTCTGGGAGTGGTGATGGACAGGGAGGCCTGGCATACTGCCATGGTTCATGGGGTCACAAAGAGTCAGACACGACTGAGCGACTGATCTGAACTGAACTGAACTGAGATAGTGATGCTGGGCATACAGGATAGGATGATTTTTCAAATGAATCAAGTTTGGTGTCAAAGTTAGGTCTAATTCCGAAGCCCATAAACCTTCCAGATATCCACTGTTGCCTCTCAAAAACTTGTTCCAACAGAATAGACTGTGGTATTGCCAGTTTTGCAAGTGAAGAAAGCTCGCGTGCCGCCATGAAGACCCAGTGCAGTCAAAAATAAATAAATACATCTTTTTTTAAAAGTGCTTAAGAAACAAGAGTGAAGAAGCTGACACTGAGAGACATCATTTCTAAATAGAAGTATATGATTATAACCTCACTTTGCAAATTACCCAGAAGATAAAGCAATCAAACAATCAAGTCAGTCAAAGCTAAATTCATCATGTGTACATCAAAACTGACAAGTAAGTAAATGTGTATGAATTTTAAAAACTCATTCTTGGGCCAAATTGTTTCAAATTATCAGGGACAACTTTTCAGATATTTTTTTTAAGGGAAAATATTTTCCAAGGTGACATTTCTTCACATATATTTCAAAAGACAAATTCAGGGCAAATAACAGTTGCATATTTGAAACTAATTATTAGAAGTTGAAAGGGAAGAGATTCAAATATAGCTTATATAAGTTGTAGTTTCTGAATGTTTCTGAAAACATTTGGAAAAGATATTTCATTATAAGAAAGGTCTGAACCACAGCAATCCATGTGTTTCTGTCATGGGGGAAGGGGACAGACATCATCCTGATAGTCACCTTCTTCCAAGTACAGCTGGGAGCTGGAAGGCTGTATAGTTCATTCAGAAGCATTGTAGATGGAAACAAATTTCAGGTCTGCCTATTAACTAAATGCAACTCTGGAAAATCAGCTGGACCTTCTAAACACGTGTAATATGGAATTTTAAAGCGTCTGGTCTACTTGATTGACAGAGTTGTAGGCAACATAAATCTAAAATTGATAAGAATGATCATATTATACAAATGCAGTGTCATCCACATTATCTCTTTCCTAAAAGACGCTTCTCATTCAATCCCATCCAAACAGAAGAACAATCTTCAAGGAGTTATGTTGCTCTTGGGTTTTCTCTGTGCCATCATCTTACAGAAATACAGAATTGACCAGCTGTTCAAGAAGTCTCCAAGCCAAGCTGCCTTTAAGCACCTTGGGGGAAAAAATGGTCTTCTCTCATCTAGAGTTGCAGATGTCTGCCTTTTGGAAGCTTCTAGATGGTCCTGAGGTTTTGACCTTCCATGAAGCTTCTAGAATCATATATCCCCTATAGATGTGAGTATATGATTTTCAATTCTGAGGTGGAAAACCCCCATCAGCATCTTTCCCAAAGTAAAATTCAAGGAGGTTGTGGCCAGGATCAGCTTTGGGAGCATCTTTCTAACCACAGAGGCCCCTGTGACTTAGCACTGTGGTTCTTTCCAGAGGTTGATTAGACTGTAGCATTCTTCCTCTGGGCGGTCGGGACTACAGAGATGGTCGGGAATGGGCCTGACTCCCAGGAAGCCAGCTGCTTTCCCCTGGCCGAGCACTGAGCTGCTGCTTGTCTCGGGTTGCTAGTGGCAGTTCTGCAGCTTTGTGCGGAAGCGGATAATGTGCTGAAATGGATAATGATCGCTGGTCTTGAATGGCTCTACGTGCAAACGGAGATGGTTGAGGGTGTGTGGGAGGAGACCGGTAGAATGCAGACAGATTCACACTTGAGGGTTACCTGGAATAAGGTAACAGTGGGAGTGGAGATGTCTGCCAACAAAAACTATTTAGTTACCATATGTTTATTCAGCACTTCTTACATGCCAGGAACTTTACATACATCACCTCATTTAACCTTCATGAGAGTTAATCCTTGCGGGTATATATCATGGTACTTCTTCTGCAGATGAGTAAACGGAGGTGCAGGGTCTCATTTCCACAAAAGATTTATTCAGCACCTATCTTTTATCAGACACTGTGAATATAGTGACAAATACAGCACATCGTTTTTGAAGAACTAATGGTCAAGAGGAGGTCAAATATCTTGCCCAGGACATTGTCCCTGACGGGATTTAAGTATAGATCTGTATGCTGAAAGCTTCATTTATTTGATTAATGCGGTCCAGAGTCAGATATTGAGCACACGCTGTGTGCCAGGCACAATGTCAGGGCTAGAGCAGCTAAAACCATAACTCAGATCAGACAGGGTGGGTTCCCAGCTTCAGGGAGCTTAACCCCTGTGCGGCCCTGGAACCGCTCAGGAGCCTGGAGAGGCTGTCCTCCCCTCCCACCGAAGCCTGCCCCCAGATTTTAGGCTGGTCTCTGGGGCCCCAGTTCATGCTGGTTGTGTCAGGCACCACGGTGGAGACATTTCTAGCTGATTTTTCTTTCCATTTACGGACAGAAACATTTTCTTCGAGAAAACGCCGGTTCTGGACAGATGAGATCGTTCCTAAGTGAGAGGAACACAAGTAAGTCAATGAAATAAAATGAAAAAGACAGAGACCTTCTGTGTTCAACGCCGGTTCCCGTGAGGTGCATGCAGCCTCGGGGCCTCTATGACACATCCTCTGGGCTGGAGGAAGCAAAGGGCCGCTTTGTGCCGGGGCTGCGTCAGTGCCCACGTCGGACCCGCGCGGCCCTGTGCTGTCAGCTGCCCACGCTCCATGGGGCCCGCATCGCAGTCCTCCGGCCGCGTTAGCAGGACGGCAGGGGCGTGTGTGCGTCTGAGGAAGTGCGAGTGCCACGGCGGGGAGCCGGGCCCTCTGCGCACACGCCCCGCTCCCCGCGGAAAGCCACGGGGTTTGCAGCCCCCCGGCTCCATCTGTCGACTGTTCCTGGCAACTGTCGTCGCCTCTCCGGAGCCCTCTCAGCGTCCCAGGGGCTCTGATTGATTCTCTTTCTTCTAATTTCCTTCAGCTTTTGACTTCAGTGTTAATTGTAGGATTAAGCTCTGTGTGACTAACCCTTGCACTGCCTGACGGTAATTTTGTGTTTGTTCCTAGTTTTCAGGAAGGAAATTGTTTATGCCATTCTTTTAAAAAAAAAATTATTGCATAGTTGATTTACACTGTTGTGCTAATTTCTGTGGTAAAGCAAAGCTACTCAGTTACACATGTATATTCTTTTTCATCTTCTTTTCCTTTATGATTTTTCACAGGATATTGAATATAGTTGGCTTGAAGCTCAACATTCAGAAAACAAAGATCATGACATCTGGTCCCATCACTTCATGGGAAATAGATGGGGAAACAGTGGAAACAGTGTCAGACTTTATTTTTGGGGGGGGCTCCAAAATCACTGCGGATGCTGGTTGCAGCCATGAAATTAAAAGACGCTTACTCCTTGGAAGGAAAGTTATGACCAACCTAGATAGCATATTGAAAAGCAGAGACATTACTTTGCCAACCAAGGTCCGTCTAGTCAAGGCTATGGTTTTTTCCATGGTCATGTATGGATGTGAGAGTTGGACTGTGAAGAAAGCTGATCGCCGAAGAATTGATGCTTTTGAACTGTGGTGCTGGAGAAGACCCTTGAGAGTCCCTTGGACTGCAAGGAGATCCAACCAGTCCATTCTAAAGGAGATCAATCCTGGGTGTTTGTCGGAAGGACTGATGCTAAAGCTGAAACTGCAATACTTTGGCCACCTCATGCGATGAGTTGACTCACTGGAAAAGACTCTGATGCTGGGAGGGATTGGGGGCGGGAGGAGATGGGGACGACAGAGAATGAGATGGCTGGATGGCATCACCGACTGGATGGACATGAGTTTGAATGAACTCCAGGAGTTGGTGATGGACAGGGGGGCCTGGCGTGCTGTGATTCATGGGGTCGCAAAGAGCCGGACATGACTGAGCGACTGAACTGAACCGAGCTGAACTGATGCTGTGCAATAGGATCTTGTTGTCTCTCCATCCTCTATATAATGGTTTGCGCCTGCTCATCCCAAACTCAGTACTCCTCCCCCACCCTCCACCACTTGGAGACCACAAGTCTGTTCTCTACGTCTGTGAGTCCGTTTCTGTTCTGTAGATGTGTTCATTTGTGTCATAGTTTAGATTCCGCATGTAAGTGACATTATATAGTATTTGTCTTTCTCTTTCTGCGTTACTTTCCTTAGTGTGATCATCTCTGGTTGCATCCATGTTGCTGCAAATGCTGTCATTATTGCCTCTTCATACCACGGAGGTCGACTGATGTTCGTGGTCCAGGTTTCTGGCAGGAAGGCTGTAGTCATCATCACACCTATTACTCTGGTCATCTCTCCTGGCTGTTGTCTTGTGTCCTGGCTTTACCCACCTTTCTGGTGCCCCTGCAAAGCCCATTTACACTGTCCCCTGCCCTCAGCATGGCTGTATATTCTTTTCTGAGGTGTGTCTGGGAGATCTCGCTGTAGCACTGAAATGTTCTCTTTGCTATTTACCTAGCTCTTTTCTGTAATTCTCCCAAGCTTTGTCTGTGTGTTACATCTCAAGCTACTCAAGTATTTTGACAAACAGATGAATGACTATCTAGCCACCTCAGCCTCTATTTTTCCCCTAAATAAACGTACCTGTGATGAAGATGGAATTTTTCTTAAATTGTATTTAGGTCAAATTTAGCCTTGATAGGGGAAAATTCTTTGTCTATTCCTTGGAACAAAACAAAATTTAATACATGTTTATTCTTCTCCTTCCTTGGAAGAAGTCATTTAGCCTGAACTGTCTTAGAGACTCTTCATTCTTAGATATGCATGAGCCCAAACTCAAGACGAGAGCCGTCAAAGAGTCCTATGCGTTGGCATCTCCACCTTTCCTAAGGAATCCAGTATGGCAGAGCTTGTGAGATAATCGAATTGTGGAGCCAATATGGCCCTTCGAGATCAACCCTGTTGATCCTTAGGCAATTTGAAAGACTTTAAAATAGACCAGTAATGTTAAAAATAAGTGGACAGTGAGATGGTAGTGATTACTGGAAGATCTCATCTTAGTTTTTCTCTCAAGCACAATCTCCAGTGATAAACTAACCATATTGATTAATTGTGCCCAAGGATGATCCCCTTCCCAAGAAAGTATCTGCTTCCCTTGGGTTCATGTCCTTTGATGTATCAGTTGCTTTAAAAAAAAAAATGCCACTGACTTAGGGTGGTCCCTAAAGAGACACTGCAGGCCCCTGGTGAGATCCCATAACTTTTAAACTGGAACGATTCCCTTCAGAAACCACACTACCTAAACCACATACCTAAACACAGGTATGCCTCCAAAAGAGGGGACTTGGCCTGCAGCAGAGAGCACAGGCTTTGGAGTCAGGCATACCGCGGTGTAAGTTCAAAGACTGGCACGTTCTGGTTGTGGGACCTGGCGTAAGGGAAGACAGTCATGCCTCTGACCCTCAATTTCCACACCTGCAAAATGGGAGAGTAATGCCTTTTGCTGGAGATCACTGGGGAAGCACAATGACTTCATGTATGCAAAGTGCCTGGGAGATGATAAACACCAAGCATATGGTGTTGATTTCCTATCATGTCACTGAGAGTGGGAACGCAGACTGTAATTTTTTCTCATGATGGTCTACACCCACTGACATAAACAGATTTTCTGACAAATATGATAAAGAAGGCAAAAGAAAGGCACTTTGCTGTTGTTTTAAATGTTGAATTCCACTTCTGCTATGTCATTGCTGCTGCTAAGTCGCTTCAGTCGTGTCCAACTCTGTGCGACCCCATAGACGGCAGTCCACCAGGCTCCTCTGTCCCTGGGATTCTCCAGGCAAGAACACTAGAGCAGATTGCCATTTCCTTTTCCAATGCATGAAAGTGAAAAGTGAAAGTGAAGTTGCTCAGTCATGTCTGACCCTTAGCGACCCCATGGACTGCAGCCCACCAGGCTCCTCCGTCCCTGGGATTTTCCAGGCAAGAGTACTAGAATGGGTTGCCATTGCCTTCTCCGGCTATGTCACTAGATTTGTCTTGCCTTGCTTGGAACTGTATTCACACAACATTTTCTCTTTTAATTTGCTATCATATTTTTAGCACCTCTCGTATTTTATTAGGTATTTTAGATACATTTTTCTTGCTTGAGACTCCCAATAATCTACGGATGGAGTCTTGTTATTCCAAGATTGTAAATAAAACTCAATGAAATTAAGTGACTTTTCTGAGGTGACACAGGCTTGCCTGACATGAAAATCCCCCTGGATTTTGGAGGGTGTGTCTGTGTGTGCCTGCACGTGTGTGGGTGTTGTAAGGCTGACTTTTTCAATGTGCATGTCACTGACTATGTTTGGCAGGCATGTACATGAGTCCTTTCTTCCACGATGAAGGTGACTGGTGCTCACCAGATATTTCTTGGATAAGTAAATCTTCTCTTTCTCTTCAGATCTTACTTGTAATCAGCTCTGTCTGTGATACAGCTAGCAAGGTCCATGGATTGGAGTTTTCCCCTCCGGGCAGAGTACTCACTTTCATAGTTGCTCTGTTAACTATCTGGGATGAAGGCAAGAGTCATGTGTGGTCTCTTCTCACAAGCCTTCTACTGTCTGGCCTTGTCTCCTCTCCAGGCTCCACGCTAACTCCTCTCCCCCAGGTCCCCTGCATGCTGGCCACGCTGGGCTCCTTCCAGTTCTTGACCGTGCCATGACTCTCCAGCCTTGCCGTCTTTATGCATTGCTCCATCTTCCTGGAGCATCAGCCCCTTCCATCCCCACTTGGTGCTTGTGCAAAGTCACTCAGTCATGTCCGACTCTGTGCGACCCCAAGGACTGTAGCCCACCAGGCTCCTCTGTCCGTGGGATTCTCCAGGCAGGAATACTGGAGTGGGGTGCCGTGCCTTCCTCCAGGGGATCTCCCCGACCCAGGGATTGAACCCACATTTCCTGCATCTGCTGCACTGTAGGCAGATTCTTTACTGCTGAGCCACCGGGGAAGCCAGTACCCACTCCTCAAATCTTAGCTACAGTAGAACTCCCACCAGAAAACCCCCTTGGCCCTCTGTTTCAGTTACCTTTTATGTAGAACAAGCCTCCTCAAAAATGAGGGGCTGAAAACCACCACCATGCATTTGTTCATGAGTCTGTGGAGATGGGCATCATGAGGGGGACAGCTCACTTCTGCTTCACGTGGCCTGGACTAGCTCGGCTGAGGGTGGGGGACCCTAGGTGGCTTCACTCACACGTCAGGCACCTCACCTGACATGTCCAGCTGGGACTCACTCTCTCCCCATGAGATTTCTCTGGCTGGAGTTCTTCATGCGGTGGTTGGTCTAAGAGGTGTCCAGATACATGACACAAAGCAGTTATCACACATGCAGTAAAAGAGAAAATGGGAGGTGTCAGGCACCCTAAGGAGTACGCTTACAAGTCACGTGGTGTCCCTTCTACCTCTTTCTACTGAGTAGAGCAAATCCCAGGGCCAGCACAGATCAAGGTGGAGGGAAAATGGACTCCATTTCTTGAAGCGACAAGTGCTGAGAGGGTTGGAAGGAAAAGCTGGTGACCATCTTTGCAGCAATCTTCCACACCTTCCCAGGCTAGATAGTTCTAATAAATAGATAGCTATTTACCTATCTATTAGCTATAACTAATAAATAGCACCACCCTCTGCTCTGTAAAGGCCTTCCCTGGTGGCTCAGCTGGTAAAGAATCCACCTGCAGTGCAAGAAACCTGGATTCGACCCCTGGGTTGGGAAGATCCCCTGGAGAAGGGAAAGGCTACCCACTCCAGTATTCTGGCCTGGAGAATTCCATGGACTGTGTAGTCCATGGGGTCGCAAAGAGTCAGACATAACTGAGCAACTTTCACATCACTTCACTTCTCTGTAAAACTAAGAGCACTTGCAGGCACTTATTCAATGTCTGCCTATACTCTCCCATCACCTCTCACACCAGCCTGTAAAATCTGCTGCTACTGCTGCTAAGTCACTTCAGTCGTGTCCGACTCTGTGTGACCCCATAGACAGAAGCCCACCGGGCTCCCCCTTCCCTAGGATTCTCTAGGCAAGAACACTGGAGTGGGTTGCCATTTCCTTCTCCAATGTGTGAAAGTGAAAAGTGAAAGTAAAGTCGCTCAGTCGTGTCCGACCCCTAACGACCCCACGGACTGCAGCCTACCAGGCTCCTCCATCCATGGGATTTTCTAGGCAAGAGTACTGGAGTGGCTTGCCATTGCCTTCTCCGCTGTAAAATCTATTAGAACAGAAATCCTGCCTGTCATGTTCATTGTTAATTATAAACACTGGAGTGAATGAGTGAGTAGGTGAGCGTACTGTAGTCCAGACACATCATACAAAGCAGTTATCACACATGCAATAAGTGATTTCTTGTTGATCATAAGCTTGACACATTAAGTCCTGTGGCCTTGTTCTCCTCTGGAAATCCTGGCATGTCATGAGGACTGAAATTTGGCGATCTCTAAAGGCACAGAGAAAAGCTCATAGTCTTTTAGACAGATTGGAAAATCCTGATTTCTCTAGGAGGGAAAGGCAAGGATCATGTTGTCAGCACTTTTTCTTAAAGTTATTCTGACCTGTTTTTGGTGCCTGGAAAGCCGTTGCTGCAATATTAGAATATCTTGCCTTGATGTTTGTCTAGAAGTGGCTGTTTTTGAAACACATTGGAAAATCCCTTCCCCCGTCCCCATCTGTCTTTTTTGTTCTAAATATTAACAAAAACCAGAAGGGGATTTCTAGAGAACAGCAAAACCAAACATGGCTATGTAGCCTTCATGGGAGTTTGTTTTAGAAACTCACATTTCAAATGCTAAATTAACTGCAGGCTTATGTGAGGGAAAAAGAGAAACTTCTGAGAACCAGAAGAAAAAAGGAAAAGAAAGAGTAAGCCAGGGAAATTAATCAATGTACATTTCTTTTGATGTAAATTTTCCGTGAGAACAGAGCAGGATGTGAGGCACAGGAAAATTAGGACTTTTTCAGCCAAAGCAAGGCTTGAAAAATCTGGTTTTGACCTATGAGTCATTTGATGCAAATCCGGGGCCTCACTGGTCCCTGGCCATCTCTTTGGCCTACATCTGCCTGAGCAACTGAGCTGAGCTGAGCCAAGGCAGATGACAAGCAGAAATTGGATGACCAGCCACCCCTGCCTTGTGTCTCCCATGCTCCGCTCCATATTAATTATGCTGAGGTGCTAGGAGTGTCTGCAAGCATTTCGAAGAAATAAAGGAGGCCTGTTAGCAATAATGGTTCATTGCAAACTTTTAAAAACAGCTTAGTAAGGAAGAACTCTGATTTGCTTCAAATTCCTGTTAAACATATATATACATACATATGTTTGTGTATTTGTGTGTTTTAACTTTTCCATTTCAGCAAGTTGAAACAACAGTCTGGAAGCAGGAGAATGAGTCAAGCATGGCCTCCTAGCCTCCTAGACCAAACACAGCATCTCAGAGCTGAGAGTGCCACGTTTTTCATGTGGATTTCTCGGCCTAAGTTCGTCACTTATTTCTTTATAAATACATACAAAGTTTCCAGGCAACCATCGGGGAATAAAGTAAGGAGTTCTGAAAAGCAGAATACTGATGTTCATTTTATTTTTATATTTTGCTACTTAGAAAATCTCTTCCACTCAATACTCACCCCGCCAACATTCCTTCAGAAAAACAATGGTAGTTTGTAGGCTTTTTTTACTACCAAAGAGGGAAACTTTTCTTGAGCCCCAACACATTAAGTATCATAGGCAAATGCCTTTACAAAATTTCATCAAGGTAGTGTCCTAAATTGGTGCGTCTTTCCCCCTAAAACATAAATCAAAGATGGCAGGTGATTCCACAGGCTTCTGGTATCATCAGCCTCCATGCAGACTGCTGTCATTGTTGCACAGTTGCCTAGCAACCAGCCTCACTCTTCCCTGCTCTTTTACTTACACTGGTCCTTGCAGGGGTTTTTGTTGATTTGTTTTGTTTTTCTGTTTGTTTTACCCCACAGGAACAGAATCTGAACACACAGTCCCTGCAAGGGTGGCTTCGAAGGAAGTGGGCACACTGGGCCAGCTGTTGGCGATTTCCTCCCAAGCTCCAACACACGACCATGGGGCTGTCCCCTGACCCAGGCTGATCCAAGCGCAGCACCTCCTTCCATTAGCCCCATGACTGGTCCAAGCTGGGCAGGGTCCTTGGCTAGTGTGGCCAGGATAGCGTAGCCATTCTCAGAGGCTGAGCTCTGGAGTCTCTCCCTCATTTGGGAAGTGGTGTGGAGTCAGTGTTATTTTGAAGCAGCAACAGGATGCAAGCGTATTACTCCAGCTTAGGAAGTCGTGAGAGTAACAGACCACAGCAGTGACCATCGGCCTGGACAAGAGGGTGCAGAGGAGAGCCACGAGCCTGCAGGAGAAGCAGTGCTGTGAGGGCCCTGGGGGCCAACAGTGCAGGTATAGCGCCGAGCCCGGGGCTGGGGCCATCTGCAGGAGCAGTGAGCCAGGAAGACGTGTGCCAAGTTAGACATACTGGATCTGAAGTGTCAGAGGAACAGAGAGGCCCATGTTTTCCCCCAAGTGTCCTCCGGGAGGTCTGTCACCAGAGAGAGCACCCCAGGAGCAGGTGCTTTACTAGGCAACCTCCTTCAGATCATAAGGACACTGAGAGGAAGTGGGCACACTGGGGCAGCTGTTGGCGACTTCCTCCCAAGCTCCAACACACGACCATGGGGCTGTCCCCCGACCCAGGCTGATCCAAACGCAGCACTGCCTCCCACCACCTCCATGACTGGTCCAAGCTGGGCAGGGTCCTTGGCTAAGGAATCAAGTTCCCTGCATCATCTTCAGTGGAGGCTCAAAGGGCAGAGGTTTTTCATCTGAAAAGATCTGAGTCTAGAGCATGTTCCTGGCCATCGAATGCTGCCCTTTTTCAGAAGGAGAGAATGAAACCAATTTTCAGAGTCAGCAAAGAGGAGAACCTGGCAGTCCCGGTGGAGATCCAGCCCTTGAACCCAGCCAGCTCTGAGGCCTGGCCTCTCCTTCGCTGGGCTCCAGGAGCTAATAGAGTCCCTTTTTGGATGAAGCAAGTTCAAGCTACGTTTCCATCACTTGCAACTAAAGGGGTTCTGAGGGGTGTCATATTGCCATCCTGATTTTACTGAGAGAGGAACTGATGCTCAGAGACATTAGCTAAGTCCTGTGTGATCACAAGAACACTTCAGAGCACAAGCTTTGGAACCTGAGCCTGTCTGGACTCCATACCTGGCATTCTTTTCTTTACACTATTTGCCTCTCAACTAGTCCCACAGCTGGGGCGCTCAAGAGAACAGGTAAATAAACAGATGTGTTTCCATCTCTGCACATTGTCTGTAATCCTCCAGTGAAAACATCTGTGACATTTTTAGATGCCTGATGCCATGAAAAACAGGAGATCTGCTCATTTTACAAATGTTTTCCATTCTTTTGTTTGATGATAACTCTTCCACCTGCTCCAGCTTTACAAGCAAAACAGCCAGAAAAGAATCATCAGACAGGCTATTTGCAGCCTGCCAGTTAAAGGGAATGGAGAGAACTTTGTGTCTGGGGGACAAGCCTTCACTTAGGACCACAGTAGAGATGGGGCGAGGTACTCTAAATGGGGCAGCCATCCACTTTCCAGCTCTCAAGGAACCAGAACTGACTCAGGTGATGAAAGTGTGGCTAGGGATTCAGGATTGCATAACATCATGAAACCTTCTCTCTAGAACTTTCTTGTTAGCATGTGTTGGCAACTTCTGAGCTTGTTTGTTCCAAATTTCAGACTCACGGAAGACAGATACTGCTTGGTACAGGATGGGTCGGGGGCGAATCCTACATTACCCACCCAGGAGAGGGCCAAGGTCACTGAGGTCAGCAGGACAGAGGAGCCAGAGGAGAGAGGGTGGTGGTGAGTCAGGCAGACGTCCTAGGAGGGGTCCACTCTATCATGATGGTGGCCCAGAGGTAGTGATGACACTCTCACCTAGCTCTGCAGGCAGGACCGTGGGAGGACCACGAGATCATGGCAGATGTTAGTGGTCTGTGAGCAAATGTGAGCCACAAACCGGGAAACCAGGAACAAGGACAGGCAGCTAGTGTGGTGAAAACTAAATGGTCATTGTTACCAGTTACTCAGCCCTCATGTACACAGCCCTGTCCTGAGCTCTTTATTATGCTAACCCACGTAATCCCCAGCTCCACCCTATACAACAGGCACTGCTGCACTGGACCAGCAAGTTGACAAGAATGGAGAGACTGAGCAACTTTCCCAAGGTTACACGCAGGGAGGGAAAACACCTTGGCTTTGAACCCAGAGAGTTCAACCCCAAAGGCCCCATGCCTTACCAGCATTTTACTCAGCAAATGGGACAATGAAACACGGGTATTGCTCTTACAGGGGCCCCATCTGAAGCCACTGATTACAGTCAGGCCCGAGGGGGGGATTCAGCTCGTGTTTTGTTGTTGTTTTAGATCAGCTTTACTCACCACTTGACAGAACACGTCCGGGGGTAATTACTCAGAAATACTTTATTCTTCAGACTCCACATATGTCTTCACGTTTGAAACTGTCTATATCCTTGCAACAAACCTTTCTCTATTGTAACCCGTAATGATGACACCTTACGTCTCACAGCATACAATCGGTCTGTCCCACATACAGATACTGAACTGTGTCATCCAAGGCTTGCCCAAAGGCACCAAAGTCTGGACGTGTGTATTCACAGATCGCCCAGTCCTTTCTAGAGGAAGGCAGGGGGTACACCAGCTGTGATTCGTGTGGTCATGTGGAAGCTGCTGCTATTGTTATTTAACTTCTAACTGTGGCGTTCTTCTTAAAGCCTTTTGAACTAGACCTTACCATGCTCAAGTGTACCTTCTGGAGGCATTCCTAGGCCAGCCAGCATGGGTTTTTACATATGCATTCAGAGTTGGGAATGGGGTTGGAGGGTGAAGAAGCAGGTTGTACAGGTGGGTTTTACACAGAGAAACCACCAGGGAGCTACAGTGGCATGCCTTTAGGGGATGGAGCAATTCATACGCAGAATCCCTCCAGAGCCAATGAAGGAAGACTAGAGTCTGGGGCTACATTTCTGTCATGATGATTTGCCATCTAATTCCTGCATGTTTAGCTAATTATATTTTCTCAGCTCCCCTTAATTATACAGACCAGATGCTTTATGACTAGAAATAAACACACAAAGAGAAAGCGCATCAAAGACGAATCGTCTATGACGAAGAGTCATAAATCGCAAGAAACCAACAAATTAAGTGGTCTAGTCACTGCCACACTTCACTGGTTGCAGTCCATCTTCTGCATTCAATTAGTCTGAGCGCCGAGTGTAACGGTAAGCATTTTTTTTTTTAATTGGAGCCAAAGTATTTTGGTTAATTTCTCTTCTTCTTTTGAATAAGCAGTAAAGGAAAATATCAATGCTAATTTCCAAATCCTTTAATGGAAAAAATTCATCAGCTGGAGAATTGTGTTCCAGGAAATCCTTTGGTAGTGCTCATTTTTTAAAATTAATTTTTAACTATCGAAGTAATGCATTATCTTTTGTTAAAAGAAAGTCCCCTTTGAACAGTATCCACAGTCTTCCCCCACCCTCCATCTCCGCAGTGAGAATCAGGATGTCCTGTTAGTGTATTTTCATCCAGACTCTCCTCTAGTTATTTATGTAGGTGATGATAATCTATCTGAAGGACAAGCTTCCTTATACCCTTCTGATCAGCCAGGTTTGAGTGAGGCCTTACAGGACACTGCACGGAGTACCAGGCTTGGATTGGGTCAGCCTACACTTGAATCTCTACTCTGTTCCCTGTTATGTGGCTGACTTTGCAAAAGCCATATTAGTGCCCTGCAGATGAGGTGAGCAAAACCTACTTCACACATGTGCTTGTTCATATATTCCACAAATATTTTACCGAATCCCTTCTAAGCACCAGGCACCTGGGCAAAGCTTTGGTCTAAGGCAACTCACAAAGAAGTAAACAGACAATTACAATATGATATAGGATGGTAAGAAGCATGTCCTAGAAGCACAGGGTGCTGTGGGGTCATGGCACCCGGGAGTCAGGGATGTGTTCCCGGAGGAGATGAAGACGATACTACAATCTGAATGATGAGAAGGCATTAATCAGGAAAACAGGAGTCTGGGGTGTGGGTCAATGTGCTGGAAGTTTGGGGAGGTAGGAGCCATTTCCTAGACAGATAAAATGTTCTGTCCAAAAGTTCCTTGGTTAAAGAAAATGAAATACACTTTAGATTATTTTTAAGCTTGATAAGCTGAAGCTTGGTTGAAACAGACAATTTGGGGGGGACATAACTAAAGATGAGGGGGAAAGCTTGGCAAGGACTGTATGTGATGGAGTCACAGCTGGATCCCAAGGCCAATGGGGAGGCACTCAATTTAGCCAGCGACATGCTGTGTTCAGATCTGCCCTGGAAACGGTGAGTGCTAATAATAGTAGCTGTTACTAATCCATTGTCTTCCTTTAGCCAACATTGCCTGCACTGTCTTCAGCAGTACCTGTTATCTAATAATCAATTTCCAAGAGAAAGAAAGAGAAGGCTGGCTGGGGGGTGTGACAGTTGGCAGCAGTCACTTGGAATCGATACTCCTTCACGTGGACCCCACCATCCCAGTGGTCGCTGCAGAGTCCAGCTGTGACTTTCACGTTTTTCCTTCCCTGAAACCAGAGACTGAGGAAAGACTGAAGAAGAAAAGCAGAGAAATCTTCCCAGGAGCACAGAATCCAGAGACTCGGGGCTCCAGGTCGTCGCTGGTCTTGTCCTGTTGGGTGGATTTATGCTGTTTTGGTAACCCCCTGGCAGACACAGGAGTGGGACCATCAGGTTAGAGAGGCCAGGCTCCGCCAAGCTCCACAGGACGCCCGGAGCCTTGCTGTTCTTCGGGTCTCTCTCAGCTCAGAACCGGGTCATCAGACTGGAGATGAAGCTTACACTTTGTGCTTGTGTGTTCTTGACGAGGCCACCCTCATTTCTCTTCGTCACACTCTCCGGGTCTCACGTCTTCACTGTTAAAGCGGGGGAGGAGGGGAGGACATAAAGAAAACGGTAGACGTTACCGTCTTTTCTTGCTCAGACATTCCATGATTCTTGCACTTGGGAAACCTGTCCAGAACAACTCAGTGGGACCCAGAGTCTCTGATTCTTCTGAGGAAATCACTTCCTTCAAAGGACACATGATGCCAGGCCCAGCCAGACGTCTACCCAGGGAGGAAGTCACAGAAGCCCCAGCAGCAAGACGGACACAAAGTGCCAGGGGGCCTTTTGAAATATTAATTGAGGCGTTTTCCCTTCTCATCATGAGAACCAGACCACAGTGACTGTGCTAAGGAAGGAAGCACACAAAGGAACCTCAAGAGAACGGCTCCATTCCTGGCTTTGCGTTCCGAGAGTCTTAAAGTCATGATTCTTTAGTAGCAAGAGCCAAGCAGTAGGATGGGGGTTGGGGAGGGGTGGATTTCTTTGGATTCAAAAGGCTTCGCTTTAAACATCTGGCGCCAAACCTAGAGGATTCAGAGCCTAGAACAGAGGTCAGCAAACTCTTTTTGTAAAGGCCAAAAGACCTCAACTCAGTGACTCAATCCCACATTGTGCAGGCAGCTCATAGACAGCAAGCAGACAAATGCCGCGCTCCAGTGCAGCTTCGCTCACAAGAACAGGCTGCGCCAGGTTTGTCACTTGAGCCCCATTCTCGGCTGTATTTTGGAAACCAAAGAATAGGAAAGAACGCGGTCCTTTTCTCTTATGGGTCTGGGGAAATGTTTTGGAAGGGAATGGAAGAGGAAAACACGGAAACTGAGCTGAGAGTGGCCTTCATCTCTTTGCCCTCACTTGGGTGGACGAGCGCAGGGGTAATCAAATCTTGCATGGGCTTGGAGGTTTGGGAACATTCTTCCCAGCTGTCGGAGGAGACAGTCCTGAAGAATGCCCCGCACACCCTCCTAGGATGGCCGCGGGAGAGCAGAAAAGGCCGTGTGGTAGGGTTAGCAGAGAGGGTTAGTTAGAGAGAGTCAGCCTGCCCACACCGCCGGCTCTTACTTTCCTCCCACAGGACAAAGAGGAAGCTGAACTTTCTACACTCCCAAGTAGTGCTGTAAGGAGCCGTGTGGAACGTGTCTCTGGAGAGTCCTGGTTAAGAGGAAGGTGAGGACTGGGGAGAGCAGACCTCATAGCAGAGCCAGGAGGAGGACCGCACGGGGCAGTCACCTTGGTCAGGGTCAAGTGCATGCTTGGTCAGCAGAAGACCCTCCCAGCTCCCAAGCAGTCCTCGAAATCAGCTTTGCCGAGAGAAGGGCAAATGGTACCAGTGGTAGGTGCCCAGGGAAGAATGTCCATGGAGGCTCAGGGTTCTTTCGCGACACCATCGTGTGTATAAACTGAAACTGAAGTCGTTCAGTTGCCTCTGACTCTTTGGACCCCGTGGACTGTAGCCTACCAGGCTCCTCCGTCCATGGGATTTCCCAGGCAAGAGGACTGGAGTGGGTTGCCATCACCTTCTCCAGGGGATCTTCCTGACCCAGGGATCAAACCCAGGTCTTCCGCATTGCAGGCAGATGCTTTACCAGTGAGCCGTGACACACAAATTCCTCAGCTTAAGTTCCCCCTGGGCAAGAGGAAGGAAGAGAAAAAGGGAACCAGAAGCTGAGGATTAAACCTGAAGGGACATAGGTTCTAAACAGGAATCACCTAGAATTGGCAAGATTAGGTTTTCTGTCACAGCCTGAGAAGGGGGGTCTTTGAGAACAAAACTAAGTTCAAGTATAGGGAAAAAATTATATTTGGGAGCATCAGACTCTGACTATGAAACTGAACCAAACCACTCAGGATAAGAAGGGAGAAACCAAAGCAAGATCATGAAAAGGTGGGCAGGTCCCTAATGTAGACAGTGTTTGAACCTCAGGGACACATATTCAAGCCTGTCCTGGGCTTCAGGTTATATAGACGGTCACTTCAGCCCCATCAGTGAAGCTCAGTGGAGTGTGAAAAGGCATAAGTTTTGACTGGACGAAAGCAAGTCCTCATAGGCTAAGGTGCGGGGTCTTTCTTAAGTCTGTGGGTGTGGCTGGTTCATACCTGCAAGTGTGTCTAGCCTGTGTAGGTGTCATCACTTCAAACAAACATGGCCATCTCAGGGGCAGAGGTGGGGAAGTCGTGAGTGCTTAGTGTCTTCCATCAGATTTCACGGTTTATGATTCACAGGGTAAGTGATGACCCGGCATCGGACACAGAGCTTGCCTGTAGTAGTCTGAATTAATTAGCTAATGAGCACCTCTACCATTTCCTCCTGGTCTGGTTATTCACTTATCTTGTCACTGTCCCATAGCAATTATGCCGAACTATAATTATCTGTTGAGCTCTTCATCTCCCCTGATGAACTCAAGAGCAAGGACAGTGCCTTCTTTATTATTTCTAGCTTCAAATTTATGTTAATAGATAAAACATTAAAGTGGATTTCAGAATACTCGGTGGATCACTGCTTTCTGAGAGAGAAGCAGGAGGCTGACCGAGTCCAGCCTGATCAGTGAGGGGTCGTGTCTCCTGCGGGCCACACACCGCTGTCTTTCCCAAGTTCCATCTCACAACCTGTTGTAAACATGTAGACCTATAGTTTAAAGTGTTGAAGACATCATCTGAGATGGAATACTTGTAGCATTTCAAGGTACTTTGTGTTTTCATTCTATCAGTTTATTTCCACACAAGGGCTCTCAAAATTTTAGGGTTGGTGACGATCAATACTGAACATTACACAGAAGATGCACCATTGACACGAACTGATGGTGGATGAAAAACCCGCTCCATCACAAGGAAGAGGAAGTGACTCTTTCCTGCCCAGAGAGAAGATACCACAAACCCTGCCAAAATCAAGGCAGTTTTCACAAGACAAGCGATGCTTGTGTGAAATTAAATGAAAAATACATAAAAAGCAGAAAGAGCTTTAAAGAGATAAACACTCCACCTTCACCTAAAGTTAAGGCCATTTTTCTTGAGAACATAGCATGAATCATTACTAGCATCACAAAACAGTTTCCATTAACTACAGTAGTTAGAGGCAGAACTAGATGATAAATTAAATTGATGGTCCCCCTCTATTAGTTTTCTATTCTGCCATAACAATTAAACTGTTAGTGGCTTAAAACAACAGAAACATCTTACAGTTCTGGAAATCAAAGTCCTAAAATCAAAGCATTGGCAGGGTTGCATTTCTTCTAGAGACTCTAGAGGAAAACTCATTTCTGTGCCTTTCCCAGCTCCTAGAGGCCACCTGCATTTCCTGTGTCATGTTCCCTTCCTCAAATCATTCTGACCTCTGTTTCTGTCATCACCTCTCTGTCTCTGAATCTGACCCCCCCCACCTCTCTTATACAAGGACACTTGGGATTATATTGGCACTCCCTGAATAATCTAGAATAATCTCCCTACCTCAGTTCAGCCGCTCAGTCGTGTCCAACTCTTTGCAACCCCATGGACTGCAGCACACCAGGCCTCCCTGTCCATCACCAACTCCCAGAGCTTACTCAAACTCATGTCCATAGAGTTGGTGATGCCATCCAATCTCATCCTCTGTCATCCCCTTCTCCTCCTGCCTTCAATCTTTCCCTACTTCAACATCACTAACTTAATCATAATAGCAAGTCCCTTTTGCCATTGGTAATATATTCATGGGTCCCAGAAATCAGTACATGGACATCTCTGAGCAGGGGGGTAGATTATTTAACCTATAATACCACCCATGACACAAAGTCAGAACCAGAGCAAGCCTGCCACAAATCCCTTGATTTGCTGGATGAGAGACTCAAGGTCTGGAGCAACCAGAAAAGTAGGCAGCTAAAGCTCTTCTCATAATTTCCTCTCCTCTTGCTCCACGTGTTCTACATTCAGTCAGAGATGGTCAGAAGACAACTAGGAAAGAAGTGAGATTGGGACTCCGGGGACCAACAGAGGCACACTGCATCCTGGGAAATGTATTTCCTACAGGTTAAGAGCTGTGGGAAGGGTCAGAGGACCCTAGTAGAAATGCATTCTGGGAGCTGTAGGCTGTCATGTCCGAGCTCTGTCAGAGACTCTGAGAACCAGGTAGTGGAGATAAGAACGCAGTCCGCCTCTGGTCAGAACTGATTGAGATAAATGACGGCTGAAGAGGGCACTGTGCACATCCTCTTGCCATTTATCGAAGGAGCTGCAAAGGGGCTTTGGTCTCCTCTTCCGGTTTGGCTTCTTTCAGTCCGGGAGCCCTGCTATACAGTCTAGAGGGATCTTTTCATATCTGAGCCACAACTGAGAGCTGAATTCAAGTTCCATCCTTTGGCATTCATAAGTCCAAGCAAAACAAGGAGTGAAGATTTCCAGTTCTCTTATGAAAGATGTAATTAGGACCAATCCACTCACTGAGGACAACTGAAAAAGCTGGAAGAGAAACAAAGTTTAAAGCATCAAAGAATAAACATTTAGTGAGGAATTGCTGGGTTCAAATCTAGGAAAGGATAAGAACTCAGAAACATAAACCCAGTGGTCAAAGCTGCCTTCATCCTGAAAGCATTTGCTGATAAGAAATAAACAGTTGGATACTAAGTCTGGAAGGTTTCCAGGCTCGAGAAGATGAAAGTCAAAGCCTGGAACACACTAAAAATACTAACTATGTTTTTTTTAAAAAATCCCCTGTTCAAGCTGGGAACCCAAAGAACCTCAGCCTCAGAATAAGATGAACCAGCAGGAAGCCTTGTAGTGACCCATAGCCCAGTTTTACCACATCTGGGCAGTGGAAGAAAATTCAAGACTTAGATGAAGGGAATCCTAGACTAGAAATACCTTTAGATACCCAGCAAAAATAAATGAAAAAGTTCTCAGGATAGACATGTCCTTATCTTAGGTCTCACAATTAATAATGTAAATAGCTTTTCAAAAGCAATGACCAGCACATGGTGAAAGATAACCAGACCCACTCAGAAACCATAAACTAGACGATCAGACACCATACTCCATAAGTTAAAAGGAGCAGAAAGACCAGAGGACAGGCGAGCTGCAGTTCATGAGGTCACAAAGAGTCGGACATGACTGAGCGACTGAACTGAACTGAACAAAGCCCTAACTATGAGATGTACAAACACTTAGAATTATCATATTAAAATTATAAAATAGTTAGGCTTACTGTGTTTTAGAGGTAAAACACAGGCTTAAAAGTTTTAGCCGAGACCTGAGAACTGTATTTTAAAAATACTATGGCAGAGATGAGAAAGAACCAAATAGAAATTACATAGTTTTAAAATGCAATCTCAATAGAGGGTTTATTAGTAAACTGTCCATAGCTAAAGAGAGACTTGACAAAGTGGAAGATGAGAGAGAAGAAACTATGAGATGCAGCACAGGGAAACAGAGATGGAAAACACAGAAGTAAGAGTAAGAGACTCCAAGGATTCCCTGAGAAAGTTCAACAGGTTTTTGAAGTTCTGGAAGAAGAGAGGGGAAAGAAGGAAGCAGAAGCAATATCTGAAGAAAGAAATAATTTGGACACGGATATCAAATTCTCTGAATATTCCATCAGAGCTTAACTTCCCCAAACACTCCCCGGTTAGCAGCCTGGTTAGTTCAGAGCACATGCGAGTCCCCTAGGAGGCAGCAGTGCCTAATCCAAACATCAGTCTGAACACCTCAGCTATGAAAAAGCCCAAATGCTCTGATGGAAGAGAGGCAGTTAGCCAGAGGAACGAGGGAAGGAATGTTCCAACCTGAGGAAGTAGCATATGCAGAGACTGGACTCCAGAAGGAAGGGAGAGATAAAGGCAGAGAGGGAGAGAGAATATAAATGACTCTAAAAACAGGAAACTGTTCAGTATGTCTGGTCATGGAAGGCAGGACAAGATAATTAAGGAAGTCCCGAAAGGGACATGAAGGACCTCATGGGCCATGAGGACACTTAGGTCTCATTGTGTGGGGTATGGAATTTAAGAAGGGATATTAGAAGAATCAGTCTGGGTAGAGTAGGGAGAGTTGATTGGAGTAGGGACCACTCAGAGACTGTTGTAAGTCATCCAGATGACAGCTGAGGGTGACCTGCTTCAGATAATGGCACTTAAGAAATGACAATACCTAATGTTGAAGAAGAGTGCAGAAAACAGGCATTCCTAAATGCTGCTGTTGAGATACTCGATGCAACTTTTTGAAAAGCAATTCAGGAATTTATCTGTTGTTGCTGTTCAGTCGCTCAGTTGTGTCCGACTCTTTGTGACCTCACGGATTGCAGCACACCAGGATTTCCTGTCCTTCACCATCGCCCGGAGCTTGCTCAAACTCATGTCCATTGAGTCGGTGATGCCATCCAACCATCTCATCCTCTGTTGTCCCCTTCTCCTCTTGCCTTCAATCTTTCCCAGCATCAGGGTCTTCCAATGAGTCCTCTCTTCACATCAGGTGGCCAAAGTATTGGAATTTCAACTTCAGCATCAGTCCTTCCAATGAATATTCAGGATTGATTTTCTTTAAGATTGGGAATACATAACAAAGCTTAAAAATGGATTTAAGTTTGACTCAAAAATTTTCCTTTTAGAATTTATTTTAAATAAATAATTATGAATATGCAGTTTGTCTCAATATTAATTATGAAAGGAAAATGTTGAAAACAACCTTAATGTCCAACACTGGGTATCATATATATGTACCCAAATAATATTTTAGACAGCAAAATCGTATTTTAAAAGATTCATTTTCCTCTTTATGCTTTTATCTTTAATATTTTCTGTTGATCTATATGAACTACTTTTGTAGTCAGGAACAAATTAGTGAAAATGTTTAGAATTTATGAAGACATATACAAAAATGTACAAAGAACACAGGAACAAGTTCCAAAAATGAAAATTATGCAAAGCATATGCTTCAGTCACTAGAAAATAAAATTCAAAAGTAACACCATATGTATAAATGGCTCCGGCACAAGTAATACTACATTGTATTTATTTCTCAAATTAATTAGAACTGGTTTGAGTCCCCACATTCCAGAGTGGTGTGAAGTTATGGATTCCATTCTTAGACATTTATCCACCATGGGTCCCTTACACTCTTCTAAGGGGTTCATTTTAGGCAGTTTATCCCAGGGACGGGGGAGCCTGGTGGGCTTCTGTCTATGGGGTCACACAGAGTCGGACACGTCTGAAGTGACTTAGCAGCAGCAGCAGCAAGAAGGAAAACAGGCAGGCTTTAATTCTCAAGCCGAGAAGAATTCTAGCTTCTTTAAGCTGCTGCCTTCACCACAGCTGCTCCTTGCTTCACAGAAAAATTTTGCCAATCTGGGTCTTCCTCTGTCTGTCCAGAACAGCATCCCAAGTCATGCCACAACGCTGTCTTTCAAAAGGAGCAGTTTGGTAAGCAAAGCCACTTCTTCCACGTGAAGCGCACCCCCCCCTACTTGGGCCCCAGTACTGCAGCTCTTAGCACCTGGACCTGTCTGCACCCACAGCCACTTTCCTCCAAGGTCCTAGACTTCAGAGATGTTTTGCAAAAGTTGGTTCCATTATCTTCTCATCCTTAAACCAGTCTCTATTCCCAGGACTTGGAGACCACACTTCACATTGGAGCACGTTAGTTTTTTTCATCCATTATCACACATCCCCAAACCGTCCTTTGAAATTAAAGGTGCATCATGTTCCTTTCTTTTACAGTAGGGCTTGTTTGTCTATGATGAAGGGTCACACTTTAGAAATACCCACAAAAAGCCTTTTTACTTGAAGAGGGATGAGGATGGAAAGATAGTTTCCATTCTTTCCTGATGAGTTACTATTCCCCAAGGACAGATCAGAAGACTTTCTGCTGAAAGAGACAACAGTATAAAGATCATCCTAACCATAAAGATAACAAAAACTTACAAGAAAGAATCTTGGACAATAAGAAAACAAAACAATTCTCCTAAATAAATTTTGGGGCAAACCAAAAGCTAAAACATAGTTTATAGACAATACTACATTCATTTGAAATTTATGGAATATTGTCAAAGCTATGCTCAGAGGCAAGTCAGTAGCCTTAAATATTTTCTATGTTAAACAAGATAAAATAAACTCCAATTAAGTATTCAGCCTAAGAAATTAGAAATCTAACTTAGGCAAACTAAAAGAAGGTTAAAGTTAATTGAATTAGAAAACAGAATCTGTAAATTGGTTCAAGTTCTGTTTCTTTGCCAGGAAAAAACAGCAACAAAAGCAGTTACAAGAAAAATCTCTAGTAAATCTAATTAGTAAAATAAAGGAAAGCAAAATAAACATAAAGCATTAAAGGGAAGGATGTAAGAAGAGACAAATGTAAAAACCTTAACAGAATATAAATTATTCTCTGGGGAAATGTAAATTATCAATATTTATCCAAAATGTTGATGGTTGAATACACTGTTGTATAAGAAATTAGAAACTTTTTCAAAGAATCATTTATAAAAAAAGAGCTCAGAGCCAAATAAATGTTACCAATTCTACACTAAGTGGATTACCTTAGAAAACAGAAAAGGGTAAAAAAAGACTTCACAACCTGTTTTGCAAAACCAGCATTACCCTAATATCAAGATCTGACTAAAATAACAACTGAAAAGTGAAATTATTGATATATATATATATATATATATGTGTGTGTTTGTGAAGGTTAGTCACTCAGTCATGTCCAACTCCCCATGGATTATAACCCACAAGGCTCCTCTGTTCATGGAATTCTCCAGGCAAGAATATTGGAGTGGGTAGCCATTTCTTTCTCCAGGGGATCTTCCCAACCCAGGATCGAAGCTGGGTCTCTCACATTGCAGGCAGATTCTTTACCAGTGGGATTGCTGAGTCATATGGCAGTTCTATTTCCAGTTTTTTAAGGAAAATAAACTCAAAATGGACTAAAGATCTAAAGGTAAGACCAGAAACTATAAAACTCTAAGAGGAAAACACAGGCAGAACCCTCTATGACATAAATCACAGTAAGATCCTTTATGACCCACCTCCCAGAGTAATGGAAATAAAAGCAAAAATAAACAAATGGGACCTAATTAAACTTAAAAGCTTTTGCACAATGAAGGAAACTATAAGCGAGGTGAAAAGGCAGCCTTCAGAATGGGAGAAAATAATAGCAAATGAAACAACTGACAAAGAATTAATCTCCAAAATATACAAGCAGCTCATGCAGCTCAATACCAGAAAAAATGAACAACCCAATCAAAGAGTGGGCCAAACAACTAAACAGACATTTCTCCAAAGAAGACATACAGATGGCTAATAAACACATGAAAAGATGCACAACATCGCTCATTATTAGCGAAATGCAAATCAAAGCCACAATGAGGTATCATCTTACAGTGGTCAGCATAGCTGGCATCAAAAAGTCTACAAACAATAAATGCTGGAGAGGGTGTGGAGAAAAGGGAACCCTCTTACACTGTTGGTGGGAATGCAAACTGGTAAGCCACTATGGAGAACAGTGTGGAGATTCCTTAAATTTTTATATAATTTTTAAAGTTTACTTTCCATTTACAGTTATTACAAAACATTGGCTATACTCCCCATGTTATACAATAATCCTTAAGTCTGTCTTACACCCAACAGTTTGTACTTTTTTCCCCCAACCCTAGCCCTCCCCTCTCCCCACTGGTCATCACTAATTTGTTCTCTATATCTGTGAGCCTGCTTTTTTTTTGTCATATTCACTGGTTTGTTGTATTTTTTGGATTCCACACACTGATATCATACAGTATTTGTCTTCCTCTGTCTGAATTATGCCACTTGGCATAATGCCTTCCAAGTTCATCCATGTTGCTGCTAATGGCAAATGTTTGTCCTTTTTATGGCTGACTAATATTCCACCTCTTCTTTATCCATTCGTCTGTTGATGGATACTTAGTTTGCTTCCATATCTTGGCAATTTGTAAATAATGCTGCTATGAATATTGGTGTGTGTCTTTTTGAATCACTGCGTTTGTTTTCTTTGGATACATATCCAGGAGTGGAATTACTAGGCCATATGGTAGTTCTATTTTTTAGTATTTTGGGAAGCTTTCATACTGTTTTCCACAGTGACTGTACCAG
The DNA here is from genome assembly GCF_049115385.1 of Moschus berezovskii. NCBI lineage: Eukaryota > Metazoa > Chordata > Mammalia > Artiodactyla > Moschidae > Moschus > Moschus berezovskii. The sequence continues at coordinate 11,529,941 of NC_142475.1, read as the reverse complement.
TTTACCAATTTTTTTTTTGATGATAGCCATCCTGGCAGGTGTGAGGTGATATATTTCACCATGGATAGTTTTGACTTGCCTTTTTAGTGATGTTGAGCATTTTTTCATGTGCTTGTTGACCATTTTCATTTCCTCTTTGGAAAAATGTCTATTCTCTATTCATTGCTTCTGCCCATTTTTTAGTTGGGTTGTTTGGTTTTTGATATTGAGTTGTATGAGCTATTTATATATGTTGGATCTCAACCTGTTATCAGTCATATCATTTGCAAATATTTCCTGCCATCCAGTAGGTTGTTTTTTTTCATTGTGTTGATGGTTTCCTTTGCTGTGCAAAATGTTTTAAGCTTAATTAGATTCTATTTGCTCATTTTTGCTCTTATTTCCTTTACTTTAGGAGATGAGTCCAAAAAACATGGCTGTGGTTTATATCAAATAGTGCTCTGCCTGTGTTTTTCTCTAGGAGTTTTGTAATATCCATCAACCATATATTTTTAAATGCTATTTTGGTTTTTAAAAATCTATAGTACATTTCAAAAAGAAAAAAAAAGAGATCAGTTCAGTATATGTCAAAATATCATTTGATAACATTCAAAACCTAATGCAGGCTGAAAGTGTCTTGGTAAAATGGAAAAGGCTATTTACTAGATATAGCATCAAAGTATAGCATATAGTATACATGCATATATAGTAAATACACTGAATCAAACTACCAGTCAAGATCACCCTTAATGAACATTGGAATTGTTTCCTGTGAAATAAGGAATAAAAAGGAGTTGTTCATGATCACTCCTCTTATGTAACTTTAACTTGAAAGATAGTGTAATAAGAAAGGAAAGTAATTGAAATAAGATAAGAAAGGCAGAGTCAGATATATCATTGTTTTCAGATTATACCATTTTCTGTCTACAAAACTCGAGTGAATTAATTTAAGCTACTATAATTCAAAACAGGAGTTAGTGAAGGATTAAGAGAAAGAAGAGAGGAGAATGATTGGGAAAGTGAAAAAGAAAAGGATATGGCAAAAAAAGTAAACAAAAAAAGACAGAAACCATTGTCTGCCTTGTCATAAACACCAAATTCTAAGCGCAAACCTCGCTGTTGGAAGTCTAACTCAGTAACAGAAGATGCTTTCTTTCCAGGGATTATATATTGAGTGCATTTTATGAGCCAAGAATTGTTTATGTTCTTTTTGCGAGTGCTGGACAGTTTCGAGTTGTTGCGCTGAGACTCAGACACTGTGAGGAGAGCACTGTCTTCATGCCCAGGCCCCAGAGTCTCCGTGCACCCGCTCAGACACCTGGAGCTTCACTTGTGTAGCTGGGGACTGAAGAGGAACGGAAGAGGAAGGATGAGCTGGGATTTTTTTCCTGTCTCCTTGAACAGTGTTTAATCCCCGAAACTGAACTATATTTCTTGAGACTTTCGGTGGGTTCACGGGCCAGAGGTTATGCCCGGAGGTGAAGAAACAGAGAAACTTTTGAGGCTTTGAGCACAGTCTGAGCTATCACAAGGCTCCGGAGACACAGCAGCAGGAACTGGCTAAGAGAGCATTGTCTTCTCCTTTGAGGAACCCAGCATTACTCTGGCACCCACCAGGAAGTGGAAACTTTTGGAACAACTGTAGGGATCACCTTGATACGAACATTGGCATTCTTGCGAGCTTAGACTTCCCGGTAGCTCAAATGGTAAAGAATCTGCCTACGATGCAGGAGATCAGAGTTTGATCCCTGGGTTGGGAAGACCTCTGGAGAAGGGCATGGCGATCCACTCCAGTATTCTTGCCTGGAGAATCCCATGCACACAGAAGCCTGGTAGGCTACAGTCCATGGGGTCACAAACAGTCAAACACGACTGAGTGACTAACACACCTTCTCATAGGCAGGGGCTTATACCCAAGTGACCTTCAGGGGCTGCAGACTTGGATGACTGGGAGCTAGAGAAGAAAGGTGGGAAGACACTGGACGGTCACCCCTGGAGACAATCTGATTTGGAAACTCACACAAGCCCTGCCCTTTTGGACTGCCAGATACCAATGTGATACACATCAAGAACACCAATTTCTAATACTTCAGGGCACAGGAAACTGACTCACTGGTTTTAAAATTCATATGGCAACACAAAAGCTCAAAAGGAGTGAAGGCAATCTTAAACAAAAAGACTTTTAAAAAGAATTGAGACTTAAACCCCCATATACGAAGACTTATTTATTATAAAGCTTTGGCAATTAAGATAGTGCGACACTTCAATAAGAGTAGACAAAAAGACCAATGGAGCAGAATATGAGTTACACATGAACAAAAACCTAACTTACACCAAAGGGGATACTGTCATATTTTTTCAGAGGGGAAAGGATGTTTTTTTTTATAAACAGTCCTGGGTCAATTGGTTATATAATGGAGGAAAATATATCTTGACCCCTACCTCACATCAGAAACAAAAATGAATTTCAGATGAATCACAGGCCTAAATGTAAACAGTAAAAATAAATCTTTGAGAAGATAACATAGAAAATCTCAAGACCTTAGAATAGGCAATGATTTCATAAACAAGACACAAAGGGTGCTCATCAGAAAAGAAAAAACTGAAATATTGTACAATGTTAAAATTAAGAGCTTCTGTTCACCAAAAGACATCATTAACAGAGTGAAAGTATTATAGGATACTATTAAAACTATTAATACTTTACAGAGTATTAAAGATACTCTGCAAAGTATCTTTACAGGTAGGACAGATATTTGCACAGAGTAGGGCAGGATATTTGCAATACATGTATGCAACAAAGCCTTTTACCAAATAAATATATAAAGAATCACACAAATCAATACAAAAAACCCACAGATGACTCAATTAAAAAGTGTGCAAAAATTCTAAGTTATTTCACAAAAGAGAATATCCAAATATTCAATAGACATATGAGAAAATGTTAGATTTCCTTAGCCATGAAGGAAATGTACTTTAAAACCACTAAGAGATACTGCTATACCTCCATCCGAATGGCAAAAATGAAAATAAGAATACCAAGTATTGGAAAAAATACAGAGCAACCAGAACTCTCATAGACTACTGCATATACAAATTGGTTCCCATCACCTTGGAAAACTATTTAGTAGTATCTACGGAATCTACTGAGCTTCCCTGGTGGCTCAGATGGTAAAGCTTCTGCTTCCAATGCGGGAGACCCGGGTTCGATCCCTGGGTTGGGAAGATCTCCTGAACAAGGAAACCCACTCCAGTACTCTTGCCTGGAGAATCCCATGGACGGAGGAGCCTGGTAGGCTACAGTCCATGAGGTTGCAAAGAGTCGGACACGACTGAGCGACTTCACCTCACTTCACTGAAACTAAACGTCTGTATAGCCTGTGACCCTTTAACTTCACTCTTGAGTATATATATATATACTCAACAGAATATGTTTATACTCAACAGAAACACAGCATATGTTCATCAAAATACATGTACTAGAATTTTTAGAATTTTCATAAACCACACTATTTTTAGGAGCCAAAACCAGAAAGTTACTATCTAAATGTCCACTAACCAGGAATAGGTAATAAATGGCAGAGTATTTGCACAAAGGAATATTATATGGCAATGAATATGAATGATCCAGAACTAGTTACAGCCATGTGGTAGAGCTACTATTACATCCACTATACAGAATAATTGAGGCTTGAAGAAATTCAATAACTGGCACAGGGTCACATAGACCGTATGTGGTAGAACATGGACTGGGATTGAAATGTCAAAATCCAAGGTCATGTGAAAGATTACTCGAGCCTTTCTTGAGGTTCTCTTTGATCCTTCCCAATAACCTTCATTACTCTATGCTTTTTTCTTTGTCTATTTTACCTGGAACACCCTTACCTCTCTACCAAGAAAGTTTCTACTCAGTTTTCAAGGACCAGCTTAAGGCTTTTCCTCCCGTGAAGTGCTCCCTTAGACCTCAGCCTCTTTCTCATCTCCAGCTGTTTACAACAGAGATTCCAAAGGACCATAGCAGGTACTGTAAACGAGGGAGGCAGAAGATTATGATGGGGGTCACAGGACTGTGACAAAATGCAGTGGGCAAACACCATCTAAAAGTAAGAGCAACTACTCCATTCCAACTGATTGCTGCAAGTCAGAAATACAGTATCCGGAAGCCAAAAGTCTAGGCTTTTCTGTGAATCTTTCTTATAAATATCGCTTTCTAAAATTCAAACCAGACACAAATTAAAAAACAAACAACTGTATCAGGCAAACACAGTATGTCCAAAGACCAGATTTAGCTTATGGATCCCAATTGCAACCTCTGTTTAATCTGGCAGGGTCAAACAAATTCCAGCTGATTTAAAACTGCCTTTTTTTCCTAGGGGTTTTGCCTTCTTCCTGCTGGAGATACTCTTCAGATATGGCAGATGAGGGTTGCCTACTAAACTTCCAAGCCGCTCCCTGGTAGCTCAGATGGGAAAGAATCTGCTTGCAATGCAGAAGACCTGGGTTCCATCCCTGGGTCAGGAAGATCTCCTGGAGTAGGAAATGGCAACCCACTCCTGTATTCTCATCTGGAGAATTCCATGGACAAAGGAGCCTGGCGGGCTACAGTCCATGGAGTCGCAAAGAGTCACACAACTGAGCAACTAACACTTCACTTTCACATGATCCCACCCAAAAAAGCCTTTGAGGAAGGGATGTTAGAAATGATTTGGGTCCCCTTTAAGCCCACCACCACTCTTCAATATCCTATGAGGTCAGTTCAGTCAGTCAGTTCGGTTGTTCAGTCGTGTCCGACTCTTTGCAACCCCAGGAATCCCAGCATGCCAGGTCTCCCTGTCCATCACCAACTCCTGGAGTTTACCCAAACTCATGTCCATTGAGATGGTGATGCCATCCAACCATCTCATCCTCTGTCTTCCCCTTCTCCTCCTGCCCTCAATCCTTCCCAGCATCAGGGTCTTTTCATATGAGTCAGCTCTTCACATCAGGTGGCCAGAGTATTGGAGTTTCAGCTTCAATATCAGTCCAAGGGACTCTCAAGAGTCTTCTCCAACACCACCGTTCAAAAGCATCAATTCTTCTGCAATCAGCATTCTTTATAGTCCAACTCTCACATCCATACATGACTACTGGAAAAACCATAGCCTTGACTAGACGGACCTTTGTTGGCAAACTAATGTCTCTGCTTTTCAATATGCTATCTAGGTTGGTCATAACTTTTCTTCCAAGGAGTGTCTTTTAATTTCATGGCTGCAGTCAGCATCTGCAGTGATTTTGGAGCCCAGAAAAATAAAGTCAGCCACTGTTTCCACTGTTTCCCCATCTATTTGCCATGAAGCGATGGGACCCGATGCCATGATCTTAGTTTTTTGAAGGTTGAGCTTTAAGCCAACTTTTTCACTCTCCTCTTTCACTTTCATCAAGAGGCTCTTTAGTTCTTCACTTTCTGTCATAAGGGTGGTGTCATCTGCATATCTGAGGTTATTGATATTTCTCCCAGCAATCTTGATTCCAGCTTGTGCTTCTTCCAGCCCAGCGTTCCTCATGATGTACTCGGCATATAAGTTAAATACGCAGGGTGACAATATACAGCCTGAAGTACTCTTTTTCTTATTTGGAACCAGTTTGTTGTTCCATGCCCAGTTCTAACTGTTGCTTCCTGACCTGCATATAGGTTTCTCAAGAGGCAGGTCAGGTGGTCTGGTATTCCCATCTCTTTCAGAATTTTCCAGTTTATTGTGATCCACACAGTCAAAGGCTTTGGCATAGTCAATAAAGCAGAAATAGATGTTTTTCTGGAACTCTCTTGCTTTTTCCATGATCCAGTTCAGTTCAGTGGCTCAGTCGTGTCCGACTCTCCGCGACCCCGTGAATCACAGCACGCCAGGCCTCCCTGTCGATCACCAACTCCCGGAGTTCACTCAAACTCATGTCCACAGAGTCGGTGATGCCATCCAGCCATCTCATTCTCTGTCGTCCCCTTCTCCTCCCGCCCCCAACCTTTCCCAGCATCAGAGTCTTTTCCAGTGAGTCAACTCGTCGCATGAGGTGGCCAAAGTATTGGAGTTTCAGCTTTAGCATCAGTCCTTCCAATGAACACCCAGGATTGATCTCCTTTAGAATGGACTGGTTGGATCTCCTTGCAGTCCAAGGGACTCTCAAGAGTCTTCTCCAACACCACAGTTCAAAAGCATCCATTCTTCGGCGATCAGCTTTCTTCACAGTCCAACTCTCACATCCATACATGACCACGGGATAAACCATAGCCTTGACTAGACAGACCTTTGTTGGCAAAGTAATGTCTCTGCTTTTTAATATACTATCAAGGTTGGTCATAACTTTCCTTCCAAGGAGTAAGTGTCTTTTAATTTCATGGCTGCAATCAGCATTTGCAGTGATTTTGGAGCCCAAAAAAATAAAGTCTGACACTGTTTCCACTGTTTCCCCATCTATTTCCCATGAAGTGATGGGACCAGATGCCATGATCTTTGTTTTCTGAATGTTGAGCTTCAAGCCAACCTTTTCACTCTCCTCTTTCACTTTCATCAAGAGGCTTTTGAGTTCCTCTTCACTTTCTGCCATAAGGGTAGTGTCATCTGCATATCTGAGGTTATTGATATTTCTCCCAGCAATCTTGATTCCAGCTTGTGCTTCTTCCAGCCCAGCGTTCCTCATGATGTACTCTGCATATAAGTTAAATAAGCAAGGTGACAATATACAGCCTTGACGTACTCCTTTTCCTATTTGGAACCAGTCTGTTGTTCCATGTCCAGTTCTGACTGTTGCTTCCTGACCTGCATGCAGGTTTCTCAAGAGGCAGGTCAGGTGGTCTGGGATTCCCATCTCTTTCAGAATGTTCCACAGTTTATTGTGATCCACACAGTCAAAGGCTTTGGCATAGTCAATGAAGCAGAAATAGATGCTCTTCTGGAACTCTCTTGCTTTCTCCATGATCCAGCGGATGTTGGCCATTTGATCTCTGGTGCCTCTGCCTTTTCTAAAACCTGCTTGAACATCTGGGAGTTCACGTTTCACATATTGCTGAAGCCTGGCTTGGAGAATTTTGAGTGTGACTTTACTAGTGTGTGAGATGAGTGCAGTTGTGTGGTAGTTTGAGCATTCTTTGGCATTGCCTTTCTTTGGGATTGAAATGAAGACTGATGATCCAGTAGATGTTGGCAACTTGATTTCTGGTTCCTCTGCCTTTTGTAAAACTAACTTGAACATCTGGAATTTCACAGTTCACGTATTGCTGAAGCCTGGCTTGGAGAATTTTGAGTATTACTTTACTAGCATGTGAGATGAGTGCAATTGTGTGGTAGTTTGAGCATGCTTTGGCATTGCCTTTCTTTGGGATTGGAATGAAAACTGACCCCTTTTCCAGTCCTGTGGCCACTGCTGAGTTTTCCAAATTTGCTAACATATTGAGTGCAGCATCATCTTTTAGAATTTGAAATAGCTCAACTGGAATTCTGTCACCTCCACTAGCTTTGTTCGCAGTGATGCTTCCCTTCCTAAGGCCCACTTGACTTCACATTCCAGGATATCTCTCTCTAGGTGAGTGATCACACCACTGTGATTATCTGGGTCGTAAAGATCTTTTTTTGTACAGTTCTTCTTGTATTCTTTCCACCTCTTCTTAATATCTTCTGCTTCTGTCAGGTCCATATCATTTCTGCCCTTTATTGAGCCTATCTTTGCATGAAATGTTCTCTTGGTAACTCTAAATTTCTTGAAGAGATCTCTAGTCTTTCCCATTCTATTGTTTTCCTCTATTTCTTTGCATTGATCGCTGAGGAAGGCTTTCTTATCTCTCCTTGCTATTCTTTGGAACTCTGCATTCAAATGGGTATATCTTTCCTTTTCTTCTTTGCTTTTCACTTCTCTTCTTTTCACAGCTATTTGTAAGGCCTCCTCAGACAGCCATTTTGCTTTTTTGCATTTCTTTTTCTTGGGGATGGTCTTGGTCCCTGTCTCCTGTACAATGTCACGAACCTCCGTCCATAGTTCCTCAGGCACTCTATCAGATCTAGTCCCTTAAATCTATTTCTTACTTCCACTGTATAGTCATAAGGGATTTGATTTAGGTCATACCTGAATGGTCTAGTGGTTTTCCCCACTTTCTTCAATTTAAGTCTGAATTTGGCAATAAGGATGTACTTACTCACTCAGAAACCGTTCCTCATTCATGGGTTGTTTCTCCAGGAAGCACAAGAGAAAATATGAGGCGGCATGTGAAATAGAATGAAATCTGCCACATTGGGGCAGTATAACCACATCATGACAGCAATCCCTAGCCAGCTGGGCTGCCGCGGTCCCAGCCCCCCATCCCTGAAGAGCAGCCCCATGCGGGGAATGAAGCACACAAGGAGGGAGAGGCTGACAGAGAGCTAAGCATCTGTTTGGGACATTATGATCTCTGGTTTAGAGCAAAATTGAACTGGAAAATGTTTAGATTCATGTTTTGTGTAATTGCAGGAGGTTCAGCAACAGAGGAAAATGCATTATCTGGGATCTTATTGGTGTTTTTCCCTTGGGGGTTTCAAAATGGGTAGTTTGCCTCTATGAGTTAGCCAGGTAAACAGCTTGTCACAGATCTGATGTGCCTTAGATGCAATCTAAGGGAAAATATGCTTTTATTAGCAGCAAACATCCAATTTCTTTTTTCTATTCAATAGATGGGCAGGGGCGCTTCCCTGGTGGTTCAGTGGTAAAAGAGTCTGCCTGCCAAAGCAGGAGATGGAGGTTCAGTCCCTGGGTCAGGAAGATCCCCTGCAAGAGGAAATGGCAACCCACTCTAGTATTCTTATCTGGGAAATCCTGTGGACACAAGAGCCTGGTGGACTACTGTCCCTGGGGTCACAAAGAGTTGGACACGACTGAGTGACTAACATTTTCTAGTATTCTTGTCTGGGAAATCCCGTGGACAGAGGAGCTTGGTGGGCTACAGTCCATGGAGTCACAGAAGAGTTGCACACGACTTAGCGACTGAGCAACAATAAAAATTCAAGAGAACCAAATACACAGACCCAAGCTTACAAAAAGGTCATTTCCAAAAGTGTGCCGTTCGGTTAATTTTTTAGAAGTTACAGTGCATTTTTGTACAGAACCAAAGCAACATCTGAGAATTAGCTTCTCATTAACAAGTCAAAAGAAACGGTTTAGCCAGTGATTAAATGAAAATATGATTTTTGCATTGAAGAATAGAAAATTACTCTGTACTGAGAAAGAACGACTAACACACTGAATAGTTCAGGCGTCATTTATTACATATCGCTTTGTGCAAGATGCAGTAGATGAGCGTCTGGTATTTGGAGGACCAGCGGAAGCCTGCGAGGGCAGGGCAAGCGCAGTGCAGGCAGCAGTAGCCGGATGGAAGCGGACCAAGGAGGAAGAGGCGGTGAGGGAGGGAAGCCACGCGGGGCTGTTCTTTCTCAGACCTGACTGGGGCAAAGGAGAACGTCATCACGATAGCTGGGGAAGGATTCAGGACCAAGGGGTCAGAGCTCTCTGAGTATGCTTTTAGGCTGCTGAAAGGAAGCCAAGACAGAGGGAAGCAAAGATACAGGTGAGAGGAGGTATAATCAATCGGTCTATATTCTTGTGACAAGGATTACTAGCTGTCTGGCTCTCCAATCTCTGCCTACCTAGTCAGAGAACCCTGATTGTATTCAGTGTACTGATGTACTTAGCTTAAGGCCACATTCTCCAGCCTCTCTTGCAGCTGGATGTAGCCCAGTGACTAAATTCTGGCCCAAGAGATACGAGTAGAGATTTTCAGTGGAACATTTAGGGAAACTGCTAGGAGAAAGCCCTTCTGTCCTTCCTGCTATTGAAACCTATAAATGTTAATAATGTAATTCCCAAACATTATCTAAGCACATGCCACGGTGTAATTGACTCATTGAGGGAAGCCAGCAAAATGACATAGCTGGTACAGTAAGGGGAAAAAGAATCCTCGAATAAGAATGCTAAGATAAAAAAGCAGCAAATGTTCTTCAAGGTCATAAAACTATCCTGAAAAGACTTTATTTACATCTCACTGACTTTTTTTTTTTAACAAATTAATACTTAATTGCGGAGTCTGAATTCTAATCAAGAGTAACTAAAGGGTCATTCTCCAAGTGAGAATTCCCTTGGGGGAATGTGACAGTGCTCTCATAAGACACTGGTAGGATATACAGGCTTCCCTGGTGGCTCAGATGGTAAAGATTCCGCCTGCAATGTGGGAGACCTAGGTTTGATCCCTGCCTGGAGGAGGGCATGGCAAGGCACTCCAGTATTCTTGCCTGGAGAATTCCCATGGACAGAGGAGCCTAGCGGGCTGACAATCCATTTGGTCGCAAAGAGTTGGACATGACTGAGTGACTCAGTACAGCACAGTCAGCTTTATTTCTAAGTTTTGGATAAATTTCCTGAACACCTGCTGTCTGGAACGTGGATGCAGGGGCTGGAGCTGCAGCAGCCCTGAGAAGGGAAACTGTGAACTATTCATAGAAAGGCAGGGCAGAAAGGAAGCCTGGATCCTTGACAAACCATCAAAACAGCCCTGCATTACTTACTCTTGGGCTTCTTTTATGAGAGAGAGGGGAGAGAAACTTCTCTATTAAGCCACTGTTATTTTGGATTTCTCTGATGTGCACTCAAGTTTAATCTTCTAATGGACCAGGAGGCAGATAGAAAGAGAAATCATTATTAAAGCATGCTGGAAATCCAGGGGACCACTGCACTCAGTGAAGGTGCCTAAAGGCAGGGATTCTGGCAGGGAAGCCTCTTAGTGAAACCACCAATGGAGATATGGAGGACACAGGACTTTCCAGAACACATACAGAGAATGAAATGCCGTTCATACTAGTGGGTAGTGGTGGCTTTACTACAATCTGGAAGAGGAAATGGAAGAACCAAGGACTAGAGAGGAAGTGATAAAGTTATCCATGAAAACTAGGATGAAGACAGCAAACGGGGAGACAGAATATCGCTAGTTTGTTCAAGGTTCCAAAAAAGCTTACCTAAGTAGTTTTCTCAAAGTAATCCCTCTTTGGAATTTCATGCTACACATTACCATGTACTCTGTGTAGCCTTATACAGTATGCATGCCTTATACCTGTATATTACTGTCTGCTTGATATACTCACACCTATGTATTACTTTCCAGGACTATATTCTCAAAGCCACATTTGATCTGCTGTTGTGGGTAATTTAAGAAATTTACTAGGGTAATTTAGACTGCATGTGACTTGTCTATGTGCAGACTTAAGAATCTAATCTCCACCTTAAGATGTGATTCCACCTAGAAGAGCTGAAGGCAAATCTGATTAACAAGACTGGTGGAGAGGTGAGACTTAAACCAAGAGAGAAGGAGGGAGTTGCAGAAACAGATCAAGTTGTTGGCTGCTGCTGCTAAGTCACTTCAGTCGTGTCCGACTCTGTATGACCCCATAGACGGAAGCCCACCAGGCTCCCCCGTCCCTGGGATTCTCCAGGCAAGAACACTGGAGTGGGTTGCCATTTCCTTCTCCAATGTGTGAAAGTGAAAGTGAATTCGCTCAGCCATGTCAGACTCGTAGCGACCCCATGGACTGCAACCCACCAGGCTCCCCCGTCCATGGGATTTTCTAGGCAAGAGTACTGGAGTGGCTTGCCATTGCCTTCTCCAAAGTTGTTGGCTAGGGCAACTTCTCACTTGACTACTTCAATGTCCTTGGTATGAGACAAGCCATCTGTTGAGAAAAAATGGGGGCAAAAAGAGGACTTTTGGGAGCTTGGGGAAATGACGGAGTTTTCAAATAGCTGTTCTGGGGCACGGGCTTGGGAACCAACCAAGGACTTGCAAGAAGATTAGCAAAGGGAAACACTAGAGCCTCAGATACGATTTGGCTCCCGATGGGCATGCTCTGTTTCCAGTCCCTGCTGGGGGAATTGGGGAATAGGGAGGAAAAGATCAAGCAGTTATGTATTAAGCCTGTTCAGAGTAAATACAGTCAAATTTGTAAATGAGATAACATCTGGCTGCTGCTGCTGCTAAGTCACTTCAGTTGTGTCTGACTCTGTGTGACCCCATAGACGGAAGCCCACCAGGCTCCCCCATCCCTGGGATTCTCCAGGCAAGAACACTGGAGTGGGTTGACAAGTTGTGCAATTTGATTGCATTTGGCTAAGAGCTTGAGTCACTTGTTTTACTAAACTTACTTTATTTTTTTAATATTCTTTTAAAATTGGAATATAGTTGAGTTACAATATTATATTAGTTTCAAGTGTACAATATCATGATTCAATACTTTTACAGATTATACTCCATTTAAAATCACTATAAAATAATGACTGTATTTCCCTGTGCTGTAGATTAGTGTCACTCTTAAAAAAATCTAAGGATGCGTGGTGGCTGTCGCCCTCATATGTCCATTTAGTTCACTAGCTTGTCCCCTGTAAAGCCAAATGGATCCTAGGAGTGAATTCCCACCAATTTAACTAAGCAGAAGCTCTAACTGCAGTTGTCACGATAGTGTCATTACTGGAGTATATCAATATGGTCAATATGGCTTCTGGCTCATGGTACATGGCCATTGATCTGGCAAATATGTTGTCTTCTGTTCTCATCAGAAAAGCGTGGTAGAAGAAGTTTGCTACCAGAAACTGCTAGAGTTTCTCTTTAACTTTTCAGTTAACTCATGTCATCTGTCGTGAGATAGTTCCAAAGGCTTCAGGCTATCTAGAAATTCTGTAAAACATTTCATTGGTCTACCATACTGATGACATTATGTTCATTGAACTGATGACCAAGAAGTGGCAAGTATGTTGGAGGCCTTAGTAAATGTTTTAGACTTATTTTAGAATTAAATTCTGTTCCTGATCAATAGTAGGCATTTAATAACTATTGAATGATTGACCAAATACAAGCAACTGAGTGGCCTGTAGCTGTCTGCATGCTGCAGAAGCCACTGTTTAGAAGAAAGCTTTGTCATGAAAAGATCCCCACAAATAGCAAGGAATTCACCTGTACCCCACCTATGAATACCAGGAGAGCTTACATGCCTCTTGCTGCTGTTTCTTCCTGCTTTTGAAGGCATAACTTTCTTTTTCTTAAAAAAAAAAAATCCTTTGAGGTTACCATCCTGTGAAGCTATAGTAATCCAAATGGTACAGCACTGGCATAAAATCATACATATAGACCAATGAAACTGAAATGAAAACATGCATATATGATCAGCTGGTCTTCAGGAAGGGTGCCAAGAACACCCTTGGAGGGACAGTCTTTCAGCAATGAATTGGTGCGTGGAAAATTAGATATCTACATGTAGAAGTTGGTTTCATACTCACCCCGCCGCATCGTTGCCTTATCTCTCTAGCCTACTTCTTCTCTGATCTCTGGTCAGAAGAGGAACCTGCCTATGACCTCACGTGCCTCACAGAGTATCTAGGCTGTTATATATCACTGCCCACAGCTTTGCTGGTGCTAGTTCAGCCAAGAAGGGTTCTGGACCATAAAATTCCCAGGAGGTAAGTAACCATGAACAATGGATTCTTTTTGGCTTCCAAAGTTCTCGTTTCTTTTTCTCTGGCTCCCAACCTGACTTGAACTATGCTTTTCCCCTCTCTGCTAAAATCCCAGATTCAAATACCAAAGACCCAATTCTGCAATGGTGGCAGGAACAGCCTCTCAGACCTGCTATTCAGTGAAACAGTCATAACTGGTGACGGTTACTTTTAAAACCTTAACCATTTAAAGTCTGTACAGGGAGTCCGTGCGGTCGCCTGCAAGGATGGGGCTGGGGCGGGGCCGCGCCCGGGATTGCCTGAGGCCTGTCAAGGAGCCCCAGACCGAGCCCGCGCCCCCCAACCCCCCACGACGGGTCTTCTGGTTTCCTGGAAGGCGAATGTGGAGGGGCTCGCCGGCCCCGCGGAGGCAATCCCGGTCTGCAGCGGGAGTCGGGGCGCCGGCCACCCAGGCCGGGAGGGGAGGGGCTGGAAGGCATGCGACCCGCTCTGAGCGCGGTGGGATGCCAGGGGCCCGAGGCAGGTGGGGCTTGCGGGGGTGGGGGCGGGGGAGGGGCCCGGGGGCTGAAGGAGAGGGGAGGAAAAAAAGCCTACAGCGCCCGGTGTTCCCAGGCGGTCTCCCATCCAAGTGCTGACCAGGCCCGACCCTGCTTAGCTTCCGAGATCGGACGGGATCGGGCGCGTTCAGGGTGGTATGGCCGTAGACGGAGGCGGCTGCCGCCAGGCGCCCTAAGAAGCCTGCGCTGCGCCTGCCTTGCGCTCTGACCCGCCGGTCGGGCCAGCCGCTCACAGCTCTCCACCGAGCGCGCGCTGCACGCGGGCCGCACCCCCCGCGACCGGACTCCGGGCCGGCCGAGGCCGCCCCGCCCCCACGCACACCCCCACCCCCGGCCAGCACCCGCCCGGCCCGGCCCGGGGGCCCACAGGGCTTCAGGGACCCGGAGCGGCCAGCGGGGCGTGCGGGACAGGGGCGTGGGGTGGGGTGGGGGTGTGGGCTGTGGGATGTCTCGTCGCCATCCCACCCTGGGACCCTCCACTCCCGCCCCAGCCCGGCGGCTGCCGCCCCCGCCCCAACCCCCATCGCCTTCGCTGCTCAGGGCCAAGTGCCCCGGAGGTGTCTGGCTCCGCGGCCCGAGGTCCTCCGAGCCTCCTGCGGGCCTAGGCGCGCAGCCCAGCCGTGGCCCTGAGCGCCCATCCTGCCCTGCACCTGCCCCGTGCCAAACCCCACCGGGAGCCCCCAGCGCGCTTGACCGGAGCGCCTCAGCCCCGCCCCTTCGCCCTTCCCAGGCCCGCGTTGCCCCGCACCCGCCGCCCGCCAAGCCCCAAAAAAAAAAATAAAGTCTGTACAGATTGTCCTGAGGGCATATAGCCAATGAAGAAACGTTTATTCATGAAAACCTACTAAATCTCAGTAAGAACTGTGAGAATCTATGGCATTTGAGCTATGAACTGCTCCCCGCCTCTCCCTGCCCTCAGAGAAAAGTAGGATGTATTCTTCTGCCATAATTTGTAGGTTATGAAGAAGCTGGCACATAACTGGTCTTGGGTCACAGAGAAAGTACTTGAAATAGTCAAAGAGAATGACTCTATTTTCTGCAATTTCACACGCTCACAAAAGGGCAAAAAGATAGCCTCATGATCCTGCTTGGAGAATTCTTACACAGTCATAGCCCAAGTGGTCTAGTCTCAGAATGGACACGTATTTAAAGAAGCACAACTCAAACAGGCATTTCAGCTTTACTCACCTCTCTTAAAAAATTTTTTTTAAAATCTAAGTCATAATTCATGATTAATCTTTAAATCCTTTTTAACTCCCTGGTGGCTCAGCTGGTAAAGAATCCGCCTGCAATGCTGGAGACCTGGGTTCAATCCCTGGGTTGGAAAGATCCCCTGGAGAAGGGAAAGGCTACCCACTCCAGTATTCTGGCCTGGAGAATTCCATGGACTGTCTAGTCCATGGGGTCACAAAGAGTCAGAATTTACTGGGCGACTTTCACTTTCACTGTCAACTCCTCTCTGCTGCTGCTGCTAAGTCGCTTCAGTCATGTCCGACTCTTTGCGACCCCGTAGACGGAAGCCCGGAGAAGGAAATGGCAACCCACTCCAGTGTTCTTGCCTGGAGAATCCCAGGGACGGGGGAGCCTGGTGGGCTTCAGTCTGTGGGGTCACACAGAGTCGGACACGACTGAAGTGACTCAGCAGCAGCAGCAGCAGACGGAAGCCCACCAGGCTCCTCCGTCCCTAGGATTCTCCAGGCAATCCTCAGGGCCTCACACTCTCCTCCAGACCTTCCCTCTGCCTCCTCGCCAGTGGGTCTGCTAGAGTCTTTCTGCCTCTTTTGTCCCTTCCCCATCCCCAATCTAGGGGCTTCCCTGATGGCTCAGTGGTAAAGAATCTGTCCGCAGTATAGGAGATCCAGGTTCGATCCCTGGGTCGGGAAGATCCCCTGGAGAAGGAAATGGCAACCCACTCTAGTATTCTGGCCTGGAGAATCCCATGGACAGAGAAGAATGGCAGGCTAGTCCATGAGGTCACAAAGAGTTGGATACAACTGAGCGATTAACGCACACACTTCCCCCATCTATGCAGTTGTAAGAGGAGGCAAAGGAGGAGGATAACAGGACAGCCAACACCCAAGTGATTTTGCCCAGTTGCACTACAGTCACATTAAGCTTCTGCGGTTTTGGACTTTATCAGTGTTTTTGTGTATGTTGTTTAAATTTGTGTTTGTACAAGAATTACCATGTGTTAGTGGGGGGTTTTTTTGGCAAGTCATCTTCTATCTGTGGACAATGGCTTCTGTGTGCCTCATTGGTGCCCTTCGTCTGCATGTGAGTTTGACTATCTTAGCATTATTGGTTCATTTCCCTTTCTTGGAAAAAATCCTGCCTCTCACCTCTCACAACTCCTCAACCCAGGCGGCTGGCAGAGCAGATAGACCGGCAGCCAAGCCCACGAGCGGGCAAGGGAGTGGCTGCTTCCCGACTTTGTTGCAGCCGCCCCAGGGCTTGAGCCTGTTTAGAGTCTGAGTTAGGAGGCTTCCTTTGTGTGTGGGCCTGTCTGGCACATAGGAGGAGCTGGAGAAAGCTGCTCCAGTTCTGTTTGCAGCTCAGAGTGGCAAAACTGCTGGTCTCCTCTGTGTCACACCAGTAACTCTCTTAGAAGGGCAGTGAGGGTAATTCAGGTGAACGCGGCTACCATCACAAAAGCTGGAGACAAAGTTCATGTTTAGTCACTGCGGGAGATCATTCAAACTAAGTTTTCAACTCTGCCCTACATCCAGTGTCTTCTCCGATCAGGGTCACCATCACCCATGCCCTGAAGAGTTGTCTTTTGAGGCCTGTCTTGGCTCAACTATATTCCTTTAGTTGCCTAAGAAGTGGACTTTCTACAGAGGGACATGGATTTCCTTCCTCGCAGGCCAATCTGACCTTTCCCTCCCTTAGCCACCAAGAAACTGAGCTCCATGTTCATGAGCAAAGGCTGCTAAGGCTAGGAGGCTACTGCCAGATGCTGCCCCCTGCCTTCTCTTTGACTTGATTCTTGTCTAAAAGCCCAGGGGAGATGAAAGATGCTGCCCACGTCTCTCTACAAAAGATGCTGTATTACCTCATCCGCATTTGTGAACGCCCAAAACAGCCGACCACTCCGATGATGTCAGCGTGTCCCGGAGTAGACAGCCGGTAGAGAACCATTCAGCACAGCATGCGATTCTAAAATATAGTGCTCTCAAAAGTAAATATAGATACTAAAGAGAATGGTATGAAGTTTAAATTGTGGCATAGAAAATATGTTACGTAAGATTCTAACCATGTTCAGTCATTTTCTCTCAGGACACCTTTCCCTGATTCTTGTTGCAGCTGTCCCAGGACTTGAGCCTGTTAAGGGTCTGAAGGAGGAGGCTTCCTTTTGTATGCTGGCCTTGAGTCATTTTTGCTATTATAGTTCCAGATCTTTCGACATGCATACATCCATTTAAAATAAAATCAGATTAAACTGACTTTGTGCATATTGACTTGAAACCTGTTTGTCCACTTAATGTGCTTATGCTTAGTCACTTAGTCGTGTCCGACTCTTTGCGACCTCATGGACTGTAGTCCACCAGGCGCCTCTGTCCATGGGGATTCTCCAGGCAAGAATACTGGAGTGGGTAGCCTTTCCCTTTTCCAGGGGATCTTCCCAACCCAGGGATCAAACCCAGGTCTCCCAAATTGCAGGCGGATTCTTTACCTGTTGAGCCACAAGGGAAGCCCATTACAAAAAATAGCACAAAGCAAAATAAAGTGAAGAACAATGAAATGAGGTTTGCCTATAAATAGAAACCTCATTTAAAGTGGCTCCAGGAGGGGCAGTCTCATGCTCTACCACTGAAATTCAACTGCAGACCCAACTGGCAGAGCTGAACCTTTGCAGCTCCACAGGAAGAAAGTACAGCATGACTACCCAGTAGGAGGAAGGAACAATTTCTCCTTGCCTGGCAACAGCCCAGCCATTGAGACCGTCACAACTCAGCCAACGAAAATCCACTGTACTCCAAATTCTCAGTTTCCTCCAGTGGACTCCAATGTTTATAACAGACTCTCCCACTTCTCCTCTATTAAAAAAAAAAAAAAATTTCCTCTCTTGTATTCTCCAAATTCACCTACGGTGTGCCACAGATTGCATGTCCTAAAATGCAATGTTCTTGCTGTTCCCAAATAAATCTATTGTGCTAGTGAAAGAACTTGCTGCATTTTGAGGGTTTGGAATTTGGAAGCAGTTTTTCTAGCCCAGGATCTTGCTGAGGTTGTAAACGTGCCATCAGTTGGAGTTGCCGACTTTGGAGTCTTCACTGGAGCTGTGATGTCTGCTTCCAACTTCACTCACGTGACTGTGGCCAGGAGGCACCTGTCCCTGAGGATGTGGCTCTCTCTACAAGGCTGCTCGCAACATGGCTCCTCCCAGAACGGGTAATCCAAGAGACAGCAGGTGTGACCAAGACAAAATTTGCACCATCTATTATAATCTGATCTGAGGAGGGACATGCCATCACATCTGCTATGTTCCACTGGTCACACAAACAAATCTTACAGAGTATACAAACTATACAGAATATTCAGTTCAGTTCAGTCGCTCAGTCGTGTCCGACTTTTGCGACCCCGTGGACTACAGCACGCCAGGCCTCCCTGTCCATCACCAACTTCCAGAGTCCACCCAAACTCATGTCCATTGAGTCGGTGATGTCATCCAAACATCTCATCCTCTGTCGTCCCCTTCTCCGGCCCTTAATCTTTCACAGCATCAGGGTCTTTTCAAATGAGTCAGCTCTTCATATCAGGTGGCCAAAGCACTGGAGTTTCAGCTTCAACATCAGTCCTTCCAATGAACACCCAGGACTGATCTCCTTTAGGATGGACAGGTTGGATCTCCTTGCAGTCCAAGGGACTCTCAAGAGTCTTCTCCAACACCACAATTCAAAAGCATCAATTCTTCGGTGCTCAGCTTTCTTTATCAGAGAAGGCAATGGCAAGCCACTCCAGTACTCTTGCCTAGAAAATCCCATGGATGGAGGAGCCTGGTAGGCTGCAGTCCGTGGGGTCGCTAAGGGTCGGACACGACTGAGTGACTTCACTTTCACTTTTCACTTTCACACATTGGAGAAGGAAATGGCAACCCACTCCAGTGTTCTTGCCTGGAGAATCCCAGGGACGGGGGAGCCTGGTGGGCTTCCATCTAAGGGGTCACACAGAGACGGACACGACTGAAGTGACTCAGCAGCAGCAGCTTTCTTTATAGTCCAATTCTCACATCCATACACGACTACCGGAAAAACCATAGCCTTGACTAGATGGACCTTTGTTGACAAAGTAATGTCTCTGCTTTTTAAAATGCTGTCTAGGTTGGTCATAACTTTCCTTCAGAGTATAAATGCCAGGAAATAAGGACCGTCCATACATGACTACTGGAAAAACCATGGCTTTGACTATACAGAACTTTGTCAACAAAGTGATGCCTCTGTTTTTGAATATGCTATCTAGGTTTGTCATAGTTTTTCTTCTAAGGAGCAAGTGTCCTGTAATTTCATGGCTATAGTTATCGTTGGGTGATTTTTTTCTTTCTGCCCAAGAAAATAGTCTGTCACTGCTTTCACCATTTCCTCTTCTATTTGCCATGAAGTGATAGGACCAGATGCCATGATCTTAGTTTACTGAAAGTTGAGTTTTAAGAAAGCTTTTCCACTCTCCTCTTTCACCTTTATCAAGAGGCTCTTTAGTTCCTCTTTACTTTCTGCCAGTAGAGTGGTATCATCTGTATATCTGAGGTTGTTGATATTTTCCCCTGCAATCTTAATTCCAGCTTGTGATTGATCTAGCCCACATTTCAGATGATGTACTCTGCATACAAGTTAAAAAACAGGGTGACAATATACAGCCTTGATGTATTCCTTTCCCAGTTTTGAAACAGTCTGTTGTTCCATGTCCGGTTCTAAATGTTGCTTCTTGGCCTGCACACAGATTTCTCTGGTATTCCCATCTCTTTAAGAATTGTCCACAGTTTCTTGTGGTTCACAGAGTCAAAGGCTATAGCATAATTGAGGAAGCAGAAGTAGATGCTTTTCTGGAATTCCCTTGCTTGTTCTATGATCCAATGGATGCCAGCAATTTGATCTCTGGTTCCTCTGTCTTTTCTAAATCCAGCTTGTACATCTAGAAGCTTTTGGTTCACATACTACTGAAGCCTAGCCTGAAGGATTTTGAGTATAACCTTACTAGCTTGCAAAATGAGCGTAACTGTTTGGTAGTTTGAGCATTCTTTGGCACTGTCCTTCTTTGGGACTAGAATGAAAACTGACCTTTTCCAGTCCTGTGACCACTGCTGAATTTTCCAAATTTGCTGGTGTATTGAGTGCAGTACTTTAACAGCAACATCTTTTAGGATTTTAAATAGCTCAACTGGAATTTAGTCACCTCCACTAGCTTTGTTCATAGTAATGCTTCATAAGGCCCCCTTGACTTCACACTCCAGGATGTCTGGTTCTAGGTGAGTGGCCACACCATCATGGCTATCCAGGTCATTAAGACCTCTTTTGTAGAGTTTTTCGTGTTTTCTTGCCACCTCGTCTTTATATATATGTTCTGCTTCTGTCAGGTCAAAACTGTTTCTGTCCTTCACTGTGCCCATCTTCACATGAAATGTTCCCCCAGTATCTCTAATTGTCTTGAAGAGATCTCTAGTCTTTCCCATTTTATTGTTTTCCTCTATTTCTTTCCATTGCTTACTTAAGAAGGCTTTCTTACCTCTCCTTCTGTTCTCTGGAACTCTGCATTCAGTTGGGTAAATCTTTCCCTTTCTCTTTTGCCTTTCACTTCTTTTCCTCAGCTATTTATAAGGCCTCCTCAGACGACCACTTTGCCTTCTTGCATTTCTTTTTCTTTGGGATGGTTGTGGTCACTGCCTCCTGTACAGTGTTATGAACCTCTGTCCATAGGTCTTCAAGCACTCTGTCTACCAGATCTAATTCTTTGAGTCTATTCGTCACTTTCACTGTATAATCCTAAGGGATTTGATTTACATCATACCTGAATGGCCTAGGGATTTTCCCTACTTTCTTCGGTTTAAGCCTGAATTTCGCAATAAGGAGCTCATAATCTGAGCCACAGTCAGCTCCCCGTCTTGTTTTTGCTGACTATAGAGCTTCTCCATCTTTGGCTGCAAAGAATATAATCAGTCCGATGTCGGTATTGACCATTCAATGATGTCCATGTGTAGAGTTGTCTCTTGTTTTGTTGGAAAAGGGTATTTGCTATGACCAGCATGTTCTCTTGGCAAAACTCTGTTAGCCTTTGCCCTGCTTCATTTTGTACTCCAAGGCCAAACTTGCCCGTTACTCCAGGTATCTCCTGACTGCCTAATTTTGCATTCCAATCCCCTAGATGAAAAGAACATCTTCTTTTGGTATTAGATCTGGAAGGTCTTGTGGGTCCTCAAAGAACTTGTCAGCTTCAGCTTCTTCAGTATAAGTGATTGGGACATAAGACTTGTATTACTCTAATGTTGAGTGGTTTGCCTTGGAAACAAACTGAGATCATTCTGTTGTTTTTGAGATTGCACCCAGGTACTGCATTTTGGACTTTTTTGTTGGCTATGAGGGCTACTCCATTTCTTCTAAGGGGTTCTTGCCCTCAGTAATAAATATATGGTCATCTGAATTAAATTTGCCCATTCCTGTCTATTTTAGTTCACTGCTTCCTAAAATGTCGATGGTCACTCTTGCCATCTCTTGCTTGACCACGTCCAACACAATATTGTTCCTACACAATATTGTTCTTTACAGCATCAGACTTTACTTTCCCTACCAGACACATCCACACCTAAGCATCATTTCCACTTTGGCCCAGCCACTTTTTTCTTTCTGGAAGCTATTTAAATTACCCTCCATTCTTTCCCTGTAGCATACTGGACACCTTCCAACTGTGTAGGGTGGGGCTTATCTTCCCCCAAAACTGAACAAGCCCAATAAACACTTTCTAGGTTGGACTGAACTAACTGGCAGTTCAATCCAGCTATAATGTTCCAAGACTTTGATGAGTGACTGGTTAGGTCACTCAAGTTCAGCTGTCAAGTTACACCATACCTGAGTAGAGCTCAGTGGTCATGCACTATGGTAACCAAGGAATCAAGAGAAAATATTGACTGCTTTTGAATTAAACATATCAGTTTATTAAATGTGAGTACACAGACACGAGTGACTAATGGCAATATGTAAATCACACACATGTCTCTTGCCTAAGCACCAGCCCTTCCTCAGCTAGAATCGGTCAAGTCTCCCAGCTGAGTGACTAGAAGCCAGATTTCAGCCTGGCTGTGGCTCTGGCTCACCTCTGCTGTACTCCTTTCTCCCAGCCCTGCCCCTACTAACTCTAACATCCCATGCTTTGCTCAGCTAGTCTTTACCTTCTCCGGTAGTTCTTTCTCTAAATGTATGCTAGCTGCAAGGATGCTGCTGTCACTGTGTGCAGCTGACCCTTGAACAAGGGTTTGAACTTCCCAAGTCCACTTACATGTGGATTTTTTTCAGTAGTAAATAATACAGTGCTACTTGATCTATGGTTGGTTGAATCTGTAGACGTGGAATCACAGATACGGAGAATCGGGAGATCCGGGTGAACTGAGTGTATAAAGGGCCGGCTATAATTTATACTGGGTTTCCTACCATGCTGGGAGGTTTGGGGCCCCTGTCCCCTCCTTGCTCAAGGCTCAAATGTATATACACCTAAGGCTTTCTCTGTGGCTTGTGTCTTTCGACCTCACCTCCCACCATGGAAGATTTCAACAAGTGAACTGGGGAGCTGAGAAACTGTATACTTGGGACACCACCATGCATGGCTGATTCTGTCCCCACTTGGCACACTCTGTGGGTGGCTCCATACCTCGACGTGTTAGCCTAACTGCTCGGCTACATGGGTGTTTGCTGCTGCTTCTGAGCATCTTTGTCTGTGCTTTCCAAGGGCTCACTTGGCTATTGGCCATTTGACAGCCCTCAAGTCTTCTCAGTTCCAAAGGGATCACCCTGGTTACTCGGAAAGACCAGGCAGTGTGATGTGGGGATTAAACATACAGAACTTTGGAACATCCACATATGGCTTTGTTTGCTGGGTGATGCAGGATGAGCTACCTCACCTCTTCGTGTTAGGTAAAATAGGGGAAATAACACTTCAGTGTAAGGATCACATTGGTCAGGTCCCGGCAGGAAGCTGATTTCACATTATGTTGTTCAAATGAATGGATTATTCACAGAGGTGTGAGCAAGGATGAGGGAACAAACCAGGGTTGTCGAGGCACCCAGGGATGAGCAGCAGTAGGGAGCCATTAGCATCCCTAAAGCTGAGAGGCTAAAGGGAGAAGAGCCCACCGAAAACCAGAACTGTGGAAGAGATGCTGCAGAGAGGGCGGGTGCAGCTACGGTTGGAGGTGCAGCCTGAGGCGTGCAGAGAGCGGGGAAGACACTCGCATCTCACCTGCGGGTGCTACCTATGGGCTGAACGGAATGGCAATCAGGAGACAAGAGTGCCTGGCAGGTGCAGCTGGAGAGCGGGGCCTCCAGGAGCACAGAGCCGGGCACAGAGGGTTTAGTGAAGGGGCTGAAGAACCAGACGAGACTAGCAGCACAGGATCAAATGAGAAAATACACAGTGTACTTTCCACAGGACCTGGCACATAGCAACTGCTCCACAAAAAGTGATTGCGGTTATTGTTAGTATCACTAAGGCTGCAAGGTCACTGGACTTTCCGGTTATACCTGAGGCCATCTTTGCCCCTCTAAGCAAGTCGTGAGGCTTGGTTCAGTAATGCATTCTCTCTTATCTGCTGACACCAGAGCTTTCATGATCTAGTTTCTGTTTTCATCAGGTGAAATTAGGCTGTTTAACCTGTCCCCAGATTTGGAGCAAGAAAAATTTCTGAGCAAAGTTCTTTTGAGAAATCTGTCCATCTGGGCACCACAGATTCCTTTACATATGGCCTAAGACTTTCCTTTGTCCCTCTTAACTAATGAGCCAAGACAAAATGGTCACGCTAATGGAAACTGCTTTGCACTCCAACTGCTGCAGCCCAAGCATAAAATCCATGATTTCATAAGGGCTTAAAAATGTTGCTTAAACTCCCTTCAGTTCACTTCAGTTGCCCAGTCATGTCCGACACTTTGCAACCCCATGAATCACAGCACGCCTCAACAGGATTCGGCCGCCTGCTGTCCTGTTTTGCTTGTGCCCCTGTCGCTTGTTCTGGGCTATCAGAGGACCTGATGCTCCCTGCCGCCTTTACCGTCTCTAATCACACCCCTCTCTTTCCTCACCTTTCCTTTTTTCCCCTTGGATCTTGTTTCACATTTCCCACTCTTCTCAGTTTTCACGCTTGAAGGCTGGCCTCTCAGTCAACACTGCCAGCCAATCGAATCGGTCTTGTCATTCAAGGAGATAGACTGATTAAATCACTGCCGGTGAGATAAAAATCTGGTTCTTTGACTCTTCTTGGCTGCTTGGTGTGGCTCCGCGCTCCAGGTTTGAGGTTTCTGAAGGGCTGAATGTGATGACTAACCTCCTTGCACCCGTGCATGCTAAGGCACTTCAGTAGTGTCCGCCTCTTTGCGACATGGCCAGGCTCCTCTGTCCATGGGATTTTCCAGGCAAGAATACTGGAGTCGGTTGTCATTTCCTTCTCCAGGAACCTCCGTGCACTGTGGTAAAGTCTGATTGTTCAGTTTGGTTGAGTCTGTGCTGAAGACAGAAAGTGAGCCAGTGACCTGGGTATAGCTTAGAAAAGCAGAGAGGTGTGACTCTAAGGACAGTTTTAAACCCCCCTCAGGGTACGAAGGTGAACCAACATGAAATACTGAGTTATTTTGGAACCAGGTGCCAGGTACTTAATAGCTGCTAAAGTGCTTGGCAGGTCCTCAAAGGAACACTTCTCCCAACCTGTGTAAAAGGAGCTGGGGGAGGGGACAAGGGTTATATGGGGACCATTCAGCAAAGTTTTACTGGGGGAAATAAGCTGACTTTGGGGGTTCAATTGACTCACTTGGAAATTGAGTTTTTGAGGTCTCTTCCAATGAACACAGGAAATCTTCTCCTCTAGAGGGCTAAACCTATGATGGGCCTATTAGTTAACTGGTGCTTTTTTTTTTTTTTTGAATTTTTGAATTTTTTCTTTTGACTATTCTTTGCAACAGGGAACTAGTTCAAATTTTAGAAATCGTTGGTTTTTACCTATAAAACAAAACTGAAATTACTGGAATAAATTACTTCTCTGCATTTAGATTGAGATGTTAACTTCTGACAAAGGAAGAGAACTTCTTAAAGTTCACTTAGGCTTCTTTTAAAATTGATTGTACATCTCTAAATAAAGTGGATGCAGAACATTTTTTATTCAATACTGTGTTGGCTCAGAAGGACAAACAAAATCCATGGGCCCTGACCTTAACTGAAAACACTGATGGACAAACAAGATAAAGTTAAAAAATTATTAGAATAATTTAAAACCAGACATGTATATTTTAGGAACATAAATATTGGCTACATTACTGAGCCTAAATTGTGTGGTCCTGAAAGTATATGCACTGAATAATCATTATTAATGGAACATGAAATGTGTGAATTTCATCATTCTTGATAATATTTACTTTGAAGACTTAAAATTTGAAAGCTATTTAGAAGACAATGCTGTATACTGTTAGGATTCAATCCAAGGTATAAATTTTGTCGTAAGAACCAGGCTGGCTGGATTTAACAGGATTAAGCTTGGCTTTCAAAGTTATTTCTGAAAGGAACAAAAAGTGACCTTCATACTGTAACAAGTCTATTTAGATACCATTTACCCAGCATGTCCAGGTCTCAGCTACAGTAAATAGTAGTTACTATTTATGAAAAGGGGCTTCCCTTGTGGCTCAGCTGGTAAAGAATCTGCCTGCAATGCGGGAGACCTGGATTCGATCCCTGGGTTGGGAAGATCCCCTGGAGAAGGGAAAGGCTACCCACTCCAGTATTCTGGCCTGGAGAATTCCATGGACTATCCATGGAGTTGCAAAGAGTCAGACACTACTGAGTGACTTTCATTCATTTATGAAAAAGGTCAGAATTAGGGTATGTTAATGAACAAACTAAGGATAGCAGTTGTCTAGACCCTCTTACTACACCCGAAGATAAAGCTAACAGTAACCCACATTCAGGCATGTGTTTGACTAGTGAGCACGAAATCTTGGTCTAGGAAGAATTAATTTTTTAAAAAAGCTGAGATATTCAAGTGAGTTGCATAATTTAAGTCAGCATTTAATCCACTTCCTTTCTCATCCCCAATCCTAGCTATGGCTGATGGGAGTAATAAACCAAGACCATCAAAAACTGGAGGGGCTATGGCTGATCCATGTTGATGTACAGCAGAAACCAACACAATATTGTAATTATCCTTCAATTAAAGATAAAGAAAAAATGAAAAGCAAACAAACAGGAAAAACCAAGATATAATTTGTCTATTTTTTAGTGGATAGTCATTAGCTCAGTTAGTGAACTTTTAACTCAATAAAGTTATCAATGGGAGAGGTACAGAGAAGTCATTAGCGAAGGAATGCT
The DNA here is from genome assembly GCF_049115385.1 of Moschus berezovskii. NCBI lineage: Eukaryota > Metazoa > Chordata > Mammalia > Artiodactyla > Moschidae > Moschus > Moschus berezovskii. Next base: position 11,503,368 of record NC_142475.1, on the reverse strand, counting down.
AATCCCTCCAAATTATTCACCAAGTTTAATTTTCATTGCTTGTTTAAAGGGCATTTTTTTTAAAAAGTCCTACCATTAAAGTATGGAACATAAAACTCACTTGTAATGTTTTTGATGTTAAATCTATACTTCAATCAAATACTATCCCTGGGAATTGATAACCTAAGTTAACTTTTAAGGGGGAGAAGAAGGGGCTGATGATGTCCATCAGCAGTGGATAAACTGTTCTATTCATACTATGGAACGCTCCTTGGTAGTAAGGAGGAGACTATGAATACACTCAACATAAGTGAATCTCAAAGTAAAAAGAACAAAAGTCACATATGAAAGAGTACATATTACATGATTTCATTTATATGAATTTCTAGAACAAGTAATCTATGGTGACAGAAGTCAGAACAATAGTTCTATGGGGAAGGATTAACCAGAAAGGGGCATGAGGGAATTTTCTGCTGGAGTAATGGAAAAGTCCTGTATCTTTACTGGGGTTGTGGTTGCCATATCTCAAATTACACATTTAAAATTTGTGCATTTTATTGAATGTAAAGTATACCCCAGTTTTTTTTTTAAAAGGACTACCTATCCAGAGGATCCTAAAGTTAAGTATAACCTATCACCGTAGAAAGCATCTAATAAATCTATTAATTAAAACACAACACAGGTCATTCATTCAGAAAGCAGATACGAAGCTTTAATTCACTGTGGGCATTTCTGACTATTCACTATATAAACTTTTCATATTTCTTCACACAGATAAATCTTTTATAAGACTTTTTTTCCCTCCAAGCGGGAGGAGAAGGGGACGACAGAGAATGAGATGGCTGGATGGCATCACCGACTCTGTGGACATGAGTCTGAGTGAACTCCGGGAGTTGGTGATGGACAGGGAGGCCTGGCGTGCTGTGATTCATGGGGTCGCGGAGAGTCGGACACGACTGAGCGACTGAACTGTGTACCATAACACCATTGCATTTAACTAGCTAAGGACATATTATAAATACCATGAGCCACTGACTATATACAGAAAATGACACGTTAGAAAGTATAAATTAAAAATGTTTAAGAAAGGCTAAATACAACGAAAGTTTACATGTATTCTTTAATTCTAGATATCACATCACAGTGACAACCAATTACAATAAAATCAAAACTTCTTTTAGATGAGAATACATTCAAATTTCTAACATCCAATTATTTTCATTTCCACACTGTTAATACTACAGGCTTAACATGACAGGCTTTTAGACCGCAGACCAAGTTTCTTGCGTAATAATAAGAATTACTATCTTGATCATGATCGAAACAAATTAAATTTATATATACTGTACTATATAGAAATGAGACTTTATTAAGTATAATATGGAACTCTTTAGTAAAGGTGTTCAAGAGAAATTCAAATAATAGCCTGAAAATGAATTTTAACTGCTACTGTATTCTACATACATTCCGTTAAAAAATGAAGTCTCTGCCGAAACATTTATAAATAAGTATAGTATAATATAGTATAATAGCTTTTCCCCCTCCAAAATACCACCTGGGAGAAAATTTCCAAGGTGACTCAAGGAGGGGAAAAAAGGGGAAAAAAAAAAGGTCTCAGAAAACAAACATTATATGGTCTCGTAAGCAGCAATCTTCCAGAGTCTATTTCCAATTGGAATAAATTCTGCAGCCAATTCTACCTTGCTTCGGTGTCCACAGTCCAGCGTCCTTGAATATCTAGTTAAGTATTCTACAGAAATCTGCAAGGACTCCTAACACCCCTCAGCTAATTACACAAGGGAAAACTGATCATGTTCTGTATTAAAACTTATGTGAAAATTGAACATAGTCATAGCCATTCTTTTAACAGTGATGCTAGAATAAGTGATGAAATATAGGCACAGCTGTACACGAATCACCATTAAACACAGGAACAAAACACCATTTGATGCATATCAAATAAGCTCCCCAAAAGACAATCTGAATATATTTATTTTCATTTACTTTGATACAGCATTGGAAGGGTCTGCATATAATTACGGAGACTGCTGCAAACAATATTTGATGCTATAAAGTGTTCCATTAAGCATCAGGCATGCACAATAGTGACTTTAAAAAATTTCTCATGTATGTATCTTAACATTTCTATTTATAAGCTACAATATGTTTAAAGCATTTAGTAATCTTTAAACCAATTATTTAAATTGAACTACACCTAAGTGGGGAAAAACAACAACAAAAACTTCAACATCTGAAGGTAATATTTAAACTTTACTCCCCCAAATTATGTAAATTTTTTATATGTCATCCTTAAAATTCCAAACATGACAAAAATTCTTACCACTACTAAATCAGAAGTGTGATTTCTCAGCAGCAGTCTACCCACCACACACTTAGAGCATGCCACACTTCAGGGGTTTACATGGTAAGAGTGACGTGCTGGTGGCTGCAGACGACCATAATTGAACACATCAGTCTCTTCATTCTGGATTTTTTATTTCAAACTAAATAAAGCTTTTCATTAATATAAACTGAAACTTTTTTTCCCTTTAACACCAGGGAGATAAAACATCTTTATTGTCTTCAAGTGCCTGGCAAAATAGAAAATGTTTCAACTACATTAGGTAATCAGGTGAAGGGCTAGTGTTTGCTTTCTCATTTAAGAAGCATTCCAAGTCAAATGATCATACACACTGACAAATTCAGATTGCCTGGTTCTCGGTCCTTTATGGCTTAAAGTAGTGGATTTGAAAACTACCTCTGGTTAAAATAAAGTTCATGAATAATGCACAGGTTGTACATCTAGGAAATCATGCAATAAATATATGTTCTCACGTACACTGGAATCTTGGTGATGAAAGCGGTCTGCAGGTGTGAACAGTAATGTTTCTTCATTTTACCAAAAGTTCCTTGCTTTGGGCCTATTCAAAACCCCGTTTGCCAGGTCATCCTGATTTTCTCAGACTGATAAAAGCAGCCAATATCGTAAGCCATCTGCAGTTAAGGAACTGATGGGCCTCAACCGCAGGTGCTGTGAGGTCCGAACTAAGCAGAACGAGACTCTCAGGATCCTGCCACTCTGCTACAAAGTCAATTTAGACTACCTGGCAGACTAGAGCATCAAATAGGGAAATGCTGAGAATGACCCACTGGAAATATTTACTATAGTATTATCTTTTTTAAAAAAAAAAAAACCTATCTGCCCTTTAAATCTATTTGAGAATTGCCTTGGTAAGAGCCACTCACTGTTCCTGGTTTTGATATGCCCCTACAACGTGAGAATTGAACTGAACTACAATGATTGTAATGTCATCTCTGTACATCCGAGCAAGCTCTTCAGGAAGACTAAGCATTTTGGAGAGGCGCTCATGATCAACAGCCCCAAACTCATTGTTGCCCACAGCGTGGCGAATAAGGTGGGTTGCTGCATTCTGGTCCTCAAACACCGATGACATCTTAGCTCTCCGTTCTGTTAAAAGGCCATGCATCTGCCCCAGAGTCACCTTATAGCCACCAACAGCTATTGGCTGCTGGTGATGCATGCCTGTTAGGTACTCACCCACAATCCTAACCACATCCTGCCTGTGCATTGTCTCCCACAGCCCATCAGTCGCCAGTACCAGAAATTTATCCTGTGGCCTTAATCGGTGGTAAGTTACTTCTGGTTCAGCAGTGAGATAAGGAGGTGTGTAATAATTAGGAGGGATGAACTTGGTGTATTCATTGTCATTCAACTGGTCTGGGCCAGATTCTATCACTCTCTTCTGAAGGTCAATGCTCCATTTGAACTTGACGTCTCCAAAAGCCCGAAAAGGCATCAGTAAGCCAAGTAGCCGATCCTGTTTCACCACACTCTTGGCCTCGTTCTTTGGGTGCTCCAGTTTCAGCCGTTCCACTTCTCTCTCATTCTGAGCATTGTGGTCATTAGACAGCGTGACTGCCGACCAAGAACCGTCCTCCTCCTGCACCCCCAGCATGGCTCTGCTATCACCAGTGTTGGCCACATGAAGGTCAACACCATCCACGTGGGCCACGCAAGCTGTGGCCCCAGAAAATGCCACTCGAAGCACCAGGTAGTTGAGGAAGGAATTGGGATCACCAACTTGAGCCTCCAAGGAGATGTCATTATCAAGCCTCTTGAAAGCATTAATCAAAGCCTCCTTAACATCAATATCAGTCGACTCCCCAGTGTTGAGGTCAATAAGCTCTTGCCAGTAAGTCCTCAAGCTGTTGAAATATAACTTGGACGCTTCCTTACTGAAGTAATCATTGGGGTGTTTGTGCCACTGGAGAATGGGCAGCAGGGCTCGACCGCTCTCCACGGCATTTTCTATCTCCAGCAAAGTCTCGTGGGGTAACAAAGAGACAGCAATATAATAAAAGAGTCTTTCACTAACTGCCTGGGAGCAAGCACAGCCTGCGTGGCCATCGAAAACTCCCAAAAGCATCCCTCTGGTCTGCAAGCAGGTTGCTGCACTCCTCCGGTCCTCAATGGGTGCGTTTGCCGGCAGCTGATTGCTGTCAAATCCAAGGACAGAACTGACATTTTTACCATCAAATTCTGGCACTTTGAAACTGTACTCATTAGCTTTCAGGATGCTATTGACTTGGGGAGGCGTGAGGTAAAACTTCTGCGGTGTGGAAGCGTATCTCCTTCCTTGGGTGTACTGCCACCAGCTCTCCTTTGGCCTGTAAAAGGTAGCATACGCCGGATGGGGTGTGTATCTCGGGCGACTCTGCGGAATATAAGGGGGTGAGCAGCAGAGATGTTTGTGGTGGCAGTAACATGCAGTGCCATAGATTCTGCTCAGTTCACAGTTACGAATCAGAGGGAAAAACAGTTGAGTTGGTGCTGGCATGGCATCAGAGAACAGTGGCAGGCTGGAACTTCTGACCGGGATTCCTAGACAGCAATTTCACAGGTACGCACAAAGAAAAAAGTTACATTCAGATTATTTAATCTATTTTTGCTTTCACAACAGATATTGAGCAGGTAAATTTACAAGTGCCCCGTGCCTCCTAAGGTACTATACTTTACACACATACCAGGTACTATCTCTACAGGATATACTCTGCTAAGCGCACTCGATTACTTAATGGAGCCAGGAGCAAACTGTCTTCTAGCTTTACTTTTCCCTTTGTATTTCTTTATGCAGCACAAACTGGGCAGAATGTACAATAGATCTGGCTGGGAAGAGCAGAGGAGATGAAGGTTATATAACATTATGCAGTGGCAGTCTACCTGGCCAATCACCTTCCTCTTCATCCTTAAGAAAGGCCATGGGACTCCCATATTGCACAGGGACTTCTTCCATTTATGAAGATCCTGTTTCTAGAGCCATAATCAATGGTTAGCATTTGATACACCTGGATATCACCATAAACGTGTTGGGATGCAGCCTCAACCTGTGTGTATTCATGAATTATTTGTACAATATATACATACGTCACTATAATTAACATGTACAAGAAAAATCTTACATAATGGATAAAAATAGAAGTTCCAAAATGCCCTCCTTGCATCCAGGAGATGGTCTTGCAAACAATGCTTCTCCAGACCACTGTGCCGATTTGGCAAGTTTAGGGACACAGGTCTGCCACCAAGTCACCAAATAATCCTGGAAAAGCGGGCAGGTTTCATTTATATATTAATTTTACCATATTTTTTGTGATTAAAAAAAAAACAAGTATTTTAGTAGCTCTAAAACTTTGTTAGTAACATAAATGGTCTCAGTTCTGGAACTTAATTTACTTGTTAGTATTTTCCTCTGCCTATCAGCCGTAAAAGAAAGCTACAGAAATACGATCTTCATCTATTATGGACCCCAAGTAGAATTCACCCCTAGAAAAATATTCTCTTACATTTTAAAAAATGGTTATCTATTTGCCCTTGGAAATTAATAAACAGTGAAACAGTAGTCTAATGGACTAAGGTTTGGCTTTAAAAGGTAGAGCATTATACTCGTGAATAAATAAAAACTGTATCATTTCTATCTGGAAGTGGAACACTGAAAATATTTTGATGAGCATTTATCTAGAAAATGTAATAAACATGTATCACTAAGCCAAGTAATCTATACAAGAAAAGAATCCCTCTTGTAACACGTATTTCCCCTGAATTCTTGAGGTATTGCCTCAAAGTATTCAACTGGCCTATAAACAAATAGGCTTTAGAAATATCTTAAATAGGGAAACAAAGGCAATAAACAAAAAAGAATTAGTAATAGAAAATCACTTGAGCCTTAATATCAACTATTTCTTCCTAAGGTTGAACACATTAACAAAGAATTTTACAAATACCCTAGAGTATTAGCTATGTTACATTATTTTCACATACCCTCTTTTGAAAAACAGTTAGAAAAATGATAAGTGGAACGTAGGGAGCAGACGCTGAGTTTGCTTCGGTTAATAAGCACTGTGTAAGTCAGTCACGTAGAACCCCTTTTGCATGTGAGAGAATGTGCCATTATTTTAACTGCATTATTTAAGAAGAAAACTGTTTACAAAATTGAAAACAAGATTAGGCAAGAGAAGGTAATGAATAGAATTTTGGAAATAAGAGCAAGAACTAAATAATGTCTGAAAGGCAGTCATGAAAGACAGAAATTCCAGAAGAATAGGAATCTATCAAGAATAACCACTGAAATAACAGCTCTTCAAACTGAATACCTGAAAGTCATCCAAAGGTTAAGTGTACATGACTGAGCCAGGAGATGTGCTAAAACGCCGGGCCACATGACACTGGCTTTCAGATATGAACCATATCTCTTGCTAGGTTTGTATGCAGAAAGCACATGGACTCATTTCATGCTTTGTATGAAGATTATTTCTAGTATTAAAAATGGAAACATACCAATTTTCATGAAAATAAATTTTCTCTGTAAGTTTATATATGTCTTCATTTAAGCTTACTTTAATATGTAAGAATTTTAGAGGAAAAAAAATACCTGTGTTTCTGTATGGAATGCAGATTGAATCAAAGTACTGTTTGTGTTTGGAGGCGGGGTTTGAGAGACAGATGTGTAACAGAATTGGGCTATATGACATCTGATCAAGAAATAACAAGACCGGGAAACCCACACTTTCCTTAAATTCCTTTGTTTTGAGAATCCTCCTGCTTTTCTAATTGACTGCAAAATGAACTATTTTGGCAGAAGAACTGATTCATGCAGCAGATGCTTTGAATATGTAAATTCAAACACCAGGCACTCAAGTAACATACATTTTTCCTTCAGGCATAAATTCTCAAGATTAAAAACAAAAAAGCAGAGAGTCAATTTTATTAACTCCATCTTTCCAATTACTCAGGGGTTTAGCATATGGACTGAGACTCTCAACATGCCTCTAAAAGTCAAATTCCTAGGGAAGTTACCTACTCTGTGATTAAGGAGCATTCGTTCACCACCAGTACAAGTGACATATTCTCTCTACCAGACCAGTTACTCCTGGAAGTCAACGTACTTTCAAATGCTTTCATAAACCATAAGTGAACATTCAAAAAACTCTTGAATATCCTTCTGAATATCCTGTGATTCAACAACAAAACTCCATGAAATCAAAACTCTTATTGACAACTTGCTAAATTAACAAAGTTAAAGGGCTCTGATGCAGCAGTAAGAACAGCAGCAAGGTACAGTTGTGGTAAATTGAAGCACCGTCAAATTTTCAAGTTATTTCTGGCCACAATTTCACTTAAAAATTCCGATCTCATGATCCCGACTTAGCCACCTTAGGTACAGCATCTTAGTCTTAGGCAGATTTTGCCAGTGAATAAGGAAAGATGAGCTGTAAGGCGAAACAGGAGAGACCCATCCATTCTTACTGATGGGCTTGTGCCAGGAAATGATTCCACTTTATCAATAAACTCTCAGAACAAACTAATTAAGAGAATGCAATTACTGCCCCGACTCCAGAGCTCTTTAGCTTTGCAAAGCTTTTGGTGTAAATTAAAAAGAAATGCTATACTAATCATTAAATGTGTCAGAAACCCAGTTTATGTAATCCGATGGCATTAAACACCCTGCATAAAGACTCTCTGCGATTTTTCAGCATTTTGGGGCAACGTTTAGCCATTTCACAGCTCCTGTTATCTCTACGTGAATGAAGAAACCTGCTGCCTTTGAAAGACTCCGAAGCCCCAAGTCAGCACTTGTTTGATCAGTTTCCTTTGTACCCTACCTGAAAATGGCACTCACTTAAGGCATCAACTGCTATCCTGGTGCAGGATCCCTTTGTCACCCCTTTTCTACGTACCTCACCTCTTCATTCCACACAAACCCAGCTAAGACCATCCACACGCAAAATCAGTCATCCTCCTCCCTGGGTACCCAACGCCAGGCAGTTAAGGGAATACCTACCAATTCGTCTGGGCCCGGGACACACACACATTCTCCTGTCATCACAACACGGAGCCGACAACATCCACAACCCGCGCGGAGAGCAGCAGCGACAGCGGCACCGGCCCATTGAAAAGCAAGGCAGAGATGCTCGTTAGAGGAGGCGTCGGCAGGGGAGGCGCGAGCGGAGGAGGGGCGAGGTCTCGCTGCAGCCGGGTGAATGGGGCGAGGAGGTGGGGTGGGGTGGGGGAAAGAGGATGGAGGCGCGAATCAGGGGGTGGGGAGGAGGGCGGAAACCTAACCAACAAACCCACCCCTCGGCAGCCGCGGGGCTACAGCTGGAGGCGGCGGGGGCCCAGACGCCGGCGGAGGCGCACCCCGGGGCCGCCGCGGAGCCCACGGCAGCGCGGCATCCTCCGCCCGCCCACGCCGCGCCGGCCGCAGACCTGAAACCCGAGGGTCGGTCCGCGGGGTCACCCTGGGCCCGGGGTGTGCGTGTGAGGGGGGATCCTCAGGCGGAGCGCCTCCGCGCCACCTGAGCCGCACCTGCCCCGGAACCCACCCTCGCGCCGGCCCTCACGGCGCCCCGGGCGCGGCCAGCGGGCGAGGCGGGCCCGCCCCCCGGCCTGGAGCCCCGCGGGCAGCCCCCCGGCGCCGGCACGCCCGCCGCGGCCCGGACGCCCCTCGAGCGCGCACCTGGCGCCCCCAGGCTCGCCTCCACACGCGCGCCGGCCGCCCCCCTCACAACTTCGGGCGGGCGGAGGAGGATTCCGGACGGGGCGGCTCTGGGGTGAGGGAATACGAACCGGGCACGGCAGGGGGAGGAGCCGCTTCTCCTCAGCGAGGAGGCGGCAGCGGCGGCGGCGGCACCTCACGGCGGTCCTTCCTCACGAGCCGCCGCGACTCCCGGGCGCGCGGCCCCGGGCCCCAGGCCGGCCCACTCCGCCCCGCCCCCTCCCCGCGCCGCGCCGGGCCCCCGCCCCGCCCCGCCCGCGCGTTCGGGCCCGAGCGCTTCCCGCCTTCCCATTGGGTGCGCAGTGGCGAGGGGGCGGGGCGCAGCAGAGCGGGCCGCGGCTCGGCGCGTGGGGGCGGAAGAGCCGCGCGCTCCCCGCCCGCTTTGTGACGTCACGAGGGTCAGACACACCCGTCCAGTCCGCGCGAGCTGCCCATTGGCTCCGCGGGCCCGCCTCACGTGACCGCGCCCGCGCCCGCGCCCGCTATAGCCAGGTGGAGGCGGGGCTGCGCGTGGCCGCGGGCTCGACGGAAGGGCCGGGAGGGCGGAAGCGCTGGGGTCGGCACAAGCGTCCCCGAGCGGGCGGGGCCCGTGAACGGTCGCTTCCCGCAGGCAGGCATCCACGACGCCCCGGCACCTCAGCGAGCCTCCTTCCCTCCTTATGGGTGGGCTGGGGCTTCGTAGGTTTAGGCTGCGAGGGGAGGCTCCCTGCCCAATGGGAAACAATTCTCAGAGACGGCCCTACCTGCAATAACAAGGCTTGAGAGAACCCCGGGGTATCTGAGGCCTGGTTCATGGGATTCTTTTCGGAGCGTTGACTTTGGAGCATGTTTTCTGTCATTTTCTGGACACGTCTGAGGGCCCAGGGAGAGAGAGGCGGTCTGAACAGCAGCCTGAGGAGGTTGTGATGAAGGCATTCTTGACTCTGGATTGTGTGCTCACGTTTTCTGAAAGAAAGTGAAGTCGCTCAGTCGTGTCCGACTCTTTGCGACCCCGTGGATTGTAGCCTGCCAGGCTCCTCCGTCCATGGGATTCTCCAGGCAAGAACTCTGGAGTGGGTTGCCATTTCCTTCTCCAGGAGATCTTCCCGACCCAGGGATTGAACCCGGGTCTCCCGCATTGTAGGCACACCACGTTTTCTGAAGGGCTTTGAAATCAGTCTGTATTTGCCCTGAATAGGAAAAGGGGAGAACGCACAATGCGAAAATGGGAAGAGCCCTGGACTTTCTGTGTCAGGACCTTTATCCAAGTCACTTCCGCTCCGTGAGCCTCAGTTTCCACTTCTGTTAAGCTGGATTGGGGTGGCGTTGGCAGTCTTGGTTAAAGGGTAGACATGGCAGGGCTGCTTCACTTGCTTCTGTCCACACATAATCTCCTCTTTATGGGAACTGAGTCACTGATAGTGGCTTCTGAAAACTTCCTTGGAGATGGTATCAGGTAGATCATTGCACTTACCCTGCCTACTGTTAAAAACAGTTAACTGACTTATTAAGCACATCTGCTTACTAGCCGATAAAATTTCCAAAGTGATGTGCGCAAGCTATAAAAGCTGTCATTTTAACAGTATTGTGGAGTATTGTTTTTCTTAATTTGCACTATCTGATTTTATGTAATAAAGGAGAAATTTTATAGACACAGAACAGTGCCAGGAACTGGTTCTTTTTAGCTCCTAGGTATTTCCAGCTGCCTCCTCTATTCTCGAAATAGAGAGCATTTTGGCCCAGCCCCAGGCTGCCCACGGAACTCTTGTGGCTATTTTTATGTGGCCCTCATCCATTTTACATGGGTCAATCTTCCTCACATCAACCCCTCTTTTTTACTTCTCAAATGAGCTTCCCATAAGTTGGTAAGTATTTTTTTCATGGTCTTTTATTCTGTTGAGTATCTGATTTATGTATCTGTTTTCTGTAGTCTCATAGAGGCAGTATAGGATGGTATAACACAGTGAGTAAGAACACAGCTGGAACTAGACTACCCGAGTTCCAGTCCCAGCTCTGCGTCTTGCTACCTGGTCTTGGGCAAATTCTTCCTGGCTCAGTTCTTTCATATGTAAGATAGGAATAAAAATAGTAATATTTTAAAAACTGTTTACCCTCACAGGTTTGTATTAAGTGAGTATATATATATATATCATGCTAAGTAAGGACAATGCAAGTGGTAAGGGTTATGTAAGTATCAACTATTATTAATATTATAGACAAGTCCAGGTCAGTGTGTTTGTTTTATTAAGGACTCCTAGAGAGTAGGAGATGAATACACTCAAGTAGAATATATTTTACAGCCAGATACTAAGCGGTTATTAATAGAATGGAGAGTCTTGCAACCTTAGGATATCAGGTTAAGGTGATTTATTTACATGAGGAATGTCACTACCTCTTAGCCCCTACTTTACAGACATGGAGACCAGGTAGTTGAATATAAGTGGATTTTTATTTTGAGAGTTTCTGCCTGAGGACTCAGAAATGAAGTTTATACTAGGCTAGTTTGCTCTCTATAAAACTTTTTCTATTGTGAAAATAGTCATGAGACTCCAGGATGTATATATATTTATATCCATAGCAATGACCTCTTTAGATCACCTTGGTAGCATATACCGTATTCCACACCAGTATTGCCATTATTCAGAGCCCTTTAAAAATTACCTTTTCAAATTGTTTTTGGATCTGCACAGGAAGCTCCAACTTATTTTACTATAACTAGCACCTTGGTTTTTATAGCAAAATAGTATTGATTCCCCGGAGAAGGCAATGGCAAGCCACTCCAGTACTCTTGCCTAGAAAATCGTGTGGACAGAGGAGCCTGGTGAGCTGCAGTCCATGGGGTCGCTACTAGTCGGACACGACTGAGCGACTTCACTTTCACTTTTCACTTTCACACATTGGAGAAGGAAATGGCAACCCTGGAGAATCCCAGGGATGGCGGAGCCTGGTCGGCTGCCATCTATGGGGTCGCACAGAGTCGGACACGACTGAAGCGACTTAGCAGCAGCAGCAGCAGTATTGATTCCCTCATGCTAACGTTCTTAGTTTTGAACAACCTATTTCTGAAAATAACACCTGCTCTCAAAAAATTGACATTTGCCACCACTAAATATAGTCAAAAGAATTTGTCCTGAGAATTGAAGGCAATGCCAAGGTATTTCTGGAATCAGAATAAAGGATCCCCCAGAGTAATGGCTTTGAAATAAATTCATTTAGAGGTGTCAGTTTTATTCTCTAGCTGCAAAGTTATATTATTCTGTGACATGTATGTTGTAAATAAATTTATAGTCCTTCTGCCTGGGAACCAATTGCTTGTACCACTGGGGGAGGTTCTTAAGTATCTCAGCCTTGTCTCCCCTCTGGCCTGGCTTTCTTCCTGTCTCTAGATGGAGCTCCTTTTGGTCACCCAGTGAATAGGCTTGCTTCAGAAGTGCTCTTTTTATCACATGGCCATCTAGCCAAGGCCAGAGGAGGTCTGTGGGTTTGCTGCTCTGACCTCACAGACTGTTTTAGCCACCAGAACACCTGTTGACACTTTAACATTGGAAGGTGTGGAAAAATAGCTCCAAACAACCCAGGAGTTTTGTAAGGACAGGCAATGAGAGAGGAGGGGGCTTCGCAAACACTCCAGTACAAAGAAAGCCCTGTGCAAAAATACCTGTTTTTGTTAACACAATGCTTTTTGTGACACCAAAAATGAAATCAGTACCTGAATTAGACCCTTAACACATAGTCATTTTCTTGCCCTAGAATAAACCTGGAAATGAGCAAGTGCTTAGCCAGAGTGACCTGGTATTCTTATGGGTGGATGATATAAACCCTTGGGTTATTGGAGGTTAGCTGTGACGACATGGAGATGGTCCAGTAGAATCTCAGTGGTGCCAGACAGGAAGCTTAAAATAGACTTGCAAGTGGGTCTGGGATGCTGTTCGCCTGATGGCTAGTGAGTTAACCATGGCCTTTGCTAAAATCAACGATTAGAGGAAAGAGAGGCTGTTAAACAATCTTTAGTCCTTCTTCCCTCCACGTCTTGGATAAGAAATCAGCAAGAACTTAACTATTAAGCATTAGATACTTGTTTTATTATCATCCTGGCGGTGAGAATTGCTTTGAAATTAAATTATTTGGAGTTATGTGCTGAGATCAGCAAATCGTCTGTAGAAAGAAGCAGATCATGTACTGTGGCTCATTTCTTGTGAGTCAGAGGTAATAGGTGTGTTCAGACTTATCTCATTTAATATTTTAAAAGTAGTCCATTCTCATCAGAATTCATGAAGCAGTAGTAGTTTGAGGGAAATATATGTATCATTGTTCTCTTGCCAAATTAGAAACAAAAATCTCCTGCATTGACTTACCATGACAATGAATATAGAAAGTAGGTATCTGGGGTTGCTTTCCTTCAGAAATTCCTGCTGATGGGGTTATCTTTGGATAGTAAGGATGATGTGCATGGGGGAAGGGGTTTTATTGTCTAGCCATCGGACAACTACTAGGCAGTGAAAAATTACACTTTTTCATTCAGTGTGTCTCTATAGATGATTCTCCAGAGTACAGAAGGTAAAAGGTTTCAGAAAGGTTTCAGGGGAGCTGAGACCTTGGCATGGATCTAGAGCACTTTACAGTAGGTGCCAGGTCGTGAGTGCCCCTGAAGCAGGCCATGCCAATCTGCAGACTTCAGCAAAAGCCCCCACACTATGAACTCAAAAATAGTAGCTGCTGATCTACACACTTCTTAAAAACTATAATTCTCTGCTTACCTGGACACCATAACTATAAGAGTATAAGCTTCCCAAGGACAGGCAGGGGTCATGTCTCTCTTAGACACCCATATACACCCACAGCTTGCCATAATAGAACTGATGGGTGGGGAACGCTTGCTTTATACTGTCTTCTGTTCTAAGTGCATTGTCTGGTTGTATCCTCATAACACTCATAAGAGGTAGGTGTTCCCAGTATATCCGTTTTACAGAAGAGGACTCTCATTGAGGGTGACTTGCACTGTTTCCACAGGTAGGAAGTAATGGAATATTTGTCTTGCCTTCTAAGGCACTATGTTTCAGTGACCACTGCACAAAATAGAGGTTCAGTAATGAACTCATGTCAAAGTACAGAACGTTTCACATTTTCATTATGGACCACAGAGTAAACTATATCCTTAGAACTGCAGAATTTCCACCCATGCTTCTGTATCTGTAAGTAGAAATAAGTTTTGCACAGATAAGTGTGTCCACTGAATTAGCCATTCTTGTCAGAGCACTGCAGGGTTTGGTTATGGTTTTTCAGGAAAAACAGTTGTAGCTAGCTGAGCAGTCACACCTGGTCCCCTGCTGACACCTCGATACTAGCAGAGCATCAGAGCCTGGCTGACAAAGTGACAGACAAAGCAACCACATTTTTCTCATTGTTGTGGTCAAGGGAATTTCCCAGCCACACAGGCACAGAGAAGGTCCTAGGGGTTCAAGAGAGGGAGAGGGAGCCAGCCCATAATATGTCCCACCAAATTCCCAGAGACTTTCACATTGGGATCCATCTTGACTGAGAGATGAGTGCACATCCACCAGAGAGGGCCCTGAGTCAGGCCAAATATGGAGGCAAGCAAGATGACTGGCCAGAGACACTCTGGAACACTGTCCATACATCAACCATGTAAACAATCCTCACTCCGCTCCAGCCCCACCTGTGTGTTCTCCACACTACTTTGCTTCTAATAAATGCTTTCTCTGCTTCACAACCTGTCTCTATGCTGAATTCTTTCTTTAAAGAAGGCAAGGACTGAGTTCCTGCTTCAAGTCACTGCACCCATTACCCCACGGGATCAGCTATTATAAAAGCATATTTTCCTTGGAAACTAGATATAAATATTTGTAGGTGAATACCTAATGTTTACCTGTAGAAGGCTGAATGCCAAAGAGTTGATGCTTTTGAACTGTGGTGCTGGAGAAGACTTGCGAGTCCCTTGGACTGCAAGGAGATCAAACCAGTCAATCCTAAAGGAAATCAGTCCTGAATATTCATAGAAGAACTGAAGCTAAAGCTGAAGCTCCAATACTT
Organism: Moschus berezovskii; assembly: GCF_049115385.1. NCBI lineage: Eukaryota > Metazoa > Chordata > Mammalia > Artiodactyla > Moschidae > Moschus > Moschus berezovskii. Next base: position 11,488,288 of record NC_142475.1, on the reverse strand, counting down.
TGGCCACCTGATGCGAAGAGCCAACTCATTGAAAAAGACCCCGATGCTGGGAAAGATTGAAGGCAGGAGGAGAAGAGGGCGGCAGAGAACGAGAGGGGTGGATGGCATCAGCAACTCAATGGACATGAACTTGGGCAAACATGGGAAATAGCGAGGGACAGGGAAGCCTGGCAGCCTGCAGTCCATGGGGTCACAAAGAGTTGGGCATGACTTAGTAACTGAACAAATCACCACCTAATGTATTCAGTTCACACCCTAGTAATAAACTATAGTTGATATACGAAGTAAACTATTTAAAGCTATATGTTCAGTTTAAAATAACTGAACGTATAACTTTTAACTTTAACAGTATCCACATGAGAGGTGAAAGTTCAAGGAGAAAAGACAAGAAGAATGTTAGTAAGAGTTATCGAATTATGTGTCCAGTTTCTGCTAGGAATAATGGACTCCGAAAGTCTAATCAGACTATACTAAAGTACAGTATCTGGGTTGTGATTTTATCCCTTCTTAAGGCATTGAGATTTTATAAAATGAACATAAGTTGGAGCCAGAGACACCTGAGTTCAAATCCTAGCTCTGCTGCTTACTAGCTGGGTAATCTTTCCAAATTTATCCAATAGCTTCAACACTTTAAAAATCTAAACAGTGTTGTAAGGCTTAATGATAATCTAAAAGAAAATGCAGAATGATGGCTGGCAAATAGCACAAAGTGGTAGCACCGAAATGAATCCCCTATTGCTGCCGTAACAAGTTACCACAAATTCAGTGGCTTAAAACGGCACACAGATCTTGCAGTTCTGGAGGTCAGAAGTCTAACGTGGGTCTCTGTTGGCTAAAATCAAGGTGCGTCAGCAGAGCCGCGTTCCCTTCTGGAGGCTTTCGGGAGGATCTGTTTTCCTGTCTCATCCAGTGGTCAGAAGCTGCTACAGTGCCTTGACTCACAGCTCCTTTCTTCATCTTCAGAGGGCGAGAGCAGCATCTTCAGGTCACTCGCTGTGATTCTTCTGCCTTCTTGTGATTACATTGGGCCCATCAGGTCATAATCCAGGATAATCTCTTTATTTTAAAGTCAGTTCATTAGCAACTGTGCATCCATCTGCAAGCGTCATCCCTCCTTGCCATGGAGTACACGGCATACAGTTCAGAGGGACTGTGGTGTGGACTTCTTTTAAACAGGGCTGCGGCTCTGCATACCACAGTGCTTTTCACCCTTAACACTTGTTCATTCATTCATATACTTCCTAAAGGAAAATACGAACAATATAGTAAAAGTGTCTTTACCTCCCAAGAATTCTTCTGTTTGAGTAAAGCGCTTCAGTTCAGTCACTCAGTTGTGTCTTGCCTCTCTGCGACCCCATGGACCACAGCACGCTAGACCTCCCGTCTATCACCAACTCCCAGAGTTTACTCAAACTCATGCCCATTGAGTCGGTGATGCCATCCAACCATCTCATACTCTGTTGTCCGCTTCTCCTCCCGCCCTCGATCTTTCCCAGCATCAGAGTCTTTTCCAGTGAGTCAGTTCTTCGCATCAGATGGCCAAAGTATTGGAGTTTCAGCTTCAACATCAGTCCTTCCAATGAATATTCAGGACTGGTTTCCTTTAGGATGGACTGATTGGATCTCCTTGAAGTCCAAGGGACTCTCAAGAGTCTTCTCCAACACCACAGTTCAAAAGCATCAATTCTTCGGTGCTCAGCTTTCTTTATAGTCCAGCTCTCACATCCATACATAACTACTGGGTAAACCATAGCCTTGACTAGATGGACCTTTGTTGGCAGAGTAATGGCTCTGCTTTTTAATATGCTGTGTAGGTTGGTCATAACTTTCTTTCCAAGCAGTTCAGTTCAGTCGCTCAGTCGTGTCTGACTCTTTGCAACCCCATGAATCACAGCATGCCAGGCCTCCCTATCCATCACCAACTCCCGGAGTTCACTCAAACTCATGTCCATCGAGTCGGTGATGCCATCCAGCCATCTCATTCTCGGTCGTCCCCTTCTCCCGCCCCCAATCCTTCCCAGCATCAGAGTCTTTTCCAGTGAGTCAACTCATCGCATGAGGTGGCCAAAGTATTGGAGTTTCAGCTTTAGCATCAGTCCTTCCAATGAACCCAGGATTGATCTCCTTTAGAATGGACTGGTTGGATCTCCTTGCAGTCCAAGGGACTCTCAAGAGACTTCTTCAACACCGCAGTTCAAAAGCATCAATTCTTCGGGGATCAGCTTGCTTTATAGTCCAACTCTCACATTCATACATGACCACTGGAAAAACCATAGCCTTGACTAGACGGACCTTTGTTGGCCAAGTAATGTCTCTGCTTTTTAATATACTATCTAGGTTGGTCATAACTTTCCTTCCAAGGAGTAAGCATCTTTTAATTTCATGGCTGCAATAAGCATCCACAGTGATTTTGGATCCCCCCCAAGAATAAAGGCTGCCACTGTTTCCACTGTTTCCCCATCTATTTTCCCTGAAGTGATGGGGCCGGATGCGATGATCTTAGTTTTCTGAATGTTGAGTTATGAAGCGCTTAGATTTATACATTAAAAAAATTAGCTGAGGCGGTTGCGGTGGGAGAGTGGCTGGCGGAGAGCGGGAGTCGCTCGCCCGGAGCCTGCCTGCTGTCCCCCTGCCCTCCGAGCCCAGCTATATCCAAGGAGAAGCCCCAGGAGAGAGTGAAGACGGAGAAGGACCACATCAACCCGAAGGTGGCCGGGCAGGATGGCTCCGGGGTCCAGTTCAAGATCAAGAGACACGCACGGCTCTGCAAGCTGATGAAGGCCTCCCGCCAGCGCCAGGACTTATCCGTGAGACAGATTCGATTCAGGTTTGATGGACAACCCATTAATGAAACAGACACCCCAGCACGGCTGGAGATGGACGACAACGACACCAGCAGCAGACAGGGGGACTCCAGCGTGGCCAGCTGCCTCTCGGGGTGAGGGGGCGGCCTATGGAGCCCCCGTCCCCTCGTGGTGCTGGCCGTGTTTGCTGTCGGAACAGTGCACGTGTGGCCAAGCCCATCAGCAGGCAGGCTCGGACACCGAGGATATTCTCCAGGAGGACTTTGCTCTGATGCACTCGAGGGACGAGTCCCCAGCCTTCCTCGGCCCGTCCCCTGGTACCTTTGTTTGGGTAAAATGCCCACGTGGTGAGGGACTTGGGTTTTGTTTTTACTTTTTTGTTTTTTCTCCCTCCTATGACGTTTTCTCCCAACTTGTGACCTGAATGCCTGCTGTCTGTCTCGACGGGGATCTTAACCCCAGGTGTTGACGCCCCCTCATTCCAATGGTGGAGAGAACTGTCACCACTCTGGGGGTGCTTCTATGGGGTGAGTTTTGGGGAATACACTTTCACTTACTGTTTCTTGCGGGCACAGGTCTTTTTTAATGATAAATATTAGAAATGTAAGCTTTGCCACAATATAGGAAAGTTGAAGGGAAAAGACTGGAATGTTTCTTAAAAGGTATGAAGTTCTTCAGTAACACGGCCCTGGGCGGGGTCTGGGGCCCCAGACCCATTGCCATCAACGGCTGGTGATGCTGCTCAGACACAGTGAAAATGGGCTTTTCCCCTTTTCTTAACAGAAAAGAGAGTAAGTCCCACACATCTGCCGTGGTCACAGTGCCAGGGCCTCAGATTTCCTCCAGTATTTGCTTCTGATGAGTAACGATGGTCTGTACGTAAACTAGGAAGATAGAAAATATTGCTGATCTTGCCGTTATGTCTTTGTGTAAAAGAGCTGCTTCAAAGCGTGGCTACAAGTGAGAGATGCCTCCGGGTTCTCCCCGAGGACCGTGCTCTGCTCCCCAAGTTGGTATGGAGCTTACACGTTATTGTGATTTCGGTTCTGTGCAGCATTTTGCGGTCCGTCTGGGTTGACCTCCAATGGTTGTCCCGTTGCCCTTCTGTGTGGACTCGCTCCTGTCTGACGGCCCCTGGCTGCCTGTTCGGGTCACCTGGGCAGGACGACCACCATCATCTCCTACTCACCTGAGACCTTATTGGAGAAGTCTGCACTTCCTTCGTACCTTGCTGTTTGGGCACGTGCGGGGTATCTGCCGGCTCTGTTGTGTTTATTCCCCAGTTTGTACATTATTTGTTGTCCTTTACTACTGTCAATGGTCTGGTATTCTGTCAAAAAAAAAAATTAGCTGATAATACAAGGTAGCATGAACAAGCCCCAATATGAGTCATTCAAGAGGAGAGGTCACTTAGATGAATGAGGAAGAAAAAAAGAAAATTTTGGTCATCCATGAGAAGTAATAAGGTCACCTTCTTCCCTCCACAAAAGGGCAATGTGGTCTTAGGTTGCAAGAAGATGAGAACAAAGGAGGGGCTCGCCTTGGTAAATCCCCTGGAGATTTTGAAGGGTATAAAAAATCTTCAGTGGAGCCAGAGGAGAGAGCCAACAGGGTGAAGAGCCTAGAATCAGAAAGTGTAAGAAGTTTGAGGATATTTATGGTGTAGTCTTCAAATACCTAATTGACAGACATATGAAAAGAAATCTAGATTTATCTTTGAAATCTCTGGAGTTTTAAACTGCTAAATCGCTTTAGTCGTGTCCTACTCTTTGCAACCCCATGGACTGTAGCCCACCAGGCTCCTCCGTCCATGGGATTCTCCAGGCAAGAATACTGCAGTGGATTGCCATTTCCTTCTCCAATGAATCTTTCCGACCCAGGGATCAAACCCTGTCTCTGACGTCTCCTGCATTGGCAGGTGGGTTTTTTAGCACTAGTGCCACCACTAAAATGTGTGTAGATAGATTTAAACTCAGTGTGTAATTTTACAAGGCTATAGTTTCCTGAAATGGAATGAGCTACCTGAGTTTCCTGTCCCTGGAGGTATTCAAATAGAATCCAGACAAGTGTCAAAGAATGTGCTCCCAAAGCACTTCTTCAGGCCTTGAACATTGTATTTACATTGTAATCTATTGCATTCCAGTCTCCCTGTGCAACTTGTGACTTCTTTCTGGTCTGAATCTATCATGTTCATTTTAACTTGGCTCAGAAGGTACAAAATGAATGTTGGTTTGGTGAATAGATGCATGAATGAGATTAAGGGTTGGACAGAGTGATCTTTAGTCCTTCCAACTCAGACTCTTCGTTCTCAGCTAGGATTTTAACTAGGTTTAAAGAATGGAATTGGTTGCAGCAAGGGGGTGACGGTATTGCATCCTAGGTTTCACAGTACAGAAAAAGCTCAGAGACAAGAGGGAGCAAGAGAGTGGAGGAGCTATGTTGGGTGAAGTACAGGAATTAGAGTTGGGGCAGAAGGTTGGGTCTTGATTCTTGAAGGTCTTTAATTTCAATGATGTCAGGCTTTCTTATCCTTCAGTCTGAACCCAGGCTGATGCTTGACTAAATCCTTATGAAAGAAGACAGAAAAAGTCCTCTTACAGTCATGCATTTTGGCTCCACTGGGAAAGACTGGGGACTTGCTATGGGCTGAAATGTTCCCATGATTCTTTTTTTTAAATTTATTTTAATTGGAGGCTAATTACTTTACAATATGGTAGTGGTTTTTGCCATACATTGACATAAATCAGCCATGGGTGTACATGTGTTAGTTCTAAAAGGTCTTGTAGGTCTTCATAGAACCGTTCAGCTTCTTCAGCGTTACTGGTTGGGGCATAGGCCTGGATTACTGTAATATTGAATGGTTTGCCTTGGAAACGAACAGAAATCATTCTGTCGTTTTTAAGATTGCATCCAATATTTACTGCATTTCGGACTGTTTTGTTGACCATGATGGCTACTCAATTTCTTCTAAGGGATTCCTGCCCACAGTAGTAGATATAATGGTCATCTGAGCTAAATTCACCCATTCCAGTCCATTTTAATTCACTGATTCCTAGAATGTCTATGTTCACTCTTGCCATCTCCTGTTTGACCACTTCCAATTTGCCTTGATTCATGGACCTAACATTCCAGGTTCCTATGCAATATTGCTCTTTACAGCACCGGACCTCGCTTCTATCACCGGTCACATCCACAACTGGGTATTGGTTTTGCTTTTGCTCCATCCCTTCATTCCTTCTAGAGTTATTTCTCCACTGATCTCCAGTAGCATACTGGGCACCTACCGACCTGGGGAATTCCTCATTCAGTATCCTATCATTTTGCCCTTTGATACTGTTCATGGGGTTCTCAAGGCATGTATACTGAAGTGGTTTGCCATTCCCTTCTCCAGTGGACCACATTCGGCTGTGGTCCATGTGATCAGATTGACTAGTTTCCTGTGATCATGATTTCAGTGTGTCTGCCCTCTGATGCCCCCTCGCAATACCTACCGTCTTGTTTGGGTTTCTGTGGTGTTAGAGAGTCCCTTGTACTGCAAGGAGATCCAACCAGTCCATTCTAAAGGAGATCAATCCTGGGTGTTCATTGGAAGGACTGATGCTAAAGCTGAAACTGCAATACTTTGACAACCTCATGTGATGAGTTGACTCACTGGAAAAGACTCTGATGCTGGGAAAGGTTGGGGGCGGGAGGAGAAGGGGACGACAGAGAATGAGATGGCTGGATAGCATCACCGACTCTGTGGACATGAGTTTGAGTGAACTCCGGGAGTTGGTGATGGACAGGGAGGCCTGGCGTGCTGTGATTCATGGGGTCGCGGAGAGTCGGACACTACTGAGCGACTGAACTGAACTGAACTGAACTGACTGTACATGTGTTCCCCATCCTGAACCCTCCTCCCACCTCCCTCCCCATCCCATCCCTCAGGGTCATCCCAGTGCATCGAACCTGGACTGGCGATCTATTTCACACATGATAATATACATGTTTCAATGCTATCCCCGTGATTCTTATGTTGAAGCCCTAACTCTTAGTGAAATGGATTAGGAGGTAGGGCTTTGGGGAGGTGATTAGGTTGAATGAGGTCATGAGGATGGGGCCCTCATAATGGGATTCGTTCCCTTCTAAGAAGAGACACCAGGGAGCTTTCTCTCCCTCTCTGTCTCTCTCTGCCATGTGAGGACACATAGAGAAGGGAGCCATCTACAAGCCAGGGAAGAACACCCTCACCAGGGTGCAGAATCAGCCAGCACTTTGCTTTTGGATTTCCCAGCCTCCAAGACTGTGAGAAATACTGAAATAAGCATCTCCTGTTTAAGGTGACCAGGCTAGTGTATCAATATTTTTGTTACGGCAGCCGGAGCTGACTAATATAGGACTCTTGCCTACATCTGGGAGTAATGAGTCAGAACTCAGGGCTAGGCAGTGGCAGCAAAAATATAAAGGAAATCAGATGGGAAGAGACATTACTGAAAACATTAAGACTTGGTAGGACATGAGGGCGGACAGTTATGTCCACTGAGCTTCTTAGTGCAAATGGAAGGAAGATGAGAAACTTTGGAATATCCAGGATTTTCCAACATTTTTAATGTTGATGAGAATGGCAAGTCAAGAGTTTTAGTCTGTGGAGAGCAAACTCTTCTTGGCGGGGAGCTGTAGTACTGATAAAACTGCTCTGAATGGTAGTATTAACAGCAGGCACTGTTGGACAAGCCCTACGATGGGCCAGCCTGATACGAGACACTGTGCGTATCATCCCACTTCATTAAATTATCCCTCGTTTGAAGGCCTCAGCTTGTAACCCATGCAGTATTTGCTTTAGGGAGTGCCCAAGGAAAATTCTCGTTCATATTAGTTCTAAGGATAATTATATGCCTCTTAAATAATTGAATTTCTTTTTAAAATTTTTGGACTCTGAATGGAATTAACACATGACCATGTGTGTGTGTGGTGGGGTTGGCAGAGGCAGGAGGAAGTTGAAGGAGTTATGCTAAGTTTCAGATCCAGAATTGTGGCCCAATTTTAGTTGTGTGTAATATATTATTTTTCCCTCCCCTTGTTTTTCTATCCTCCCTCTTTTAATTTATACTGCCTTATATTCTATGTATCTCTGAAGGCAGTCCTAAATTCCAAAACAAAGGACAATAATTATAAATATATTTCTATTTATGTCAGTCCCCACTTTATAGATGAGGAAACAGAAGCTCATTTATTTAACTTGCCTGAGATCACAGTGGGTGTACTACTTACCTGTTGTCAGGTAACAAATCCCCTCCAAAACTAGCAGCTTAAACCATGAAACATAATTTCTCGATTGGTTCCTGAGGGTCAGGAGTCTGGGAGCAGCTCACTTAGGTAGTTCTAGCTCGGGGGCTGGTGGGGTTGCAGTCGAGCTGTCTGCTGGGGCTGTAATTGTCTGAAAGCTGCAAAGTCCTTTATAACTTAATCTCAGAAGTGACAATCACTCCCGTGTTCCATCAGTCACACCAACCAACCCTGGTAAAGGGAAGGGAGTCCACAAGGGCGTGAGTCCCAGGGATAGGGTCACTGGAGGCCATCTTGGAAGCCGCCACTTGCAGGGAGGAAATGGCATATCTGAGCCTGCGGGATGTTGCTTCTTCAAAAGCACTGGCTCTGGATATGCTCAAGTTTGGTCCCAGAGCTGCTTTCATTTTTTTTTTTTCCTTTTCAGCTTGAAGAACAGGTGAATGAGCACAGAAGTGAGGAGGCTCTGGGTTTCAGTTTTCTTCCTCTGATCCTGCTTACAAGTTGCCAGTGCTGCCACAGTTCCATCCGTAAAGCTTTGTATTGCCTCATAATTATTTAATCGCTGCTAAAAGTAAATTTGATTTTAATCCATAAGACAGCACTGAATGATCTAACTGTCGGGTCCCACTAAGAAGTGGAGAGTAATAGCTAACATGACACTGTATAGGCTAACAGCCTCTGACTTTTGTAGTGCAAGAAACAATTGATAGTAATTGTAATTTCTCCCACTTTTTATATTCTTTGCTTCATGAGAGATATGGGTATATAAAGGATGGAAATTTTTGGTGATTCTGCCCCCCCAATAAGGTGATTCCACCCCTCATTTGTTAGTGTAATGAGAAAATCTATAAAGATATTTTTATGGAACATATTTTTTACTGCATTGCTGATCTGTGGCCACATTTTGTCAGGGTAATAAATTAGGACGTGTTGTTTTCCTGGATTCAGGAAACTGCCGGCTCAGTGTTTGGTATTCAGACCTCAGATCCATGACTCACCAATAAACCACCTGGACAAATGAACAGGGAGGATCTCAACTGCTGCGGACTATTGCCCGACCTCTTGATTCTTAACTCTGTTTTGTATCTGGAAATTCCATTTTCATTTGATGTCACTCTCCATGTTTAAACATAGCCCCAAACCGATTTCTTTCCTGAGATTGTTTTTCAGAACAGTGGTGTTGAACTTCAGTTGAAATTTGCAAGCCATCGCTGTGCAACTGTGTATTTGAACGTTGTTATAACTTCCTGTACATCTCTGTGATCTCCCTCCAGGACTTTGTGTTACGCCAGTTTGCAAATGAGACGATCAGTTTGGTCTAGGGAGAGATTTTTCTCTTTAGCTTTGACTGATTTAGGTACAAATTGATTTGTTAAATTCTCTTAGCGTGTTCTAGGCTTTGTGCTATGTTCTCTAAGTGGATAAAAAGCTAAGACACAATCTTTGTGCCTTTAAAAACTTGTGGTCTAGCTGCTAGGTAAACATTAACAGGAACAATTATGAAACCATGTGAGATAGCAGAAGTATTCACAAAATGCTTGAGGAGAAAGAAGGGGATTAGTTCTGCCCAGTGGTGGAGGAAGAAGATTTTACCAGGAAAGACCTCTCTTAGATCGGTGGTCCCCAAAGGTTGGTCTCAGGACCAGTGCTAGTGTCTAATACAGTTTTCACTGACTTGTGGCAGAGTGAGAAAGAAAACTAAACTAAATGCCATAAGCTAATTTTAAGATTTAAAAAATCTTAAAATTAGTTTATGGAATTTAGCATGAAATTAGGTATTGACGTTCTTTTTCCTGTGATGTCCTTCACTTCATGAAGACATGATGATACTATATATTATTATTTGTTTTCTTTCATTGCAAAATAAAACTTGGCAACCTAGCATCATCCAAATTTTCTTGTGTGCATTCATTTATTGGTCCTTGAAACCTAAAAGGCTAGAAGCCCTTGTGAGGATGGTTATATTTGTGCTGGGGTTGGAAGAAAGATACTCATGTAGAGGCATTCTTGCTGTTTGCCTGTCAGTGGTTTAACAATACCTACATTGCTGCTAAGTCACTTCAGTCGTGTCTGACTCTGTGCGACCCCCCTGATGGCAGCCTACCAGGCTCACCCATCCCTGGGATTCTCCAGGCAAGAACACTGGAGTGGGTTGCCATTTCCTTCTCCAATGTGTGAAAGTGAAAAGTGAAAGTGAAGTCGCTCAGTCATGTCCGACCCTTAGCAACCCCACAGACTGCGGCCTACCAGGCTCCTCCATCCATGGGATTTTCTAGGCAAGAGTACTGGAGTGGCTTGCCATTGCCTTCTCCGAATACCTACATTAAGGGGAAACTAGTTTGCAAGAAAGAAAAATGTATGCTTGCATTTAAAAACTGGCTTTGAATGTTTTTCTAGTATGTGTCTGGGGGAATGTGGAGGGGGGTGGGTGTAAGAGAAAAAAATAGTGCCCGTAGTGGTTCAAAATTTGAACTTTAGCTTTGGAGAGCTGCTGTTGCCAACATGAATACTGGTTTTAGAAGGACTCCCACCCCCATTCCCTCAGCCTTCGCCCTCTGTATAAAATCTTCAGAAGCTTAGACAACATTAAACTTGATGACTGGGCTTCCCTGGTGGCTCAGAGGTTAACGCGTCTGCCTCCAATGCGGGAGACCCAGGTTCGATCTCTGGGTCGGGAAGATCCCCTGGAGAAGGAAACGGTAACCCACTCCAGTATTCTTGCCTGGAGAATCCCATGGACGGAGAAGCCTGGTAGGCTACAGTCCACGGGGTCACAAAGAGTCGGACACGACTGAGCGACATCACCTACCTACCTACCTAAACTTGATGATTGTAAACCTTCTACTTATTTCCAGGTATTGGATTAAAAAGTAACCTTTGTATATATGGGCCCCTTTTCTCCCCTGATTTTTCGCCAGGGCACAGGAGAGTGAGCCGTTGTGTCAGAGGTCATGGGACATTTAACCTGCCTCGTTGTCAGTCTACCCTGTTCATCTCACCTACGGTGGCAAAGCTTTTCATCTGTTTGCAAATGGAGGCCTCTCAGGAGTTGAGCTATATCCATAATTTTAGCGAATGTATCATCTTTGAAGAGGAATTCAAGGAGAATGACAACGATGATAAAAGGGCTGAATAATATCAAAAGGTATTAGATTTAAGAAGAATACTATAGGGATTTCCCTATCTGAACTCCGGGGCAGCGATCTTACAGGATTCCTTCCAGCATACATTCTTTAAAAAATGATCAAAGATTTCCCTGAAAATTTGCAGGACAACACTTGTAAACAGCAGGCTCTTCTTCTCCTGTGCATTTGGAAGCAGCCCTGTGTGTGGTGAGGTAAGAGGCTCTGAAGTCAGATGATTCAAATTCTTGCTCACTCATTACTGCAGTCAAGTCACTACCTTGCTAAGCTTTAATTTCCTCTTCTCTACAACGGAAGTAGTAGTCTTACTCCAAAGGGCTGTTGTAAATAGAAGTAATAAGCACGCAATAACCACAAGCTATTACTATCATTCTTATATTTAAATTTGTATTATTGTCACTTCCTCCTGAGAGGAGAGCCTCCCTCCTGGCCCTTGTCTCCTTGGCTCTGCACTGTCTCCCATCTCTGAGTCTGGAATGTTCTGATTCAAGTGATCTTGTGCACTGGTTGATTCTTTCAGCTTCCTTGAAACTAAGGCATCTGCACATGAACAACAACAATGAAATTATGTTTATAGGGCAGATCATTTATTTTGCTTAACTCTCAAACGTTAAAGGAGATAAATCAAAATTTTATGTCACATTATTTTTAGACAAAATCATGTGGAGGAAAAAAATGTTATTTAAGCAAATTATGCATCCTATTAATAATCCACAGGTTTCACTCTCCCCATGACCTTTAGCAACCCAGTAATGGAAATATTGGAAGGAGATAAACACTCAAGAGAGGAGGAAATGATGGAATATTCCATGTCCTTTCTGGTTCCTATTTTTGTATTTTAAAACAGAGAGAAACATGGGCTTCAAGGTATAGAATCGTGACCCAGTCTGGCACATAGAGGTATGCTGTCCACCCTGAAATGGACAGCTAAGCTATTGGAAGTTGAGATAGAGAAGCTAAGAAGGGCCCTTTCCACACCTTAGCACCAAATTTTGTAATTAAAAGAAAACGAAGGGGGAGAGGACACATATATATTTATAGCTGATTCATGATGTTGTACGGCAGAAATCAACACAACATTGTAAGCAATTATCCTCCAGTTAAAAATAAGGGAAAAAAATAGACTAAAAGATCCATGAGGTTTCATTGGTTCCTTAGAAGTGTTGAATTGACCTAACCTTGAGAGGATGAGATGGCTGGATGGCATCACCGACTCGATGGACATAAGTTTGAGTGAACTCTGGGAGTTGGTGATGGACAGGGAGGCCTGGCGTGCTGCGATTCATGGGGTCGCAAAGAGTCGGACACGACGGAGCAACTGAACTGAACTGAACTGATGAGCACTATTTGAGTCATTCATTCATTCAACCAGTAATTGTTGGACACCCAGATACTGTTCTTTCTGAAAGTATGTGTGTGTGCTAAGTTGCTTCAGTTGTAGCCCACCAGACTCCTCTGTCCAAGGGATTCTCCAGGCAAGAATACTGGAGTGGGTTACCATGCTCTCCTCCAGGAGATCTTCCTGACCCAGGGATCGAACCTGTGGCTCCTGCATTGCAGGCAGATTCTTTACCATGGAGCCATGGGGAAGCCCACTGTTCTGAATACTGGAGGGCAAACAGGACCAAACAAACCCCTGTTCTTATGGCACCTGCAATCCAGGGGCGAAATCACTGCAGAAAAAATTCCATGGGAATTCACAGCAGAACCAACCTTTAGTGGCTTACGAAGTCCCTGAGGGTGGCCTTGGTGGCTGATGTTTCGTAACCACCTTGCTTAATATTCACACAGAGACGTAGGTGTGTTTTTCTGTCACACTACTTACCACAGCAGTAACTTTCAATTAAAGCCATGAGGAGTTTTGACCTCTCAAAAATGATTGACATGGCTTTGGAGATCTATTTTTGTTCTGCTTTCTCAAGTTCATGTCCTGTATGATAGCCAACAAGGAAAATACTACGCTCTATGTAAGATCTGTGTTATCCGTGATACCTGGACTTTTGCGATACTGATGGGCTGAGAAACAAATTTTTCATTTACCTAACGTAATTTTCAGGTTTGAGCATCGAGGTTACCTAACAAGGCCCTTACTCTTTGATATAGTTAACTTTTGGGAGGTATGCCTTCTTAACTTTCAATGTCAATTTTAGGTAGTCAGAAATCTTGCCTGAGGCCAATACCTGGATAATATTGTAAGTGTTGGTGAAACTATGAGAATGACCATCAGATTTCCATAGGCAGGCGGTTTGTAAAGGAGGAAGATTATTTTAACCTTAACCCCCTCTTCAACTCTTAATGAAAAACATGTGGTAAATCAAGCAGGGCATGTTAGGTATTGCATTTCAGTTGTGGAGTGACATCTAATACCAAGTCAGCATTTGTTGTTAACTCTGGATGTACTATATTAAGTAGTTAAAGACAAGTCTTCCCTCAAATATCCTCCACAGACAATTCATTAATGGCAACAGGAAAAGAATGGAACCTTTCCAGTGGGGAGACCAGACGGGCCCCACCATTACCAGTGAACCCAGCATCTTCAGCCACAGTAGTTATTGCCTGCCACGGGGTTCTTCCTGAGATGCCGTGGAAAGTGCATCTTTTCATCCTGGAAATATTCCTACCAGGAAATGGTTAACTTGAACCTGATCATGAGGAAACACGCAGACGAATCCAGATGGTGGGACATTCTGTTAGGCAATTGGCTTGGACTCTTCAAAAATGTCAACATTATGAAAGCCAGGCCGAAAAAGGAAAAACCTAGGTGGGTAAATGCTCTAAATTAAAAGAGACCAAAGACACCTGGCAGCTGGGGGATATGCTGAAGGACACTGAAGGAGGGAGAGAATATAGAGGGAAAGGGAGGGAGGAAGAAAGAAATATCTATACAAGACATTTGGGGGCAAACTGGAGAAACTTTAATATAATCTGTGTTTGATTATCCTTTTGATGCTAAATTCCTTGCCTCTGGGCATTATGAAGAAGAATGTCTTTGGTTAGGAGAATTCAGAGTTCAGGAGATTCGTGCTGAAATATTTTAGGTGTGAAATGTCCTGAGGTCTGCAACTTTCAAGGGGCTCAAGACAAGGGCTCCCAAAACATGTAGAGAGAGAAACAAACATGGCAAAATGTTAACTGGTGAGTCTAGGTGTAGGAAATATGTGTTCCTTGTGTTATTCTTTCAACTTTTCTGTTTCAAGTTTTTCAAAACAAAAAGGGGAGAGACGAGGGAAGTCTATTTGAGGCAAATTATTATAGAAATCCGGAATAAAAACAAGATGTAAGAAAACACACGTGCATACAACTTAGCTGTGAGGCCTCAGAGGAATAAAGGCCAGGACAGTGGGCCGACTCTGGAGTGGGACTCACAAGGGTTGTGCTCTGGTGTGTCCTCAGCCATCACCCGCCCTGGGATCATGGGCAATTTGCCTAACTCTCTGGATCCGTTTCCTAGGGCTGCTGAAACAAGCCTCACAAACCACGTGGCTTGAAACAACGGCGATGTCTCACTCCTCTCACCGTTTTGGAGGCTGACATCCGAAATCAAGGTGTCGGCACGGTCAGGCTCCTTCTGAAACCTGGAGGGGAGCATCTTTACTTGCCTCTTGCTGGATTCGGACGGGTTGCCAGCAGCCCTGGGCTCTCTAGGCTCACAGCTGCAGCTCTTCGCTCTCCGCCCCCGCCTGTTACATGGTGTTCTCCTCTCCTGTGTCTGTCCCAGGATCCCTCGCCCTCTGGGAAGGACAGCAGTTGGATTGGATTGGGGCCACTGCAGTGACCTCGTCTGAAGCTTGATTACATCTGCAGAGACCCTATTTCCAAATAAGGGTGCATCCACAAGTGCTGGGGGATTAAGGCTTTGACACATCTTTTCAGGGGATGCAGTTCAGCCCATAACCCTCTTCATTCTTGTTTTTCCAACTCCCAACATGTGTGTGGGATGCGGTAGACCC
This sequence comes from Moschus berezovskii, assembly GCF_049115385.1. NCBI lineage: Eukaryota > Metazoa > Chordata > Mammalia > Artiodactyla > Moschidae > Moschus > Moschus berezovskii. The sequence continues at coordinate 11,473,123 of NC_142475.1, read as the reverse complement.
GATCAACCAGAATGCACACTGAGGTCCCTTCAGCTCAGAGTCTGAGACTCTGGGTGTCCACTGTTCTAAGCTCAGACATGAGTCAGCTTTGGGCAACTAAGGAGCCCGAGAGACGTGATGAGAAGGAGGTTCCAGATCATTATTAAACAGATAAGAAGCGTGTCCCTTGGAAACATGATTCATGTACATTCTTGGCATAGCGGGAGCTGTTTTATTTTGCTTGTCACAGCCATCCTTTTTGTCCTCATTTTTATTTGTTGAATGTTGTTGGTCAAAAGTTTTCTAAGCTGAATTCCCATCCTGTCACCCATAAAATTGCATCAAGTGAGATGCTAGAGTTAAAAAAAAAAGATAACTGTCACATCACAACTGATATTAGAGATTGGCAGGGCTGCCAGCTGGAGCACACTAACAAGGAAAATCAAGACTCCTCTCTCCGTCTTTGTCCTTCAGGCTAAAAAAAGGCAAGATAAGAAGAGAGAACGTTCTGTAATGAGTAAGGGTGGCCATGCCTCGTGATGGGTCAGCCTGGCATGTCTGGAGGAGGACTCTCTTTGAGGTCCAGGAGGTGGGCTGCAGGCGGGGGGTGGAGGATGGCAAGTGGGGGAAGGTGGGGGTAGCGTAAATGGAGATGAGAGCCAGCAACGGTCTCCTGATGCCTCCGTGCTTCAAAGGGAAAACTGTGTCACAGCCGCAGGAGGGGAAAGCACTGACCACAGAGTTGAAGGAGGACATTTTCCCAGAGCTGTAGACCCACAGTCCTCAGCGTGACTGATATACAAAGCTGCGTCTGCCTCTCTCCTGTGTCTCCCCGCACATGACCTAAGGTGGACGCCAGATGTGTAAACCCCCATCTATTAGAAATCTCTGACTTGTGGGCACGAAACAGAAACCTCAGCCAAAGGGGATCTTCTCCAAAATTCAATTGCGCTATTTTCTTTCCTGGCTTTCAGAAATCATTTGGATAAACCATGGGTGATTTAATTATGCTGTCATTATGAAGGCAGGTTCTGTCACTTGCTGTCAGTGCCAGGTAAAAACACTTGGAATTCACTCTGTGTCGTTATTACTCTGGTCTTCCTTTGCTGCTCTTCAGCAATGGGCGTTATGGATTTGTCAGCATTTCCGTTGCTGGCTCTTATTTTCAAGGCTTCTCTCTTAGTTGCTGAAATTGCATTGTCCTGGATGGGAGCCTGGAGGTAATTTCCTTTAGTGTTACAGTGGCTGCAGTCTTTTATGGGTGTGTGTGACTGTGCAAGTGATTTCAATATCTTTTTATTAAAAAATTAATTCATGCATAAGTCTCAACTCATTTTTTCTAATGCAGATAGCTCTTATCCAAGATTGAGACATGAATCATGTGAAGTAAACATTTACAAAGTCCACAACTCAGAAAAGGCCCTGCCTTGGCAGCAACAAAGCAAGGCATGGTAAGGAAGTAATGAGATCACTGCGGTGATTATCAGTCACAATTCTTTATGGTCACACACTGTGTGTCCCTGAGATTTATAAAACAGAGGGAAGAGCAGATGTGGTCTGAAATTGTAAATTTAAATTATGTGCCTTTTACTTGTTATTGACATTGAGATCTTCTCAACGAATCTTAGAATTTCAGTATCTGAAAAAGACCTTAGATCTTCTTTAATCCATCAGCTGTGGATATTTACCCCAACAGTTCTACATTCCCTCTTCTTCCCTTCCGTTAATAGGTCAGTTAACTATTGTACAACAATCCCCACACGTGTGTTTTGGCTAGGAAAGCAATCACCGAGTAGTTCACAGTTCTGGCTGTTGGCAACTTGAACTGAGCTCAGCGAGCTGCTTCTTCTGCGGGTCCTGCCTCGGCTTGCTCATGTGGCTTCAGTTCATCTGGCAGTCCAGCCAGGAGCTGACTAAACGTGTGTGGCTTCATCACATATCTAGCGGTTGACTATGGCTCAGAGGCAACTGTGACACGTGTCTGCAGCATCCAGTAGGCCACCCCAGGCTTTTCACTGGCCACTGGGTTCCAAGAGGAGCAAATGAGAGCAGATCCCAATTCACAGCTCTTTTCAAGCCTTTGTTTGTGTCACCCTTGCTAATGTGTCTTCCAGTTCAGTTCAGTTCTGTCACTCAGTCGTGTCTGACTCTTTGCGGCCCCATGGACTGCAGCACGCCAGGCCTCCCTGTCCATCACCAATTCCCAGAGTCTACTCAAACTCATGTTCATCGCGTCAGTGATGCCATCCAACCACCTCGCCCTCTGTTGTCCCCTTCTCCTGCCCTCAATCTTTCCAAGCATCAGGGTCTTTTCAAATGAGTCGGCTCTTCGCATCAGGTGGCCAAAGAATTGGAGTTTCAGCTTCAACATCAGTCCTTCCAATGAATATTTAGGACTGATTTCCTTTAGGATGGACTGTTTGGATCTCCTTGCAGCCCAAGGGACTCTCAAGAGTCTTCACCAACACCACAGTTCAAAAGCACCAATTGTTCGGCACTCAGCTTTCTTTATAGTCCAACTCTCACATCCATACGTGACTACTGAATACATAGCTTTGACTAGATGGACCTAGTTGGTAAAGTAATGTCTCTGCTTTTTAATATGCTATCTAGGTTGGTCATAACTTTTCTTATTAGCCAAAGCCAACCATTTGGCCAGGCTCAAGTGTAAAGAGGTGAAGAGATAAGGCTCCACCTCTCAATGGAAGGAACAACAAAAGGGAAGTAGGCCTCCATTTGTTTCTATTTGGAAACTGGGGTGCCAGCCTGATAGTGTCAGCTGAAATCTCCCTAGTAGTCTGTCTTGCCTGAGAAAGGAAGAGAAAGTTATGGGCCACTGTGCATTGCCCAGCCCACTCCTAAAGGAAGTGACAATTCATTTTAAGGAAAGAGAGAGTTCAAGATTGTTAAAGGTCATTAAGTCAGTGATGGGGACGGTTTCACCTCAGTACAGCTCTTATTTGTCCCTCAGATGGCCCAACTCTGCCCCCACGACCTGTACCCAAGACCCGGAGAAGAGGCTGAAGTAAAAAGAACAGAACAGAGTTTCAGGGAAGTTTCTAGGGAAGACATGGGGATTTAGAGGATGAAGGGAGTTTCCTCATTTTGGTCTCCTCTTGGGATGGGAGGGTGTTGGGCTGAACCCAGTCTGCTCCTGGACCAGAGCTGACGTGGGAGAGGAAATTGGCCTGGGATGACAACCAGGCTGTTGCCACAGGCTTTGATGGAACGTTCAGGAGGGACTCACAGCCTCAGCAGGTCAAAGCAGGAGAGACTGACTCTCAAGAGCACACAAGACACCCTTTTCTGGATGAACTGGAGACCACTGAGGGACTCAATACTCACACTCAGGTATAAGTCATCACTCCCACTTTTAAGCCAGTATGTGAGTGTACATGTGTTACTCAGTGATAATGTATAAGCCATGCTGATATACGAGCAACAAGGGCTAGAGAAGGAAATGTGGGAGCCCTTAATCAGAGAGAGCCTTCAGGGAAGGGCTGAGACCAGACGTAGATCTGCAGATACGGAAGGACTCAGAAGAGGATTAAGCTGGAGAACGTTCCAAAGTAATCCGCCCATGAGGGCAGTTAATACTTCCCTGAGAAAGTGAAAGTCGTTCAGTCATGTCCGACTCTTTGCGACCCCATAGACTATACAGTCCGTGGAATTCTCCTGGCCAGAATACTGGAGTGGGTAGCCTTTCCCTTCTCCAGGGGATCTTCCCAATCCAGGGATCGAACCCAGGTCTTCCGCATTGTGGGCAGATTCTTTACCAGCTGAGCCACAAGGAAAACCCAACCTGTTCTTTTACTAAAAACTACTTTGTCTTAGGTCACTTCAGTAGAGACATGAGAGAAGTTGTAGGATCAGAGGAATTGGGGGGGAATCATGTTCCCAAATGCCCCTAGAATCTCAATATTTAGAATCACTAGGGAAATCAGGTTTCTTTAGCAATGGCATTGATGAACTGCTGCCAGAGAATAAATGAGTGGTGTGAGTGTGTGTGTTTGGAATCTCGGTTTTATTGGCTGCAGGGCTTAACACACTCAGGCCGAGAGCCAGGGCTTGGATTTTGTTGAAAGCAGTAATGTCAATGTTTTGCATGTGTGGGGACAAGAGAAAGAAAAAAAGAACACAGAAGTCTTAGATAAAATGATGAATAACATATAACCCCCTTATTCATATGTATTTATTTGTGCACACTCTTATTTTGTTGCAAAAGAAAGTTCAGTTCAGTTCAGTCGCTCAGTCGTGTCCGACTCTTTGGACCCCATGAATCACAGCACGCCAGGCCTCCCTGTCCATCACCAACTCCCAGAGTTCACTCAATGAATATATTATATATTGTATTACATACATATAACTTGAAAGCATAAATTTTAAATAAGGATGAAATAATTTTTGCACAAGTTTTTTTTCTACATTGTTATATTAATAGCTTTGCACTTGTAGGGACAATTGAATGGCACTTCCCTCCTCCGACCTACATAAAAAAAGCAGGTGTCTGAATTGTGCACAAGTTGGGTCCCTTCTGAGTCACCACCTACTGTGCATCAGGTTTGGAATGAATTCTACAACTTCACCCAGTTTGGGTTAAGGAATAGGCTTTATTGGGGAAGGGCTTCCCCTTGTTGCTCAGTTGGTAAAGAATCTGCCTGCAGTGCAGGAGACTGGGGTTAGATCCCTGGGTTGGGAAGATCCCCTGGAGAAGGAAATGGCAACTCATTCCAGTACCCTTGCCTGGAAAATCTCATGGACAGAGGAGGCTGGTGGGCTGCAGTCCATAGTGTTGCAAAGAGTCCAGCACGATTAAGCGACTAACACTTACTTTATTGGGGAAAGGGAAAACACAAGGTAGGTTACACAGAAAGAGGACCAGGTTCCCTGCCTCCCATGGTCCCACAGACAGACAGGCAAGGGTGCTGTGTAAGAAATGTAGTGTGGGTTTACGTTCCAATAGAGGAACAGTATCTCTCTTTATTCTGCCTTTTCTATAAAGCAAGTGTAAAACAGCCGCTTTGTCAGTGGGGGAAAATTCAGGCAGTTTGATCAAGGCAATCTGGATTGGGGGGCCAGCTATTTACAGGGGTGCTGGGAGAGCCAGCAGCCACGGTCCATAGGATGCTGCAGGGAAAGGATGCTACCGGTCCCATGGGAAACTGAGCTGGGATGTAGCATTTCTGCTGAAAGAAAGACGTCTCTGAGGCCTGCTACCTCATTGGCCAGGCAACCAGAGTGAGCTGCCATAGTCATTTTCAGACTATTTTGCTCATCACCCTGTAATTAGTGACAAGTCTGCAGCCAGGAAGCCTGAAACTTGCTACAGTGGCCTTACAAAAGTCCCTCCACCTGTCTGATCCTAATTAGAGGTTCCAGTCCTCACCCTATTCTGTAGCCTGTTAGAGAACCAAATGAGTGTGACCAGTGGCCAAACAACTGTAATGGGAGCCTGGCAATTTAGCCAGTAATATTTTTCAGCTGAAGAAGGAAATGGCAATCCACTCCAGTACTCTTGCCTGGAGAATTCCATGGACAGAGGAGCCTGGTGGACTGCAGTCCATGGGATCGCAAAGAGTTGGGCACGACTGAGCGACTGTCACATTTTTCAGCACTTTGCTTTCAGAATTAAAAGATAAATCAGACAAAGTTGGTAATTTATCCAAAATGTGCCTTCCAAAAGACAGCCCAGTAGCCAGTATCAATTTAGTCCATTTTTCAAAGCGTCCTAATTCTAGAACTCAATGTAATTAAAAAAAAAAAATTGAATAGTGAACTGGGGGCATTCAATATCCCCAGTCACCAAAAAGGAGTAATATGGATCAAAACACAGGAGAGAAAAATTAGCCAAACATTGAAATAAAAAACCAAAATAAGACTAATAATGGACGGTTGCGGCAGACCACTGGCCAGTCACCTACCAGGCAGCCCCTCCTCCTTGCTAACAGAACCCCCGCTGTGCTTTCACTCTCACAGGGACCCCCCATAGCCTATGAGTATGTTTTGCTGTCCTAAGTCAATCATGGTGATTCCACAGGGTTGTGATGTGATTCTGGCCAAAGAGTTGAGAGAGATGGTCCTCAGGGGGCTCCAGGGGAGGGTCTCCTTGTCCTTGAAGAAAGGCAGCTGCTGGAGGGTATGAAGGGTAAGCTGCTTTCAGAATTGCTGCCCAAGTCCTGGCCTCTGAGCCCTTCTCGAATGAGGCCACCTGCCCCACAGGTTCTCCTAGATTGCTCCCTCTGTCCCCTGTCTGAACGACTCCCCCAGTGTGCCCCATCGTGCCAGACCCCAGGACACAGTCCAGCTGGCACTGTGTCAACTCTGCGGTGCCCCAGGTCCCTGGCTCCTCGTCCGGATACCTTTGTCTACTATTCTGTCATTATCCAAGTACTTGACTGTCTTCCCGTTTGTTTGGGTCCCTGCTCAGGCCCATGTCTGATCACCACAGTCTCCGCAACCCCTAACAAAGTTCCTGGCACCAGAAACTCCCAGTAAACGTTTTCTGAAGGAGTCAGAGAGAGAACTCATGTATCCCAGTTGCCTTGACCACACAATGCGACCTTGGGAAACCTGTCTGTGATCTATCTCCTTACCTATAAACTGGGGTGATAACATCCCTTTGTAAAGGTTATTGAGATGATATGTTTTTTTTAACTGTAGATACTGGAGAGGGGACAAGAAAATGAAGGAAGATCTGTGTCAACTGAGTGGTGAGAAGCATGTCAAGTAATGATGAATCCATTAATGATAGCTGGAACTTTTTCAGTAGCTGTCACATACTGAGTATTGTATACCATTATCTCATTAACTACTTCCAAGTCTTGGAGGAGGAAATTACTGTACCCATAACACAGATAACAAAACTGAGATTCAGGAAGTAAAGCACTAGCCAGATGGCAGAGCTGGGGATTCAGAGCATCCCTGAGTGGCTAAGCATTGGCATTTTGGTGCCCATCGCAGGGACAAGCTAGGAGCTGCCTCCAGGGAGGTATCAAGCCAGAGACCCGGTCCAGGCTGTCCTCGGTTAACACCTCTGCTTAATAACTTGGAAGAGAGCAGGCATAGCAGGTGCTTCAAAGACCAGAGGCGGAAACCAGAGCAGACATCCAAAGGCGCTGCTGGCGAGCAGGAGGGGAGGAATTGGGATTCGGTTTGGGGAAGTACAAACCCATCTAGCTGTGGGGAGCTAATCCTCTCTACCACGAAGGTAGAGAGGTCAGGAGAGAAAGGACAGCTGAGAGGCTGAAAAGCAACTGGGCGGAAGGAGGAATGGAGATGCTGCTCTGTAACGTGATGAGGCCAGAGCCAGGCCAAGGCTATTCTGGGCAGCCTTCACTGGAGCTGCGGAGGCCAGGGAGGGCCTGCTTCCTGCCTCGTGTATACAGAGGAAAGCCCCTACTGCAGGCTCACACACACACACACACACACACACACTTCCATACTCGCTTCCATGAAACACACACACACACACTTTAATACTGACCCCAAGACTCCCATGAAACACACACACACATTTTGATATTGACCCCCATCACACCCCATGAATCTGTTAAACTTTCTTCCTTCCAGGTTTGGCCCATGTTTTATTTCCTAAAGTCTCTAAGAGGAGTCACGGGGCTATTGCATTTGTTGCATATAGGGTACCATTCCAAGTGGATGGGGAGACAGCTAGAAAGTAAGTGAATGAAGAGCATTCAAGCATGCTGATGAACCGATCTCAAGTTTCAGAAGCTCTGTCTCCAGTTGGAAGCTCTGATCCTTCTTCTGGTCCTTCCAGAGGCAATTCTGCTCAGTGGTTAAAGGCAGGCGCCTCTGGCTTTTGCTACCCATGTAAATGTAGCCTACACATCTGAGTCTATTTCCTCATCTGTAAAGTGGGAATAGTATTCACACTTCCTCAAGGTTAAGTGTAGGACTGCTCCTGCCTAGAGTCGGTTCTGGATAAGCGGACATCAACATCCCCTGAAAATCTGCCCCTTGGTTGACAGTGGCGTGTTCACAATCATGCTGTAGGCTTCTTGTTCAGATGCCTTTGGACCTTGATAAGCCAGGCTTTGCAAAGATGAACAGATTGAAACCAGGAGTGAAAAAGAGCCAGTTTGAGGGCTTTCTCTAGAGCTGGAACAAAGGGATCCTGATTCCTGGCAAGCTGGTTGAGTGGGCTCAGGGATATACCAGCTGTGGAGCCATGCGTGCTCTTGTGCACCTCTGGGCCTCAAACCACTGGGAGGGTCCTCACATGCGGGTGGGTACCTTGGGAGACAAAGCTTAGCCGTGATTCTGCCAGTCCCAAACCTTGCTCCCTCTGGGGAATTAAGAGACCTATTCGCAAACAACGAAATATGCATACCAACTCATCAGACTATGAGGGCCTGACATGACAAGGTGAGTGGGGAGTGGGGTGAGGTTCTCTGGGGGATTCATCTTTCTCTCTCTATTTGTGGGACTTATACGATCCTTGCCAGAGCTAAAGGATGATCTGGACACTCTCAGCTGGCTGATTCCCAGGAAGGGGAAGGGAACATCTCTGCCTTTCCAGCTGGAAGGGCCCCCTGGGGTCATTGAGTCCAGGTTCTCGAAGGCTCAAGACCCAACAGTGCTTGTCTGCAATCCTTTTCCAGAGTAAATGGTGGGCAAGCCCACCACCACCCCCAGACCTGTCAGCCATTGCTCTCCACTCCCGAGTCCTGGGGGAACAGGACAAACTCAGGAATGTGAGAAAGACAAGCCATAAGGGAATCATTTCATTTTCAAACCCAAGCAGAGAGGCAAATTGCGTGCCATTATCTTCTATCTGCAGAAGTGACTCAGCAGAATTATGAACAGGCTAAGATTAATCTTCCTCCTGATACATGAACCCGAATTTCTTCTTGTAGCATTTGATTTATTCAATTAATAAAATGCTATTTTTCCTTTATAATAAGCAGATAAATTTCTCCATTAAATGTCCTAAATGACTGCTTTTGAACGGAGTGTGACTCTGTGGGTGATTTTTGTGCATTTTGGAATGCAAGTTGTTTGACAGCCCTTTTACAAGTGTTTATTGAAGGAAATGGCAACCCACTCCATTGTTCTTGCCTGGAGAATCCCAGGGACGGGGGACCCTGATAGGCTACCATCTACGGGGTCGCACAAAGTCGGACACAACTGACACGACTTGGCAACAGCAGCAGCAGCAGCATATGATATACATACAAGAAGGAGGGCCTAGTCTCCCCACATCTTGCCGTTTGCATTCCTCCAGCACGCCTGCTTGAGAAGCCCATCTGGTAGATCCTTCTTTGATCTACCAAAGCAGATCTTAGCTTTGCTTAATTTTATCTGACAGAAATACTAGTTTCCAAGAAGACCAGTGGGGAAGACAGAATTGCTGCGTTTCAGATGCAATTGGAAAGGGGTGTCTAGGTGTCTTCCACATCCAGTAAGCCACAGTTCTCTCTGGCATAGCACATGCCCAGTGAGCCATGCAACTCCAAGGAAGTCATACAACCTCTCTGGATATTACCTCCTTATTTTAGTTATGGGACTAGTCATTGCATCTCTGTTAAATCCCTCAGTCATGTCCGACTGTTTACGACCCTGTGGACTGCAGCACGCCAGGCTTCCCTGTCCATCACCAACTCCCAGAGCTTGCTCAAACTTATGACCATCGATATTTACCTTGTATGGCTGTTGTGGGGGTGAAAGGCCATAATGTATGACAAAGGGCTTTCCAGGGGCAAAAACCACACAGCTGCAAGAGGCAGTTATTGTGCTGTTCTGGCTGTCCACCCTCACCGGGGTCATTCTGGAGAACTTTATTTCCCCCGGTGAAAACTTCTTTGCTTCCAGGTTAAAATGGTTAAATTTCATCAAGGGCTGTGGCATAAAGGCATCGATCTTCCACTCTCACTGACAATGAACAGTATCTCTTGGAGACAAGTCTGAATGTTATCTGTGTACCCAATAGTACTAAAAATTTTCTAAACATTATGTCCTTGGATTTAGAAATCATTGCCTTAAAAATTCTTTCCTCTTCAGTTCTGCAGAGCTATTGTGCGCCCACCCAGAACTGGCTAGCATGGAGTTCAGATACGAGAGCTCCAAGGAATTTCAGACACAAAACTCACATGTGGTTGAAAAATATTTCAGGAAAGATGCAGGAACTTCAAGGGATAGAGCTGAGAGGACTTTACTATTCTGACCAGTTTATTCATAGAGTCATAAATACTGAATTTGGAAAGTTATCTGGGCCAAACTCTTCATTTTAAGATGAGAAAATATGGCTTAAAATAGATTATTGGTTAAGTGGTTACTTTGGGAAAACTTAGTTTTTTCTGATTTCTAGGCCAATGTTCTCTCCATTACATTGCTAATAATATCAACAACAACCACAGCAGCCACTGGTTATTGAATAATGAGAGTGCTAAGCTATTTACATACGTTTACTCATTTAACTCCGGCAACAAACTAATGAGGCAGATATTGTTCCCATTTTACAGATGAGGAAAATGAAGGTCAAAAATATTAATTACTTCCCCAAGGTCAGGATACTGATGTTTATATTAGTCCACAGTATAGAGAGCAAGAAGGGGTATATGTGTCAAGAATTGGTGCTGTTTATTTACATACAAGAGAATGTCTCCATTTTTTTAAATTTAGAGATGAAAATTACTCCTTATCCCAAATATCAAGGGCCCTAGAAAATACATTCTGAACTGTCAGCTCAGAACAAAACTTTCCCTGAAGTGTGTCTGACTTTATATTGACAGGAATTAACTGGAAATGAGGGTGTGGCACTTCCCCATTCTTCTGCATGTCAGGCTTTCAGAATTCAGACACGAGATGAGTCATAACGGAAATGTACAGGCTTTTGGCCACAGTGGAAATACTCATTTTCCCAATTGCTCAGCAGCAAAACATTGAGGCCAACTCTTTTTGTGTGCTAGGAATGTTAAAAACATTTTTCAGTCTTAGTGTTGCTTTTAAAATCATTAAACCAATTTCTGCTGCCCCTGCTGCAGTTTCATTTTAAAGATCCTATACTCACAAGAAATTTGCCTGCTCCTTAATCTTGATTTTTTATTTTTCCAGCTTTCATTAAAAGCGTAACTTCCTCACTCTGGCACAAGTATAGAGCTTGAATTTTAAAACTCCCAACATGTATTTTCTCAAAATATCAAAGGATGCTTTTCAGAAATTCTGCCTTCCCTAAAATGTTAACTTTACACTAAGCAATGCCATGTTTGAATGTCCCCAAAACACCAGAATGAGTTCTTGAAATTTCTTCAGTACAAAATATAAGCATAAGAAGAGAGAAGGAGAGAGAATGGCAGTGTCTGAAATTAGCCAAGGTTCTTCAAGCCCAAATGGAAACTGGATGAAACTTGATAAAAATAAAAGAAAAAAAATGTTATGAAAACAATCCCAAAGTTAATTATTGGCTGTTGTTGGAACACAGTGTAAAGCATTGCCAGGAAAGGAGTTCATGATGTTCATTTAATAGGACATTTAAAGAGGAGGATGAGCTGTGAAAACTGGGGTCTACACTGTCACGCTTACTTTATTGGTCGCTTCTATCCTTTTACCCAGATGTTCATGCCCAGATGTTTCAGCACTTGGGGACTCAGGTCCTTACTGCATCCTGGTCCCTCAGGATCCGAAACTTAAACTGTCGTGGTTCACGCCCTTAAGAAGCCTTGTCCTTTGGTAGAAACAGACACTACATGAACCGGTACAGTGTGACGGAATGCCTGCCACAGTGAAGGGAGGCACAAAATGGAACGGGGCTCAGCTGGGGAATCAGGGATGGATTTCCTGAGGAGGTGGCAAGCGGATGCTAACCAGCGGTTAACCAGCCAGGGGGAGAAAGGGGAAGGGACCCTCCAGACAATGGGAACAGTGGATGCAAGAGGCACAAATGCCTCAGAAACCATAACTGGTTTAAATGGTCATGTTGGTACTGGAGAAAGAGGGGAAAGAAGGCTGAACCAGTAGGCTGGGTTCGAGTCTGAAGGACTCTAGAGTAGGCATTGGGAAAAGGAGTACGTCAAGGCTGCATATTGTCACCCTGCTTATTTAACGTATATGCAGAGTACATCATGAGAAACGCTGGGCTGGATGAAGCACAAGCTGGAATCAAGATTGCCTGGAGAAATATCAATAACCTCAGATATGCAGATGACACCACCCTTATGGCAGAAAGCGAAGAAGAACTAAAGAGCCTCTTGATGAAAGTGAAAGAGGAGAGTGGAAGAGTTGGCTTAAAGCTCAACATCAGAAAACTAAGATCATGGTATCGGGTCCCATCACTTCATGGCAAATAGATGGGGAAACAGTGGCTGACTTTATTCTTTGGGGCTCCAAAATCACTGCCAATGGTAACTGCAGCCATGAAATTAAAAGACACTTGCTCCTTGGTAGGAAAGTTATGACCAACCTAGATAGCATATTAAAAAGCAGAGACATTGCTTTGCCAACAAAGGTCTGTCTAGTCACAGCTATGGTTTTTCCAGTGGTCATGTATGGATGTGAGAGTTGGACCATAAAGAAAGCTGAGTGCTGGAGAATTGATGCTTTTGAACTGTGGTGTTGGAGAAGACTCTTGAGAGTCCCTTGGACAGCAAGGAGATCCAACCAGTCCATCCTAAAGGAGATCAGTCCTGGATGTTCATTGGAAGGACTGATGCTGAAGCTGAAACTCCAATACTTTGGTCACCTGATGTGAAGAGCTGACTCATTTGAAAAGACCCTGATGCTGGGAAAGATTGAAGGCAGGAGGAGAAGGGGATGACAGAGGATGAGATGGTGGATGGCATCACCGACTTGGTGGACATGAGTTTGGGTAAACTCCAGGAGTTGGTGATGGACAGGGAGGCCTGGTATGCTGCAGTCCATGGGGTCGCAAATACTCAGACATGACTGAGCGACTGAAACGAGGCACTGGGAACTCTAAGTAGGTAGGAGCTAGAGAATATCAAGAGAGGGCCAGGCCTGCTTTAGTACATGTTAGAAAGACAACTTGGCTAGAAATACCAAGTCACTGGGAAGGAGAGAAGCCAGTGAGAAGGACAGGGTGACAGGGCTACCCCAGTGTTAGTCAGGATGCTCCAGAGAAATAGGCCTGATGGGGTAAGTACATGTGTGTGTGTGTGTATGTGTGTGCACGCATGTAATGAGACTTGTTGTAAGGAACTGGGTCACACGATTATGTTGAGTCTCAAGGCCTGAGAACTAGGACAGCCAGTGACGTAAGTCCCAGTTTAAAGGCAAGAGAAGACCAATGTCCCAGCTCGTAGACAGGCAGAGAGAGAAGTCTTTCTTCCTCAGCCTTTTCTTCTCTTCAGGCTTTCACTCATTTGGATGAGGCCCACCCACCACAGAGAAGGCCATCTGTGTTCCTCAGCCTACCAGTTCCAAAGTTCATCTCATCCAGAAACACCTTCTCAGACACCCTCAGAAATAGTATTTAACCAAATATCTGGGCACCTCATGGCCTAGTCAAGTTGACACAGAAAATCACCCGTCACACCCCAGCCACCAACAATTTCCTGAGTTTCCTTAGGGAGGCATCCGTGATGATAGGATCCGGCTCCTGGATCCTAGGATGATAGGATATGCCCTTTCCAGACATATCTCGTCATCCTCTCTAGTTTCCATGTGTTCCAGGCACAAAGGACTATTTGCTGGGCTCTTTCTTTACTTTGTGACTTTGCTTAGTCCCCATGAAACACTAGTTAATCCTTCCAGATACGCAGGAGAGCTGGTGCTACTTCTGTGAAGCTGTCTGGATCCTTCCACACAGAATTAATTCTTCTCTTAACTGTCCTCGTAACACTTTTACATCTCTATTATATTACTGTATTTCACAGTTTGATTTCTATGCCTTTGCTTCCAGAGCTAGACCGTAAGTGCTTCCAAAGCAGGGGGTTTCTCTTCTCTGCCTACTCCCTCTCATGCAGTACGGAGACCCTCTCAGAGTCAGTACTAAACAATCGTGAAGGGATCCATACGATTCCGGAAAATCTATTAGGATAAACCACCCACTACTCTGTAAGTCAGACAATCATCATTCATTTTTTTTTAATAAATATTTTAAGAAGAACTTGTGCATAAAGATTTACATTCCTCAGCAGGAACACAATTCATATGGATTCCTAAGAAGTATTAATTAGGAACAAGTTTGAGCGTACAAAACAGAATAATACAAAAAAAATCCCCAACTAATGAGGCTTAAGGAAGATAGAAGTTTACTTAAGAAGTAAACGCAGTATACCTGGTACTATTTATGGAGCTAATCCATTAGAATAATGCATTTTATATGAAAAAATATACTCTGGTCCTCTAGAATAAACTTGGTGTTTAGTAAACGATAACAATTGAGAAAGAGCACCTGAGAAGCAGGGAGCTGGTGAAACGGGTGAAGGTGGTCAAAGATACAGATTTCCAGTTTTGAAATGGTTGGGTCTTGCAGATGTAGTATACAGCATGGTGCCTATAGTGAATATTGTATTACTGTGTATAATATTGTATTGCATATTTGAAAGTAGCGGGGGGGGGACATTGAAAATTCTCATTATGAGGAAAAAAGTTTGTAACTATGTATGTTGATAGATGTTAACTGGAGTTATTGTACTGTTAAGGAAAAAATGTCCGCCATTTGAGTTCTGCAAGGATAAAGCCATTTGCCACTGCAGTTGCCCACCGACAGTGTGCCCTTAAGGGAAGTCAGGATGGAGAAAAACAGGAAGCATTCTATTCTTTGGATAGACTTTCCCTGAGAATTCCCCGGTGGTCCAGTGGTTAGGACTCCCCACTTCCACTGCTGGGGGCACAGGTTTGATCCCTGCTCAGAGGAACTAAGATCATGCAAGTTGCGAGGTGCAGCCCCCAAAAAGCCATAATTCTACTTGCCTATAGATCAAGGGTCAGACACGACTGAGCGACTTCACTTTCACTTTTCACTTTCACACATTGGAGAAGGAAATGGCAGCCCACTCCAGTGTTCTTGCCTGGAGAATCCCAGGGATGGGGGAGCCTGGTGGGCTTCCGTCTGTGGGATCATACAGAGTCGGACACAACTGAAGTGACTCAGCAGCAGCAGCAGCAGCATAGATCGTTAAGATGCCTATCTAAGGAAAAATTTCAAATGACCAGAGTCTTACATCTTCTTATACATAGAAAAGTAGTAAAATTATTAACTTGAGATGCCTCTTCTTAGTGATTAGCAGTACTTTTGAAGCTTGACTACATGCTTTCCCTGGCAAAAAAGTTCCTATATATCCTGGCTTCTCTCTTGCTGCTTTGAAGCAGTTCCTCAGAGCTTTCTGAGAGGTCATCTCCTGGGCTATGGTCCTCAGTAAGGCACCAAATAAAACTTAACTCACAACTTTCATGTTGTGCAGTTTTCTTTCTGCTGACAGTGGTGATCATTTTGCAATACATAACAAATATCAAATCATTACGGTGTACACCTGAAACTAATATAATGTTCTGTCAACTACATCTCAATATTAGAAAAAATTGTAAACAAGCAAAAACAAAAGACTACCTGAAATAGCTTTCCGTTCTGTTCCGTTCAGTCGCTCAGTCGTGTCCGACTCTTTGCGACCCCATGAATCGCAGCACGCCAGGCTTCCCTGTCCATCAGCAACTCCCGGAGTTCACCCAAACTCATGTCCACAGAGTCGATGATGCCATCCAGCCATCTCATTCTCTGTCGTCCCCTTCTCCTTCCGCCCCCAATCCTTCCCAGCATCAGACTCTTTTCTAGTGAGTCAACTCGTTGCATGAGGTGGCCAAAGTATTGGAGTTTCTTTGGACACTGCATTTTCCTGATTCATCTGAAATACAGCCTCCATACAGATCAGTTTTGTTATTCAGAAAGTAGAGCTTGATGCACATGTTCCCCTGAAACAAAGCACTTGAAGTTATGCTACCAGTGATTTTGTTGCTGTTTTTAGGGGCACTGGATCAGAATTTTAGGTCAAAACTCTGGGGTCACAATAAGGCAACAACCTCAAGTTGGGTGGGAGTTATAAATCCCCTTCTGCAGCATCTGTTTCTCCTATAGGGAACAATAATACCTTCTTCCCAAAGACTTTATGACAATTAAATAATAATAAAAAAATACATATGTGAAGAAGAAAGAGAAAGAAATCGCTCAGTCATGTCCACTCTGCGAGTCCATGGACTGTAGCCCACCAGGCTCCTCAAGGACTTTCAATTTTCTTTTTCTTTTCTTATGTTAATCCCAAACTTTTAACTTATCCCTCTCCCCCTCAATTTTCAAAATGTATCACTGTTTTAAGACTTTTAGGCAGTGATTGGGTATCGAAGTATTGGATGTAAAAGATACAGAAAAACCCAATAATGATTGTGCTAGAGCTAACAGAGAGTTTTAAAAATAGAAGGATGGGTCACACATAGTGTTCGAATCTCAGGGTTGGACAACTTGCACAGAGCAGACACACCTGCACCTGCGGGGATACCAGCCCGAGTTCCCAAGTGTCCCACCCCACTCCACTCCTCCAGGAGATGATTTGCATCGCCTCCCACCCTGAAGGGACGAGAAGGGAAGGGAAGGCCACAGGGGCTGGGCTATCCACCTCGGAGGGACTGACTGACCCAGAGCCAGGTGTGGATTGTGGAAACTGAGGCTGGGACTGGAACGTTCCCGCCCTGAGTGACCTGTCAGGTCAGAGTATCCCAGAGAAACCCTCAGGCCCCCAGAGGAAGTGCATGCTGAGTCAAAGGGTCACACCCGAAGGGCTGGGGACTAAAGAGAGACAAAATCGAAGCAAAGGCAGACGGAGAACAAGAACCTGTGAAGGGAATCGGGGAAGGCCAGGTCTGGGGAATATCCTCAAATGGCCTTGGAGCCTATAGCGTACCTCACGGAGGCCGGGCTTATGAAACCGCCTGGCCAACGTGAAAAAAAACCTTCAAGGAAAAGTTGACCTGCCTTGAGACCCCTCTCCTTCCCATAATTCTGTTAACTAAAGCGGGACTGATCGCTACCGTGGATTAACCTCTTTTTACAGAGGCTGGCGGGTTTCAATCTAGGTATAATTTGCACACTGCCTAAATGCATCCCAGAGTTTGGGGCAGGGGGCCCCAAACGGGACTCAAATCTAGCCCCCACATGGCTCACAAGGCCACGCCCAGGTGTGGACTGCATCTGCCCAGGGGGAAGAGGAGGCTCATTCTTTGCTCAGAGGCGCTGCGATGGACTCAGCTGCATCCTTGCACCCCTCAGCCCATACGTTGACGTCCCCGCGGTCAATGGGACGCAGAGGGAGATGCGCCCTTGGGCGGTAATCAGGGTTAGATGCGGTCTTGAGGGTGGAGCCTCCTGACTCCCTAATCAGCAGAGGCAGCCTCACTCTATCCACGCTCTCACAACGAGAAGGGCACCGTCCCCGGCTCAGGGAGAGAGCTCTCACCAGACGTCCATCCTGCCCTCACCCTCATCTCGGACTTCCGGCCTCCGGAACTGTGAGAACTCCCTTTATGCTTAAGCTAAACTAGGAGTCTATGGTCTTTTCTCGGCAGCTGGAGTTGACTTAGACAGGCCCCTGCAGGGGTTTCCATCAGGAAGCCACAGTACGGGACCATCGGAGAACTGGCCTGACCCTTCTATGCTGCAGGTGCCAGAAAAGTATGATTTCATTTCACTCTCAAGACACGTAACTAAATTTAAAAGTATATTCTACAAAACCACTCAAGGGTATTATATATTTTATTTTTATGAATTTTAAGTTTATTTGCAGACAGTCAAGCTGAGTTATTCTGTCTGGGGACAGAGACCTTAGAATGAAGTTTCTTGCCATCTCTAAGCACAGATCTGAACTCTTTATGAAGGTGTCATTATATGTTGACAGTTACGGCTCTGCACTGGCCTTGTAATAAATTCACACCTGCATATAAATGAGCAAATGACCTGGGAGTGGTCTGCTGGAGCTAGAAAAAGGATCCCATAAAGCGCAGATGAGTCACAGTGTCTCAGTACTTTGGGGGTGAGAATGGAGGCCATGTGGTGGACAATGACCTGATTTGTCTTTTTCTCAGGCTACGAGGATTCCCATCATGAAGTGAGGACCTCAATATAGCCAACTCCATTTTACATTTAACTCTTGCAATAACCTTTCCTTGCTCTGACTCAACACTCACTGTATTAGTTAGCTAGGGTCATAACAAAGCAGCACAAACCAAGTGGCCTGAACAACAGAATTGCATCATCTCACAGTTCTGAAAAGACTAGAAACTGCAAAATCAAGGTGGTTACAGGCTGGCTCAGACAGTAAAGAGTCTGCCTGGAATGCGGGGGACCCGGGTTCGATCCTTGGGTCGGGAAGATCCCCTGGAGAAGGAAATGGCAACCCACTCCAGTGTTCTTGCCTGGAAAACCCCATGGATGGAGGAGCCTGGCAGGCTACAGTCCTTGGGGTTGCAAAGAGTCAGACACGACTGAGCGACTTCATGTTCACAGGGTTGGCTCCTTTCTTCTAAGGGCTGTGGAGGAGGGCTCTGTTCCAGGTGTCTCTCCTGTCTTATACAAGGCAGTTCTCTTCAGTCATCTTTCCTCTAGGTGTACCTGTCTCTGCTCAAACTTCCCCTTTTCATAAGGATGCCAGTCACACTGGATTAGGGCACACCCTGATACCTCATTTTAACTCAATTAACCCTGTACAGACCCTCTTTCTCTTATTTATAGGGGTTAGGACATTTGTATTGTGTACCTATCTTTTGAGGGATACACAACTCAAACCAGAATACTCACCAAGGAATCTTCTGGAGAAAATCTGGCTTCCCTGAAGGTTCTCCTCTGCAGAGAGAATATGGGAAGCAGGCATTCTCTGCCCGTGAATGACTCGTGCTGGGGACAGAAACCAAAACTCCCCGTCAACCCATAAAACCTGTCCACATGGATAAAGAAGCTGTGGTGCGTGTATAGAATGGAATATTTTTGTTGTTGTTCAGTCGCTAAGTCGTGTCCAACTCTTCGCGGCCCCACAGACTGCAGCACGCCAGGCCTCCCTGTCCCTCACCATCTCCCGGAGTTTACCCAAGTCCATGTTCATTGAATGCCATCCAGCCTTCCCATCCTCTGTCGCTCTCTTCTCTTTATGTCCTCAATCTTTCCCAGCATCAGGGTCTTTTCCAACGAGTCAGCTGTTCTCTCTCCTCTCCCCCTGAACTCCAATACTTAGGCCATCTGATGAGAATAGAATGGAATATTACTCAACTGTAACAAGGAACAGATTTGAGTCAGTTGTAGTGAGATGGATGAACCTAGAGCCTGTCACACGGAGTGAAGTCAGAAAAAGGCAAACAAATATATATGTTAACATATATGTGATATCTAGAAAAATAGTACTGAGGAACCTATTTGCAGAGAAGAAATGGAGTCACAAAAACACAGTCGTGGACACAGAGGGGAAAGGAGAAGCTTGGACAAGTTGAGAAGGCAGCATTGACATATATACATTATTATATGTGAAATAGATAACTAGCAGGAAGCTGCTCTGTAGCGCAGGGAGACAGCCCGCTGCTCTGTGACCATCTAGAGGGGTGGAATACGCAGGGGCGGGAGGCTCAGGAGGGAGGAGATATATATATAACTATGATTATATGTATTATATATTATATACATATATATTATATGTAATATACTTATATATTATATATATATAATATGACTGATTCACACTGATGTACGGCAGAAGCCATCACAACGCTGTAAAGCAATTATCCTCCAATTGAAAAAAAAAAAGAAACCTGTCCACAATAGTAAAGGAGAATGGAAACATTTTTATCACTAAGCATTCAATCAGGATGTGATGCATATCACAGGCAATCTGCTAAGAGATTGCAAAGTCATCTTGCCCTATACAGTTAAGCAGATGCAGCTCATTATTTGCATGCTATTTGTCACACATAATAATTGCTAGCTAGTAATTGCAGTGACCGTCTATGTTAGCTATTGGCTTTATCCAAAGGAGAAATAAATGTCTTATCTCCTTTTCCTCCCAGTTAAACTGACATGTAATATTGTGTCAGTTTATGGCAAAATGATATATGTGTATGTTGTAAAGTGATTACCACAATAAGTTTAGTTAACATCCGTGACCACACATAGTCATAAATTTGTTTTCTTGTGATAAGAACTTTTAAGATCTAGTCTTTCAGCGGCTTGCAAACATACAGCACAGTACTGCTAGCTGCAGTCACCATGCTCCGTGTTACATCCTCAGGACTTATCAAACTTCTCACATCCTTGCGACCGGAGGTAGGTTTGCAAGTCGGGTCCTTGTGGGTTGGAATGATTGGGGAAGACTTCTTGGGGGAGCATGTCTTTGAGCAGGATTTTGAAGGCACAGACTGTTTTGGTGTCTGGCAAGAACGGTTTCCCCCACCCAGGATCAGTCCTCTTTTTGTGATTCATCTGAACTTCTGCTATTAGTATTCTGGGGTAAAATTCAGGCCACAAACCAGAGTTTTTTTGTAATCAGAAACACTGATAATATGCTGTGTTGCCATCATAAAGGCTCCAATTCAGTGTTTTTTATCAATTACGTGTGACAAATTGTGGTTGACCTGGTACTGAAAATTCCTTCCAGCTGTAAAATATCTGTAATTTCATGAGAAAAGAAAATTTCCTGAGAGGAAGACAGACCCAGGGCCCTTGGCCTTGCCAGACGGGCTTTCTAGGTACAGTCTGAAGAAAGAAGCAAAGCCCTAGGGATTTGTGGAAAATACAACGGGGTGCGGAAACGACAGTACTGTACGTGGTCTTCGTGATGCGGGCGGCTCCAGCTTGGGCAGCCCCGCTGAAGCTGCTTAGCAGGCTTGTCCTTGCAGGCATGGACCTGGTGTCACCTGGCTCCATGGAAGCTGCACTCCTGCAGCCGCAGAGAGAACTGATTTGGTTTCATCCTTTATCAAATGCATCTTGGCTGCTAAGAAGAGCTCAGATCTTAGAGACTCTCAAATGACAGTTCGAGAGAAGCGTTTCACCATTGATGAGTCAAGAGAGCAAGTGGCTGTGAGCACAAGACATAAGCCAGGTAGACCTCAGTAAAGCGGCGTTATCTTTTCCGTTTGCTGTTACGGAGTACCCGGATGGCTACACAGGAAACCAACTCTCAGAGACATTTATGTTTTGCTTTCTGTTTTTCCATCTGTGTGTGTGTGCTAAGTTGCTTCAGTCATGTCCGACTCTTTGCGACTCTATGGACTGTAGCCCACCAGGCTTTTCTGTCCATGGGATTCTCCAGGCAAGAATACTGGAGTGGGTTGCCATGCCCTCCTCCAGGGGATCTTCCAAACCCAGGGATCGAACTTGCATCTCTTATGTTTCCTGCATCGGCAGACAGGCTCTGTACTGGCACCACCTGGAAAGCCCATTTTTTCATGTAACAAGTATTAATTGAGCAGTATTTGCTCATTTTTGTAACTGTTCATCAGCTCACTAATTCAACCACTTTATATGGATGCTCTGACACATCAGGCATTGTGTCGTATGGAGATCATTGTCCTGCCCACCAGGAGATGGGAGTTTATGGGAAAGGCAGGAGAGGATGAAGTAATTACAAAGCACTGTGATGAGAGGATGCCAGGGGAACACAGAGCAGACACTGGTAACTAATGGTTGGGAATCAGGGAAGAATGTCAGCAATGGGAAGCCTTGGTTAAATCTGCAAAGTCTGAGAGGTGGGATGGGAGAAGAGAACCCACGCTAAAAAAAGGACCAGCCTTTGCAAAGGGGTGAGCTCTCCTATGAAGTTCATTTCCTTGAGTCTCTCTTATGTGTCACACACCAGAAGAAAGCATGGAACCCAACACACAAAGTCCCTTTCTCTCTAATAAGCTAATATTCTAGTAAGGCAGACAAATTAGAAATAATAAACATGGGACTTCCTTGGTGGTCCAGTGGGTAAGAATCCACTTTGCAATTCAGGGGACGTTGGTTCAATCCCTGGTCTGTTCAGTTCAGTTCAGTCGCTCAGTCGTGTCCAACTCTTTGCCACCCCATGGACTGCAACACGCCAGGCCTTCCTGTCCATCACCAACTCCAGGAGTTTACTCAAACTCTTGTCCACTGAATCGGTGATGCCATCCACCATCTCATCCTCTGTCGTCCCCTTCTCCCCCCTTCAATCTTTCCCAGCATCAGGGTCTTTTCCAAGGAGTCAGTTCTTTACATCAGGTGGCCAAATTATTGGAGTTTCAGCTTCAGCATCAGTCCTTCCAATGAATATTCAGGACTGATTCTTTTAGAATGGACTGGTTGGATCTCCTTGCAGTCCAAGGGACTCTCAAGAGTCTTTTCCACTACCACAGTTCAAAAGCATCAACTGGGAATTACTAATAAGATCCCATATGCCACGGAGCTTCTAAACTCTTGCGCTGCAACTACTGAACCCACACGTCACAGCCAGAGAGTCTGTGTGCCACAACAAATGACCCCATGTGATGCAGTGAAGATCCTGTATCCCGCCACTAAGAGCCAACACAGCCAAATAAACAAATTTCTAAAAAAGAAATAATAACCATAACAAGTAAAGTATGTGGCATGTTAGAAGGTGAGATGTGCACAAAAAATGAAAGAAAAAGCAGAGTAGCAGTGGAGGTGGGGAATACCCGGGGGAACACCATGGTGGGGAACACCATTAAACACCCAGTTTAATGCTCTAAAGGACAGGTGCAAGTCGGAGCTAGCTGGGAACCACCGTGAACTGCTACTCTCCTTGCCTTCCAGGTTGCTTCTCCCTAGCCATGTTTCAAACTTTTGCTGGCGTGAACTTCCTGAAATTGATTTTGTCAGCCATCTGATTAGATGATTCAGTAGCTGCCTATTAATTCCAAGTTCTGTTCTGAACTCCTTATCAGGACACGTGTGGTCTAACCTCTGGCCACCTTGAGTTTCACTTCCCCTGGGATTGTGGATGTATGTTGACTACTTCCCCATCATCTATTCCCCCTTCATACTTCCCTTCAGCCCAGCATCAAGTAGAAGCCAACCCACTATTCTATACCCTGAGCAGAGTAACTTGTTGTGAAGGCATCAGATCTGAAGAGACCCAATTAGGCTTGTTCCTGGAATGTTGGGACAAATGGCATTTCTCCTGCTTTGGATTATGTTGTATATGAACTCGAGGCCTGGAACTGAGGCAGATATTTTAGCTCTTGTGGACAAAACCAGCCTGTAGATAAGCTGAAAGATGGAGGTCGGACAAAAGAGACTAGCAGAGAGTCTGAGTCAGAGCCCCAGTGACATAGATGACATATGAGCCCCACATCAGTGATTACAGATGTAGCCTCAGCATCACCTGGCAATGGGCTAGAAATGCAGCTTCTCAGCCTGTGTTGCAGACCTACTGAGCCAGGAACTCCAGGGTGGGGTACATCAGTTTGTGTTTTAACAAGCCCTGTAAGTGATTCTGAGGCTCATTGAAGTTTGAGAAATACTTGCATACAGAAGTTACTTAAGCCAATAAATCTGCTTTCTAGCTTAAGTCAGTTTGAGTTGGATTTTCTAGCAGTTGCATCACCCACTCTTTGAACCAGTAGGACTCAGTGGTATAAAGACAAATACAGCTTCATTTGTGTCCCTCACTGGCCCTGTAAGCCTATTTAGAGTGGGCAGTTCTCTAGTTCCACTAGGTAGAAATTTGGACAGGCCCCATAACTTTTCTGTACCTTTCCCCCCCTGTATTTTGTATATTGTGGCAAAATATACATAGACATAAACATTAAATTTACCATTTTAACTATTTTTTAAAAAGTACAGTTCAGTGGTGTTAACTATATTCACAGTATTGGTAACCATCATTACCATCTACCTTCAGAACTTGTATCTTCCCAATCTCAAACTCTGAACTTATTAAAAACTAACTGATCATTCTTCCTACCCCCAGCCCTCTGGTCTACTTTCTGTCTTTTTAAATTTGCCTATTTATACCTCATGTAAGTGGAAATGTAAAATAGTTGTTCTCCTGTAACTGGCTTATCTTCATTAGCCTAATGTCTTCAAGATTTGTCATTGATATAGTATTTTGCAGGATTTGTCTAAATTTCATTCATTTTTAAAGCCAAATAATGTTTTATTTGATGGATTCAAGAGGGTGATCAAGATGGTACAGTAGGAAGACCCTGAACTCACCTTCCATGAACACATCAAAATTATAACTATTTACAGAGCACCCATCAATAAGAATGACCTTGAGAAAATATTTCCCACAATGAAAGACATAAAGAAGGAAGCAGAGAGATGATAAAAGGAGTGGAGGTGCAGTATGGTCAGAACCCAAACCCGCAAGGTTGTGATGGACCATGGGAGGAGCATCGCAATCATAAAGGTCCTCACCAAAGAGGAGGATGTCCATGCTCCATAAAGGGGTCCTCAGTCTAGGGGTCTTACACTGGAAAGGTCAGCCCCCAGAACATTTGAGACAACCAGGGGGCCATAGGAAACAGAGACTCCATTTTTAAAGGACACACGCATAATCTCACACTCAGTCCCAGCACAGAGTTAATAATTTAAAAGGGGCCTGGTTCAGACCCACTTTCTGATCTTGGAGAGCCTCTTGAAGAGGTGGGAGACAACTGGGACTTCCGGTTGATTAAGTTGCAGGGTACAAAATTAATATACAGAAATATGTTGCCTTTCTACACAATAACAATGAACTATAAGAGAGAGAAATTAAGACAAAAATCCCATTTACCAGTGCATCAAAAAGAATAAAATATTTAGGAATAAGTCTAATTAAGGATATAAAGACCTGTACTTGGAAAACTATAAGACACGTACGAAAGAAATTAAAGCTGACACAAACAAATGGAAAGCTATAGTGTGCTCATGATTGGAACAAGTAATATTGTTAAAACAGCCATTCTACAATGCAAGCTATGACTTCAAGCAATCTCTATGAAAATGCCAATGGCATTTTGCACAAAACTAGAACAAATAATTCTAAAATTTGTATGGTACCATGAAAGACCTCACATAACCAAAGTAATCTTGAAAAAAGAAGAGCAATGCTGGAGGTATCATGCTCCTTGTTTTCAAACTATATTACAAGGTCACAGTAATCAAAACAGTATGGGGCCGACACAAAAACAGACACATATATCAATAGAATAGAACAGAGAGCCTAGAAATGGCCCAGGGGTATATGGTCAATTAATCTGTTAAAAAAGAGGGACTTATATACAAAGAGGGAAAGACAACTTCCTCAAAAAATGGTATTGAGAAAACTGGACAGCTACATGCATAGAATCTATACTTTTTGACATTGATCTTATCAATATATTTTTGGATCTGTCTTCACAGGCAAGAGAAACAAACGCAAACATAAATGAATGGGACCACATCAAACGAAGAATCTTTTGCACAGAGAAAGAAACAATCAACAAGATGGAAAGGCCACCTACTGTGTGGGAGAAGATATTTGCAATGATATATCTGATAAGGAGTTAATATCCAGAAAATGGGCTTTCCTGATAGCTCAGTTGGTAAAGAATTGGCCTGCAATGCAGCAGACTCTGGTTTGAATCCTGGGTCAGGAAGATCCGCTGGAGAAGGGATAGGCTACCCATTCCAGTATTTTGGGCTTCCCTTGTGGCTCAGCTGGTAAAGAAACTGCCTGCAATGCAGGAGACTTGGGTTCAATCCCTGGGTTGGGAAGATTCCTTGGAGGAGGGAAAGGCTACCCCCACTCCAGTATTCTGGCCTGGAGATTTCCGTGGACTGTATAGACCATGGGATCGCAAAAAGTCGGACATGACTGAGCAAATTTCACTTTCACTATCCAGAATATATAAAGGACTTGCACAGCTCAACATTAGAAAAACAAACAATCCAATTCAAAAAGTAGGCAGAAGATCTGAATGGACATTTTTCCTAAGAAGACATACAGATGGCCAACAGACACATGAAAAGATGCTCAATATAACTAATCACTAGGGAAATGCAAATTAAAACCACAAATTAGATACCAGCCCACACCTACCAGAGTGGCTATCATCCAAAAGACAGCAATAACAAGTGCTGGCAAAGATGTGGAGAAAAGGGAACCTTTATGCGCTGTCGGTGGCATTGTAAACTGGTGTAGCCACTATGGAGACATTATGAATGTCCCTCAAAAAATTAAAAATAGAACTGCCATATGATCCAATAATTTCATCTCTGGACACTTATCTGAAGAAAACAAAAACACAAATTTGAAAAGATATGCACACCATTCTCATTGCAGTGTTATTTACGATAACCATGATATGGAAGCAACCTAAGTGCCCACCCACAGACGAACGGATAAAGATGTGATGTACATTTACAATGGAAAATTGCTCAGCCACTAAAAAAAATGAAATGTTGCAATTTACAATAAAACAAATGGATCTAGAGGGTATAATACTAAGAGAAATAAGTCAGAGAAAGAAAATACCATAGGATCCCACTTGTATGTGGAATCTAAAGACAAAGCAAAATGAAAACAGACTCATAGATTAAAGAAAGAAAATATCTCCTTCCTAGAGCTTTCAGACAGACAAAAGTCGAGGAAGGAAGAAAAATATGTATATATGCATATCAGGACTTCCCAGGTGGCTCAGTGTGGCTCAATGGTAAAGAATCCGTCTGCCAATGCAGAAGATGTGGGTTCTACCCCGGGTCAGGAAGATCACCCAGAGAAGGAAATGGCCACCCACTCCAGTATTCTTGCCTGAGAAATCCATGGACAGAGGAGCCTGGAGGGCTACAGTCCATGGGTGGCAAAGAGTTGGACACAATTAGCAATACCACCACCACCAATAGATACAGAGAATAGAAGGATGGTTGCTGCCCTGGCGGGTAGGCAGGGAGTAGGAAGGCAAACTTAGGTGAAGAGGATTAAGAGGTACAAACTGCCAGTTATAAAATGAATCATCCAAATGGCTGTAATATGTAGCAAAAGAAATATGGTCAATAATATTGTAGGGGATAGGTGGTTACTAGACTTATCGGAGTCATCATTTCATAAGGTATGCAAATACCAAATCACTATATAGCACACCTGAAACTAACATAATGTTGTACATCAACTATATTTCAATTTTAAAAAATAAATTTAAAAAGGTTTGCACTTGATGTATATCCACATTTTATTTTTTGATGAACATTTTGACTTTTTTCCACATTTGGCTATTTTCATTCCTTTTAAGGATGGACAATACCTTGATCTCTTTATCACAAAACCCCGTCCTGATTCAGAAATTAGGGAGCTTCATTCACTACACTGACACTGCAATATTCATCGAAAGGCAAGACTTCCTAGAGGTCTAGCTTCCACACCTGCCAGGTAGGACCTCAGCTCTCTGCCCTGGGGTCTGGGCAGCTTCTCCTTACCCAAATCCTCCTGCCCTTCAGCGCTGTGACTATAAACCACACCTGTCCAGGACTAGCTCAGGAAGGAGGGAAGGGAGAGAAAGACAGAGAAGTTCTTACATGATGGTTTTGCACGCTCTGGACCCAGGTGCTATACTGCAACATTTCTGGGACTTCATCAGAGATTACAGCATCTGGATGGGGAAAAGGACTTGCTAAAGTCAGCCCTCTGCTCTGCAGCCACAGGCTGCCTGGGTTCCCTAAGGCAAGAGCCAGGCTCCAGTTTATGGTCCAACCACTGCTGGAAGCCCACATTACACTCCAAAGCTTTCCTTCAGAAAAAGTCCTTTATAGAATTATTCTATTTTCATCAAAATTCTTTTTCTTGTGGTTAAAATACATGACAATTTACCTTTTTTTAAAAAAAAAAAGAAGGTTTTTGTTTGTTTTTGGTGCACCAAATCTCAGTTGCCACACGTGGGATCTTCTACCTTTGTTGCAACATGTGGGATCTTTCTAAGTTGTGGCATATGAGACCTTTAGTTGTGACATGTAAACTCTTTAGTTGTGTCAGGTGGGATCTAGTTCCCTGACCAGGGATCGAACCCAGGCCCCCTGCACTGGGAGTTTGGAATCTTAGCTACTGGACCACCAGGCAAGCCCCGATTGTAACCATTTTTAAGTGTGCGGTTCAGTGGCATTAAGTACATTCACACTGTTGTGCAACTGTCATCATTACATACCTCCAGAACTTCTACATTTTCCCAAATGGAAACTTTGCATCCATGAAACACAGATTGTCCGTTTTTCCTACCCTCAGCAACCCCAAACCAGCATTCTATTTTCTGTCTCTATAAATGTAGCTATTGCAGGAAGCGCATATGACTGCAATCATGCAATATTTGCCCTACAGTTACTGGCTTATCTCACTTAGCATAAGTCTTCAAGGTTCCTTTCTGTTGTGACATGTGTTAGAATTCTAAGTTCCTTTGAAAGGCAGAATAATATTCCATCATATGTGTGTACTACATTTTGTTTACCTGTTCATTGGTCAACAGACACTTGGGTTACTATCCTCTTTAGACTACTGTGAATAATGCTGCTCTGAACATGGATGTACAAATATCTGAGTCCCTAGTTTCACTTCATGGAAATTTTATCATAAACCTTCTTTCACTCTCTATTCTCTCCCTTTGAGATGAGGGGATTTTGCTGTCCTGAAATTGGTTCTGGACACTTGGAATATTTTCTCTTGCATTTTTAAGTCTCCATTAAAATGAACAGCTCAACATCCTCATACCCAACTGGAAACACATGAACTAATGCTAATCTCTTGTGGCAGTTCTTTAAGTCTGACCTCAAAGAGGAAAGGAAGCTCACTGTTATACAGGGACTGCCCAGTGCTGGGCCTCAGAGAGAGCCTCACATGTTTCTGTGTCATTAAATTTTTAATGACCCTGGCAAATGACGTTTTTTATTATCTTTCCAGATGAAGAAACTCAGCTTCAGATAAGACAATGAGCTTAGCGTTTGTGAGGTCCCACAGCCTGAAAATGGAATCCATACACAGATCTGTGGGTCTTGTTAGGCAGCTAGTTAGGCATGAGCAACAAGGGGTGGCCTAGCCTAAAAGGATGCAAGCTGATGTCTAAACGCCACCGGAGACTCGCCCAGGAGAGCTCACAGACATGCTACAGAAATAACCACAGGGACTTCTGACACCTGCACATGCCCCTAGGCACACAGTGGATACAAACTAACTACAGGGGCTTCCTCAAGTAACCTTAGGCAGCTAGGAGCCTATTAACGGTTCATAAATATTCTATATCTACATACATCTGATTATAACAGGCTGAATTATGGGAAAGACATGTGCAACAGAACCTGCTGTTATGTAACTTGCAACTGTCAACCATCCTTGAGCCTCTGTCGATTTGCATTCCCTTTCCTGATTGGTGGCTGGGACAAGCCCCTATTTTGCACAGGACAGAACCAAGAGGAGGAGACAAAAAGCATAAAAAGGGAAACCAAGAGGGATTGCTATAACTCCTTTGAGGTCAGCCCACAGTCTTGAATTGTTGTTGTTCAGTTGTTAAATCATGTCTGACCCTTTGTGACCCCATGGACTGCAGCACACCAGGCTTCCCTGTCCTTCACTATCTCCCAGAGTTTGCTCAAACTCATGTCCACTGAGTCGATGATTCCATCAAACCATCTCATCCTCTGTCATCCCCTTCTCCTCCTGCCATCAATTTCCCCAGCATCAGGGTTTTTCCAGTGAGTCAGTTCTTCGCATCAGGTGGCCAAAGTATTAGAACTTCAGCTTCAGCATCAGTCCTTCCAATGAATATTCAGCGTTGATTTCCTTTAGGATTGACTGGTTTGATCTCCTTCCTGTCCAAGGGACTCTCAAGAGTCTTCTCCAGACCCACAATTTGAAAGTATCAATTCTTCGGTGTTCAGCCTTCTTTATGGTCCAACTCTCACATCAGGGAGTGTCTGCTTAAATAAAAGATCTGTCTACTTGAGCTGTAACTTGTCTGTTTAAAACCCTTTAGTCCATTGTTCCAAATCTTTGTGGTGATGAGACAACAGCTAAGGGAGAGAAATAAACTGACCTGACAGCCTGAGAAGCACTTCCATAATCTTTGCATCTTTCACTAGTTTTCACATTTAACTTCTGAAATATTAAATTATAGAGCACTGATCATATGGTAAATCTCAGGAAAAGAGAATACCAACGTGGGCTCTACTAATCTGGGGGTAGTCTATGCTTAGGGTTGAACTTGGTCTTGAAGCATGAAGAACATTTAGGTGAAACAGAAATTAGAATGGAGGGCATTCTTGGGATAAGAACTAGGCAAATAAAAGGAGGAGGGACTTAATAAAGAATATATGAGGGACAGAGCCTGGACTTTCCTAACTGAGGCCAAGGTGCCTCTCAGAGAGCAGTGGGAGATAAGTTTAGATCAGAAGGGCCTGTGAACATTAGAACAGAACAGGCAATCCACGTGAGCGCTCTGAAAACAGTGTGACACCGCACATACATCGTGGGGATAGGCTGGGACTTGAATCTCTGCTGCCTTTTACTTGTGAGATCTTGGGCTAGTCATTTAAGCACACCGATTCTCAGTTTCCTTACCTGTACAGCAGAGACGAGTGCACAGCTATTGTAAGAAGTAGAGATAGTATATGTATAAAGATCCTGCCACAGAATACAGTGTGGACCGCTCAGGGTGATGTCAGAGGCAAAGGGGACTGTCGGAGGAGCCTCGGCTTCCTGGAAGGCAAAACCAGGGACTGCAGCAGGTGGGAGTGCTGGAAAGAAGAGGCAAGAACAAAGTAGAGGCTCTTCGAAGGAAGAGATGGCAGAGCTCGCGGCAGCCCGGAAGTGAGGTACCAGAGAGAGAGAAAAAGAGTCCAAACACCAGCACACTTTCTAGTAAGAGAGCTGAGGGGGAGATGGGAGCTCCAGGGCTGTGAACCAAAACTAAGCAAGGAGAACCCCTGGCGAGCCGCTATGGTCAGTTCTAGGCTTGCTGAGATAATAAAGTAAGACACACCGGTACCAGAAAAAGTGAGGGAAGAAAAAAAAAAAACAACCCAGGGCATCTGAGAGAGAGAGAGCAAAGCAAGAGTCAATTTGGGGTGGATGAACTGGCCACAGTCCTCTTCATACAAAGAATTCTTGTTGTCCGAAGCCAACAGCAGAGAAACAGTGCCCTCAATTGTCCCGTGGGGGCAGCCGCAGAGAGCCGGGAACCACGAGACCCTGCATGGCCGCCCTCTGCCCACTTGGCCCGGGGATGCTACTGCACCGGGCAGAGTGCCAAGTGGTCAGTGCTTGTGGCAGAAGGCTGGACGATGGTGTTAAGAGAAGTCGCATGTTTCCTCCACCGGGGGGACTCCGATCCTCTGTCCACGCGTACCTCGTGTCTTAGTTCATGTGACCTAAAGGCAATGCAGCAGCACTGACGCCAACCCCAGGATGCTGATATTCAACGTATGCGTGCTTAGTCGCTTCAGCCCCGTCCTACTCTCCGCGACCCCATGGACCATGGCCTGCCAGGCTCCTCCATCCATGGGATTCTCCAGGCAAGAACACTGGAGTGGGTTGCCATTTCCTTCTCCAAATAGTCTGCTGGAAATTCCCTTAACACTTCTAGGTTGCTAGGATACTCTTTAGAACCACTCAGAAATTTGTATTTCTTGCGAGTGTTAATGTAGATCCCCTAAGACATTAACTGTGACCCATTATGTCTAAAAACTAAAATGGAATTCATTTGATTTCGCAACAGTCACGAGGCTTTATCCTTCTTAGTTTTTTTTAAAAAAATTTTATTTCAGCAAAATTTCCTCATGCAAGAGCTATTTTCGGAATAAAGGATTTCTTTTCATTTCAAATCATGTCTGATTATTTCTATGTAAATCACAGGGTTGATCATTTTTTCAAGGAACAAGAGCATCAGCATATAGGTACATTTATTATTTGAGTGAAGTGGCATGCATCATTAGTTGAATCCTAAATATGGGTTCCATCTGATCAGTATTCTGAATTCAAGCAGAATCTAAATTAAAGTTTTTAAATTGTATGCAAGCAATACAATATCTCCAGAAGTACCTTCTGGGTAGGAAGAAGGAGATTTTTATTCTTGGCTTTTGTTGTGGGGCTATGCGCAGACGTCCAATGCCAACTTGACAACAAACCTCAAACCTGAAATTGTCCTGCCACGAACTTTTCCGTTTGGCCGATGTTGTATTCTTGGGAGCTGATAGCCCTGGTGACTTTTATTATAGAATTTAAGTGATAATATTTAAGATACACTGATAATGCTTCTCCCATGTTCCCCTGGCATTCTCTAACATAGAAACACTGTGGAATGTTTACTTAGCATTAAATTGTCAGTTCTTTGAAGAAAAGACCACATCTGCCTTATTCACCATTTTATCCCCAGTACAGGTCCTGTGTCAAATTGTCAGCATACGTACAGTCCATGGGGTCACAAGGAGTTGGACACGACCGAGCGACTGAACTAACTGAACTGAACAGTACTCGTATTTGAACATCTAAACCCATGAATGAGGGCAACAAGCTGGTTCATTTGACTAGTTACCTGAAATGCTAAGATATGTTTCTTGATTGTGCCATTACAATTTTTCCCATAACCTATCGTTTTACCTTAGAATCTTGGAAACTTAAGACTTATATGTGGGCTACCCTGGTGGCTCAGATGGTAAAGAATCTGCCTGCAATGCAGAAGACCCAGGTTCAATCCCTGGGTCTGGAAGATCCCCTGGAGAAGAGAATGGTATTCTTGCCCAGAGAATGCCATGGACAGAAGGGTCACAAAGAGTCATACACGACGGAGAGACTAACACACACAATATAAGTCATTTACTGCACTGGTTTTCGACTTTAGACGCATACTGGAATCATCTAGGAGCTTTGCAAACACTGAGGTCTGAATCCCACCGGAGATTCTCATGCATCTGGTCTGGGGCGTGGCCCAAGCACTAGCAGGCCTGCAAGCTCCTCAAACACTCTAACGTGCAGTCACAGCTGAGAGGCATTGTTCTGTTGCAATCTTCTAGAGATAAGGAAGTTGAGATCCAGAGCGGTTAACTGCCTTCCCTCATATCACACAGCTAGCTGGGAGCAAAGGACGAAACCCAGGGGTCCTGGCTCTCAGATCAGCATTCTCCCCACTCAAACCTTTTATCAACCTGGACTCACTCACAAACCACTCCTTCTATCATTTGATATTTTCCCTTAAAGGGACTCCTTTTTTAGCAGTTACCCTGTTTGTCATAAAAGAATACTTTATACCATTTGATAACTGGAAAATCTGTTTCACTTGCTATACATAGATGAGAACTAAAAATAAAAATGTTACTAAGTTTCAGCTTGATGAAATTTCCTGCTAAAGAGGCTCAGCCTGACATTTTTTCTCTCTTTGAAAAGAACAGCAAGTGACAAGAAGAAATGACAGGTTAACTATCATTGACTTGAGCCTTTCTCCTTAACAAGAGAATTGAAAGGGAATTGAAATCGAATGACTTTTTAACGATATGAGTCAAATAATAAATTCTAGAAGAAAGAATTCATTTATTAATCGTAGGTTCTGGGTCTACACAGCACCTAGAGCTATCTTGTAGGCCACAGTGGGACACATCAAATCCTCTGTGAGATTCCAGAGTGCAGGAGACCTGGCTGTTTCGCTTTCTCTGCAAGGGCCATCTAATCTGAGTGGTTAAAGACTGAAACACATTAGGGGTAGAATCCTGGCATAAGAGGAACTGTATATAAAAGGGCGGAAAGAACACCACTGCACCTTCTTTTGATATGCCATAAAAGTAAAAACTCACTAAAAATTTATTTTATTGAGTTTAAAGCTCTCGCGACAGAGGATGAGATGGCTGGATGGCATCACTGACTCAATGGACATGAGTTTGAGCAAACTCTAGGAGGTGGTGATGCCTGGCATGCTGCAGTGCGTGGCGTCGCAAAGAGTTGGACACAACTTACCAACTAAACGACAACAAATTATTTAGTTATCAAGGTCTGGTGGACATTACAAACGGATACATTTACTAAGAAGTTAAAGCGTCTGCCTGCAATGAGGGAGACCTGGGTTCGATCCCTGGGTCGGGAAGATCCCCTGGAGAAGGGAATGGCAACCCACTCCAGTACTCTTGCCTGGAGAATCCCATGGACGGAGGAGCCTGGTGGGCTACAATCCATGGGGTCACAAAGAGTCAGACACGACTGACTGACTCCACTTTCACTCTCACTTCACTATCTCCAGGCAGAAAACGTGAAAACACCAGGTGTAAAGAAAACAGAGGATAAAGGGGGGAATGGAAGACCCCGCTGAATCCTCAGCTAAGTCAGGTCTGACTAGACCACACTTTCTAAAGCAAATGTTTGCTTTCTGAGGCAGAAGTTAACCTGATCAGACATTTGTGGCGCGGCCCATTGGGGTGGGACAAATTATGAGGGCCACAGCTTGACGTCTGTTTCCTCAAGCATTATTCCATTCAGAGGAAACGTTTGCTGGAACAATCCCTAGGCTCTCCATAGCATTCGGACGTATGGGCACTCATCCAGTTTCTTTCCTGGAGGCTGAAAATGTCTTTGTCTCCCTCCTCTGAGCTGCTTAAAAGTGGTCTCATTAACGTTGTCCTTCCTACAAAAAAAAAAAAAAAACACCCAGCTGGGATCTTTGGTTCCATCAGGGGGCAAGTTATAATACAGATACATGCCTTTCAACACATTGGCTGAGAGATCTCCCCTGCCAGGAACTAAAAGGCTTTAATTTTATGAATCATCAAAGCTTTTTCTTATCCATGATGTAGAATAACCTTTTCTTTTCAGAAGGTCTAATCCGACAGCCTCGCAGACCTCAGGATGTCACCGAATGGCGTGTGTGTGGAGCTCACAGAGAGCAAAGCTGAGCGCTTATTCGAGGCCAGGCTGTGTCTTGCATAACACCCTGTGGTAGAAAACCTCGACCCACAAAACGCTCACCTACTTTGCGGAGTTTAAATAAAGCAGAATGGTGTTCCTTTTTTTTTTTTTTAAAGAAGAGCTTTTCAGTTATCTTCCTGTCAGAATTTCAATTATTCTATGACTCAGTGGGTATATGTCTAGCTTTTTTTTTTTTTAATTCCTTTTTTGGGGTAAGAATGTGAAGAAGTTTTTAGGAGAAGTTTGTAAAGGAAAAGTTTATATAACAAGGCTGCTGCTGCTGCTGCTGCTAAGTCACTTCAGTCGTGTCCGACTCTGTGTGACCCCATAGACGGAAGCCCACCAGGCTCCCCCGTCCCTGGGACTCTCCAGGCAAGAACACTGGAGTGGGTTGCCATTTCCCTCTCCAATGTGTGAAAGTGAAAGTGAAGTCGCTCAGTCGTGTCCGACCCTTAGTGACCCCACGGACTGCAGCGCACCAGGCTCCTCCATCCATGGGATTCTCCAGGCAACAGCTGCCTCAAATACAAACGCAGCTTCTCTCCTCATTATTGGCAATACAATGGAGGTTCTTAAGTTGGTTTATGTACTTATTCTTGGCTGCACTGAGTCTTCGCTGTTGCACACGGGCTTTACTCTAGTTGTGGCTGGAGGGGGCGACTCTCGAGCTGTGCACGTGACTATCTTGCTGTTGCGGTGGCGTCTCCTGTTGCAGAGCACAGGCTCGAGGCGCACACTGGCTCAGGAGCTGTGGTGCAGGGGCTTAGTTGTCCCAAAGCATCTGAGATCTTCCTGGACCAGGGATTGAACCTGGAGCCCCTGCATTGGCAGGTGGATTCTTAACCACTGGACTACCAGGAAAGTCTGGCTCCGTTTTAAAAGCAATGTTTGAAAGAATTGAGGCTTACCTATTAAAGTGATTGACATTTTCTCAGGGCCTTTGAAAACGTGGTTATTCACTCCGGGAATGAACTGACATTTATGGAAGAGTCGAGGTTATTCAGTATTCACCTGTCTCTGTCCTTGGGATTCAGACTTCCGCAGAAGACGATGAACCAGGCTGAAATGTCCTACAGGGAAGGGATTCATTTCTCCTGCTTTTCACAAAACCAGAGCATCCACCCTTTCTCTCATCCACAGCAGAGCCTGGCCAGTGGCTCTCTTTACCCACCTCCCCCTCTGATCACACAGCTAGACGG
Organism: Moschus berezovskii; assembly: GCF_049115385.1. Lineage (NCBI taxonomy): Eukaryota > Metazoa > Chordata > Mammalia > Artiodactyla > Moschidae > Moschus > Moschus berezovskii. The sequence continues at coordinate 11,437,131 of NC_142475.1, read as the reverse complement.
CACTCCAACCCCTTGGGCAGGTTAGTGCGGCCTGTGACCGGCTCTGGCCAGTGGCACATGGACAGAAGTGGTACGCTTTTCTGGCTTGGCCCATAGAAACTCGCTGTGATCACCAAATGGCCAAGGATCCAGGCAAGGATGCCGAGGCCAAGTCACAAGCTGAGCGGACACGTGCCAACCACCAAGATGCACAGCGCTGAGCTCGGAGTCAGAAGGAAGCGCTCGCTGCACTGAATCACCGAGAACTCAGAGTTTTTCACTGTTTTTCACAGTAAAAACCACACATCACTCACTGTCTTCTCCTCGCCTCCTCTTGCTCCCCTCTTTCCCTGGCTTCTGCTGTCTCTCTTTATCATGTGATGAGGACTTTCTGATGTAATAACCAAACCAAACTGTTTTTATTGGATTTGAGATTAAAGCTGAAAGGATCAGCAGGTTCAATTAACTTAATTAGGAGGAAAAGTTCAATCCACTCAACTCTTCAAAAAGCTTATAAGTTAATATTTAGGATAATTTTTATTAAACAACTGGGTAAATGGTGAACATTTATCCAATTTAGAAATTATGTAAGCACCTCAGGGTGAGTGATCTCAGTGCCACCAGCAGATATGTACAAACCACCTTCCGATGAGGAAAACCGCCTTGGAAACGGATATAACCCACACTCTCAGCTGACTCTCTTTATTTGAATGGCACTGTGACTTCCAGTGGGCACGCGTGGGCACCGCCACAGCATCAGGCAGGCCAGAAAAAGTGTCAGTCCTGCAGTGAGAGGCTTCCAAAAGAAACACAGTTTCAAAGCGGCCTTTAAAAAATCCAAAATGACAATTCTGATCTGACCTTGTGTGACTGTTTTCTTTCAAACGCAATATGGCAATTAACCACCCCCACCCCACTCCTCTTCTTGCTCCAAGTTGGTGACTCTCAAACTGGGCTCAGGGAAGCCCATTCAGAGGTTGTTTCAAGAAGTGGGCTCCGGGCAACTCACTCCAGAAAAGCATTATTCTGATCTGTTTTGCAATCTGGGTTTCTGCATAAGCATTTATTTTTGTGTGCGAGTGGGGAAGATTCCTTCGCTTTAAAGAATTACAGAAAACATTGGGTTATCCATTCCACCTGGATATGACACCTACTCTCAGAGTTTTAGTCACACGAATACCCGAAGATGTCCAAATCTGAAGCTCCAGCACGTCTCTTTTCTGAACCCTCCTCTGGCAGTCCCACTTATATTTCACCACCTCCACTTGCTGGATGCCTCAGCCACCTCTTCACAAGGTTCCTGAAATAGAATGCGTTATCCTGCCTACCCTCCTCCTGCATTAATGACATCACCTCCACCTGATTACTCAAAAGAAAACTCTGAATCATCCTGACCCCCGTTACTTCCCCCGCTCCCCCGGATCCAATCATTTAGTCCAGTTTGTAACCCGTCCTAACTATCCCATAACTATAATGTCTTTCCTCTTCATCCTCGTCACCACTGCCTTGGTGTAGGGCCTCATCATTCTCCTTCTTCTGGTTAATCACAGTAGTCCCCAGTGGCTCTCATATTATTCTGCCCCTGACTGCACTGATTTTTCTGAAATACGGTAGAAATCATCATAGCTAATCATTGTTTTTAGCTTGGCAGTTAATAAAATGCTTTCATGTACATTGTCATATTTAAGCAGCACCACCACATTCCAGCAAGAAGACACTGTTCTTTACTTAGAACAGGAATTTGAAGCCTCGAAAATTATCTTGATCAGGTATCCACAGAAAGTCAAAACAGCTAGTGTTTGAACCCAAGGACTCCGAAGTTCACGCAGATGACATGAACCACACCACCAAACACACATCCGTCCCTGGCTTTAACACTCTCAATTCCTCACCGCTGCCGACAAAAGGAAATGCAGGCCTTTCAGCATTTCAAACACACCTCACTCTTAACAGTGCCCCGGAAGGCTTCCGCAGTTAATGGTAACAGCTAACGTAATAGTGAACATTCTAGCTCTGGAGCTAGAACACTCATTCTAACAAAGAACCTTGGATAAGTTATGCAACTTTTCTAAATCTCAGTTCCTGGAGGTGCAAAGTTGGGCTCATCATAGAGTTTATCCCATGAGGCTGTTGTGAGGCTTAAATAAGATTGTGCGTGTGAAGTGCTTCACACCCTGCCTGTCCTGTGGGAAGTGCTCAGTGAAAGTTGGCTGTGGGCAGCTGGCTGCCATTTCTCATCCTAAGGAAATGCGTAGCAAGGATTTCCTTTCCATCCTCCACCCTTCAAGCTGCGCATGTTCTCTGTGATGTCCTCCATGAAACCTTGAAAATCCCAGGTGGTTAGCCCCCCACCACTTTGTGCCCATCTCTACATTTAGATACTTGATTGGGTGACACTATCTGTAGGGTTAGGGAGGTTCGGAGAAAGAACCAGACCGGCACTTTCCAGGAACAGACCACCTTTAATGAGGCGAGAAGGGGCACCAGTCAGATTAGTGAGCTGCCGCACTAACTCAAGAAAAGAGTAGGTATATATAGGCATATATGTGGAAATCTGCTGTCTTAAGGGGGCCTGTTCTTCTCCGAGGTTGTTCGAGCAGTTATCTCTTAAACGGCTGGGGCAAGGAATTCTGAAGATGGGCCAGAGGTTGGACCGGCTGGGAGCTGGGCGTAATCAACCTTAAAGTCCTTTTTATTTCTTTGGGTGAGAGAGTTCTTTGTTTTGCATAGAATGGTAGGGAGGACCCAGAGGGGAGTTTTAATTCCAGGCTATTTTGAGCGTGTAACTTTCCTTCAGTATCCTTAAGACAAGCGGAGGACTAGTCCCTGAGGCTGGTCACTCGATCTAGGAGAGAGTCCCCACGATGGAAAGCTGCTCCCGCAAGCTCTCCCAGGTGTCTAGCTTTAGGCTTCTTTCCTCTGTCTCTCTGCACCGCATTCACTTCCGACATCAGAGATGATCCACAGGCTTGCCCTTGCCCCCACGTGCCAGTCCTGCTGTCCAGCTCCAGCAGCTTGACGGCTATCTGACCTCAGCTCCGTATCAGCACTGTGTTCCTCTTGGGTGCAAAGCTTTGGCATCTGGTCTGGGTTCGTTCTGGCATTTTACTTCAGTGTGTTCCCAGTTTCTAGCTCTTCTGAAACTGACAATGCTGAGGGTCTGATCAAGAACGGTTCTAATGAAGGGACGATCGTAAACCTTATCACGCTGTTTTGTGTTCTTTGCCTTCCAGGGTAAAGGGATTTTACCTTGCATCTTGATAGCTCTTCCAACAGCACCTGATTTAGGATGAACCCTTAACCAGTGCTTGTGGACTGAATATGAAACAGGCTGGGACCTGGGACCTTGGAGCCTCTGCAATTGCACCGGGAGCAACAAAATACAAAGGAACTATAAGGAACTAAAAATAGCTTTGTGCATGTGCAGCTGGGGCAAATTATGGACAACAAGATACAAAAAGGCCTTCTGAAGAGCCAGGAACAAAAGCAGGGTGTTGGGAGCAAAAGCAGGATACTTATGTCCCCTACACAGGGCGCCACCAAAGGGGTGGGCAGACCACCTCAGCCACCCCCTGGCTCAGTTGGCCCTGTCCCCCGACACATCTATGCTCACCCCACATAAAGGAACCAGCCTGTCCCCCACCCCTGGGGAGTGAGTGAGTGAACCTGTTTGTTCTCGCTCCCGCTTGCTGCAGGCTGGTCCTCAGTAAAGCCTTGCCTGAACTTCTTGTCTGGCCTCTTGTCAATTTCTGTTGATTAAGGAGGCCAAGAATCCTGGCCCATAACAAGAACCCTCTCTCAAACAAGCCACTGGGAGTCCTGGGAACTCCTGATGTGTAAGTTCTTAAGGGCACCTAAAGGCATCTGACAGCCAACTCGGTCTTCGGAAAGCCCTCTTACACCACAACACTCAGATCAGTGGGAAATACACATAAATGTGGTCATACATGAGGGCTTTTAACCCAGTGAAATAAAAAAATTCCACCTATAAAGTGTTTCTTATTTTTGTCCATGTCAAAATACGCTTCATTTTATGTATTTTCAGGATTGACTCTGCTTTTTGCCAAGCTCTGTGTTGATAGTAATCCCTCACCAGCCGTACATAAATTCCTTGAAAGTGAAAGTCGCTCAGTCCTGTCTGACTCTTCCCGACCCCATGGACTATACAATCCATGGAATTCTCCAGGTCAGAATTCCTTGAAAGGAATCTTATCTTCGCATGCTTTTTCTTTTTGGTGGCACCTTGTTGAGCAACTTTATGAAAAGTGCATTCCACAAAGTTTCTTCAGTTGGAATACACTGCAGTTTTCCAAGTTTTGTAGCTGAAAAATATTCCCAGTTTGTGCTTGTGTCAGCTACCATGACTTTCACTGGATACAGTTTTCTAAACCACTGAGCCTTACTTTTTTTCTATCTGTGAAACAACAAAGTTGCCTAAACGCCCACTGTTTGTTTTCAACCCCCACTACCTGTTCAGTTTAGTTCAGTTCAGTCGCTCAGTCGTGTCCGACTCTCTGCGACCCCATGAATCACAGCACGCCAGGCCTCCCTGTCCATCACCAACCCCCGGAGTTCACTGAAACTCATGTCCATCGAGTCGGTGATACCATCCAGCCATCTCATTCTCTGTCGTCCCCTTCTCCTCCCACCCCCAATCCCTCCCAGCATCAGACTCTTTTCCAGGTAGGGTATAGCTAAAAATCCTGGGGTCTCCCTGCCTCAAATGATCTCAAAATTAATAGACCAAAGCCCGAAAATTCTATTGGTTTACTAAAAATAAAAATACACTTTGAAATTACTAAGATTTTAAAACAGGTGTTTTAGAGAAATGCAGGGTAGTGCAACGGTGAGATACTACTTTTTGCCTACTCGTTACTGACAAACATACACTTGAGGGACATGCACGTGAATGTGGAAAGATGCCACAAATTGCCTACCAAAGAGAAAGCGTGTGCCCAAAGACAGGAACACCATCAGGCACCACGGGGAGGAACGTAATTTGGTAACAGCCTTTGTGGAGAACCCACAGTATGTATCACCAGGCTTAAAAACGCATACAGAAAACACGGATAGAAACTTGGACCCACAAATTACACTTCTGGAAGTTTCTCCTAAAGAAATGATGGAGGAAAGATGCCGAGCTTAAATGCAGTTCTCAGCACTGACACTGGAGAAGAAAGCAAATAAATGTTTGCCCATTGGCTGAAATGCCACTTCCCCTACAAACTGGAGAGACCTCTGGGGCGACTGTTCTGCAAATGCTGTGGGCTGGGAACATAACAGGTTAGACACTCACACAAACTTTCTGGAGCTCAAGCCTTGCGGGCTGAATTCCTTTATCTCCTCCCGGCTTCATTATGCGACGCACTAGCATCGCATAATAACTGAGTTCAGTTCAGTTCAGTTCAGTCGCTCAGTCAAGTTCGACCCTTTGCGACCCCATGGACTGCACCACCCCAGGCCTCCCTGTCCATCACCAACTCCCGGAGCTTGTTCATACTCATGTCCATTGAGTCGGTGATGCCATCCAACCATCTCCTCCTCTGTCGTCCCCTGCTCCTCCTGCCTTCACTCTTTCCCAGCATCAGGGTCTTTTCTAATGAGTCAGCTCTTTGTATCAGGTGGTCAAAGTATTGGAGTTTCAGCTTTAGCATCAGTCCTTCCAATGAATATTCAGGACTGGTTTCCTTTAGGATGGACTGGTTGGATCTCCTTGAAGTCCAAGGGACTCTCAAGAGTCTTCTCCAACTCCACAGTTCAAAAGCATCAATTCTTTGGTGCTCAGCTTTCTTTATAGTCCAACTCTTGCATCCATACATGACTACCGGAAAAACCATGCTGCTGCTAAGTCACCTCAGTCGTGTCCGACTCTGTGCCACCCCACAGATGGCAGCCAACCAGGCTCCCCCATCCCTGGGATTCTCCAGGCAAGAACACTGGAGCGGGTTGCCATTTCCTTCTCCAGGAAAAACCATAGCCTTGATGAAAGTGAAAGAGGAGAGTGAAAAAGTTGACTTGAAGCTCAACATTCAGAAAACTAAGATCATGGCATCTGGTCCCATCACTTCATGGCAAATAGATGGGGAAACAGTGGAAACAGTGGCTGACTACTTTTCTGGGCTCCAAAATCACTGCAGATAGTGACTGCAGCCATGAAATTAAAAGACACTTACTCCTTGGAAGGAGAGTTATGACCAACCTAGACAGCATATTAAAAAGCAGAGACATTAATTTGCCAACAAAGGTCCATCTAGTCAAAACTATGATTTTTCCAGTAGTCATGTATGGATGCAAGAGTTGGACTATAAAGAAAGCTGAGCGCTGAAGAATAGATGCATTTGAACTGTGGTGTTGGAGAAGACTCTTGAGAGTCCCTTGGACTGCAAGGAGATCCAACCAGTCTATCCTAGAGGAGCTCAGTCCTGAATATTCACTGGAAGGACTGATGTTGAAGCTGAAGCTCCAATACTTTGGCTGCTGCTGCTAAGTCACTTCAGTCGTGTCCGATTCTGTGTGACCCCATAGACGGAAGACCACCAGGCTCCCCCGTCCCTGGGATTCTCCAGGCAAGAACACTGGAGTGGGTTGCCATTTCCTTCTCCGTGATGCAAATAACTGACTTATTTGAAAAGACCCTGATGCTGGGAAAGATTGAAGGTGGGAGGAGAAGGGGACTAGAGGATGAGATGGCTGGATGGCATCACCGACTCAATGGACACGAGTTTGATTAAACTTCAGGAGTTGGTGATGGACAGGGAGGCCTGGCGTGCTGCAGCCCATGGGGTCGCAAAGAGTCGGACACGACTGAGCGACTGAACTGAGCTGAACTGACTAGACGGACCTTTGTTGGCAAAGCAATGTCTCTGCTTTTAATATGCTGTCTAGGTTGGTCATAACTTTCCTTCCAAGGAGTAAGCGTCTTTTAATATCATGGCTGCAGTCACCATCGGCAGTGATTCTGGAGCCTCCCCCAAAAAAGGGAGTTATGCATCTCAGAAGCGTAAGAGGGAGTTCAGTTCAGTTCAGTTACGCATCTCAAAAGCTGAAGTGGAGGTTTGAGGACGAGGTGAGGGAGTCGAGGAGAGGCAGACTTACGGGTAAAGAGCCAGAAGCGGGCACAGAGGAGGCCCGCGCACCGGCGCTCCCGCCGCTTCCCAGCGGCGAGCTCTTCGAAGGCCCAAGGCCTGGGAGGAAACAGATGCGCCCTCCGGCGCCACCTTCTGGTCACCGCGAGCGTGTGCGCCATACCGTTTTCTGCTCACAGACTCCGCTTGCTCTTCTAAACGGTTAGAAGACCTAGCGAAGGAATTATTACAGAAAATAACCAAAAGGTTCAACAGCGGAAGAGACTGAGATTTTTGCCTGGAAGACTGTTGCAGATGAAGGAAAGTAATTTTCCTTTTACTCTTCTAAGCCCTTAGCTGAGATCCCTGTAAAAAAGACATGAACAAGAGAAAAACAAACATTTTATTAACATGTATTATATGTTATATAATATATTATATATATTATAATATATAGCATGTATTATATGTCATGTATGAGGCTTCCCTGGTGGCTCAGTTGTAAGGAAACCGCCTGCTAGTGCAGGAGACTGCGGTTCAGTCCCTGCATGGGGAAGATCACCTGAAGAAGGAAATGGCAACCCTTCCGAACCACTCATATTCTTGCCTAGGAAATCCCAAGGACAGAGGAGCCTGGAGGGCTACAGTCCATGGGGTCACAAAAGAGTCCGACACGACTGAGCGACTGAACGACTACATATGTTGTGTGTGCATGGTAGGTGCCCAGGGGAAAGTAAGTGACTCCTTGAGGTGGCTCTTGGAACTCAGACTTAAACGCCATTTGAATAGAGAAAGGGGAAAGGAATGTAGCCCTCTTAGCAAGCAGTGAATGATTTTTAGGAGCGATGACTAGGCACTTAGAAGAGCCTAGTATGATGGTTTGTGACAAAGCTTGTCTGGTCTTCCTTCCTGTGTAAAAGTCAATCTTCCTTGGTTGATGAAACTCCTGGGGTGGGGACTTCTCACAGCTGAGTTCCTTTTGGAGGCTCTGTCTTTAGGCAGATAAAGGGAGTTCAGAGAAAGTGTCTCCTTGCATTTGTGGCTTTTCCAGTCCTTGCAGCTGAAAATAATCAACATTCAAAGTGGCATGTTGCGGGGGTGGCATATTCTGCCTTTCACTATTTATTAACATGAGATGACATTACAATATGTAGTTGAGTGAAAGAAAGCAGATTACCAAAAACATGTGCATGTTTGCATGTGTCATTTCACGGCTGTAAAAACAGCAACATGCATGTCGTATATTGTAAGTAGGCAGTCACAAACATGGAAAAAAAATAGGAAACGGTACCCTTTCAGGTGTTAGCAGAGTTCTAGGCACCGGGGTTAGATTCTGCAGCAAATAGGACAGACAAGGCTCCTGCTGATGGACATTTCATTCTTGTGAAGAAATGTATAACTTAAAAAATAAGCTTCTAATTAAGAAATAAATTTAAAAAAATATGTGCTGCCAACTGTCATCAGCTTGTGCAACTGTGTGTACAAGATGGGCCGGTGCGGCCCCTGTCCGGGCAGAAGCCTCAGTCTTTCCGAGGAGGCAGAGCTGAAGACAGGTTTGGTCCATACTATGGTCTGTGGAAGGGGAAGTGAGGATGCTGTCGGGGTGAGGGGAAGTGATGCCTGACCTGGTCGTGGGGGTCAGGGGAAGCTTCCTGAGGAGGGAAGTCCAAGCTGGCAGCTGAAAGATGAGATAGGATTTAGTTGAAATATGGAGGAGCTTTCCAGAAAGGGGCCATTGCAGGTTGGAGGCCTCAAGGCTGCAGGGGAGGTGGGAGAACAGAGAGACAGATGGGCTGGATGGTGGACTGAGGCGTTCTGAGAACCGAATCTGGAGTCTCCGGTGCTGAGAATTTGAGCTTGGACAGAGCAATGAGAAGAGAAGAAAATGGAGAGGCAAATAAGGGAAGACCGTGAAACCCTGTAAAGGGGCGTTAGGACTTGACCTTGCCTTTCCTCTCAAAGATAACATCATCAGTAATTCAAGGGATCGGTAAATGAGGTTAGCCCTAGCATGTTTCTCTTCAGTAGGAAAACATCATTTTAAATAATGAGGTTGTTGAAATCAATTTCTGAAGAATATTTAATCACATTTATTCAAGGTAGTCTTTAAAAAAGTAGACTACAAAGCAATATGTAGCATATAATCTCATTACAGCAAAAGGTATAAATATGGTATCTTTTATTTAAAATACAAAGAAAAATGTCTAGGGAAATAAAACTGAAAATTTTTATTTGCAACTCATGGACTGTAACCTGCTAGGCTCCTCTGTTCTGGAATTCCTCTTGTCTCTCCAGGCAAGAATACTGGCGTGGGTTGCCCTTTCCTTCTCTAGGGGATCTTCCCAACCCAGGGATCGAACCTGGGTCTCCTACATTGCAGGCAGATTCTCTACCACCTGAGCCACCAGGGAAGCCCTTCTAGGGAAATATGTGTGTGTGCTTAGTCACTCAGTCGTGTCCAACTCTTCTCGATCCCTGGAACTGCAGTCCACCAGGCTCCTCTGTCCATGGGGATTCTCCAGGCAAGAATACTGGAGTGGGTTGCTGTGCCCTCCTCCAGGGGATCTTCCCAACCCAGGGATTGAACCCAGGTCTCTTGCATCGCAGGCGGATTCTTTACCATCTGAGCCCCTAGGGAAACGTGCTATGGTTAAATTGTAATCTGTGCTTATCTCTGGTGATAGAATGTCAGGTAGTTTTTGCTTTCCTATCTCTATGCTTTTCTCTACTGCCCAAAGTTTAAGAAACAGGTATTATTTTTATGATCAGAAAAAAAAAATTTAAATGCATTAGAAATATGATTTGGAATTAGAGAGCAGTATCCTAAGGGTCAGAAATCTCCAAGCATCCTAATGATGTGAAAGAGATATGGGCAGTGGGAAAAACTCAGGCTCACCACTGAGGGTCCATGTGATTTTACTCTCATTTTTTGGGTAGCAATTTGAATTGTAATCTGAGCAGCCCTAAAGGAAGGTGTTTATCTTTTGGCAATATAACAGAAAATTCACTATTGGCAGATAAACTTCACCTGTACAACAATCTATATATGCATATTTTTGCATGTCTAATAATACCATTTGCATGAAGTTTAAAACCATAAGTCGTGCTTGTAAGAATTTGAGCCTTAGTGGTTGTACTCAACAAGCAAGGGAAACAAATTATATTCTGTCTCCATCTAAATTATTATCCAACAGTGGATGTTCTCTGTGCATGCCGTGCTAGGTCACTTCAGACTTCTGTCATGTCCGACTCTTTTCAACTCTATGGACTGTGGCCCACCAGGCTCCCCCACCCATGGGATTCTCCAGGCAAGAATACTGGAGTGAGTTGCTGTGTCCTCTTCCAGGGGATCTTCCTGACCCAGGGATCAAACACGCAGCTCTTAGGTCTTCTGCATTGACAGACATGTTCTTTACCACTAGCAACACCTGGGAAGTCCTGAGGAGGCTTTAATCTCAGCTCTCCATTGAGGGGCTTGCCAGTGACCTTGAGTCTACCACAGAACTCCTTAGGCTTCAGTTTTCTGATCCACAGATGAAGGAAGTGAGTTACTACAGCTAAGGTCTTCCAAGTATACCTGGAGGGGGCTTTTGGGTTATAAAAGGTGGACTCTGAAAGGCATATTCTGGAAAGAGGTATTTTGACAGAGAATCTAAAGTAGAGAGATTGTGGATTTGCAGTGTAAAATGAGTGTGACTGTCAACAGAAGTGGCTTCAGCTGTTATCCTATAATCTCCAGTGAAAGTGAAGGTTGCTTAGCTGTGTCCGACACTTTGTGACCCCATGGACTATACAGTCCATAGAATTCTCCAGGCCAGAATACTGGAGTGGGTAGACTTTCCCTTCTCCATGGAATCTTCCGGACCCAGGGATTGATCCCAGGTCTCCTGCATTGCAGGTGGATTCTTTACCAGCTGAGCCACAAGGGTAGACCCTCCAGTCTACTCCGAGTAACATATAACAAAGGATGCTTGGGCAGAGAGCCTTTAGCCCTCACCTCCAATCCAATTTTTCTCCCTAACCTCTTCGTCCATATAGTCTGAGAGTCACCACCAGCCGAAGAAAAAGGTTTAGGAACGCTGGGGACTCCAAGAAGAAGATAAACAGGAGAAAAGTCAGGGTGGAGAGGGAGGTAGGTCCCAGCAGCACACAGCAGGCCAGGGCCTGAAGTTAGGACAACAATGTAAATTCCCCCCAGTGGGGAGCTGGCTGAAGGACTCTGAGAACGACAAGGCCTGATATTCAACTTGAAGTTGTTTTCTGATCCATGCTATGCTGTAGCCTCTGCTATTCCAGACCTTCAGCAAAGTGTTAAAACACACAGTTGTCTAGCAGGGATCAAATGGACGCAGAAAGGTATTAACAGATATAATCAAAGAACGAAAATCCTCAAATCAAAGCTTTGAATCTTCAGAACTCTAAAATACACATTCTACTTAAAGAAAATTAATATCAGTATGTTTAACTCTAGGGTAAGTAACTGAACTTTAAAGATACAATTCTTTGAGCATCCAGGCAAGAAAAAAGTCACCCACAAAAGAAGGAAGTTAAACTGCCCTCAGATTTCTCTACAGCATTACTAACTGTCCAGACATAATGGAAGCGACTCCAAAATTTGGAAATAAAATTTGACTTGAGGATGTTAGACCGAAGTAACCTGTCTTGAATTCAAAGTTTGAGACAAACATCTCCAGACATGAAGGAACTCCATGTATATGACATTCACAATCCTCTTTGAAGAAACAAAAAAAACTAAAAATTATTCAATAATGAAATTCAGCCAAGATAATGCAAATGATGAAAATATGATAAAAAGGATTAATGTAAGGTTCAATTATAAACAATAATGTCTCTTGGTCCTGAACAAAACTAAATATAATTCAGTAATTTTGTATGTAGTCAGACTTTTCTTGAGTCTAAAGAGAACAAATATTATAAAACATGGAAGCAATCAAGGAATGGATCATCCATGAGACTTTTCTAGAAAGTACAATTTGCTAACGGAATTAATTCAGCTGACAGACATATAGCATGTAGACATTAAGAGATTTTGAGTATTAGAAATACTGCAGAATCATGGGGGAGTTTCACACTTTTTAAGTGGAGCTTAAATTAGTAAAATTGTTCTCGGTAATAACTTTAAAAATAGATCTGAATATTTCTATCCTCTGTTCCAATAATTCACTTCTAGTCATTTATTCTGATGACATTATTAAGGATTTGAAAAAATATGCTGATGAAATACAGCAATGTCAACACCACTCATGAAAGGGTAAAATTCTCTTTGGATCTTCTAAGACAAGAATAGTTACAGAACACCTACAGTATTACACATAAAATTTCTGAAAATATATGCCTTGCAGTTTTTTATTAGCGTAAATTATGTTCTTTCTGGATATAGAAACAGTCTCAGGGGCTTTCCTGGTGGTGCAGTGGTTAAGAATCTGCCATGCAGTACAAGGGACACAGGCCCGACTCCTGGTCCAGGAAGATCCCACATGCAGGGGCCAACCAAGCCCAAGCGCCACAGCTATTGAGCCTGTATTCTGGAGCCTGTGAGCAGCAACTACTGAAGCCCGTGTGCCCTAGAGCTCATCTTTCACAACAAGAGAAGCCGCCGCAATGAGAAGGCTACACACACTAGAGAAAGCCCCACACAGCAACGAAGACCCAGCACAGCAAAAAAAACCCAAACATTAAAAAAATAGAAATAGTCTCACACTGGATAGGTAGATAAATAGATAGATGACTGATCTGAGAAACCCAGACATGTAGATGAGACCCCCCAAACTGGCGATCACACACTCAACAATTAGATGTATAGGGTAATAAACTAGTCTTTGAAATTTGAAATAGAGAAATGAAAACAACTTTTCTATCCTGGTGAATTCTTTTAGATATTTTATTTAAGTAATATAAATCTGCCTGTAGTATAGTTGTTAGCCCAAATTTGTCGTCAGTTTGAGTTACTGGAATGAAATAAACAGCTAAGGAAATTTATGAGTAAATTTATTTTTAACATATTTTCAAAAAATAGTTTGAATGTATTTTGTGTTTACAAAATGTCAAAGGGCGAAAAAGGAACTCATGCGTAAATTTAGTTGCTATGTGAACTTTGATGTTGTTGTTCAGTTGCTCGGTCCTGTCCGACTCTTTGCGACCCCATGGACTGCAGCACGCCAGGCTTCCCTGTCCATCACCAACTCCAGGAGTTTATTCAAACTCATGTCCATGGAGTCGGTGATGCCATCCAACCATCTCATCCTCTGTCATCCCCTTCTCCTCCCGCCTTCAATCTCTTCCAGCATCAGGGTCTTATGTGAACTAGTTGACTTAATAAAAAGGCTGGCAAATAAAACACTTGGAAATAGAAAATACAGATGTCTAGTGTTACTAGTACTTGAGGAAAGTTTGGAAGAGGGGTGGGGTGTCCAGAAGGGAGAAGTGATGGGGGCGAGACTTGAAGCTGCGGGAGGCGAGGGCAGGAGCAGAACTGGGCAGGAGCAGGACTGCAGCAGAGCCGCGGAGGGGCTGGGCTGGGAGTGCTCCCACTCCCACGGCTCCGCCTCGCCACGCGCTCCAGGCCCTCACCCGCGCACACACGCAGGCACACAGAAGGAGCGCCCGGCCCACCCCACAGGCCGCCTCCCCGAATCGCCACTGCTGTCTTCATTTAAATGATTGAGTTTTAGTATTGGATGCTCTGTGTACTCCCCATTCAGCGTATGTTAAACCAGGAACACTTAACATGTGACTCTAACAGAAGTAAACATACGAGAGGTTACTTGGATCTTGAGAGTCTTTTTATCTGGTTTGCTCTGAGTCAGCTGAAGAAAAATGAACAACCTCAAAGCTGCCAGTTAAATTCTGTTTGGGGCCTTTACTGATGACTGTAGTCTGGGAGACAGGCTCTCAGATGGCTCTGAGGAACTGTTCTGAAGAGATAAGTGAGGAGCCAGTATATATAGGAATTTTTACTGTTAAAAAAAAAACGTAGTTAAACATCAAAAGATTACTGCTAATCACAAAAAAACCAGACATCTCAAGTTAATGATTTCAGGGCTTCTCCATGCACGGGAAGATGCGAGAGTCTGGGCTCATTGAATGATTCCTTAGCGAGGCATCTTAACGATTTAGGGCCAGTGTCCAGAGCCCAGAACGTTTCTTGTGGCTTTCTCCTTCCTGAATTCCCCTCAGGGCACACCGTCAGGGCGCAGCTGCCATGGCTGATGACTTGCTGGTGGGAAACATGTGTTGTTTCTTTGGGATGGCAGAGGACATTCCATCTCCACATCTGTTAGCTTCCATGACAACCGCAAGCTAGAGAAAGATCCAAACCCTCTGTCTGTACTCTTATTGTCCTTGTAAAAACCAAGGTTAAAGGACAAGACCATGAAGCCGTTCTGTGAAACAGAACATTCTTTGGTTATCCATGAACATATGTGAGCAAATGCCCTTCGGGTGTGATGGTCATAAGTGTCACAATAGGAAAGGAAAATTCTATTAGCCACTGATGCAATTCCCCTCCCAGGGAGAGCTTGCTTTTTCCTTTAGGAAAATGCCATTCTTGCCCGAAGTAAAAGCTGAGTCTAGGGTGGTGCGGGTTTGTCTTGCTTTTCTGCAAGAAGCCCCTTGGGAGGGGTGTGGGGAGAGAAAGGGAGAAGCGCAGAGACAAAGTTAAGGAGGAGCTGCTGGGTGCTGTGCCACGATCAGAACCTCCTGAGTGCTCAGAAAGCTGAAAGGAACCCACACACAGAAGGCTTGGTGTGGTTGCATTTTTCGTGGAAACTCTCGGTGGGACTGAGATGCCAATGAGCTGGCATGCAGGCAGTCACCATCAGAGCCCCTGAGCAGGTGACAGACAGGGTTGGCCTGCGAGGGATTGGGGGAGACAGAGGAGGAAGCTTGGAGAACAGAAGGGAAGGTCTGCGGCGGGCGTGCGTACTTAGGACACAAGCTGAGAAGGTTGGTGAAAAGACACACAGAACAGAAGAAGGAAATGCTACCATTTTCAGGGAAGGCGTGAGTGGGAGAGCTCGTCCTGTTCAGAATGGACAGAGGAGCCCAGTCCTTAGAGGAAGAAGAAGAATATGCCTACTGTATGCTCCTACTGGAATGCAGGCATTCCTGGAAACTGAGGCATAAAGTGGAATACTACGAAACAGAATCTATTTCCCCCCTAGGAAAATGATTAAAATAGAGGAGCATTCTGAGAACTCAGCATTATACAAACCAGACAACCAACACATATCATGAACAGATACACATACAGTTCAGTTCAGTTCAGTTCAGTCGCTCAGTCGTGTCCAACTCTCTGCGACCCCATGAATCACAGCACGCCAGGCCTCCCGGCGTTCACCAACTCCCGGAGTTCACTCAAACTCATGTCCATTGAGTCGGTGATGCCATCCAGTCATCTCATTCTCTGTCGTCCCCTTCTCCTCCTGCCCCCAACCTTTCCCAGCATCAGAGTCTTTTCCAGTGAGTCAAATCTTCACATGAGGTGGCCAAAGTATTGGAGTTTCAGCTTCAGCATCAGTCCTTCCAATGAGCACCCAGGATTGATCTCCTTTAGAATGGACTGGTTGGATCTCCTTACTTGAGCTTTAAAAACTGCAATGTTATTCTTGAGTTCATTAAAACAGGCATAAATGTAAGATACAGAGAATTTTATAAAAGACTCCAATAAGCTATCAAATGAATAACTGTAAAAACAACTAGTGTAACCAATTTAACATAACATGTGCTGGTTATACAGGAAGGCATAGCAACCCACTCCAGTATTCTTGCCTGGAGAATCCCATGAACAGAGAAGCCTGGAGGGCTACAGTCCATGGGGTTGCACAGAGTTGGACACGACTGATGCAACTTAGCATGCATGCACACATCGGTTATAATAAAAAAAGCAATTAATACTACTGTGTTTGTCTTCTTAGCACTGAAAAGTAGTTTTATGGAAATTTGTAAGCCTTAAAGGAGTTATTCAAGAAAGTTTGAGCTAGTGCCTTCTTTTCTCTGTTAAATATCCCTGAATTAAGCAATGCTGCTGGCAGTCAGTCGGTCAGTCAGTCAAAAGTTGCTTAAGGAACAGAGTTGATACCACTTATTTACTAAGGGGCTTCCCAGTTGGCACAGTGGTAAAGAATCCACCTGCCAATGCAGAAAATGTAAGAGACACAGGTTCAATCCCTGGGTCAGGAAGATCCCCTGGAGAAGAAATGGCAACCCACTCCAGCCTTCTTGCCTGGAGAATTACAAGTACAGGGGAGCCCGGTGGGCTACAGCCCACAGTGACGCAGAGTCGGACACGACTGATCACACACACTTGTTTGCTATTCTTTTTGCTGAGGGTTATGCTGATGATGGTCTCTTGTTAAAAAACACTGAATAGAATATTTAGAAGAAAGAAGCAAGGTGTAAGAGGAGGATTCTCCAGTGTTTCACTGAGTTGATTGGGCTGCAGGTGGTTGCATACACTTGTAGGA
This sequence comes from Moschus berezovskii, assembly GCF_049115385.1. Classification (NCBI taxonomy): domain Eukaryota; kingdom Metazoa; phylum Chordata; class Mammalia; order Artiodactyla; family Moschidae; genus Moschus; species Moschus berezovskii. The sequence goes on along the minus strand of NC_142475.1, from coordinate 11,420,603 downwards.
GGCAGAGATTGTGGAGGGTATCGAGTGAAATTCCTCCTGTGGTTTAGTTAGTGTGGGATGACCGGGAAGAAGTTTAGGGGTGTTTTATCAGCAGCATTGGATTAGGTTGCGTGTAATGAATTCAGTTCAGTTCAGTTCAGAAGCTCAGTCGTGTCCGACTCTTTGTGACTCCATGGACTGCAGCACGTCAGGCCTCCCTGTCCATCACCAACTCCCGGAGTTTACTCAAACTCGTGTCCATTGAGTCGGTGATGCCATCCAACCATCTCATCCTCTGTCGTCCCCTTCTCCTCCTGCCTTCAGTCTTTCCCAGCATCAGAGTCTTTTCCAATGAGTTGGTTCTTCACATCAGGTGGTCAAAGTATTGGAGCTTCAGCTTCAGCATCAGTCCTTCCAATGAATATTCAGGGTTGATTTCCTTTAGGATTGGCTTGATTTCCTTGAAGTCCAAGGGACTCTCAAGAGCCTTCTCCAGCACCACAGTTTGAAAGCATCAGTTCTTCAGTGCTCCACATTCTTTATGGTCAAACTCTCACATCCATACATGACTACTGGAAAACCATAACTTTGACTAGATGGACTTTTGTCAACAAAGTGATGCCTATACCTTTTAATATGCTGCTTAGGTTTGTCATAGCTTTTCTTCCAAGGAGCAAATGTCTTTTATTTTCATGGCTGCACTCACCATCCAGATTGTTGAGATTATCATCTACCATTTAATACATATATAATTCTCAAGAATCTTCTCCAACACCACATTTCAAAAGCATCAACTCTTCGGCGATCAGCTTTCTTCACAGTCCAACTCTCACATCCATACATGACCACTGGAAGAACCATAACCTTGACTCAACAGACCTTGGTTGGCAAAGTAATGTCTCTGCTTTTTAATATGCTATCTAGGTTGGTCATAATTTCCCTTCCAAGGAGTAAGCGTCTTTTAATTTTACGGCTGCAATCAGCATCCGCAGTGATTTTGGAGCCCCCAAAAATAAAGTCTGACACTGTTTCCACTGTTTCCCCATCTAATTCCCATGAAGTGATGGGACCAGATGCCATGATCTTTGTTTTCTGAATGTTGAGCTTTAAGCCAACTTTTTCCCTCTCCTCTTTCACTTTCATCAAGAGGCTTTTGAGTTCCTCTTCACTTTCTGCCGTAAGGGTGGTGGCATCTGCATATCTGAGGTTATTGATATTTTTCCCGGCAATCTTGATTCCAGCTTGTACTTATTCCAGCCCAGCGTTCCTCATGATGTACTCTGCATATAAATTAAATAAGCAGGGTGACAATATACAGCCTTGATGTACTCCTTTTCCTATTTGGAACCAGTCTGTTGTTCCATGTCCAGTTCTAACTGTTGCTTCCTGACCTGCATACAGGTTTCTCAAGAGGCAGGTCAGGTGGTCTGGTTGGAGAAGACTCTTGAGAGTCCCTTGGACTGTAAGGAGATCCAACCAGTCCATTTTAAAGGAGATCAGTCCTGGGTGTTTATTGGAAGGACTGATGCTAAAGCTGAAACTCCAATACTTTGGCCACCTCATGCCAAGAGTTGACTTACTGGAAAAGACTCTGATGCTGGGAGGGATTGGGGGCAGGAGGAGAAGGGGACGACAGAGAATCAGATGGCTGGATGGCATCACCGACTCGAAGGACATGAGTTTGAATGAACTCCAGGAGTTTGTGATGGACAGAGAGGCCTGGAGTGCTGTGATGCATGGGGTCACAAAGAGTTGGACACGACTGAGCGACTGAACTGAACTGAACTGAATTTTAGGCTAGGTGGCTCACCCAAGGACAAGCAAGCTCGATACTCTTTATCCAGCATTTTACATGGAGAAAGTTATCAACTGGGGATCTTGTACTTAGAGATAGAAGGGGCCCTGGAGATTACTAGGAGTACAGATGAGGGAACGGAAGTCCAGAGGGCATAACTGGTTTAGTCAAGGGCTGGTTACCAACAAAGAGAACTAAACACAAACCTTTAAAATTTTTTTTTCTATTTATTTTTGGCCACACTGGGTCTCTTGCTGCACACACACCTCCTCTAGTTGCAGAGAGCAGGGTGCTCATCGGCTGCCGAGGACGGCCTCTCACTGTGGCAGCCCCTCCTGCTGTGGGGTGAGGCTCTGAGCGCCTGCCGGCTCAGTGCTGGGGTGCGTGGGCTTCGTTGTCCTGCGGCACGCAGGGGCTTCCCAGACCAGGAATCAGACTCACGCTTCCTGTGCTGGCAGATGGACTCTTAACCCTGGACCACCAGGGAAGTCCAAACCCAAACCTTTGGACCTCAGTCTCACATACTTTCCAAGATCTGCCTGATAAATATTCATCTAACCTTTGAGCGCCTTTCTTTTGTGAGGAAGAAGAAATGAGTTTCAGACCTTTCATTTGCTCTTCCTCCATTTCAGACCCTCCTAAACCGCTTCTTGTTTACAGAGCCCCCTCCAAGACAACCCTAAGAGCAAGGCTTGTTACTTTACGGACTTAGACACATACATCATGGGATAAATTCTACTTCCCAAAGCGGTAGGACTATATAAATAAGAGCCTGGTATAATCCGGTCAGTCTCTTACCCTTGAGCTTATGCTGTATGCAAGAGTAACTGTTCTTTAGTCTTTTAGTTCTCAAGGTCACTAACCAATGAGCCAAAGAAACAACCTCCTTTGATGTGATGATTTTGTCTGGGAAGGCCTTTTTTAAAAATTAATTTTTCCTGGTGTATAGTTGATTTACAATGTTGTATTAGTTTCTGCTACATAGCACAGTAATATACATATTATTACTACAGTTATATATATACATATATCCACTTGGTTTTAGATTCTATTCCATTGAGCAGAGTTCTCTGTGCTATATACCAGGTTCATGTTAATTATCTATTTTATATACACTAGCATCTATATGTTAATATCAATCCCTCAATTTACCCACCCCCGCCTGGGAAGGTTTTGTGTGCACACACAGACGTGGCAGACTGGGAAAGGACCGTGGAATCCACGTGGTCCATACTTTTCCCAAGGAAGGTAATCTCTCCCTGCATCCCAGACTATTGCCATAGGCGCGTGCAAGAAGACCTGAATGATGAGAAACTACTGCTATTCAGGCGGTTCCAAATTATCTGAAAGTTCTTCCCTCGCTTAAGCTGAAATCCACTGTTTCATGGCTTCCATTCACTGATTTCAAGTCAGCGGTTGAAAGCTAAATGGACGTTAACTCCATCTTCCATGGGATAAGTATTTGAAGAAGTATTTCACCGTGGTCCTGGTTAATCTTTTTCAGTTCCTTCCTGGGGCATTTCTAGATCCTTCATCATCCTAATCACCAGCCTCCAAATAAAATCCAGTTTGTCAGGGTCCATCTAGTCAAGGCTATGGTTTTTCCCGTGGTCATGTATGGATGTGAGAGTTGGACTGTGAAGAAAGCTGATCACCGAAGAATTGATGCTTTTGAACTGTGGTGTTGGAGAAGACTCTTGAGAGTCCCTTGGACTGCAGGGAGATCCAACCAGTCCATTCTAAAGGAGATCAATCCTGGGTGTTCATTGGAAGGACTTATGCTAAAGCTGAAACTCCAATACTTTGGCCACCTCATGTGAAGATTTGACTCACTGGAAAAGACTCTGATGCTGGGAAAGGTTGGGGGCAGGAGGAGAAGGGGACGACAGAGAATGAGATGGCTGGATGGCATCACCGACTCAATGGACATGAGTTTGGGTGAACTCCGGGAGTTGGTGATGGACAGGGAGGCCTGGCGTGCTGTGAATCATGGGGTCGCAAAGAGTCGGTCATGACTGAGTGACTGAACTGAAGAACCAGGTACATTTAGAACTAGACACCATGGAGAAGATGAGTGGCACCTAGTAGGGCCACTTCCTCCTTCCTTTTGGATACTCAGTTGCAGCGGCCAGAACCTGCATCAAACACCTCCTCCTAGTGTTGCTGCCTCTGGAGCTTGCTGGTCCAAAAGAGCGCTTCCTCCTTCTCTGGAGTACCATTGTGTGGCCAGGTCTTGCCCTCCGGATTGTCGTCTCTGCTCACCTTAGATACACACAGAGGCACTCAGAGAAGTGAGCACGTCACATCGATTTGTCTTGAGGCTGTCAAGACAATGATTCGGTCTCGGTGATGTACACTCACTGTGCACTTACCTGTTCCGGGCTCTGTGCTAACTTGGCATCTGTTACCTCCTTTGATCCTCACAGTGACCCTCCTGAGACAGTGATCATCGAGTCTGACAGATGCAGAACAGACCCAAAGGGTCTCCCTGTGATCCCACACAAAGGAAATGGAGTGGGGAGTTCAGATTCAGATCGCTCAGAATTCAAAGCTTTTGCTCTTTGCTACAATTCTATTCTGCCTCTTTATGCTAGGCACACACACACACACACACAAAGGATTAAATGAGCGCTCTTTCTATAGCTTTATAAAAACCAAAGAGAGAGGACATGATAAGAAAAATAGGTTTGAAGTTCTGGTTTTTTTAGTATCCAGGATAGACAGATACTCTGGTCCTAATATCTCCTAATCCTCTACACACTAGGGATTAGAGCTCCAGTGGTCTAGTAAGTTACAGAAGTTTTGAAAATGTCAATTTAATGAGTTTCCCTGGCAGCTGGCAGTGCTGTGCTCATATATGAGGCAGCTAAAAAGGATACATGGAATGACATCCAAATATTAATTAAAATATGGGAATCAAAATGTCATGCAAACACCGGTTATAATTATTCCCAATGAGAGCTGGCTTGAGAAAAGTTCAATAGGGACATAAGGGGGAAAAGAGCTCTATGATTTAAAATTATTTTTTAAATGCCCTGGTCTACTAATAGCTGTTTTTTTCCTGCTGTGTCAATTCTGTCCTTCAGAGACAGAGAATGGCTGCAAAAAGAAAACTGCCCACATGAAAACATGATTAGAATAATAGACCCCCAGCAAGGAGCAGACCATCCCCAAGTAGGACTGGGGCCTTGGCTTTGGCTTTGTGACCTTGGTCTCTCTCACTTTTAAGTAACAACAAACTTTGAAACTGCATAATGATGGCTTCAAGAAAGGCTCCAGAAAACCAGAACTGTCCAGTGGATGGAACCACATTTACCTAGTTAAAACAAAAGACCTGAAATCTTGTGCTGGTTTCTGCAATGGGAAAGTAGATGGAATCTAGAACTTAGTTTTTTCTTCTTGGACTCTAAGCAAATCCTCTCTCTACTGTCGGTCAGTTCCATCAAATGGCCAACCTGAGCTTCTGTAAACAGAGTTACTCCTACCTCAGGGCCTTTGCTGAAGCTCTATACAGTCACCAAAAACAAAACTGGGAGCTGACTGTAGTTCAGATCATGAGCTTCTTATAGCAAAATTCAGACTTAAATTACAGACATTAGGGAAAACCACTAGGCCAATCAGGTATGACCTAAATTGAATCCCTTATGATCATACAGTAGAAGTGACAAATAGATTCAAGGGATTTGATCTGATAGAGTGTCTGAAGGACTATGAACAAAGGTTTGTAACATTGTATGGGAGGCAGCAATGAAAGCCATCTCCAAGGGGAAAAAAAAAATGCAACAAAGCAAAATGACTGTCTGATGAGGCCCTACAAATGGCTGAGAAAAGAAGAGAAGCAGAATGCAAAGGAGAAAAGGAAAGATACACCCATCTAAATGGAGTTTCTGAGAACAGCAAGGAGAGATATGAAAGCCTTCTTAAGCGAGCAATGCAAAGAAACAGAGGAAAACAATAGAATGTGAAAGCCTAGAGATGTCTTCAAGAAAATTGGAGATACCAAGGGAACATTTCATGCAAAGATGGGCACAATAAAGAACAGAAAAGGTAAGGACCTAACAAAGCAGAAGAGATTGAGAAGAGGTGGCAAGAATACAAAAAAGAGCTGTATAGAAAAGGTCTTAATAACCTGGATAACCACGATGGTGTGGTCACTCACCAAGAGTCAGACATCCTGGAGTGTGAAGTCAAGTGGGCCTTAGGAATCACTACTAGGAACAAAGCTAGTGGAGATGATGCAATTCCAACTGAGCTATTTCAAATCCAAAAAGATGATGCTGTTAAAGTGTTGCACTCAATATGCCAGCAAATTTGGAAAACTCAGCAGTGACCACAGGAATGGAAAAGGTCAGTTTTCATTCCAGTCCCAAAGAAGGGCAATGCCAAAGAATGTTCAAACTGCCATACAATTGCACTCATTTCACATGCTAGCAAGGAAATACTCAGAATCCTTCAAACTAGGCTTCAATAGGTTGTGAAACAAGAACTTCCAAATGTTCAAGTTGGGTTTAGAAAAGGCAGAGGAACCAGAGATCAAATTACCAACATCCATTAGATCATAGAAAAAGCAAAAGAATTCAAGAAAAACATCTACTTCTGCTTCATTGACTATGTCAGAGCCTTTGTGTGGATCACAACAAACTGTGGAAAATTCTTAAGAGATGGGAATACCAGACTACCTTACCTGTCTCTTGAGAAATCTGTATGCAGGACAAGAAGCAACAGTTAGAACCAGACATCGAACAACAGACTGGCTCAAAATTGGGAAGGAGTAAGTCAAGGCTGTATATTTTCACCCTGCTTATTTAACTTATATGCAGAGTACATCATGTGAAATGCCGGGCTGGAGGAATCACAAGTTGGAATTAAGATTGCCAGGAGAAATATCAAACAAACTCAGATATGCAGATGATACCACCCTAATGGCAGAAAGTGAAGAGGAACTAAAGGAGCCTCTTGATGAGGGTGAAAGTGATGAGACTGAAAAAGCTGGCTTAAAAGTCAACATTCAGTAAACTAAGATCATGGCCTCTGGTTCCGCCACTTCATGGCAAATAGATGGGGGAAAAATGAAAACAGTGACAGACTTAATTTTCTTGGGCTCCAAAATCACTGTGGACAGTGACTGAAGCCATGAAATTAAAAGACACTTCCTCCTTGGAAGAAAAGCTATGACATAACTAGACAGTGTATTTAAAAGCAGAGACATTACTTTGCTGACAAAGGTCCATATGGTCAAAGCTATGGTTTTTCCAGTAGTCGTGTATGCAGGTGAGAATTGGACTATAAAGAAAGCTGAGTTCTGAAGAACTAATGCTTTTGAACCGTGGTGTTGGAGAAGACTCTTGAGAGTCCCTTGGACTGCAAGGAGATCTAACCAGTCAATCCTAAAGGAAATCAGTCCTGAATATTCATTGGAAGGACTGATGCTGAAATTTCAATACTTTTGGCCACCTGATATGAAGAACAGACTCAGAGTTTGAGAAAACTCTGGGAGATAGTGAAGGACAGGGAAGCGTAGCATGCTGCAGTCCATGGGGTTACGAGTCAGGCTCAACTGAGGTACTGAAGAACAACAGGTCCTTTGCTCATGTTCCTTCTCTGCAAATTTTCACCGTCATTCCCACCCCATCATCCTGGCTGATTCCTGCTCATTGTTTAGGTCAAAGTTAAAATATTCCTCCTACACAAGGCCTTCAGTTCAGTTCAGTTCAGTTCAGTTCAGTCGCTCAGTCGTGTCCAACTCTCCGCAACCCCATGAATCACAGCACGCCAGGCCTCCCTGTCTATCACCAACTCCCGGAGTTCACTCAAACTCATGTCCACAGAGTCGGTGATGCCATCCAGACATCTCATTCTCTGTCGTCTCCTTCTCCTCCTGCCCCCAACCTTTCCCAGCATCAGAGTCTTTTCCAGTGAGTCAACTCGTCGCATGAGGTGGCCAAAGTATTGCAGTTTCAGCTTTAGCATCAGTCCTTCCAATGAACACCCAGGATTCTACAAAACAATTTTAGGTACTTTAACTTCTATGTTCTTGTACCCTATAGATTTAATTGTTTGTGGTAGGCAGAATAATGCCACCTGCCCCCAAAGATAGTCACATTCTAATCCCTAGAATCTCTGAATACATGACCTTACATGGTAAAAGGGACTCTGAAGATATGATTGGGTTAAGGACCTTATGATGGGAATTATCTGGTGGGCCCAATAATCACAGGAGTCCTTATAAGTGAAAGAAGGAGGCAGGAGATTCAGAGTCCTAGAGGGATTTGAAGATGCTATGCTGGTGGCCTTGAAGACAGAGGAAGGAGCCAAGAGGCCAAGAATACAGGTGGCATTCCAGAAGCTGGAAAAGGCAAGGAAGCAGAGTGCACGCTTGAGTCTCCACAAGGAACACAGCCCTGCTGACAACTTTGTTTTAGCCTGGTGAGACCCACTTCAGCCTTCTGCTGTCTAGAACTGTGACATCATAAGTTTATGTTGTTTTAAGCCACTAAATTGTGGTGATTTGTTACAGCTGCTATAGGAGACTAAGAGAACACTTATTTCAGTTGTATTTTTTTGTTATTATGCCTTTTTTGTTCACCTTTAAGTTTTATAAAAGTAGAGCCTAGTATCTGGCATATATAAGCACTGGCTAAATACTTGAAAATTGACTTTGCTCCACAGGGGCAAGCAGTGATGGCGTTGTGAGATCTCCCCCGGTCTTTGTGACAACAGACAGTAGCCCTGAGCAGAACACCCACTCACTCACTCATCCTCCCATTTTCATCCCTTCACACATTTGCTGTTATTTTTGAGGTGCGATGTCAGACAACTAGAATAAGAAAGTAATCAAAACAGACCTGACCTTTCACTTAAGATGAATTTAAGTGGTGCCTCTTGCTACCCAAGAGCTTTCTTTTATGTCTCACGGTTGTGACCAAGTAGCCAAAATAACTGATTGTTGGCGGGGAGGTAGTCCAAATCTTTGGTGAAAAAGCTTGTTTATATTTGCTATGTCATTTAAACGTGGATTTGTAATTGGAAGATGTGTATAAGAAAGTTGTTTGTAAGTTCATACAGGTATGGGATATAGTTTTAGTGAATGCAGTAAAATTACATCAATTCTATATTGATGTAAATTCCACTATTCTCTCCCCATGGAAAAGAAACAGGTACAAGTTAAAGATGATCAAATTGGTAGAGACTAGGCCCAGTGGAGGAGCCTGGTAGGCTGCAGTCCGTGGGGTCGCTAAGGGTCGGACACAACTGAGCGACTTCACTTTCACTTTTCACTTTCCCACATTGGAGAAGGAAATGGCAACCCACTCCAGTGTTCTTGCCCGGAGAATCCCAGGGACAGAGGAGCCTGGTGGGCTGTTGTCTATGGGGTCGCACGGAGTCGGACACGACTGAAGCGACTGAGCAGCAGCAGCAGCTTGTTATCTTGCTTAATATAGGGGCCTCACGTAAAGAGAGTGGGCTTCACGGTTTTGGAAACTATATTGCCTTTTGCTGAAGGTTTAAAGTAGCCACAATTAAAGTATATAAAATATATTATTAACATGTCATATTTTACGTTGTGATATATCATCTATCATAGCATACAAGGAAAATACCATAGTCTCATTTGATGAGATTGTATGTATAAAAGAGACCTTACGTACTCTGGAAAATGGTTTGATTTTAAGATTTTAATGTGAAGGTGTAGCTTATTAAAAATGGTGGGAGGGGGATTCCATAATCATTAAATGAGCTCTTTTTTTCTCCCCGGAACATAAGCTGTTTTGTGAGTCTCTCGCTTCTGTTTCTATTTTTAGCACCCAGTTCCTAACCCTGGGTTGGGGAAAACCTCAGCGTCACGTATACAGGGGGGACAGTAGACGTGAGGAGCGGCAACGAGGTCGAGGTCGTGCAGCCGGCGGCGGGGAGCGCAGCCCCGCAGCCCCGCAGCGCGGAGGGCAGAGGGCGGCCGGCGGGCCCAGCGTGCGCTCTGCCGCCACCTGCGGGCGGCGGGGCTCAGTCAACCGGCAGAGACGTCGAGTCTCCACAAACAGTCCAGCCCAGTAAGAGAAATCCTCTCACTTTATATAACAAACACAGTATCAACGGTCATTCGCTCCACTTCCTTACCCTGCCTGTTATTTTAAGGCTTAACCATTTTGGTGGCCTGGTAGTCAGTGGTACCTTGACTTTATTTTGCCTTCTCACGATGACTAAGGCTGAGCCCTGTCCCTATGTGCCTGAAACCCCTCTTTCGGGAGATGCATACTTGTTTTTTTTACCCATTTTTCCATTGGGTTGTCTGTTTTTTCCTTACTGGTTTGAGTTCTTTAATTCTGAATGGGAGCTCTTTGTCAGATATAAGTTAAAAATTTTTTTTTCCTCATACTTGAAGTTTCTCTTTTCATTCTTATAAGGGTATCTTTTGATGAACAGAGCTCCTAATTTCAATGTAAATAGAAATTTCACATTTATTGTAAATATGCACAATTGTAAACTTACTGTAAATTGTCAAGTCCAACTTACCAGTGTTTCTTCACGGGCAGTCTTTTCTGGGTCTTGTTAAGAAATCTTGGCCTATGCCAATGTTATGAACAATTTTCCAGTGCTGTTTTCTAGAAGCTTTATCATTTAACCTTTCACATGCTATTTTCGAGAAACTTTACCATTTAACCTTTCACATTTAGATCTACCATCTACCTGAGACTGATTTTTGTGTAAGTGTGACATGGGTAAAGATTCATTTTTTCTGCTGCACTGTTCAGCTGACCATTGAGAAACCACCCTTTCCTCGCCGACTGCCCTTGTCATAAATCAGGTGGCTGTCTGTGTGCCTGTGGCTGTTTCCAGTCTCCATCCCACTGTGATTTGTTTATCCTCGGGCCACAGACACGTATTTCTTTTGGAATGTAACTATAATAGAAGCAAAGTTATTTTTTAAGATCCACAGTCTGTCTGCTGTTACTTCTAGCATTCCAGCACTGTGTCTTAATGGAGACTCCTGAGGGACTAATCTAGGTCTTTCTTTCAGAATTAAATATTAGTGGGATTCACTACTTACTAAAGAGCTAAAGAGCCTCTTGATGAAAGTGGAAGAGGAGAGTGAAAAGGTTGGCTTAAAACTCAACATTCAGAAAACTAAGATCATGGTATCCGGTCCCATCACTTCATGGCAAATAGATGGAGAAACAATGCAAACAGTGAGAGACTTTATTTTTTGGGGGGCTCCAAAATCACTGCAGATGGTGACTGCAGCCATGAGATTAAAAGACGCTTGCTCCTTGGAAGAAAAGCTATGACAAACCTGGGCAATGTATTAAAAAGCAGAGACATCACTTTGCCAACAAAGGTCCTCATAGTCAAAGCTATGGTTTTTCCAGTAGCCACATATGGATGTGAGATTTGGACCGTAAAGAAGGCTGAGTGCTGAAGAATTGATGCTTTTGAACTGTGGTGTTGGAGAAGACTCTTGAGAGTCCCTTGGACTGCAAGGAGATCCAACCAGTCAATCATAAAGAAAAAAAGTCCTGAATATTCATTGGAAGGAAGGACTGATGTTGAAGCTGAAACTCCAATACTTTGGCCACCTGATGCAAAGAACTGACTCATTTGAAAAGACCCTGAGGCTGGGATAGACTGAAGGCAGGAGGAGAAGGGGACAACAGAGGATGAGATGGCTGGATGGCATCACTGACTCGGACATGAGTCTGAGCAGACTCCGGGAGTTGTGATAACAGGGAAGCCTGGCGTGCTGCAGTCCGTGGGGTCGCAGAGTGGGACGTGACTGAGCGGCTGAACTGATTGACTGCGACTACACAGAATTTACTGTGTGCCAGGCACTCTGCTAAGCACCGCACACATTAAACCCTTTTAATCTTCCCAAGAGCCCTATGAAATAGGTAGAGATGAGGATGAGATGGTTGGATGGCATCACGGACTCGATGGACAGGAGTCTGAGCAGACTCTGGGAGATAAGTGAAGGACAGGGAGGCCTGGCGTGCTGCAGTTCGTGGAGTCACAAAGAGTCAGACACGACTGAGCGACTGAACAACAGCTGAGGAAGCCATCCCAAATTACCCAACTAGTAAGCGGTGGAGCCAGGACTTGAACACCAGCAGTAGGCCCCAGAGTCCGTATTCTCAACCACTAACTACCCTTCACTGCCTTACCGCCTCTCTTAGGCAATATATTTTCTTGTTAACATGCAGCCAGGCAACAAAGGGGCAGGAGCACCAACGTCCCAGCCCCAGAGCCTCAATACCAGAGCAAGCTGACTGTGGAAGGCCCTCTCTCGCCCCATCCATTCACTCATTCGCTGGGGTACTGAATATTCATTTGAAGGCAGACCGGGAAACTTAGCTTGGCTAACCCTCCACACACTGGGGCTTGACACAAAGACCTTTAGAGATACGGCTCCTGTTTTCCTTTCTGACCATCTCCCTCCAAAACCCCCAAATGTGCTGTCCTGGGTTCTTTTACAGGAATCAGTCAGATTCAGCCCCAAGAGGAGACACGGGAGAGGCTCAGGAAAACAGAGTTTATTATACTCACAGGTCCTAGGAATAGGACCCACGCCACACAGAGCCACGTGGGGAAGCACCCGTGTTGGTCAGAAGGCAAGAGACAGGAGCGAGGGGTGAGCCTGGGTCCTGGCCTTTATCAGTTTCTGCATTCTGCAGGAAAGGCAAGGCAGGGCATGGTAACAACTTGGGTCTGGCTAGCTCGAATCATTCCAGCAGGCCCTAGGCTAAAAGAGTTCCCTGATTGCCTGGGTGATGAAGGCGGAGGGATGCTGCTTTCTGGGGGATTAGGGCCAGATGGTGCAGGTATGGCTCTGGATTGGTGAGTTTTGCTATCAGAGGCCCGCTTCTGGCTGAGCCCTTTGCTACCTCTAAGAATTGGCTAGTCCCTACAGGGCAGTCTCTCCCTAGCCAGGAAAAAAAAAATTAAGATGTTAAAATATAATATACAGAGTATTTGTAAAAAGCATAAATATACCTATTCAAACTACCCATAGTACTCAATGGCCACGCGCTTCATCTCAGAGCTTACACTTTGCCTTTGACTGCACTTGTCTAAACCTTAGATCAAACACCACTCTGTCAGGTCAAAGCCCTGAGACCAGACACCTAAGGGCTTTCGGCACATCACAGCCTGGTGGCTGCAGCACTTCGCAGATCACTGTCATCACTAGCTGACATGCCTGCTTCCTCTGCTCACTGTCTTGCCCTCTGAGCACCTCCAGGGCAGGAACAGGAAAAACGTTGCGTGAATGAGCGTGTAAGAGAGAAGCCCTCCCTCCCAGAGACGATCCTCTCTGCTCCTTGGTTCTAATGTGTACCACAAAGCACACTTACAACACGGTGTCAAAGCTCCTTCTTGCCTCCTTTCATTAAAGGCTTGACATCAACCGAGGCCTCTTCCTCACTGAGGCTGGGGTGACTGAAGCAGAAGGCCCAGCATCTTCATTGGCTAACTACTGAAATCAGTAACCACAGTTTTAATATCATAGAATTTATTAGCAAGAAGGCACAAATTTCAAACTAAAGTATATAAAAATTCCAGTGTTTATGGTTTACTATTTTAAGTCTATTCTAATGAACTAATCGTCACAAGTGGTAAGCAAAGGATATCATTTCCATTGTAACGATGTGGAATGAAACTCAAAGATGCCAAATGACTTGGTGTAAAGTCACAAAGCTAGTGAGTGACAAAGGGCAAAATTTTAATTCAAATACATAGCTTCTGCTATTAAATTTGAAGCACTTTACATTAAGCCACACTGCTCTTTCATGTACATTGATTTCCTCTCAGCTTTTGTTGTCAATGTTTACAGACAACAAAAAAAGTACCTGTTTACCTGTTTCATGCCTGCAAGCACTTAATTAATGGGTACTTTGAATGCTTCTCAATGTAGATAAGCAGCAGAACCTTCTCAAAAGGCAGTTTGATAGGGAAGCAATACAAGAAATAAGCAAACATAAACATCACAATAATAGAGACTGATCTGCAGACTTATTTTAAGGGCCTGTGCATTTCTAAGAAGGGTACAAAGCACATAGCAGCTTGTAAAGGACCTCTAGGTGAAGCTAGGGTTGTTTCATTATAAAATGACCAAGAGATTTACCAAATGTTTCTATGTAATCAGAAAAATTAGGGATATAAGATACAAGGTACAGTGGGTGGGGAGCTTCCCAAGAATCTGCCTGCCAACGCAAGAGACACAGGAGACGCAGGCTCAATCCCTGGGTAGAGAAGATTCCCTTGAGGAGGTAATGGCAACCCACTCCAGTATTCTTGCCTGGATAATGCTGTGGACAGATGAGCCTGGCAGGGTACAGTCCATAGGGTCGCAAAAGAGCTAGACACGACCGAGCGACTGAGCACACACGCACAGTGGGTTGGTGTTACAGAAACAGACAAAAGACTGCAGGTCTAGCAGAGAATTAAGCACGTGATCCCAAAGTTTAAATCATGCAGTGTGAACACAGGAGTCAATAATACAGGAAAACCCGAACGTACTCTTATGTACCTAACCAAAGTAAAAATAATACTGTACAAAACTACTTCAAATGTCTTTCCTCTGCCTTAATTTATCAGCAGATGAGCCAATTGACCTGTTTTTTTAAATTTCCACTTACAAACATTCACATGAATATTAACTTCTCATATGTGGAACAAGAGCTGTTATTTTTTTCATAAGCTTCTGAGTAGGTGGCTTTACAAATCCAGGCGGGTATGTTTACTTATCTCTGAGCCTTTTAGAAAGGCATCTCTGTACGCTGACCCTTAAGAAAGCGGAGTTTCAGATCCTCAACTTATTAGCTTCCCCTCTTTCTCCTCAGTCATCCTCAAGGTTCCAGTAACGCTTTTAAAGGATTTGACTCCAGCAGTGGCCAGGGACACCAGATCCAGTAGAGTTGTATTTCTGAATGCTATTTCACAAAATACATATTAAATAAAACAGGAAAGAGAAATACTAAATGCTTTATTCTATATTTTCAATTTAGTAATATAAACAATATTTACATAGCAATACATTTAAGTATTTACACAGCATTAACCAGAAGGCAGAAAGAAATGTTGCTTTGGGCATTAATGACCATTATACTTGAATAAGGTGACTTTCAAGTTCATAGTACACAATGAAAAGGATTATTAAAGAGTATTTTGAAAAAAATGATATCATGAAGAATTATTGGCTACGTGGCTCAGGCCTAAGTTTGCTTTCAATAAACCACTTTCACATAACATGATAACTTACAGTTCATTTGTTATTTATAATCTTTAAACACAATTGAAGAGCAAAAGTTTGGAAGTGCTTTTAAAATGTTGAGTAATTAAAATGTATAAACTATTTTGGAGAAAATGTCATATATTGCAGCTCAATAATATAAATGATATTTATATATTATAGATATAAATATACTTCAAGGAAACAGGATATTGACCTAATAATGCAGGTAAACAAAGGAATGAGAATGCACCATTTCACAAACTTCCTATTAATCCAATAGTGAATCAGTTCACTGCCAGAGAGAGCAATTGAGTCAGCCCACATATAATTTCAAATATCTAAGTAAACTTGAAAATATTTTCAACATTTATTTAACCATAAAATATGTAAAACAAAATGAACTGAAAACTAGGCTTGAACTGGAATCAATTTTTTTTTCAGTGTGAGAAAATATACACAAATCTAGTTTATAAAATAATCTTACAGACACAAATGATGGGGACTGTTTTGATTATCATTTTAAAAATGTTATGCTGAAAGCAATTTAGAGTGTTTTTTTTGGTCGCATTGTCAGAGCTATCTAGTTTACGAGCTGGTGAATTAAATACCATGCGTAACAGGAAAACAGTATTTTTCACTGTATCATATTACATATTCACAAAGCAAGTTTATGTTTCTACGAGTTATAAAAATAAATCTTCCTGTAGATTAAAAAACAAATAAAAATAGAATAATTTGTATTACAAGTTTTAAAAAATATGGCAAACTAACTTGATAATCATGACCATTTTTTGCCATGATTATAATTATCTTTATCTATTCAATAATTAAATTAGGAATCTTTGATCCACCAGTGTTTTGGATGCCAAATTCTTCTGTCCTACTGCATTACGAATAAATCTAAAAATCTGAAAAAAAGAAAAGTAAAAACAATTCAGAGGGAAAATACATATAAAGGAAATTAAATGTGTATGTCAGTTAAAATATCTAAATTAAACTAGCCATCTAAATTAAACTAGCCAATTCTTGCAACTATTTATTTTCATGTGTCAGACAAATGATTTCCATGGTGATACACAGAACTATTTCAAGACTATCATCTTTCATAATACTGAAGCAGTATATGTCCCTATTCAGAATATGTTTTATTACATTAATACAAATTCCCTTATGTTCATAGGAATATACTTTTAAATATTTGGCAAGACAAATTCCCCCTAGCTCTAAAATCTATGGAAATATCAAAAGAACTGTTAGGAACAAAATTTTTCATAATTCTAGATCTCTATCAAGAACTAACCCATCATACCACTAACTCATACGGTACTTTGACCTAAGTGGGGAATATATGGGTGATATGAACGCTAACATTTCTAGAACAAACTTGGCTTTTCTTGAAGTCTCCATTTCAGGTTCCACGCTGATCCACGCAGCTGTTTTTTCATCCAAGCAGGTAGGTGATGTGCGAATTGAAAGTGACACAGGTTGAGCCCTGAGCTAGATCTCAGAGTTTGCCTTTTTGTTATGGTAACATCTGGGGCAGATGGTAAATGGGATTCTAATTCTGCTCAATGCTGGCATCTAAGAGAGAAGGGTAACTTAAATGTCTTCCTACTGGATTTCTTTGACATTTGCTCAAGCAACTTATGCCTTCCACAAGTCCTTGGTATTTCACTGACTCTGAAGGACAGTGTAGAATGAACTTGGTTGAAATGTTTTTCCTTTCTTTGCCACGGCTAATCAAATTCTAAATCTTTATAAATTCTGAGTGAAAGTAGACAGTTACTCTCTGCAATAAAAATAAATATCTACTTCTCACATATTACTCTTCAAAGAAATTCACAAAAAATTCTTAAATTTACCTCTTGTTGTAGGTATGTAAGGAAGGCTGCTAAAGTAAAATTCTGGCAAGCCAAATCCACAACACAGAAGAACATCAGATCATAAATAAGAAGAGTAGCTTCATTTCCATAATACAGAACACTGCTGAAAGAATATCCTTCATCTATTAAAAAAAAAAGCAATTTAGAAGATATAAATTAAATTTAAAAATAGAATAATAAACATGTGATAAATTTCTGGTGATAAAACTTGGACATTTAAAAACAACTAGTTACTATAATAACTATATATACTATACTATATACTATAATAACTGCTTTATTGACTATGCCAAAGACTTTGACTGTGTGGATCACAATAAACTGGAAAATTCTGAAAGAGATGGGAATACCAGACCACCTGACCTGCCTCTTGAGAAACCTATATGCAGGTCAGGAAGCAACAGTTAGAACTGGACATGGAACAACAGACTGGTTCCAAATAGGAAAAGGAGTACGTCAAGGCTGTATATTGTCCCCCTGCTTATTTAACTTATACGCAGAGTACATCATGAGAAATGCTGGGCTGGAAGAAGCACAAGCTGGAATCAAGATTTCCGGAAGAAATATCAATAACCTCATATATGCAGATGACACCACCCTTATGGCAGAAAGTGAAGAGGAACTAAAGAGCTCTTGATGAAAGTGAATGAGAAAAAGTGAATTGGAAAAAGTTGGCTTAAAGCTCAACATTCAGAAAACTAAGATCATGGCATCTGGTTCCATCACTTCATGGGAAATAGATGGGGAAACAGTGGAAACAGTGTCAGACTTTATTATTTTGGGCTCCAGAATCACTGCAGATGGTGATTGCAGCCATGAAATTAAAAGACGCTTACTCCTTGAAAGAAAAGTTATGACCAACCTAGATAGCATATTAAAAAGCAGAGACATTACTTTGCCAACCAAGGTCTGTCGAGTCAAGGCTATGGTTTTTCCAGTGGTCATGT
The DNA here is from genome assembly GCF_049115385.1 of Moschus berezovskii. Classification (NCBI taxonomy): domain Eukaryota; kingdom Metazoa; phylum Chordata; class Mammalia; order Artiodactyla; family Moschidae; genus Moschus; species Moschus berezovskii. The sequence continues at coordinate 11,402,777 of NC_142475.1, read as the reverse complement.
ATGGATGTGAGAGTTGGACTGTGAAGAAAGCTAAGCACCGAAGAATTGATGCCTTTGAACTGTGGTGTTGGAGAAGACTCTTGAGAGTCCCTTAGACTGCAAGGAGGTCCAACCAGTCCATCCTAAAGGAGATCAGTCCTGGGTATTCATTGGAAGGACTGATGCTAAAGCTGAAACTGCAATACTTTGGCCACCTCATGCGAAGAGTTGACTCACTGGAAGAGACTTTGATGCTGGGAGGGATTGGGGGCAGGAGGAGAAGGGGACGACAGAGAATGACATGGCTGGATGGCATCACCGACTCTATGCATATGAGTTTGGGTGAACTTCGGGAGTTGGTGATGGACAGGGAGGCCTGGTGTGCTGTAATTCATGGGGTCACAAAGAGTCGGACACGACTGAGTGACTGAACTGAACTGAGTTACTATAATACTCCGTGGCTATCATTAATGTAAATTATACTTGAATTTAAAAAAAAGAAAAAATACTTCATGACTTATAAAAAATAAACAAGGGGTATTAAATTTGCTAATCTAAAAGGTTAACCAAGGAAAAGTAGTTTTAACATTTGCAGCAAAAGCTTGGTAACTGCTAGTAATTTAAGTATACAGTCTATATTTTTCAATGACCAGGTAATGAATGTCCTTTCTCTATTTGTTTATATAACTAAAGGTTAAAGAATCTCAGAAAAATTCTTGAAGATAAATTTAAAAAGCAAAACACACTCTTCTGTACAGCAGAGCATTGTAAATAAAAACATAGCATATAATCAATTATACAAGTTGTTTTTTTTTTTAAAGGCAAAACAAAATCAGCAAGGACCAGAAGAGTGTGTTACAATTTATGCCTCAAACAGTTCCCCAAGGTTCTGCTCTGAGACCTCTTTTCACTCTCCAAGCAGGGGTGGGTTCATCCTTTTGGGGATGTGAACACCCTTTTAAGATTCTAATGAAAGGTACAGACCCGTTCACAAGAGGCAGCGGGGAAAGCACACATGTATGATTCTCGCACACAATTTCAGGGAGGGCCAGAGCCCCTTCAGCGATGCAGCAGCCCATGAGCACCCAGTTAGGACCCTTGTTTTAAGACAAGAGGGCATCTGGCTTGCTTATAACACCCTTTTTTGATCAGGATGCCAGTTACAGGAATATATTCAGTTGTTGGAAATTCACTGAGCATTAAGCTATATCCTTACAAGATGTGCCCTTCTGTACGTATACTTGCATCCATATTCTAACAAACGAACAAGCCAGCTCTGTACGCTCTTCCTGGGCAATCTCTCACTGCTGCTGCTCCAGCAATGACCTCCCCTATGAGGTTTCCCAACTGACTGTGCACTTTCACTCTCCCCTCAGATCCAGTCCCCCAGCTCCTTACATTTAATGGCTGATTGGACATCTCTTCCGAGTTGTCCCAAAGGTACCACAAGACACAACATATTCAAAACCAAACTCATCCTCTTCCCCTCACAACCTGATCCTCCACCTGCACCCCGTGTCTCAGAGAAGGGTGGCACCACCACCAACCACCTCGTCAAGCTGGAAGTCCACGTCATTTCTGACTGCTCTTTCTCTCCTACCCCTTCTTTTCCTTAACATTTCTGGCAATCTTTTCCTCTTTATCCCCATCACTACTGCCTTTGCTCATATTCTCATTTCCCAACAGAGATGAAGATGATGATGATGATGACTGTATTATTATTATTAAAAATGGTAACAACCTCAGTTTACTGAGTGCCTACGCATACCAGGTTCTTTACACAACGATTACACATGTGTAAAGGCAACAACCTTTAGAAGGCTATACTTTACAGAAGTTTAATAATTAAAGTTCAGAAAGGAAAACAACTTTCTCAAGTTCACAAAACTAGTAGCAGACTTCAAACCCAAGACCAGAAGACTCTGAAAACTATATTCTTAATGACTAAGTTATATTATTATAGTCTTGCATCTGTTTAACTCCTGCCAAAATAATTCTTCCAATTTATGAATCAGATATGAAGGCTTTCTGGTGACATCCATGTTCATCAGAAGTGGTTTCCAAATTATTCTGATCATGTATCCCTATCAGAATGAAATGCTGAGTATGCATCTCATAATAGGCATAGTTTATGAATTACGACTACATATAATTTTTAAAATGTATAAATTAAGAGTGATGGAATTGCAAATATACAAATAGACATTTTAATAGTTTCTTCTCAGATCTTCATGGCGCAACCAGTGCATGTCTTGTAGGACAAAACATTTTTAAACAATGGTTTTGAAAACACGTGCTCTACAGGATAAGGTAAAGCCAAACTCCTTAAGGTGCCAGACAAGGCCTTTGGGATTCGGTCTCTGCCCTCTTTATCGTTCACGCACTCTCTCACCCCATTCCAGGCTTCAATCATGAAGCCCGCAGTGCACAATGCCCTGTCCCCCTCTGCCCTGCTGTCTGACAGCTCACTTATCTTTAGACCCAGTTCAAGCTTCACCATGTTGCCTGGCCCATGATGTCTGGCTTCACTCTGTGTTTAGCCGAGTTTCCTTTCCACACCCAGGCTAACTTGTGTCTGCACACACTTCTGTCCCAGTGCACTCCACTCGTCCATCACACGCCTGCCTTCCACAGTCTGCTATCAAGATGCCCAACGGAGGGACCACGGGTCTGTGTATCCCAGGACTGGCACCACATGTGGTTCTCAACAGCACCAGGGTTAGTGATATCCAGGCCAGGACACTGGGTATAGCACACCATTTCCACTCTTCCCAAGCCACACAAGAGGTTACTAACATATATATTAAAAGTGACATTTATACTTTCTTTTTAATGATAAAAAAAACATTTTAGTCACTACTCCTGTCATAGATATGTGCCATTTTAAAGAAGTTAGAGAAAATGAAAACTTAAGATAAATCATGAACATTATTCTTCTTTAAATGTTTCACAAGTGTGCCACTGAATGAATATTTCAACACATAACTATGTATTTGTTTTACTATCTCTTCCATGTGTACAATTGATTTTAAAATTCACCTTCATTTTTTACTTTTTGTAGAATAATTATCTTGTATATATGTTTCTTCCTACACGACCTATAATAAAATGGGACATAGAAAACTACTATAATTCCTTGAAGTTTACTAAGGTTCCTAGATAAACTTAGTAAACTTCAAGAAATTATAGTAGTTTTCTATTTCCTAGATAAAGGTATAAAATCAAAAGACAATAACTACAATTATATTCTTTCAAGCTTGGAAAATAATAATAAAGTTCAGCAAAGGCATTTGAAGGATACCATTGTAAAAGATGCTTTTTTCCATTGGTTCCATGAATTCCATTCCAAGAATTCTTTCAAGAAGCAATTTATCTTTTATAAAGTAGTCCATTTCCTTATGAACCTAATATAAAAAATAAGAGTCATTTGAAAATAGCAGTGAAATAAATGTTTCCCAATGTTTATAAAATCAGAAGGAAAGAAAAAGAAAACTGAAAGTACCCAAAGAAAATCTTTGGGTTTGGTTCTTCAAAGACAATTTATTACACTGGACTTTATAACAAAATTCTCTTTAAGAATATTTTAAATTTTAAACGCTGATAGTAGTACTTAGGGCTCAGTTCAGTTCAGTTCAGTTCAGTTGCTCAGTCATGTCCGACTCTCTGCGACCCCATGAATCACAGCACGCCAGGCCTCCCTGTCCATCACCAACTCCCAGAGTTCACTCAAACTCATGTCCACAGAGTCGGTGATGCCACCCAGCCATCTCATTCTCTGTCGTCCTCTTCTCCTCCCGCCCCCAATCTTTCCCAGGGTAGATGTACTGAAAATCAGTTTATAATGAATATGACCACAGCATATTTCTACAATAAATAATTGATAATATTTGGTAACAAAATTCCAGTATAGACACATTTTAAGGTAATCATCATGCTAATAGACATGTAAAAATCTCGTTTTACTTTTACGTAACCTAACTCCATCCACAAAGTATTAATTTTTTCAGTCAAAACAGTATTAGTTTTTACAGCAAAAACAACCAACCAACCAACTCCACAAGGGTTCTAAGTTCGTTGACTTGGCTGACAGAAGAAATAACTGACATTCCTGGTTACCCTTTTAAATACTGCATTCTGACTCTAGCTTAAAAACAAATGATGATACATACATGATCGATGAAAGAGCCAAGAAATTTATTCATAGTATGATATGCTTTTACACTCTGCTCAAAAGTACTTCCTGATGAACTCAAGAGTCTAGCAGGGCCATTTTTCTAATGAGAAAAAGAGACAAGGGTAAATGAAACATGCCTTATGTTCTTGGCACCTAAACAACACGAAATACTGAGAAAATCTACCTGAACTACATTATACAAACCCTTGTGAGTGTCTCATGAATTCTGTCATAGTGTTGTCTCATCTGGCTAGATATTGCAATCTGAAAAGTCTGACCATCTGTATTCGGTACCAAACCTCTTTGGCTACACAAATTTTCCTGAAAAGTTAAAAAAAATTATGTTAAGATCAAGATAATGAAAATTCTGCCTATCTTAAAAAGAAGATGCAATATTTAATATTGTAAGACATGGAATCAACTGAAGTTGTACTGAAACTCTATTTGAGACAGAGCAATTTTAATAGTATCCAAGGCTGCCACTACCCTCCAGGTCTTATTAATTTCTACTTCATCATACATCTGTGCAGGTGGCTTTACTCCTCCCTACTTAAAAAAAACCTTATACTAAGTTCGCCACATATTGATATTCTTAGCTTTCTTTATAATCAATTTATTGCTCTTTAATAAATGATAAAAAGTCTAGTCTTAGAATTAGCAACATTTATAAATGGTCTTTTTTTTGTTCTCGAAACACTTTGAATACACTTCCTTGATTAATTTCACTAAAAAGGTATGACCCAATGGTTAATGTTACAAACCAGATATCTACTGCAAGTCTCTTTGACACAATTTGATTCCTGAGAACCATGTCTGTAACATTTTACCCTACCCCTGATCTAGCCAATTCTTATAGATGCTTCATGGTTCAGCGTAACTATTCCTGCCTCCATTCTTAACTTTATTTGCCTACTCGGGAGCTTAACATTCTCCTCCTTTGTCTAAACCTAAGCTGCAAACGTGACACTTGGTTTTCTACTGACTTAAAGGCAGTCTTTGTGTAGTGAATTTCATTATAAAAAAAAAATTTCTGATACAAAGAATTTATAAAATACAGAGAAATACAAAAAGAAAAAAAAAATTCTATAATTTCAACACCAAGAGAGGCCAGTATTTTAAGGTATTTCATTAGTTGTTGTCTAGGCATATACATAGAGATGGCATAAAATCTGGATCATACTGATTTCTTTTTCATGTGACAACATATCCTGAGCAACTCTTGGTATTATTAAATGTTCTATAAAACATGGGTTTTAAGGTTTACTTAAGGTTTCACTAATAGATAAACCAATTTACTTAATATTCTCTCATTTTTATGCCTTCTTTGTCCTTATAAATAACCCCTGTGATAAAGACCCTGAAGGTAATCAGTTATTCACATTGTTAATTATTTCCTTGAGTTAGTTAGATTCATAGAATCAGTAAGTCTAAGATAATGAACTCTCAGAAAGCTCTTGGTATATACTGTCAAATACTTTCCAGCAGGTTTACAAAAATGTATCCTAAGATCAGTGCCCATTACACCCTGTCCTTAATACTACTAAGTATTAGCTTTTTTAAATAAAAGTTTTGTAATTTGAAGAAAGGAAATATGTTATTTTTACATTCATTTCCTCCATGATTTGTGAGTTTAATTATTTTTAGAGGTTTTTAGTCTGTTTATTTACTTATTTTAAAAAATCTTTTTGTCATTGAAAAGGGTTTTTTTTTTTTTTTTTGCTAGCTTGTTTTTTTCTTTTTCTTGTCTGTGCTACAAGCAGAATCTTAGTTTCCCAACCAGGGTCAAACCAGTCCCTCTGCAAAGGAAGCACGGAGTCTTAACCACTGGATTGCCAGGGAATGCCCTTTATTAAGCTTCTAACTTAGTTTGCTTATTGATTTATATGATTTTCAGTACTGTGATCAATATCTTTTGTGTCATATTTACTGTGGAAATTTTACCCTATGTCTTTTATCTATATAATTGTGGCTATATAAATATTCTATACATTAATAAAGTAAAATCAAGAAATAATAATTTTTTTGATACTTTCTATATTTTATGCTTTGTCATCTCCCAAACTGCATTCAATCCAGGTATAATTTCTCACAGTTAACCAACTGATTCAATTCAATGTATTAAATAAATTGTTCCTCTCTGAGATGTTGTGACCATGTATTAAATTCTTGCAAGTCACAGGTACAGTCCCTTAATCAATAAATCCTCTTGGTTTTTCCTCTTAGGTACATATTTTTCTTTTTTAAATTTTCTTATGAAAGTTTTCTAAAATATATAGTAGAGAGAACAGTGAACCATCCATCACTCAACTTCAACAATTACCATTTTACCAATTTTGTTTCATCTATCTTCCCAACTTTTTTCATTCAAAGCAAACCCCAGATATCATGTCATTTCATTTGCAAATTAGTATCTCTAACCAATAAGACTTTGAAAAAAAATGCCATTTTCACACCTAATAAAACTGATCTTTCCTTAATATAATATTCAGCCCATTAAATCACCAAGATTTTTTCCAAAGGTTTTTTTAATTTGATATTTGGTTCTTGGAATCAGGATCCAAAGTCGACACGTTATATTTGATTGTTTTTTTCCTGAAAGTTAACATCTAAAAACTTTCTTCTACTGTCACCATCACTTCTCCTTTTATTTTCATGCCTCTAATTTGTTGGGGACACCGGGTTGCTTGTCCTAAGAGACATCCTAACATTCTGCATCTGGCTAAAGGCTTCTGTGGTATTACTTATTTTGTCTCTCTATGCCCTCTATTTACTGCAAACTAGAGACTTGATTTCCTGTTAAAGCTAGAGGCTTGATTACATTCAGGCTCAACTTTCTTAGGCAAGAGTATTCCATGGATGATATTATGTACTTCCTCACTGCACCATATTAGGAAGTACATAATGTCAGTCTTCCTAATTTTTACATGTTGTAAGATTGAGCTAGTGTGTTCAGATAATGTCAACCTGATTATAAAGTTCCCTATTATCCTTCACTTAATTGTTTTAACATCCACTGATGATTGTAGCCTATATGCATTAATTCATTAGTCAATACAAAAAGGTTATTTTCTAACTTAGAATTCTTTTACTTGCTTCCATTAGGAAGATCTTTCCCTCATGAATTATTCAGTTTACCTTGAAATACACTCCATAAAGGAACTGCAGGATGATATGTGATTCGTTCCCTTTTAATGTTCAGGGTAATGAACTGATATTCTAGCATCGTTTAAAAGTAATCAATAAGGATTTTTAAAAAATACTACTACAAATCTCAGATTACGAGAACCTCTCAGCTTAAAAAAAGAAAAAGATGTAAAATATACCGCTTCTCTTTTAAGGTTCATATTCATTTCTTCCATATTAGTATCAGCATGCCCATGTACTGATCTACCATGAATGTAGTAGCCAAAACATCTGTGGGATAACAGAAACACTGATATCTATAAAAAGAGAAGGACCAGTTAGCAATTCATCTGCAAAACAATAAAAATTAAGTTCTTGAAATTGCTTCCTTTCTCTCAAAATAATGAGAGTTGAATTCTTAGAAAACATATATAGGGAATAATAAGGTAATAAAGGATAATGAGGTTATTTTAAAAAGTAGATGGAAAAGAGACTGAAGACAGTTTTAAGAAAAGAAGAAACCGGAATGATATATGAAAACCTTTCAGGGATTTCAGGCTAAGCCAACTATTTGGTAGCATAAGGGATTTATAATTAAGAAGTTGCAAATAAAGAAGGAAAATTTAAGGTAGCGAATATTAACTTGTAGCTCATTATAACCATCTCTGGAATTAACCACCAGTGGAAATCAGACTAAAAATCCAATCAGAGCAAATCACTTTTAAAGCCTCTTTTAATGTACTCATGACCTTTAAAAAGGGGGAAATAACAGTTGCAAGATAAAGTCAGAAAGTACTTACATTACTCATACAGCACAAATCAACAAACTGTCGAATTTTATCTTCTATAAATCTCTCATAGAAGACAGCAAAGAACACAATCTGAAACATTAAGCCAAGTTCATGCTTATTAGATTTTAGGATTCAATTTTCTTTTATAGCCACAGTATAGTATATTAAGAAAAACTAAGTTCCAAACAAGAACATAGGGGCCAATAATGATTCCTGTGGGATAAAATCCTACTTAGCATTTCCTATTCTTCTGTCAAAGGAAGAGTGTTTTGGAATTCTGTTAAGATTCACTGAGGGGGCTTATTTTGAATTTAAAAACTTTTTTGTGTCATTAAAATAAGATAGGACAAATACAGGGAGAAGTAAGGGGCTTTGAAAACCTTAGGATAAACCAGTGCATTATGGCCAGTGTAGGTGTAGTTCTGCAATTCTGCTCATCTCCTAAATTCCAAAGTCTACTAGAGAAACTGCTTGTTTTTCAAATTAATCTTTTCTGATAGAGTAGCATATAAAAGGCATATGTAAAGTATTCTGTTTCAACTACAGATAATGTGTTAAACACAAAAATGGAATGGTTTCAAGTGTTTTCTTAGATTTAATACTACTGCAAAGGGAAGTTATAGAAATCAAAAGAGAAGAGTTTACAATATAGAGCTTAGATATCCTTCAGAGAAAGACAGCACTTCCTAACCACCCTATTCAAAGCTGTCCCCACTTCTAACTTTCCTTCCCCTTACCTCCCTCTACTTCTGTCTCATCTGCCTGCTTACGCTCTTCACAGCACTTGTCACAACTTGTAACTTGTTCTTGTTAAAGCGTTATCTTTGGGCTTGCCAGTGCCTCCCACATAAAATAGACTCAGATATGGAAATGAATACATAAATGAATCTACAGCAGCCGAATACTGAAAACCCTTTCCTAAATACACTATGTACTTATTCTAAAGCTCCTTTAAATGACATGAAAAACAGTAACAAAATTTTAAAACTAAGAGATACCATTTAAAGAAGAAGATGGACTGGGGAGTGAATAATAAAACCTAACCTTATAAGAATCAAGAAGAGTTTGTAGAGACAAATTTATGGAACTGCTACAGGTTAAAGGAACTCTTAAGGATGCATAAACACTGATCATCTGAGGATGTGACCATGGAGAGACATACATCTCTGTCAAATGACAGCAGAGTGAAAAACAAAAAGCTAGGTTAGACGGTAGTGCCCAGGACGGCCAGCTGCTGCTCCAACGAGCCTTTCCCCTCTCTCCCAGGGACAGATCCCTTGTGGGCACGCTGCTGTCTAGCGGACATGCGGGGAGGAGTGGCCATGTGACCAAGTTCTGGCCAAGGAGAGGTAGAAGACACCTCTGAAAAGGCTCTCAAGGAGGAGGGGGTGAGCGGCCATCACACTCCCCAGCTCAGCCGGCCCTCCAGTCTGCAGGGAGGACCAGCCCCCGGCCCACACGGCCCCCGAGCTGGGGCCCTTGTCCCATGCCCGCCCACTCACTCCATCATCCCGGAGCATCTGGACTCACTGCTCACACTCAGGGATTACAAGGGCCGGACGCTAGCTGAACACGTTTCAGGATCTGACTATTTTCTACAGCACTTGGATTTATCTATGGGTATGTGGCTAAACAGTCTGGGTGGACTACACAGTTATGGCAGGATTTGCCTTATTGCGTTTGCTGATGTTTCCTTCACGGCCCATTTATTGCCGACACCCCGTCAAGGGGTTACCTGTTTAAGACTCCAGCACACAAGACAAGAAACCAGGGGGAAAAAAAAATTAAGAGGCATGCTAAAAATAATTGATAGGGGTTTTCATGGTTCAGCTTTACTACTTCACCTGCTTGTTTCATGTGAAATGAGCTAAACAGTTTTCATATCTAAAATATGAGCTAAAAACCACCTACGCTCAGATTCTGTTCTCCCTGTGTTTTACTTCTCAATTAGGTTTTGATTTATAAAACTTTTAGACTTTATGTTCATAATCTTCCTCTGAAATGGAGAATAGAAAACACAAGTATGCAAAGTTTCCGCAGGTCTATAAAAGACGGAAGAATAAATGCCTCATAAATGATAATAATAATTTAACTAATAAAGTTTCATAACTCATTATGGGTAGTTCAATTGTTGAAATGTTTTCAATTAAAATTCATAGTGGGAAAAAAAAAAGAGGAAAAGGTGAGGTCTTCTCCCCTGGTTCACACCTGAAACCCCTATCAGACATTATGGACCACGCGGTGACCTTAGAGGTGAAGTCCTGAGGCAAAGCGAAACAACAGGCCTCCAGGTCTGACGGCAGCCACCCTGCTGGCCCTGCACTGCTGACCCCTGCTCTTCTTTCTCATGAGACAGAGAAAAGCTACTTTGATTTCAGGCCCTGTCAGTCTGGGTTTTTTTTTTTTCAGTTGTTGTACTCAGCCAATATGAAAAGCTTCAGATGGCATTCCTTTACATTCTCTGCTGCTGCTGCTGCTAAGTCACTTCAGTCGTGTCCGACTCTGTGTGACCCCATAGACGGCAGCCCACCAGGCTCCCCCGTCCCTGGGATTCTCCAGGCAAGAACACTGGAGTGGGTTACCATTTCCTTCTCCAATGTGTGAAAGTGAAAAGTGAAAGTGAAGTCGCTCAGTCATGTCTGACTCGTAGCGACCCCATGGACTACATCCAGATAAATCTGATCTGTTCACAAAAACTGTATTAGTGGCATACAGTGACAAACAACAGTCACTGTCACTGCTGTATGTCACCAAGGCCTCCCTTGTGGCTCAGCTGGTAAAGAATCCGCTTGCAATGCGGGAGACCTGGGTTTGATCCCTGGGTCTGGAAGATCCCTTGTAGAGGGGAATGGCTACCCACTCCAGTGTTCTGGCCTAGTCCATGGAGTCACAAAGAGTCAGACACTACTGAGCAACTTTCATGTAAGTTATATCTCAATAAAACTGAAAGGGAAAAAAAAATCAAACCCCATATTATTTTAATCTAATTTTATTTCAAATCCTAATTTCTGTTTGTCTTTCTTCTGTGATTGTCAAACTATCCCTCACTAGCTCTATTCTGCCGGAGTAGGCAATGGCAACCCACTCCAGTACTCTTGCCTGGAAAATCCCATGGACGGAGAGGAGCCTGGTAGGCTGCAGTCCGTGAGGTCACTAGGAGTCGGACACGACTGAGCAACTTCACTTTCACTTTTCACTTTCCTGGAGAAGGAAATGGCAACCCACTCCAGTGTTCTTGCCTGCAGACTCCCAAGGATAGCGGAGCCTGGTGGGCTGCCGTCTATGGGGTCGCACAGAGTTGGACACGACTGAAGCGACTTAGCAGCAGTAGCAGCAGCAGCTCTATTCTGCAGCTTTAAGTTTGAACAAGTCTTAACAATTTAAAATAAATGCAAATTTAAAGAGTAGTCTCAGGTTACAGAATGACACCTAGATCCAATTCTGTAGGAATTTGGGGACTTCAATTCCAAAATCTTTTAAAATTTAGTTTTAAAGGCAAATATAAGCTCTCCAGTTTATAGGAAGTCCCACCTTCCTTTGCTTATTTAAAAGTTAAAGAAATCTTAATCAAACTGAAAGGCTTTTGCCACTCATGGGAGTGTCTGTAAGCAAGAGAAAAAAATGCAGAGACTAGAGTTAGTGCTGTAGCTCCTGTTTCTCTCTTTTTCCTTTCATTCTTTTTATTTTCTTTTAGCTATAAGAAGATAAAGGAAGTAAGCATAGCAAAGATCCTCTGCTAGAGCCGTGGGTCGTCAGATTTATTTTTAGTTTCAGCTATTTCAATTAATATTTTAAAGAAAATTTCAGCAGGGGTACTGGTAATTTGAGTGAGATTTAATGATATATAAATGAATGTAAACAATATGTTAGTTTTCAAAAGCAAAGATTGAGGGTACCTTCGCAATTCCTATCATTATATATAAACTAAATCCTGCAGACTCTGAAAGACCCTTCAGAGCCCCACTATTGATAAGAAATGAAATCTCAAATCAGATTGCCTGAGTTCAAATTTCTGTTCTGCTGGTTTCTTTTTCTTTTTTCTGCTCTGCTGATTTCTAATTGTTCTGGGTTCAAATTCCAGTTCTGCTCATTTCTAATCGATTTCTAAAATAATATTTGGGCAAATATTTAACCTTTCTGTGCCACCATATCCTCATCTAGAAAATGAGGATATTTAAAAGAATCTATCTCTGAGGGTTACTATAAAAATTAAGTTAAGTTCATTGTGTAATGCAATTAACGGTGCCTAGATTAGCATAATATGTAAGAATTAGTTATTTGCTATCTTTATTATTGTTCTTGTCACCTTCTTTATACTATAGAAATCCTGCTGTGGTCAACAGCTGACGATCAGTATATAAACAGTTAAAAATATAGAGAGGTGATGTTGCTTAAAGTATAACCTCCTGTTACCTGTATAATTCCAATGACCAGCCAAAGAGCAGACGACAACGCATATCTCAAAATGCGGCTGTAAGGAGCTATGTAGCTAGGCGGACTTCTGGAAAGACTAGACGATGAGTCCATTAATGCTAAGTTCTTGAATCCCACAACCTTAAATAAAAAGGACAAAATAATTTTAAAAGATATGGATAAAGAAAACCCCTGTAGTCTGAAAATGAGACACCTCTCTCTACTCCTTCCCTTGAAAACCTAAAGTATTCAAGTTTGTACAAACAGTAGAAAATCTAGATAAAAATAATTTTCCAGTATTTTAATTACAAAGTATTTAATACAAAATTTTAGCTAGTTCATTAGGCAGTCTCTTCAATATGACTCAGGGCCAGTTCAGTTTAGTTGCTCAGTCGTGTCTGACTCTTTGAGATCCCGTGGACTGCAGCACATCAGGCTTCCCTGTCCATCACCAACTCCTGGAGCTTGTTCAAACTCATGTCCATAGAGTCAGTGATGCCATCTGACCATCTCATCCTCTGTCGTCCCCTTCGACTCAAGGCCAAATATAACCTTATTATCATATACACTGACAAAGCTTAAAAATTTCTGTCAAAAAAATAAAGCTGTGGCTCAGCTGGTAAAGAATCTACTTGCAATGCGGGAGACCTGGGTTTGATCCCTGAGTTGGGAAGATCCCCTGGAGAAGGGAAAGGCTACCCACTCCAGTATTCTGGCCAAGAGAATCCCATCGCAAAGAGCTGGACACGACTGAGCGACTTTCACTTTCACTTTTCACTGTCAGTAAACTACCAATGAACAACCAGGAATCCATGCCAGGCACTACGCAAAATACTTTTTATACTTTAAAACACTATTTTCCAAAATGCCTTTTGAGGAAGATATCATGTTATACTCACCTCTATGCCTTCAACTCTTATATATTAAATGCTCTGGAAAGTTTTATGGTAAAGGAAGTTACATGACTTTGTGGGATCCAGTATTTTCCAAACTTACTTGATTATACAACTACTTTCTCACACAATCCCTTTTAAGCTTTAAAAAACAGGACTGTAAGTAAGTTTTTGAGATAGTGTTCTTATGTCCCAGAGATACACATGTTCTTCTAGGTTCAAAAAAGGAAAGGAAGGAAAAAAGCAAGAAAGACGGAAAAAGGAAGGCAGCCAAACAAAGGAGTCTGACAAAATTTCTATCAAACCTTACTTAAGCAGCTACTCTAGAGAAAACTGTTACTTATACATTTTCCATATTTCAGTCTCATATTCAGTACTGAATACTTCCTTTGATAATTCTACGGAGGTCCATCAAATAACTGTAAAGGGATCATAAGCATGTACCCATTCAGTGTGTCTTGTCAGGCTGTAGCCCCAAATCCTAACACAGGACATGGTCCTTAGTAGGAGTTCAAGGACATAAAGTAGAATGGGGGTTCCAGGTCTGGGGAGAGGGAAGAAGGCAGGCACAGAATTTCAGTTTTGCAAGATGAAGAAATCTAGAGATGGACTGTACAACCACAGGAGTGCACTTAACAGTACTGGACTGTACACTTAAAATGATTAAGATGGTAAACTTCAAGTTATGTTTATTTTTTAATGGCTCGATAATAATATTTTAAACTTTAGAAAACTCTCCCACTGACAGGAAAACTTAGCTGGAATTATATTAAATTAACATTTACGAGATACCCATAAATTGCATACAATTATGTCAAATAGTTTATACCTCCAAAAGGAATAGGACAGTAAGTACTTGAAAGAGTGGGTTAATTTTTCTCACAGTCTGAATTTCATTCCATTCATTTGCCACAAAATAAGTTCTCCATATGCTCACAGGAACAGTAGCACTCCGAACACCACCCTCACCTGGTTGGGGAGATAAAATGAGTAAAACGTTTCACCTTCTTTGCTTTACAATGGTGGCAAAAGAAACTTGGTACAAATGGTTACTTTCATTACCTTCAACAGCTTTAAGAACCTTTCCTTTAGGCCGCTCCCAATCGATAAAGAATATGTCTATGGTAATCTGGGAGATGAGCTTATGCAAAAATTGCAGAGCCTGAGAATGACAAACAAAACACCTTAAAGGACTACTGGCATTAACCCTCCTTATGAAACCAACCCTGATTCTTTAAGAAACAAACATCTGTAATCACAAGATATATGGGGCTTCCCTTGTGGCTCAAATGGTAAACAATCTGCCTGCAAAGGGGGAGACCCAGGGTCAACCCCTGGGTCAGGAAGACCTCCTGGAGAAGGAAAAGGCAACCCACTCCAGTATTCTTGCAGAGAATCCTAAGGACAGAGGAGCCTAGCGGACGATGGTCTATGTGGTTGCAAAGAGTCAGAGTGACTAACATTTTCACTGTAAGTTTCACAAGTGACAAACTCGTAATACCATCAGGGGCTCACCACAAACTCATCAAATAACAATCACCAAATTCACAGACTTTTTACACACATATTAATTTCGCCTTCCCTTCTTCTGTCTTTCTTAGGAATATGAAAGGAGACATACTACCTCCCTCCTCACACAGGGATCCTGCATAAATGACTCTTTCCCACCGTTTCCAAAAGCCTTTAACTTCTTTATAAGGAAAGATATCCCCAAGTGTAATTTGTTTGTCCTAATGAAAGTTTTAGGATGCTCTTACTGCCTTTTTCTCTATTTCTACTATTAAGATTTCTGATGAAAAAAAAAATCCTTTTCATTTACAGAATATGTTTAAACTGAGGCTTCTTCCGAGAAGGTGCATTATTGATCAAACAAAGGTTAAAAATCTAAGTATGGGATGATTCCTCTCTTCCTGGGGCTCACAGATCAGTGGGAACAGTAGTCACTTAATAATCACAAGATCACAAGACAACTGGACGAGATGTATGGCAGAGGCACGCAAAGAGCGTCACATCCACTGAAAGAACAGTGAAGCAGGGAGGGGGGCTCCCACGGGAAAGGAGGAAAGGAAAGTGGAGGCAGAGAGAACCAAGGCTGAGAGTCCAGCGCTTTGTCCAGCATGGCACCGTTCACGCTCGATTAACAGTCTACATTACATAATAAAAAATTATTTAAGGCAGATCTTCAGAATGAGATACCTATTATAAATGCAGACTTCCTAGTAAAATAGAACAATTCATACTTTCTTCTAAAATTAAACGAAATTTTACACCAAAGATTTTGAAAGCATTTTAACTCTTGTTACGTGCTTATTACTTTTTAAGCAGACCTTTAAAATTCAGTAACCTGTGCTTTGAAACTTACCTTCAGAGCAAAACCACATCCCACATAAGTAACAAAACGTTCTTCTTGAGCTGGCACTGGCAGCAAAACAGAGACAGACTTCTGTGCCTGTGATGAAAATTACACTAAGTGTGACCATACAGGTTTTTACTAGGCGCAACTTATAACCCAAAGAAAACAGAAAACAAACTCAACACACTCAGGGAATGGTGAGTTTAGAACTTGCCCCAGTACTCTTGATTAGTACTCTTTACCCTCAAGTAAAGACAGTTCCTTTATAAAGAGAGCTTACAAGTTATTCAGGTTGCGGCACTAAGGTTAAATTCAGAAAATCACTTACTTTAAAGAAAATAAGCCAGTAAAGACCTGTTCCTACAGTGATGATAAAGAAAACGTTGGCCAGATCACCAGCATAGTAAACCAAGAATTTCGTAACTGTCTGCAATTTAAAAAGAGAATCACAGCTGTTATAGACTCAATCTATTTATACTACTTTTAACAACATATTATTATTAATAACATTATTATCAACCCAGTTTCTCAAGCTTGAAGTCTTATTTCATGTATCCATGGATCAGTCAGAAGGACTGACTGCAGCCACTTCCTAGATACCTTTAGGGTCCTAACCTTTTGATCCATTCCAATAACTTCTATCTTATTCAACCCTTCTCCATACTACCACCAGAGCTGGCTTTCTAAAATGTAAACTGGACTGTGTCATTCTCTTTCTTAAAAATGTACAGTGATGCCTCATTAAAATGTAAATTCCTGATCCACAAAGTCCTTTTATAACCTAGGCCAAAATTAAATTTTAGCCTCATCTGTCAGTTCGAACAACTTGTTCAATAATTAACCATTCCACACATTAATCCCAAATGTTTTGGGGAATGAAATAATGAGTATTATTTCAACAGCCATTCTTCTCTTCTCTCTGGCAAACTCTCCGGAGCTCTGAGGGCAGAGACCATGTCTCCCTTTGCCCATCATCACATCCCCCAGCACCTCACAGAGCATCTGGCACTCAGACAGCAGGCCATCAGTGACTATTTGTGGAATGCAGATTGTTGCTGCTGTTCAGCTGCTAAGTTGTGTCTGACTTTTTGCAACCCTGTGAACTGCAGCATGCCAGGCTTCCCTGTCCTTCACTATCTCCAAAGTCTGCTCAAACTCAGATACTGCATAGATAACCCAGCTTAAATTTCACTTCTCTTGGATGCCTTTCTTGACTCCCAAACAGTAAATCAAACCCCCCGCTGATTTCTGGGTACATTAGCTCTGGAGACAGGAAGATAACCCAGCACAAACCAGTTTACTACATTGCCTTTCTCATGTTCTTAATCAGCTAAATGGAAATACCACCTATTACTTTGATATAGTAAAAATTAAATGAATAGGAAATTTACTTAATCTCTACAATTTCAGCACATATAAAATGGGAATGATCACGATATCTAACTTCACAGAGCTATTGTGAGGACTAAATGAATTACACATGTCAAGGTTAAAAAAGTACCTGGCTTATAGTAATACTCAATAAATGACAATAAAAATAAAAACAAGAACAAATGTAAAAACAATTAAATGAGAAGTGAAACCATAAAGTTAATAGAATAAAATATGGGAGAATATCTTTTTGATCTTGACATAGGGGAGGATATCTTAAACAAGATCCTAAAGCACACACCATAATAGGAAAACTTAGTGAGATCTGACAGTAGTAAAATCAAGAGTTTCTACTAAACAAAGTAACATATAGATAAAATAACAGATGCATTTGCCCTTTGAGAAGAAACTTCAACATCAAAACCAAAAGAAGATTTATATTTAGAAAATACAAAAAACCTAAATAAAATAAAATATAAAAACTTGTTTAAATAAACAAGAAAAACTGGAAACAGTAGAAAATGAGCAAGTGATATAAATAAGAAGTTCACAGAAGGGGAAGCCCAAATGATTAATAAAGTATATGAGGAGTAATCAAAGAAATGGAAATTAAATCCATAATGACATACTACTCATCCCACCAGATCAGCAAACAAAGGGAAAGGGTGGGAGACAGCAAGTGTTGGTGAGGGTGCTAGGAGACAAGAGGACCACTGCTGGTGGGTGCAGCCTGGCCGCCAGCCGCGCTGCACACTGCGGGGAGAGCAAGCGCACATCTCCGAGTCACGTGCGTCTCCCAGTCACACACCCCAGAGAAACTCAGGGCAACTGCTGACGCATTCGCCAGCTGCGTCTCATTAGAAGGATATAAAACATACTGATAAAAATATACTTTCAAAAGCCCTGTGATTATACCTGTAAATCAATCATGGGACTCCCAATGCGTCTCTTCCAACCTGCTGTCTTCAAAAGAGATGATAAAACAGCGAGTCCACCCAACACACCCAAAGCAATCTAAAATAATTAAAAAAAAATGGGGATTTATGTAATTTCATAATGCAATTTCATCAGTGTTCAAAGATACTATAAATAAAAAGTAACAAAGTACTCAAAAACAGGCTCAAAAATCAGAAGGTACACTAAAAGGACACAGGCGCCAAACTGAAGAAACTCCCGATGGACAAACCTGGGGCAATTTGAGCAAGAAAATAGAAGGCAACGAATTAAAATTACTAGAATAAATAAATTTTCATGAGTCCACACTGACTTAATAATAAATGAATAAATAAACCCACGTGGACAAGGGGAGAGTTCCTTTTTACTGAATTCTAATCAATATAGAAGAAATGATGGAAAAACACAACCACCACCAGACAAATATCACAGTAATAGTTTTTACTGGCCAAGAATTATCAATGGATGCTAAAATTAGACGGCAAAAGAATAATGAGCAGAAGATTTGCATAATCTCCAGTATCTCCCCACAAGACACTTATTAATTATAAGTGGAAACATACAATGGAGAACTCTGCAGATACCATCTTAGCCATACGATCAAGGTTGACGTCAATGTTAATAAGACAGGTGTGTGCTAAGCAGCTTCGGTCGTGTCTGACTCTTTGCAACCCTATGGACCGTAGCCTGCCAGACTTCTCTGTCCATGGGATTCTCTAGGCAAGAGTACTGGAGGGAATTGCCCTGTCCCCTTCCAGGGGATCTTCCTGACCCAGGGATCGAATCCAGGTCTCTCATCTCTCCGGCATTGGCAGGAGGGTCTTTACCACTAGCACCACGTGGGAAGTCCATTAATAAGATATACTGACACCAAGTATCTTCTGATACGACTCACTGAGAAGGGTACAACATCAGTTTCATGGTATGTATGCTAAAACTACATTTAATCATGGGAAAATACAGATAAAACCAACTGAAGGAGAAAATACCAGTGTTAGGGTCAGTCATGAGACAAAGAATGACTGACGACCTGTCACAGACCTAAGGAGACTAAGGAGACACACAATGGTTGGGTCCTGAAACAGAAAAAGGATAGTGAAAAAAAATCCGCAAAATCCAAAGAGTATTCACACTAGTTAATTTGTTGTTGTTTAGTCACTAAATCGTGTCCGACTCTCGTGATCCCATGGACGGAAGCCCTCCAGGCTCCTCTGTCCATGGGATTTCCCAGGTAAGAATACTAGAGTGGGTTGTCATTACCTTCTCCAAGGGATCTTCCCAACCCAGGAATCGAACCTGCGTCTCTGCGTTGGCAGGTGGGTTCTTTACCACTGAGCCACCAGGAAAGCCCGGATGAGTTCACAGGACCACATCAGGATTAATTTCCTGATTATGACCACTGTACTACAGTGTGCAGCCTGGCGTGCTGCAGTCCACGGGGCCGCAGAGTTGGACACGACTAGTGACTGAACAACAGCGACTACAGTTACGCAAGATGATGATGCTAAGGGAGACCTGGTGAGGGTCATGTGGCAAATCTCTTTATTTTGACAACTTTCCTGAACATGTAAAAAAACGTTGTTTTAATTAAAAAATAAACTGTAAGTATTCTGACAGGTTAAAAGAAACTCACATCTGTCTGGACATGTGCTTCTCCTTGATCCATTTCATATGTGACTGAGAAAGAAACCTGATGTTTAAAAGAAAGCAAATTAGTCATACTGAAGCTATACGATACAAACCTATTTTTATTATAAAAATACATTCACAGCTGCATTTTACCAAAAATATCATACTTTTAAGCTATCAATATTACTAGAGTTGACCTTTACTTATACATAAATAAATACACTTTGGGGAATTTCCCACACTACTTTAAATATCCATTTAGAGCATATATTAAAGAAAGAGGGTTTCAGTAGAAGGTAGATTCGGTTCATTAACAGCAGTCAAGTCAAATTAATCATATTTCATTTTCTGATAGGTTTCTGTAACTGAGGCATGTGACCTATCTTGTGTATCAAGAGTTAGCAACTGGCGAAACAATCACATAGGAAGAAGGCGGATTAATCAACGATGTAGACAAGAATCTTAGGGACACAATTATACAGAGACAGGAGAGAGAAGAATCATAAAGGATTACGAGAAACAGCAGCATGAGAAACAGGAGAGGGAAGACACCTAAGTCTTACCAGGATCACAGAACAGGGTCAAGGAGGAGGTCACGAGAAGAGTCAACTGTTGTACAACTGACCCTTGAACAATACAGGGGTTAGGGGCACCAATTCCGATGCAGTCAAAAATTCAGATAGAACTTTAGAGTCGGTCCTCCACATCCATGAATTGGCCAACTTTGCCGAGTGCGGCAGTACATATTTAGTTACCAAAAAAAAAAAAAAAAAGTCCACATATAAGCAGAACCATGCAGTTCAAATCTGTGTTGTTCAAGGGTCAACTGTATAAGTGTAAAGTTAAAGAAATAAAGCCAGTGTATGTGGAATACCTTGCTGACTTCATGAAACAGGTTTTCAAAGAAGCAAAATGGCAGGGCCCAAACTGCAAATGACGAAAGAATAAATGGTTGGGAAACCAAGGAAAGACACATGAGAGCAAGCTGAACTGCTGGCAGAGTTGACAGAAGAGTTTATGGTTTGGTTGCGCTAATTTGTTTTTAAGACGGGGCAACCTGAAAGGCAAAGGAAAGGAAGCAGCAGAGAAGCCGGCCGAACAGAAGGTCGGGGGTGAAACAGGAGAAAAGACACATTAATACAGTACAATAAAATATGTAAAATTAAATAGAAGAAAATATCCTAAACAAGTAAGGGCTGAAAATTCACTTAAGAAAGTGGGAAGAGTCCTTTATTCTTAGAAATAGGAACCAGAGCCAAGAAAGATAATGAAACAGAGATACTGAAGTATTAAAGAGGAAATCTGAGGGAATTCACATTGGATGGCTTTGATCTGCTCAGAAAAACAGGAAGATAGGTTATTTGCAGAGATGGTAAGAGAGCAGAGATACAGCTGGATGCTCAAAATGAATGTAGAACTTTTGCAATAGCTGTCATGAGAAATTAAGAAATGATGAAAACTGTGCATTCTATAATTAGAATGATTGAGGTGGGCTTCCTTAGTATAGTTTTATGATTCTCTCAACTTTTTTCCTATCGCTTATTTTCCAACTTGTCAAAACAGTTTAGATATATTTTGGACAAGAAAAATATTTAAAGAAAACACCAAGAAGTGTTTTATATTAAGATAAATATACTCTTAACCACCCAAAAATGACATTCCAGGAAAATTTAAACAAGGCAGTCTTTTGTTGTTACTAAGCATGTTCCTGGATTTTCTCCTCTCGTTACAGTGTATATAAATTCAGCCAATAGAAACAAATTTTAACATCAAATCAGGTAATAAAACTGAGGATGTGAAACCTTTCAGAGAAAAGTCGTATTGTGTGCCTATTTTTCGCTTTATGAAAGCCTGAATCCAACAGCAGCTGAGTAGAAGTGCAAGCACAACAGAGAGGCCAAAAACACTGGCTGAAGAACTAGAATATTAAAATTCAGCAAAGTAAAACAGTAGAAATGAAGAGCTATTCGTGAGTCTTGGAGGTAAGGAAGGTTCACCTTCCAACTGTCATGCTTCTGGAGGAGAGAGGGGATGAGGAAGAAGTCTAGGAGCATTAGCTCTGGTCCCGACCTCCAGCCTCTCTCATCGACCCCTCCTCAGGCAGGGACGCTTCAATTGCCTGGCGAGGCAGAGCTCGGCCTTTGCCAGGCTCCTTCTTTGGTGCAGCCGGCTTTCAGTGCGTACGTGGTCTCACTTCCACACACAGGCCTTCCAGGCAGGGGAGGACTCGGGTTCTGCAGTTAAGTTTAACTGAGTTGGGAAACAGTCGGAAGACTGGCAGAAGGTCCAAACTGCATTCTCTATTTCACTTTAGTGCTACTAGTTATAAAGCTAATAATTAAATTATCTTTCTGCCTGTTTAAGTATGTCTCTGTCGAGTGGGCAAGACTGGTGAGAAGAGAAACACACATGCCCACTTAAGGTTTGAGTTCCTGGTTTAGTTAGGCAAGGAGACAAAATCTTAACAGAAGCAAGGTGGCCAAAGAGAACGAGAGGAGATGCCATATGGCTCAGCGTGTCCTGGCATCCAGAACAGGGAGGCCCAGTGGCTGGTGACACTATCTGCTGACAAACTTAATTCCTGCCTTTTTATATGCAGAAGCCACAAGAACTCACCTCTTACCACCATTAGTAAAAAATAACTATCTTGACTATATAAAGTGCTATGTTTATTTAAAACTCTGAAAAGGACTAATAGTCTTTTGATCATAATGCAGACTCTCTCAGTTTTGCACTAACACAGAGAGGCAATGACCAAGAAGGAACTCACCTGCACAGACTGGCTGCTGGGATCTTTGATATCAATGTCACTGTAGGCAATGGTAATTAAGGGAGGGTAAATGTTTCCATTTTTTGTGTTGGGTACAAGGTGGATGCTGTTTAAAAGAAAATTCATTTTTAGTTAAAAATACACTGAGGCCCTTAAACACACATTTAACTTACTGTTTCTTCTGAATGTGATATGAATAGTCTTGGTGATCTCAGACCACCAGTTATTAAAAACTAGAGAAAGTTAAACATAAACTAATGGTACCAACACAGGCTATCTGAAGTGATCAAAACTTTATATTAAAATACACACACCCTCAAAAAACGCTTCTTGGTCTAGGTGCTACAAAGTTTACAATTAAAATCAATCAAGTACTGTGCACCACTTTCGAGGACTTAAAGTAACGCCTAGAGAAAGGCAGATAATATCCTGATTTTGAAAAAAAGATGAATTCTTGGTGACTTCCCTGGTGGTCCAGTGGCTAAGATTCCACACACCCAATGCGGGGGCCAGGTTCAATCCCTGATCAGGGAACTAGATCCCACATGCCGCAACTAATGATTCCACGTGCTGCAACTAAGATCCGGCACAGCCAAATAAATAAATAAAATAAAAATAAATATTAAAAAAAGATGAATTCTTAAACAAAGATAACGTGTCATATCTAGTACTATTTATGGCATATAATAGGGTACATTTTGCTGAATTCAACGCATTAGTAACATATCGTCTGTAAACTCAGAAAGGAAAATGCCAAGGACCAGTGACCAACATGGTTTCATCAAGATAAAGTCAGGCCTGACTAGTTTCAACTTCATTTTCACTGGGGAATCTACATTGGCAGATTGAGGGAATGCTAAACACAGCACAGGTAGGTTTCAGAAAGTAATAGGACAAAGCTTCTGCACTGCCTGCCTCATGAAAGATTACCGAGAAAACCAAAATGAAACAATGAAAACATAGTGAATGTTGAAACACCATAAAGATGATGGTGTTAGCTTTCATCAGGGTATTCGAGGTGCACATCATAAGACAGTGGAGTGGAACAGCCGGGTAAGGTTAGAGACAGGAACCTCACAGCGGAGAAGAGACAGTGAGAGCTGCATGGCAGCCTACTACCCTACTATCCTACTATCACTAGCCTACTACCCTAAGGCAGGGTCATCATCAAAGTATCCGAGGAAGAGCGAGGTGTTGGTAACTAATGAGGGCCAACCTAGAGCAGTAGGTGCTAAAGCAGATGGAGCCACAGGAGGCCCGCCTGTTGCAATCATCTGGCAGGCTCTAACACACCCGTGTCAGCCCACTGAGCTTCACTGCTCCCCACCTCTCAACTCATTCTATCCTAAGCCCCACTTAGGATGCAGATTTTGGCAAACTCTTTAAGGTCTTCTGAAGCAATTATCCCCTCTACTAGTCTATCCCAATCTACATAGGCATCTAAGAACACATTATGTATCATTCCAGTTCAGGTATTCTTACTGTTTTCATCTGATAATTACAGGTCAACACTTTCACTATGACATTTTCCCATATACTCCAATCCTCATTCAGTAAATTAGACATTTGTTTACCTCAGTGATATCTGGGTGGCGACTCTAATTAATCTTGGCTGGCTCCCTAAGTCATTTTCCCGTCCACTCAGTGCATCCACTAAGAAAATGCGCCGAGTCAGAAGCCACTTGCCCGAACTGCTGTCTTTTATCAATAAAAAAAAAAAAAAGAGATGGTTATCAAAAAATACTTTCAATTGTTCAAGATGGCACTCAAAGTGAAGATTACTGGACAAATTTAAAACATAAAATTAGTACACTTTGTTTTAATAAGATGGTTGCAAAAACAACTCCTGCTATAATAAATTCCTAGTAATAGCCTTCCCCATCTGCACTTGAATGTTTTCTGATTGTCTGGACTTTTCATCAGTGTGGAAGGATTTTCCCTGCAAATTACCTGAATAAATAGGATTCTGTAAACTCAGAAACAACAAAAGAAACTAATTTGTCCATAAAGCAGCTCAAGGATGGTTTGCAGAAGCCGTGATTTTACAGTTCTACTGTTTTTTTCAGGATAAACTTTCAGGAATGATAAAATTTCTTAATAAAAAGGGTGATATATTTAGTAAATAAGGCTTCCCTGGTGGTTTAGACAGTAAAGACTCTACCTGCAATGCAGGAGACATAGATTTGATCCCTGGGTCAGGAAGATCCAGGGAGAAGGGAAGGGCAACCCACTCCAGTATTCTTGCTTGGAGAATCCCATGGACAGAGGAGCCTGGCGGGCTACAGTCCATCGCATCGCAAACAGTCAGATACGACCGAGTGACTAAGCACACTGAGTAAATATACCAGCAACCTTACTGTCTGACTGTGGGGCCTGCTGTATAAAACCTTACAATCAGGGGCTTCCTTGGGGGTCCAATGGCTAGGGCACCGTGCTCCCAAGGCAGGGGGCCCCGGTTCGATGTCAGGGAACTAGATCCCACATGCTGCAAACTAAGACCTGGTGCAGCCAAATAGATAAATATTTAAAAAAAAAACAAACAAGCTTACCATCATGGAGAATCCATGACTTTTCTTGTAATCCATGGTTTATTAAGCTATGATGGTTGACTTAATTATTGATTTCAGCTCAGAGAAAGAGTGGTGTGTATGGATGCCTTACCTTGGTTCACAAACACTTTCTTGTGCTGAAGATTTAAGTTTAACACAGGCACAGCCCAAATATATTGGTGTTGATTCTCATCAGTATATTCAAGGTACACATCATAAAATGTAGGAGTGGGAAAGTCAGTTAAGATCTTAGGGACAGGAATCTCACACTGAAAAATAAAATTAAAAGTACCCAAATTGAAAGTTAGAAAGCATATTTATTATCTTTAAAAGATTCGTAATTGTAAAAAAAGTATCTTCCAAATATACTGTTTATACACATTTTCATACGTCTTTTAAAACATGAATACTATATATGATTCTTTTATAAGGGCCAAAATAACTAACAGTAAAGAACCACCTGAATCTTGTCCTACAACCCAGCTGGAGAGGCTATACATTTATTCTCAACTGTAACTGTACAGCAATAAAAAAGTTTAAAAACTCCTATCCTGTGGGGTGAGGTCCCAACTCTTTCTCCTGATATACACTGTTTATGGTTTGACTCCCCTTAATAGCACCAGGTGTATCTCCCACTGCTTCCTCTTTGTCTCTGGTTCAGTCACACCAGTCTACTTACAGTCTCTAAATATGCTATGCTATTCTCCATCTACTATAGATGTAGCTATTCTACATTCTACTTACAGTCTCTAATATGCTATGCTATTCTACATCTCTCTGACACTGCAAATGGTGTTCCTGCCTGGTATTCCCTTTCCCAGGTGCTCCCTGGTAAACTCACATTCATTCTGCAGGCTCAAGTGTCACTCACTGTGTAAAGCCTTTCTGAACTTCCCTAGGAACTGTTAAGGTAACTGGCTTCTTTGAACCAACACGGTTCCCTGTTCATATCTATAGACCAACACATCACATTCTTTTCAATTCTTTGTCTATATAGCTGCTTTCTCTACTAGGCTGTGAACTCCCTGACAGCCAACTGGGTTCGATGGAAAAACCAAGGTTTTCAAGCCTAACAGAACATTTACTTGATGAAAAAATTTGAACAAATTACCTAATCTTACTGAGCAACATTTCCTCATCATAAAACACAACTAGTATGTATTTTACAAAGCTATTTCATGGATCAGATGAGATAAAAATGATAAAATGGTGACGACAGAGCAGTGAGCATTTAACAAGTATTGATTATTCTGGCCCAAAGTAGACACACAACAGTTTTTTAAAGTAACACAGAAGTCATTTCTGATAACAAAAGCAAATTCAAGTTCATGATAGAAAATCTGGAAAATATAAAAAAGAAAGAAAATAATCTGTAATCCCACCAACCAGAGATAATCACTGTTAAAAATGTTTCTTTTTCTCATCTGTTTTCCCCAATGGTGCTTTCTGTTGTTTTAACAAAGCTGGAATCACAGTTTTGTTCTGTGGTGTGTGTACATGCATTTTATCAAGAAGTATTTTTGTAGACTATTGAAGGCCTTTCGAATGTTTAATGGCTCATAATGTTGCTCTGTCCCATACTGTAGTTTTAAAATGCATAGAGTCGGACACGACTGAGCGACTGAACTGAACTGAAAGGAAGGAAGGTCAGGGAGGGAGGTGAGCATGGAGGGAGAGAAAAGGAAGCATTCTGTTACTGGAGGGAGTAGGGGGGAGGCAGTGAGAACACTTTATTAAAAATGAAGTGCTTCTGCTTCATTCTAAAATGCTCAAAAGTAGTAGAGATTATTTTTAAGACCTATATGCCAGAAGCAAATACACAATTATGATGTTTAAGACTATAGATGACAAGGTACTATCTTCATGCTGATTATATTAATAAAAATCATTCATAAATTATTCATTAGCCCACAATGCAGGAGACCCAGGTTCGATCCTTGGGTCAGGAAGATCCCCTGGAGAAGGAATGGCAACCCACTCTAGTACTCTTGCCTAGAAAATTCCATGGATGGAGGAGCCTGGTGGGCTACAGGCCATGGGGTTGCAAAGAGTCAGACACAACTGAGCGACTTCACTTTCACTTTATTTTCACAAAAAATTACTAATTTCAAGAATTCAATAATTATTCCAATTATTGCTGATGTGAAAAATGAAGCCAACATGTAGACTGTCGAAAATGGTTCCAACTTACACTTTGTTGATAGGTTGTTCCAAAGGAATAAGCAGCATTTAGTCTCGTCTCTGTGTCTGGACAAAGCTACAACAAAAGAACAAAACTGATAAATATCTCTCACAAATCTTTTCTTTGCTTATAGTCAAAGGTTCTCAAGACTTAACATGGATATATACTTTATATAATACTTACTTAATGTTATCAAGGGAGTGAAAAGTTAAGGGGGCATCTCTGTTATAACTTAAAGTAGTTTTAAGAAATTCCAATTTAAAACAAAACAAGAAAAATCAACTCCAGCAAGCAAACTGATGCTCTATTCAAGCAATAATCTAGTTTTTTCCTCATCTTTGCCTCAAGTCAAAAATAAGACATGTTAGGGATTCTCTCTAGAATCATACTCACCTGTAAAACCCCTCCTTCTAAAGTTTGCCACTTGAGAAAATTTCCTTTCACATCATAGGAAGCAGCAACAAACTTCAGTTTTGTATTCTGCTTAAAGAAAAACAAGAATAAAATAATGTCACATACTCTGAAAGTCTATGAATATATATAACAGTCTATAAAAAATTCCAGAGTTTAGACTTTCAGAGTATGTATAATAGTCTATACAAATTTTTTCATTGCCAATTGATCTTTTCTTTTTCTAGAGATCAAATATTGAATTCATCAATCATTCCGTTCCGTTCCGTTCAGTCACTCAGTCATGTCCGATTCTTTGCGACCCCGTGGACTGTAGCCTACCAGGCTTCTCCGTCCATGGGATTCTCCAGGCAAGAATACTGGAGTGGGTTACCATTTCCTTCTCCAGGGGATCTTCCCGACCCAGGGATCAAACCCGGGTCTCCTGCATTGGAGGCAGATGCTTTAACCTCTGAGCCACCAAGGAAGCCCATCAATCATTACTTTGAGGCAAAATTAATTAGTGTATCTCTCTGATTAAACACACTTAATATAAATGGACTGGGTTTTTGCACAAAAACTATTACTTCAGAATTGAGAGGCAGTGACAGATAACTTCTTTCAATCTGTTAAATGAGTATGTGTGCGTGAATGGGGAATAAACAGAGGAGGAAATAATCTATTCTCTCATTCTAGAAGGTCAAACAAATGCAGGTAAGAATTTGGACCTGTGGCATGCTGAGGAAACGCACAGAATCCCACTCAATCCTTGGCTGTTTTTAAAAATGTGGAGATATTGGACAGAGAAGGCTTTGCATTTGGTGATGAAACCCTTCCCAACCGACAAGTCCTTCCTGCTGCCATAACGCACAATCCAGAGGAATCCACACACACAAGTAAGAAAACTGAACTCTATACAGTTTAGTTCCTCAGCAGCTAATATTTAGATTTAGTCAGTAAAATTTTTAAAAATCTATCAAGAATTATGCCTAGTAATATTCTTGTTACCTTTCAAAATTATAAATCAAAATAGTTAACCTTCAATAATATAGAGATTTGTACCTGGTTTTCCCCTTTAAAACTGAAGTTTGTAGGAAGAGGTGCAGTACTAAGTATTTGAGGTGCTAATCCTAGCTGGTCTCCATAGAACAGCCATGGAAGATTCTGTCTCCTATAAACAATCACAACTGTTTTAATAATGGGGGAACGGTCTTAGTACATATTTGTGAAAGTAATTGCACTGAATTTGGTCAAAATGACGGTTCATTAATTAGAATAACTTTACCAAAAGGAAACAGAATGAACAGTGCCCAGTGCAGCAGTATTTTCAAAGATAACCTGAAACAATCCACATGCATCAAAAGTAGAGGAGTCATAAGAATTCATGTTCATTACACACATATTTCCGAGAGCTTGGCAAGATGTTAGATTGCCATACACCTATAGGAAAACAATGACAAAGAAACATATGAATTTTAATATACTAAACAAAAGTTGATACAAAAATTATGCTCAGTTTTAATTTAATTATGCTTAGAATTTGAATTCTGCAAATTCTTTTTTTGGATATTCTTTTGCTTTTAATAATCTTTCCTCTAATTAAAGTAAAAAAGAACTTTCCATATGGCAAATTAATAATTTATAAATTTTACCTGAAATTTTAGGTGAAAATATAAAGACAAACAACTGAACGAAGAAGCACCAACTAAAAACTTACAACGTGACATTTAAAACAACTATTACATGAAATAATTATATTTGAAAGAATAATAATTGGCTCCTAATATTAGAATAGAAATCTAACCCAATTTTATTTAATCTATTTTATATTTATTGCATATAAATCTAATCTATTTTAAGTAATTTGTTTTATGAACAATAAAATATCATCTGTTGAGTTGACCCTCAAACTTCTTTCTCAATTTTCCCTTTCAGGAAAAGACCACTTCATTTTTACAGTTATTCAAATAAAAATAATTCCAGTAATCTTCTTTCTCTCCCTTCTCATATCCAACTCATCACTTGTTGGCTCAATTTTAAACATACATATCCAGAAGCTAAACAGTTCTTTCATTTCCATGGAACCACCCTTGTCCAAAGGTCCATTTTCTCTCACTTGGATTACTCTAGTAACCTCCTAATTGGTCCCCTTGCTTCTTTGCCCTAACAAAACCTACTTTCCATGTTATAATGATCTTTTTCAAAACCTGAGGCTGACCACTGTCTTCCTTTGCACAAAATCCTCTACATCCCTTCCAGTAAACGCCATGTCCCATAGTTACTCCCTTCATCCTTCAACTCATTTCTCCACTTTCCCTGCTCACTGCTCTGGCCACTTAGGTTTCCCTCCTGTTTCTTTAGCATGAACATGCCAGAGAACCCCTGCTTTGGGACCTCTGCACTTGCTGTGGTCTCTGCTTAGAATTCTCTTCCCCTAGATATTTTCATGGCTCACTTCCACTTCCAAGTCTTTGCTCAAATATCATATTCTCAGAGACGCCTGTCCTGACCACCCTGCGTAAGTTAGGACCACCTTCTACTCTCTATGCTCTTTATCCTGATTTGCTTGTCTTACAAGCAAATTACTTACAATTCCACATGGGATTTTTCTGTCTTTTCCTAAAATAGATAACTTAAAAGATTTCAGAACAGGGCCTGGCATACAGTAGGTCATCAACAAACATTTACTAAATGATAGTTTGAACC